>NW_027362916.1:1152500-1752500 GCF_046119375.1 Phyllobates terribilis
GCCTGTCTGAGCCTGCTGACAACCCTCCACCCTCCTATCTCCCAGCCTCCCTCATCCCCGCTCCATCAGCTACTAGTTACCAAAGTGTTTTCTGCTTGGTGAGCTCAGCTGACATCAGTCTGACAGTTTCCACTAAGATATATTGCAGAAAAGGCAGCCCACCGCACAGCCTGGAATGCCGGCTGCACTTTTCAGTAAGATATCTTGCTGTTGTCCATAATAGCATGGAACATTAAAAGATAAGCTTCAAGTCACGGACCATGAGCTGGGAGTCAGAGGGAACAGACAGAGGCTGCAGTGCTGGGACGAGGCACAGGTTTTGCCTCACACACTTGTACGTGTCAGCGCCTCACCTGATTCCTTCAGCATCCTGTCACATGCGCAGAAAAAACCCAGCTCAGTCTCAGACCAAAGTCACTGGCAGGGGCTGGAGGGGATGGAGCTGCCTGGCCGTTTCTATTGAGAGTGCAGGAACGACGTAGCTCCTGTCTCATTGATAATTGGAAAGGAGCCCCCAACACAGCCCCCAGTGTGACCGCAACCATTATGCCCCCACTGGGGGCCCCTGAGGGAGTGGGGGCCCCAGGCATTTGCTTTGTTTGCCTCCCCATAATGTCAGCCTGCCCACATCTGATACTTCCCATTTATTCCCCCTCTTATCGCTCTCATCCTAATATGAATTACCGCAATCTCTCCTATGTAAAACCTGTGTCCTTGACGACCACCCCTCTGCTCCCTCTCTCTGGAGCACTCTGAAATGCCCACTCTGTCTGTAATAAGCTCCATGTGATTCATGACCTCCTTACCTCTCACAATTTCTCCTTCCTGGGCCTCACCGAAACATGGCTGACACCCTCCAACACTGCCTCCCTTGCTCCGCTGTGTTATGATGGCCTCCACTTTGCCCACACTCTTCTCCTTGGCAACATACATGGCGGAGGAGTGGGTCTTCTTCTTTCTACCGATTGCACCTTTAATCCAATCCCACCTCTAACCTCCCTTATCTTCTCTTTTGAAGTCCACTCTGTCCGCATCTATTCTACCTCCAAGTGGCCGTCATATACCGACCTCCGGGCCCGGCCACTACCTATATTGACTAATTCTCCACCTGGCTTCTTCACTTTCTTTCTGCTGACATTCCCACTATCATAATGGATGACTTCAACATCCCTACTGACACCCTCCAGTCAGCAGCCTCCAAACTCCTGTGTCTTACTTTATCTTTTGGACTTACTCAATGTTCCTCCTCAGCCACCCACACAGACGGAAATACATTAGACCTTATCTTCACCTGTCTCTGCTCCCTATCTAACTTCACAACCTCCCCTCTCACCCTACCTCATCACCATCTACTCACTTTCTCATCTCTGTCCTCCTCACCTGTCACCCAAGTCAGCAACTAGCACACCCCTGAAGAAACCTTGCATGTCTCCACACTCACACACTCTCTAATTCTATTCTACCACTGACATCCATATCTTCACTCCACGACACAGACAGTGTCACTGCCTTCTACAATGCCACTCTAGCATAGCACCAGCTATTGACTCGGTTACCCCTCTCATGCATGACAGAGTGTAACGAATCAATAGACAACCCTGGCACAATAGCATCACTAAAAAGCTTTGGCAAGTGTCCAGGGTCGTGCAGGGCTGCTGGTAGGAATTTCGGGGCCCCATACTGGCAAAATTTTGGGGCCCCCTTGAAACTCCACCCAGGCTTCACCCCAGCTCCGCCTCCACTCCTCAAACCTTCCACAGTCCCACCGACCACTCTTGGAAAAACTCTACTTTCTGCCACACTGTGACCACACCACATATTACCACCACATAGTGACTGAATAATACCACATACAAGAGACAAATACTGTCACACCATGACCAGATCAAGTCTATGAGAGCATCGTTCAGGCTTTCAGACTTGCATTGAGAGATTGTGACATAGCTTCTGACTTCCAGTCAGTCAGAAGCTGCGTTCACAAGATGGCGCCGCAAGACCGAAGCAGTGCTGAAAATTGATGAAGACGCCAGAAGGTGAGTATGACTTATGTTTAAAGGGACTCTGTCAGCACAGGATGACTGTTCAAATAAAGTCCCACCACTCGGTACTTCACGGCAGAGCCAACCCTTTAAATTCACCTGCCCACCTGTTTGTTCTCCTTCTATCTCCACACCCCCCCTTCTGGCTGGGAGTCTGCATTTCACATCCTTGAAGCCAAGTGATTGCCATTCCTGGCTCTGACACCAGCGAATCCTCACAGTGCTTACGATGTGTGGATTCACAAGTCTTCAGTCAGTGACACAGAGGGACTGCTGGCTTGTGGATTTAGACTGGACAACCCCTTTAAGGCTCCTTCAGCCATCAGTGAATATCGGTCTGTGCTCGGACCGCAATGCATGGACTTGCCGCGGGTCTCCTGACCTCAACTCAGCAGCCTCACAGCATGTATGAGCATGCGGGTCAGCATGATTGGTGCCCAGTCCAAGCACTGCAGACTGAGAGCAGAACGATTTCTCACTTCCAGTATTTACACTGTCATAATAATAAAGATGTTTCCCAATCATATACAGTGCATTGTGAAAGTATTTGGCCCCCTTGAACTTTTCTACCTTTTGCCACATTTCTGGCTTCAAACATAAAGATATAAAATTCAATTTTTTTGGAAAGAATCAACAACAAGTGGGACACAATCGTGAAGTGGAACGAAATTTATTGGATATTTTAAACTTTTTTAACAAATTAAAAACTGAAAAGTGGGGCGTGCAATATTATTCGGCCCCTTTACTTTCACTCCAGAAGTTCAGTGAGGATCTCTGAATGATCCAATGTTGTCCTAAATGACTGGTAATGATAAATAGAATCCACCTGTGTGTAATCAAGTCTCCGTATAAATGCACCTGCTCTGTGATAGTCTCAGGGTTCTGTTTCAAGTGCAGAGAGCATCATGAAGACCAAGGATCACACCAGGCAGGTCCGAGATACTGTTGTGGTGAAGTTTAAAGCCGGATTTGGATACAAAAAGATTTCCCAAGTTTTTAACATCTCGAGGAGCACTGTACAAGCGATCATATTGAAATGGAAGGATTATCAGACCACTGCAAATCTATCAAGACCCAGCCGTCCCTCTAAACTTTCATCTCGAACAAGGAGAAGACTGATCAGAGATGCAGCCAAAAGGCCCATGATCACTCTGGTTGAACTGCAGAGATCTACAGCTGAGGTGGGAGAGTCTGTCCATAGGACAACAATCAGTCATACACTGCACAAATCTGGCCTTTATGGAAGAGTGGCAAGAAGAAAGCCATTTTTCAAAGATATCCATAAAAAGTCTCATTTGAAGTTTGCCACAAGCCACCTGGGAGACACACCAAACATGTGGAATAAGGTGCTCTGGTCAGATGAAACCATTATCAAACTTTTTGGCCACAATGCAAAACGATATCTTTGGCGTAAAAGCAACACAGCTCATCACCCTCAAAACACTATCCCCACTGTCAAACATGGTGGTGGCAGCATCATGGTTTGGGCCTGCTTTTCTTCAGCAGGGACAGGGAAGATGGTTAATATTGATGGGAAGATGGACGGAGCCAAATACAGGACCATTCTGGAAGAAAACCTGTTGGAGTCTGCAAAAGACCTGAGACTGGGACGGAGATTTATCTTCCAACAAGACAATGATCCCAAACATAAAGCAAAATCTACAATAAAATGGTTCAAAAATAAACGTATCCAGGTGTTAGAATGGCAAAGTCAAAGTCCAGACCTGAATCCAATCGAGAATCTGTGGAAAGAGCTGAAAACTGCTGTTCACAAACGCCCTCCATCCAACCTCAATGAGCTCGAACTGTTTTGCAAGGAAGAATGGGCAAGAATTTCAGCCTCTCGATGTGCAAAGCTGATAGTGACATACCCCAAGCGACTTTCAGCTGTAATCGCAGCAAAAGATGGCGATTATTAACTCAAGAGGGCCGAATAATATTGCACGCCCCACTTTTCAGTTTTTAATTTGTTAAAAAAGTTTAACATTTCCAATAAATTTCGTTCCACTTCACGATTGTGTCCCACTTGTTGTTGATTCTTTCCAAAAAATTTGAATTTTATATCTTTATGTTTGAAGCCAGAAATGTGGCAAAAGGTAGAAAAGTTCAAGGGGGCCAAATACTTTCACAATGCACTGTATATGATTGGGAAACATCTTTATTATTATGACAGTGTAAATACTGGAAGTGAGAAATCGTTCTGCTCTCAGTCTGCAGTGCTTGGACTGGGCACCAATCATGCTGACCCGCATCCTCATACATGCTGTGAGGCTGCTGAGTTGAGGTCAGGAGACCCGCGGCAAGTCCATGCATTGCGGTCCGAGCACAGACCGATATTCACTGATGGCTGAAGGAGCCTTAAAGGGGTTGTCCAGTCTAAATCCACAAGCCAGCAGTCCCACAGTTTTTAATTTGTTAAAAAAGTTTAACATTTCCAATAAATTTCGTTCCACTTCACGATTGTGTCCCACTTGTTTTTGATTCTTCCCCCAAAAATAGAATTTTATATCTTTATGTTTGAAGCCAGAAATGTGGCAAAAGTTAGAAAAGTTCAAGGGGACTAAATACTTTCACAATGCACTGTATACACTTATATCAATCATTCCCTCCCCTCCCCCCTTTCAGGAGCAGAGGGAATGATTGTATCATATAATCATGTACTGAGATGGTGGACAAATTAATACATGAACTTAAAGGGGTTTTCCCACGAACAAAAGTTAATTTTAATCAATAGATCTTTGAATAATGTAATGGCTGTGTCTGACCGTGTACAGAACACGGTCTGATCATACCATGACGCGCCCTCTGGGCCGTGGGGTACCTGGTGCCGGGCCGGTAAATGCTGGGGGATGTCACAGTAGCGGTGACCCGGTCCGTGACCCAGGGGTTATTGATAGGGGATTTATGGTGATTGTATAAAGTTTGTGACGCCACCTGTGGTATGCGGCTAGGGGAGCCGCCGCTGCGGAGCAGGTCCTCTGGAGCTGATGTTACTGCAGCAGGGATAGTGTGGCTCTCCACAGGTAGAACTTAGCTCCAGGGCAGTGTAGATGTTATGGGTCATGCTGGACGTTGTAGTGCAGGGGTTGATGGCGCAGCAATAATCCACAACTCAATGGCGGTTTCCTCTTATCTTTACTGGTGGTGATTAGACAAGCCGGGACTAGGGTGCTGGCTAGAAGTGGAAGTCCGGGCATCCTGGAAGCAAGTAAAGAATCCTCCTTGCCAGGTGAAATTGGAGGCCTTCCCTTTACACTAAACTCTTTGGCCCTGCTGCTTGTAGCTGTGCGCGGCCCTCGTCCCTGAGTGCAACGTTTCTGTGCTCACTCGTATGGCAGGCAGCTCGGGCCTTGCTGGTGCGTCGCTCTCACGTGGCGGTGCTGAACCCTGCGGTGCTGCTGAGCCTTTGGGCGTCTGATGGGGCCAGGAGACCTGCAGTCTCCTGCCCTCCGGTTTCTACTGCTGGGCCTTCGGTGCCCCACAGCCTCGGACTCCGGTGTCCGGTTCTTCTGTGCTGGTTCTTCTGGGGTGAGCTGCCGCGCAGCTCCAGTCCCCAGCTCCTCTCTCCTCGATGTCCTGACTTCAACTCCTCACACACTAAGTCTCACTAACCACGCCCCCAGATCCCAGTTGCCAAGGGGAGGGACTCCCCTTGCTGGTCTGGAGCCAGGAAAGTGTTGCATGCTTAGTAAAACCTGATTAGGGGACTCCTGCTTGCTTCCAGGCATGGCATCAACTCTTGTGAGGGAGGCAATGCCACTGTGGCAACCGGACCCCTGGGGTGCCACAACCACATCTCATGCTAAGGGGAGGAAACAAAAGAGTATACAGACATTTCAGCATGGGATCCCAACTGTTTCTTTCTTTGAAGTAAAACATTGTTTAAAAACAGGCAGTGAAATGTTTTACCTCACAGAAAGAATCAGCTGTGATCCCCTGCTGTAATGTCTGTATATTCTTTTTCTTCCTCCCCTGCCCAGGAGATGTGGTATGATCAGACCATGTTCCTGCACGGTCAGACACAGCCATTACACAGTACACAGCAGGGGCACATGTATAAGATTATCTCAGCACAGGAACATTTTATTTAAACACATCCAATTGTGGAAGTTATTATTATTCCAAGGTCTATTGATCACCCTATTTGTCAACTATTCTTGTTCCTTCTACCTGTCCACAGAGGTTGGCATCATCTTGATATGCAATTGGCATATCCTTGTCGACTAGCCCTGGTCGTCCTCGCCACCGCCTCCTCAGCCTCTCGCTGCCGGTCGCAGCCTTCCCTCAGCACCAGCCTCACCCTGCCGGACGCAGCCTCCCCTCAGAAACAGGCCCCCCTCAGCACCAGCAACAGCCTCAACTCAGAACCACCAGCAGCCTCCCCTCAATACCAGCAGCAGCCTCCCCCCAGCAGCAGCCTCCCCTCACCACCACCAGCAGACTCCCCTCACCACCACTTGCAGCCTCCTCTCACCACCGCCAGCCGCCTCCCCTCATCACCACCAGCCTCCCCTCATCACAACCACCAGCAGCCTCCCCTCATCACCAGCCTCCCCTCATCACCAGCAGCAGCCTCCCCATCAGCCTCCCCTCAGCACCAGCAGTAGCCTCTCCTCGGCACCAGCCACCACTCAGCACCAACCTCCTCTCATCACCAGCAGCAGCCTCCCCTCATCACCAGCAGCAACCTCCCCTCATCACCAGCAGCCTCGCCTCACCACCACCAGTAGTCTCCCCTCACCAACATCAGCAGCCTTCCCTCACCACCTCAGCAGCCTCTCCTCAGCACCAGCAGCTGCCTCCCCTCAGCAGCTGCAGCAGCAGCCTCCCCTCATCACCAGCAGCAACCTCCCCTCTCCACCACCAGCCTTCCCTCACCTCCAGCCTCCTCTCACCACCAGCAACAGCCTCCCCTCAGCACCAGCAGCAGCCTCCCCTCAGCACCAGCATCAGCCTCACCACAAGCCTCCCCTCAGCACCAGCAGCCTCTCCTCTGCACCAGCAGCAGCCTCTCCTCGGTACCAGCAGCAGCCTCCCCTCGACACCAGCACCAGCCTCCCCTCGGCACCAGCACCAGCCTCTCCTCGGCACAAGCAGCAGCCTCCCCTCGGAACCAGCACCAGCCTCCCATCGGCACCAGCACCAGCCTCCTCCCAGCAGCAGTTTCCCCTTGGCACCAGTAGCAGCCTCCCCTCAGCACCAGCAGCAACCTCCACACAAGCCTCCCCTCAGCACCAGCAGCCTCTACTCAGCACCAGCACCAGCCTCCCCTCAGCACAAGCCTCCCCTCAGCACCAGCAGCCTCTCCTTAGCACCAGCAGCAGCCTACCCTTGGCACCAGCACCAGCCTCCCCTCAGCACAAGCCTCCCCTCAGCACCAGCAGCCTCTCCTCAGCACCAGCAGCAGCCTCCCCTTGGCAACAGCACCAGCCTCCCCTCAGCACCAGCAGCAGCTTCTCCTCAGCACCAGCAGCAGCCTCCCCTCAGAACCAGCAGCAGCCTCCCCTCACCACCAGCAGCAGCAGCCTCCCCTTGGCAATAGCACCAGCCTCCCCTCAGCACCAGCCTCCCCTCAGCACCAGCAGCAGCTTCTCCTCAGCACCAGCAGCAGCCTCCCCTCAGAACCAGCAGCAGCCTCCCCTCACCACCAGAAGCAGCAGCCTCCCCTCATCACCATTAGCAGGCCCCCCCACCGTCATCAGCAGGCCCCCCCACCACAATCAGCAGGCCCCCGCATCACCAGCAGCAGGCCGCCCATCACTAGCAGCAGGTCCTGGCATCACCAGGCCCCCCACAACCATCAGCAGGCCCCGCATAACCATCAGCAGGCCCCCTCATCACCATCAGCAGGCCCCTCTGAGCACCACCAGGCCCCACTCACCACCAAACTCAGCAGCAGCTTCCTCCTCCTGCTACTCACACACTAGCCACCGCCTCCGAGACATGCTGCTCTGCTCAGGAATGAAGATGAGCATGCAGTGTGTCAGGAGATTGGAGTCAGGACCATGATGCACCTGGCCGCTGCTTAAAGGTAAAGCACCCATTTCCGTCTGCCGGGTGCATCGGGCATTTAACTGTTACCCCTGAGGCCCGGTTAGAAGAAGCAAAGAGAGGGGCCCCGGGCTGCCAGCGTGCCTGCCCCCCCTTCTTGCTTCTTTTCACCGGGCCCCATACAGTAGTAAGGGTAGTAATGCCCTGATGGCGGCCCTGGGGTCATGGAGCGGCATTGGAAGAAAACACATTCGCAAGATGACTTCTCGGCATTCAAACAAGCAACACTCGCTTTCAAATCAGCCCTTACCTCTGCTAAACAGGCTTACTTCACAACCCTCGTATCTTCCTTATCCAGGGTCACACTGGGGTGTCTGGGGCCCACAGGGGAAATTGACCCTAGGGGCCCACCCTACAGCTATATGCACATACTTGTTAGCCGTTATCCCTGTTATTGTTAGAACCTTGCTGTTAGGTTTTTTTTTCCTTTGCTGGTCACATGACCTTGTTGGCCTATTTAATCCTGCTCCGCCCTTCTGGCTTTGCTGGACTTCATTGTATATCTACTTTCTAGCTAGCCTGTGCTCTGTATCTAACTCTGTTAGTTTGCTTGGTCTACGGACCTCTATGTTCTATCTATTTTGTTTGTTCGTCTGTCTGCTACTATTTCTGTTAGGAGGTGTCCCATATTCCTCCCAGTCCTTAGTACTTGTAGGGATTCCCTCCCCACATCTATAGGTCTCCGTACAGACTAGATTAGGACTGTAGCAGGTCTGATCGCAGGATCAGGTTCCCTGTTACATCGTAGGGATTCAGCTGAGTCCTATAGTAGGGACAGATCTCCTCTCTTTCCTTAGCTTTGGTAGCAGAACATAACAGTAAGTCCAGCCTGCAAATTCTCTAAGGAAAGAGTTTTTTTTTTTGTTCCATCATGGTGTCGGTTCAGGATTTGGCTAAACACCTGCAGGGACTCTCTCTGGAAGTGGCCGAGCTCCGTCAGCACGTGAGTAACTGTCCTGGAGCATATTTCTTGGAGCCTAAGGTATGTTTGCCGGATTTATTTTTTGGTGAACATCGAGAATTTTTTTCATTTAAAAATGCTTGCTTATTGTATTTTCGTTTGAGACCCAAGTCCTCTGGGGATGAATCCCAGCGCGTAGGGTTCATAATGTCACTTTTGCGCAAAGAGCCTCAGGAGTGGGCCTTTTCTTTGCAACCTAGTGATACATGCTTCAGATCAGTGGATAGTTTTTTTTCTGCTTTAGGACTATTATATGATGATCCTGACCGTGTGGCATCAGCTGAGACTGAGTTGAGACGTTTAAAACAAGGATCAGGTAATGTGGAAAAATATTGTACTCATTTTCGTTGTTGGTCCACTCAAACAGGGTGGAACGATTCTGCTCTGAAAAGTCTATTTCTTGCTGGGCTCAGTGAAAGGGTTAAAGACCTGCTAATTGCTTATCCTACACCTGAGGATTTGCAACAGGCTATGCAATTAGCTATACGGGTGGATAGAAGACTGCGTGCTAGGGTTAATGAGAGCAAATCCTCTGCTATGTCAGTTTCTGGTTATGATAATGTGTGTACTAACAGTGGTGAACCGATGGAGATTGGATCGGTGGCACCTCGCTCTCAAGAAAAAGACCGTCGTTTTTCGGAAGGCTTGTGTTTCTATTGCGGAAAATCTGGTCATTTGATTAAAGGCTGTGAGCTTCGTATGAAGAAAGAAAAAAAAAATGGTCAGTCACGCCCGTATTGCCTGTTTAAATTCCAAGGGTATATTTTTAGCTGCTTCCACGATTGCTCAGGAAAAATTAATGGAATTTCGGGTGTTTGTTGATTGCGGGTCTACACTGAATGTAATTGATGGGGGATTCGTGGAAAAACTCAATTTAAAACCTGAACCTTTATCATCCCCCATTGCTGTGGTTTCTGTGGATGGCTCCCCTTTGAAGAATATTACTCTCAAGGTCAGTGAATTTCCTGTCACTATTAATGGTGTTCACCATGAGAAATTGGATTTGGTAGTGTTGAATAACTTGCCTTCTCCAGTAATATTGGGTTTGCCCTGGTTAAAATTTCACAATCCTGTACTGGATTGGTCTACCAGTGAAATTAAATCCTGGAGCCATAAATGTTATGACAAGTGTTGTAACGGGCGTATTGCAGCTTTGGATAGGGGAGAATTGCCTGTTCCTATTCAGGATTTTTGGAGACTTTTTTCTGAGAAAGAATCGCAGGTTTTGCCTCCCCATAGAGACTATGATTGTTCTATTGAATTTGTCCCTGGAGCGACTCTTCCTAAAAGTCGTTTATTTAACCTTACTATTCCTGAGAGGAAGGCTTTGGAGGAATACATACAGACAAGTTTGGCCGCCGGTCACATTAGGCCCTCTAAGTCTCCTGTGGCGGTTGGATTTTTTTTTGTAAAAAAAAAGGACGGCGGTTTACGTCCTTGTCTGGATTTTCGTGAGATTAACAAAATTACGGTACGCAATCCTTACCCACTGCCATTGATTCCTGATCTGTTTAACCAGTTATTGGGGGCCAAGTGGTTCTCTAAAATTGACCTTAAGGGGGCATACAATCTGTTGCGCATGAAGGAGGGTGATGAATGGAAGACTGCTTTTAACACTCCTGTGGGTCATTTTGAGAATCTGGTTATGCCTTTTGGTCTTACTAATGCTCCTGCATTTTTTCAGAATCTGATTAATGACATCCTTAGACCTTTGATCGGTAAAAATGTGGTTGTGTATTTGGATGACATTTTGATTTATTCGCCAGATCTGGAGTCTCATTGGCGGAGCGTGCGTGAGGTATTACAGTTATTAATGGACAATTCGCTTTTTGCTAAGCTGGAGAAATGTGAGTTCGCTGTACAGAGAATTAGTTTTTTGGGCTACATTATCTCCAGCAAAGGTTTTGAGATGGATCCGGTTAAGGTTCAGGCTGTGCAGGAATGGCCTAGGCCTATTGGTTTGAAATCGATACAGAGGTTTTTGGGTTTCGCCAATTACTATAGAAAATTCATAAAAAAATTTTCTAGTATTGTCAAACCTCTGACTGATCTCACCAGGAAAGGTGCTGATGCGGTTCAGTGGTCTTCTGAGGCCATTGAAGCTTTTGTGTATCTCAAGGAGAGGTTCACCTCTGCTCCCATCCTTATGCAGCCTGATGTTACTAGGCCGTTTTTGGTTGAGGTTGATGCTTCCTCTGTGGGGGTTGGCGCAGTATTGTCTCAGGATAACGGGGATGGATTACATCCCTGTGCCTTTTTTTCAAAAAAATTTTCGGAGACTGAATTGAATTACGATATTGGTAATCGGGAATTATTGGCTATTAAACTCGCATTTGAACACTGGCGCCACTTCTTGGAAGGTGCGGAATTTCCCGTTCAGGTTCTTACGGATCATAAAAATCTGATATATCTTGATGCTGCCAAGCGCCTGAATGCCCGTCAGGCTAGGTGGGCACTGTTTTTCTCGCGGTTTAATTTCTCCGTTACTTACATCCCTGGTACTAAGAATGTTAAGGCGGATGCCTTGTCTCGCAGTTTTTCTCCCATAGTCGGTGCTGAGAAAGAGGAAAACATTTTACAAGAAGGTGTTGTGATAGCTGCTTTAGACTCCGTTTTGGAAGATGAGATTCTTAAAGCTCAGGAGAATGCCCCATCTAACACTCCTCATGGGAGGTTGTTTGTGCCTGGGACCTTTAGGAGAGATTTGTTTGTTGAGTGTCACGAATCTCGGTTGGCAGGTCATCCCGGAATCTCTGAGACCAAGAGACTGGTGGGTCGCAGTTTTTGGTGGCCTGGATGGCAGAAGGAAGTCATTAAGTGGGTGCGCCAATGTACTATATGTGCTAGATCTAAGTCCTCACATACTCCTGCTGCGGGGTTGCTTTGTCCTTTGGAGGTCCCCAGTGCTCCTTGGACACATTTGGCTATGGACTTTATAACTGACCTTCCCCCCTCTGAGGGTTTTACTGTCATCTGGGTGGTCGTGGACCGTTTTAGCAAGATGTGTCACTTGGTTCCCTTCGTCAAACTGCCCTGCGCTAAAACTCTCGCTAAGGCCTTTGTCAAGGAAATTGTCAGACTTCATGGCGTTCCTACTGACATTGTTTCTGATAGGGGTCCTCAGTTCGTGGCTCGTTTTTGGCGTGCCTTTTGTGACAGGTTGGGAATTCATTTGTCGTTTTCGTCCGGATATCATCCTGAATCTAATGGCCAGACAGAAAGGAAAAACCAGGATGTTGAGCAGTTCTTGCGTTGTTTTGTGGCAGACAATCAAGAGGGGTGGTCTGAGTTTCTGCCACTTGCCGAATTTGCTCTGAACAATCATACATCTTCTTCTGCTGGTTGTTCGCCTTTTTTTTGTTGTTCTGGGAGACATCCGTCGTTTGGGTCGTTCTCCAAGTTGGGATCTGCCGTGCCTGAGGAGGAGAATTTTTCCGGTGATTTGGAAAGAGTTTGGACGGATGTGCGTGGTAATCTTCAGGAGGCCAACAGAAAATCTAAAGACTACTTTGATAGGAAACGACAGGAGGTTTTGTTCGCTGTTGGTGACATGGTTTGGTTGTCCTCTAGGAATCTGCGGTTGAGGATTCCTTCTAAGAAATTGGGTCCCAAGTTTGTAGGGCCCTTTAAGGTGCTTCAGGTTGTCAACCAATCTGCTGTTAGGTTGGAGGTTCCTACCTCCTGGAGAATTAATCCGGTCTTTCATGTCTCTCTGTTAAAAAAAGCTGTTGTGTCGGATGGTGACGCCTCTGCCTCTGTTCCTCCGGTGGTGGAGGACGGGGAATATGAAATTTCTCGCATCCTTGACTCTAGACGGTATAGAGGTAGTTTGCAGTATCTTGTGGCCTGGAAAGGTTTCGGACCCGAGGATAACTCTTGGGTGAGGTCAGATGATGTTTCCGCGTCCAGACTTATCAGAGCGTTTCACAGGAGATTTCCTGATAAGCCTGGTCCTAGGGGATCCGGAGGATCCTCTTAGAAGGGGGGGTACTGTTAGAACCTTGCTGTTAGGTTTTTTTTCCTTTGCTGGTCACATGACCTTGTTGGCCTATTTAATCCTGCTCCGCCCTTCTGGCTTTGCTGGACTTCATTGTATATCTACTTTCTAGCTAGCCTGTGCTCTGTATCTAACTCTGTTAGTTTGCTTGGTCTACGGACCTCTATGTTCTATCTATTTTGTTTGTTCGTCTGTCTGCTACTATTTCTGTTAGGAGGTGTCCCATATTCCTCCCAGTCCTTAGTACTTGTAGGGATTCCCTCCCCACATCTATAGGTCTCCGTACAGACTAGATTAGGACTTTAGCAGGTCTGATCGCAGGGTCAGGTTCCCTGTTACATCGTAGGGATTCAGCTGAGTCCTATAGTAGGGACAGATCTCCTCTCTTTCCTTAGCTTTGGTAGCAGAACATAACAGTTATAGTGGAGCGTCGACTGTAAATCACAGGCGGCTCCTGCACATCTACTGTGCGCCACCATAACTGGGATGTACAATTACTGTAGTCTTGACAAAGAACGCATCTTTAGCGTTCGAAACGCGTTGCCCTGGCTACACTATGTGACTATGGAATCTGTTTTTAAAGAGCTTTTGTCACAATAAAGAAACCTATTTTTTGAACTATTCATGAAGCTGGTAATCCTTTCTCCTTATGCATTGCAAACCGCACTGATTGAAAGAATGGGGAACTTTTATCCCTGACAGGACACTTTTATCCCCATTTTAAAACGGAGCGGCATGTGGTATGTCTGACCGTAGCTCCATTCATCCTCTTTGGGGGCTTCCAGAAAAAGCCAAGTGCAGCCCCTTAGGGAATAAATGGATCAGTGGTCGAGTCGTACTTGCCGCTCCATACTAATGGGGATAAAGGTTGCACATTCTCCAGGTCACAGCATTCAATAACTTATTTATCCTTTGGCCACGTTCACACGATCAGCATTTGGTCAGTATTTTACATCAGTATTTGTGAGGAACAATCAGAGGAAAAGTAAAGTAGAAAGATGTCACCACTTCTGCATTTTTCACCCACTCCTGGTTTTGTCTTACAAATACTGATGTAAAATACTGACCATATGCTGAACATGTGAACATGGCCTTAGGAGAGGTGATTACTTGTTTTCACCGTAGAACCCCTGTAAGTGCATATTTGCTACTGTGCAATAGCCACAGGACAGGGAGGCGTTAAACATCCAAGTATTTAATCTCCATTGGAAATCAAGAATCTTCCCCTTATTGATATCAAAGGGAACAAGTGACCTCCATACACAACACAATCCACTATACCAAGACCAATACCACCACATACAAGAGATAAATACCGCCACACCATGACCAGACCACATATTGACCAAATACCACATACAGGCAATTAATACAGTCACACCATGACCAGACCACATATTACCTCCACATAGTGACTGAATAATACTGTCACACCATGACCAGAGCATGTATTACTACCACATAGTGACCGAATAATACCACATACTGTACAAGGAACAAATACCTCCACACCATGACCAGATCATATATTACCACCTCAGTGACCGAATAATACAATACTGATCATTAATAAAAAACACAATACTAATAACATTAATATTACCACTGGTGACATAATACACAGGAGCTCTGTATATAGTGTCGGTGTACAGGTAATACAGTGATCACCAGAGACATTACAGCATATACAGAGTACCTATATATGCTGTAATACAGAAATATACAGGTAATACAGTGACCACCTCCATACAGAATTATGGGCCCCATGTAATGCTGCTCTATAGAGTATACTGGCCCAATGTAATGCTGCTCCATACAGTATATTTTCCCCATATGATGCTGCTCTATACAGTATATTGGCCCCATGTAATGCTGCTCCATACTGTATATTGGTGCCATATGATGCTGCTCCATACAGTGTATTGGCCCCATATGATGCTGCTCCATACAGCATATTGGCCACATGTCATGCTGCTCCATACAGTATATTGGCGCCATATCATGCTGCTCCATACAGTATATTGGCCCCATATGATGCTGCTCCATACAGTATATTGGCCCCATGTAATGCTGCTCCATACAGTATATTGGCCCCATGTAATGCTGCTCCACACAGTATATTGGCCCCATATGATGCTGCTCCATACAGTGTATTGGCCCCATATGATGCTGCTCCATACAGTATATTGGCCCCATGTCATGCTGCTCCATACAGTATATTGGCCCCATATGATGCTGTTCCATACAGTATATTGGCCCCCTGTCATGCTGCTCCATACAGTATATTGTCTCCATATGATGCTGGTCCATACAGTATATTGGCCCCCTGTCATGCTGCTCCATACAGTATATTGGCCCCATATGATGCTGTTCCATACAGTATATTGGCCCCATATGATGCTGCTCCATACAGTGTATTGGCCCCATATGATGCTGCTCCATACAGTATATTGGCCCCATGTCATGCTGCTCCATACAGTATATTGGCCCCATATGATGCTGTTCCATACAGTATATTGGCCCCCTGTCATGCTGCTCCATACAGTATATTGTCTCCATATGATGCTGGTCCATACAGTATATTGGCCCCCTGTCATGCTGCTCCATACAGTATATTGTCTCCATATGATGCTGGTCCATACAGTATATTGGCTCCATGTAATGCTGCTCCATACAGTATATTGGCCCCATATGATGCTGGTCCATACAGTATATTGGCTCCATGTAATGCTGCTCCATACAGTATATTGGCTCCATGTAATGCTGCTCCATACAGTATACTGGCCCACATGATGCTGCTCCATACAGTATATGAAGAACAAATAAAGTAGCACACTGTAACACTGAGTATATAGATATGAAATATGAAATATGAATAACATAACTGCTGTAGAAAATAGAAATAAATGAAAAATTTTTTGAAAATTTTTTTTTAGCGCATGTAAATATGAAGTATGAAAAATGAATAGCATTACTGCTGTAAATAAATGAGAAATCTTAGCGTATAAATTGGCCAATTCATGTGTACCCGACAGCCGCGGTAAGGCGTTTCTCGATGTCAGGACCTACCAATGTGAATACCTCTCTAAGAGACCTCTGTCTGATTATGTGTACCTCTTAGAGAGGTATTCACATTGGTAGGTCCTGACATCGAGAAACGCCTTACCGCGGCTATCAGGGACACATGAATTGGCCAATTTATGTGCTAAGATTTCTCATTTACTTACAGCAGTAATGCTATTCATTTTTCATACTTCATATTTACATGCGCTAAAAAAAATTTTCCAAAATTTTTTTCATTTATTTCTATTTTCTACAGCAGTTATGTTATTCATATTTCATATTTCATATCTATATACTCAGTGTTATTTGTTCATTATATATGGAGGTAGCTGCTCTTAGTAAGCACCTGTTCACACCTATTTTTTGTAGTGGAAGTGCCGTCATTTTCTTTGTTGTCCATACAGTATATGGGCCTCCATGATGCTGCTCCATACAGTATATGGGCCCCCATGATGCTGCTCTATACAATATATTGGACCCCATGATGCTGCTCCATACAGTATTTGACCCCCATGATGCTGCTCCATACAATATATGGGCCCCCATGATGCTGCTCCTTACATTATATGGGCCCCCATGATGCTGGTACATACAGTATATGGGCCCCCATGATGCTGCTCCATACAGTATATGGGCCTCCATGATGCTGCTCCATACAGTATATGGGCCTCCATGCTGCTGCTTCATACAGTATATGGGCCTCCATTCTGCTGCTTCATACAGTATATGGGCCCCCATGATGCTGGTCCATACAGTATATGGGCCCCCATGATGCTGCTCCATACAGTATATGGGCCTCCATGATGCTGCTCCATACAGTATATGGGCCTCCATGATGCTGCTCCATACAGTATATGGGCCCACATGATGCTGCTCCATACAGTATATGGGCCTCCATGATGCTGCTCCATACAGTATATGGGCCCACATGATGCTGCTTCATACAGTATATGGGCCCCCATGATGCTGGTCCATACAGTATATGGGCCTCCATGATGCTGCTCCATACAGTATATGGGCCTCCATGATGCTGCTCCATACAGTATATGGGCCCACATGATGCTGCTTCATACAGTATATGGGCCCCCATGATGCTGGTCCATACAGTATATGGGCCCCCATGATGCTGCTCCATGCAGTATATGGGCCTCCATGATGCTGCTCCATACAGTATATGGGCCTCCATGATGCTGCTCCATACAGTATATGAGCCCACATGATGCTGCTCCATACAGTATATGGGCCCCCATGATGCTGCATACATAAAAAATATCAAATACCTCTCCCGTTCCCTGCAGGTTTGGTGTACTCAGCACGTCGTCTTCTGACTCTGCAGTGCTCAGAGCAGAGTGCGGTAGTGATGTCACCTCGCCCTCTGCCCTGAGACGTCAGAATCAGAAGACGCTAACATCACTGGAGCTGCAGGGAACGAGGAGGATAGGTAAGTATTTGAGGAGGAGAGGTGGGGGCGGGGGCTGTCCCTCCTGAAGGGGGCGCTCCCCCTCTCCGTAGGGGGCTCTCCCTCCCCCGACTCATAGGCCCAGTAGCGTGCTGGTGTCCCTCAACCCCGGGGCCCCAACACTTACTTGGGTGCGCCTAGTGGCGGTGACGCCGGCCATGGTCATCACGGCGGGTCAGGTCTGCATGCGCGTTCTCCTGCCACCCGCACTTTTAAAAGGCCCATGTCCTTACAAAAAAAGTTTTTTTTCCTCTCCTTCTGTGGGGCCCACCTGGCATTTCACCGGCATTCCGCCAGGCCAGTCCGACCCTGTCCTTATTTTTCAAGTCCAAATGGTTATTTAATACTTTTAACTCCTTCCTCTGCCCACCACTGCCCCCTCCAACCCCCTCATCTCTGCCGAGGACAAGACAAATGGGCAAGGCACGTGGCAAGGGACGGGGAACTGGACGTGATGGTGATGGCGCATGCAGAGGCCGAGGACAAGGCCGTGGGCAAGCTGAAATTGTGCCACAACAAACACCCACATCTTCTCGCCCGACCTTACTGTCCCAACTGCTAGGGGACCGCAGCACACCACTATTGAACCCAGAGCAGTGTCAAAAGGTTGTTGGTTGGATAGCGGATAATGCTTCCAGTCACTTAGCCGCCACCACCACCCTGTCTTCCACACGGTCAAGTCTCAGTAGCCGTGAGTCTGGACCGCATATTCCTCACCCTGATCCTCCTTCCTCCCACCATGCCAAGCGCCCAGAGACAACTGATCCCACACATGGACACTCTGAAGAGCTGTTCACTTTTACATTCATAGATTCGGGCCTCTCACCCGGTCCACTTGAAGCGGGGCAAGATGCATACCAGGATGGGGGTTCAGAGGGTGCCATGCATACCAGGATGGGGGCTCAAGGGGTGCCATGCATACCAGGATGGGGGCTCAAGGGTTGCCATGCATACCAGGATGGGGGCTCAAGGAGTGTCATGCATACCAGGATGGTGTATAAAGGGGTGCCATGCATACCAGGATGGGGGATAAAGGGGTGCCATGCATACCAGGATGGGATGGGGGCCACTTATACCAGGAAGGAGAGGCCATACATACCAGGATAGAGGATATTAACAGAATTGAGGGACATTACCCCAATGCCAGTGTCACCAGCAGACCCCCTCCCCCATAACAGGGCATCAGGACCACATTTTTTGCTTACATTTTTTCTTCCTATTTTCCTCCTTTAAAACCTAGGTGCGTCTTATGGTCCGGTGCGTCTTATAGTCCGAAAAATATGGTAGTTAAAAATGCCATTGCATCTTACTGGAAAAAAACGGATGTACCTATCTTTTCAGTTATTAAATAAAAAATGGCTCTACATAAATTATATGAATACTGATTTGCAAACTCTAATAATAACCTTAACAAATATTTCAAAAAATGAACAAAGTGGCCTGAAATATATTCCTGATTGTTACTTAAATTATTAATACATATACTTATTAGATTTAATTGGATATCTATTATATTACGACTAAGTTGTTCTATAACCAAATTTTGATTTTCATCTTAATTTACTTGTTGTAATACTATATATTCTACTGTTTATTCAATTTTGAGTTCTCCTTCCCCTTATCCATTTTCCCACACTTATCCATTACTCTCCCGTCCCCCATATATTCCTCTATTCCCTAACCATATCCCTACCCCTTGAACTGTTATAAAATATTAATAAAAATGATTGAAAACAAACATAGTGTCACAGGGACAACTGTAAATCAATGTACAAGGTAAAAAATCCTACGATGTGCCACGTCATATCCTTCACAACCCTGAAGGTTTAAATCATGTGATATCTAGCCTCCGTCAACCATTGGTACAGTGATCACTTAAAAGGTCCAGCGTCCCTCTCCTCTGACACGGCCCTGAGGAAGTGTGGACAAAATGCGCGTCGGGGAAGAGGGATGCAGGACAAACCCTGTCTCACACTCCACTGTGTAAGTGGCACAATGCTATTAGCAATACATTTTACCAGGGGCGTACATAGGATTCATGGGGCCCCATAGCAGAAGTTCAAATTGGGCCCCCCCCCAAAAAAAATGTAAATAATTGTCGGTGTCACAGAAGAGCAGATCACACAACCTTCCAGCCTTTACATAGTAATTTTCCTCCTGCTGACGTCCTAGACCCCTCTTTCATTGTCCCATGAAGTGTGATACCAACAAAAGTGTCCCCCAAACACAGTATGATACCCCCATGGTGAATTCCTCCACATGCGCAGTATAATGACCCTACTGTACCTCACCTCAACTACCAGGGCAAAGTTTGCTGACCCCAACACAGTATGATCCCCCAATTGTGAGCTCTAGAACTAGAGAGGATGGTAGGTAAAAAGGGAGGGTGTTATATATAATAAAAGATGAAACTATATAACTAAGGACGGCGCTATACATAATAAGCGAGTACACTATATACTAAGGGCGTATGCTATACATAATAAGTGATTACACTATGTACTAAGGGACTGTGCTATACATAATACGGCTATATTCCTGCATTTGTGTGCAGTGTCAGTGTGCTACCCTGTTTTACAGACGCATTGAGCATGTCCTATTGTAATCCTCAAAATCGGATCAGAACAGGACATTCTCTGATCCTCACAGATCTCATTCTCAGATCCGTGATCCGTGATCTATAAAACTCTACAAGTCCGTGGACCATCCGATAAAAAAATCTGACATTTTACACAAATGTGAGAATGCAGCCTAAGGGATTTTACATGTAACATTATCACTCCAAGTCATACAGCGCAGATACAGAATAATATTTACATCCAGGCACTTACCGCTGACGTCTCGCCTGATCAGAGTCGGTTTCTGCTGCTTCTTCTCCATCTGGTCAGACCTTCATGTCGACATCTCCCAGTCACGATTCGTCTTGTCATGATGATCTCCAGCCTAGATAATAACAAGGTCACATATATTGTATATATACATGTGTCTCTCCTGCACTGCGCCCCTGAATACAGGTCTGTTATCCCCCATTAATATACTAGGGGTAGCCACTTAGTAATCAAAATATAAAGTGATAAGCAGCACTGTGCCCCCCATTAACTATAATCTCCACCTGCCAATAATATAAATTATTCAGTCTCTGTGACTCTCCCCAATTAACTGTAAGGCTATGTGCACACGGAAAATATACAAGCGCCCCCATCATTGCTCTGTCCCAGCACCTCCATCATTGCTCTCTCCTAACACCCCCAACATTGCTCTGTCCCAGCACCCCAGTCATTGCTCTCCCAGCACCCTTGTAATTGCTCTCTCCCAGCACCCCCGTCATTGCTCTCTCCCTGGACCCCCGTCATTGCTCTCTCCCTGCACCCCATCATTGTTGTCTCCCAGCATCCCCGTCATTGCGCTCTCCGAGCACCCCCATTATTGCTCTGTCCCAGCACCACTATCATTGCTCTCTCCCAGCACCCCCATCATTGCTCTCTCCCAGCACCCCCGTCATTGCTCTCTCCCAGCACCCCCGTCATTGTTCTCTCCCTGCACCCCGTCATTGCTCTCTCCGAGCACCCCTATCATTGTTCTCTCACAGCAACCCCCGTCATTACTCTCCCAGCACCTCCATCATTGTTCTCTCCCAGCAACCCATCATTGCTCTCCCCATCCCCGTCATTGGTCTACTAATCCCCATCATTGCTCTCCCCGCCCCATCAGTCCCATCACTGCTCTTCCCAGCCCCACCATTGCTCTCCCCAGACCCATCAGCGCTCTCCCCAGCCCCATCAGCCCCACCATTGCTCTCCCCAGCCCCACCATTGCTCTCCCCAGCCCATCAGCCCTACCATTGCTCTCACCAGCCCCATCAGCCCCACTTTTGCTCTCTCCAGCCCAGTCATAACCATTATTGCTCTCCCCAGCGTTTCAGTAAAAATAAAAAAAAAAACACTTACCCCTCTGCCCGTTCCCCCGCAAGCTGCATCATCACTGCTCTTCCCAGCCCCACCATTGTTATCCCCAGCCGCACCAGCCCCACCATTGCTCTACCCAGCCCCATCAGCCCCCTTATTGCGCTCTCCAGCTCCATCAGCCCCATTATTGATCTCACCAGCGTTTCAGTAAAAAAAACAAAAAAAAAAACACTTACCTCTCTGCCCCCGCAGACCGCTGCAATTTCCTCCCTCACACAGGCCCGCGCTGCATGATGATGTCATCAAGGAGCGCGTGCCTGTGTAAGGGAGGAAGCGGCGGGCAGGAAGCAGAGGATGGATCTCTGCAGCTCCGCTGCCATTCTGTCCTGTCAGCAGCGGGGATGCAGGGATCGCTCCCTGCCCGCCATGAGCAGGGAGACGCTGCACCGGCGGGCCCCCCGGCACAGCTGCACCAGCAGCGATATGTCCGCCCCTGGACTGCTATGGGGCCCCCCAGCTCACGGGCCCCATAGCAGTCGTGTGGTCTGCCTCCATTAGTGGTACACCACTGCATTTTACCTATTTTTGATTGCATCTAGCAGGGCTTTTGTACATCAGAGGCAGTCCATGTTTTCCAGGCGTGCGGTATTGCATGTATAGCCATACATGTTGTGAGTTTCTAACAAGCATATAAACTGCTTTTCACCTCGACTCTTTCGCTTCTGTGAACACTAAGTTATATACATGCTCTGTAGTAGCCCTGTCATTTCCAGACATTGGTGTATTATAATTCTGAGCATTATAATTCTCCATACACATGCACTTTAAGGGTTTATTATGTATTTATCTCTTGATTGGTGACTTTGAAGCAGGGTTTATTTTGTTTTTGTTTAACCACTGGACCACCCCAATTAATGAACAATTTCCTTCTTTGACATGCACATGCACTTTGGATAGTTTCAATCCTTGGAATCGTTGGATTATGTAATGGTATAGGTTACTCTGCAGTGACTATCTCTGCTAGGTTGTTCTATGCTATTTTGTGGGGTGCACCAGGAGATAATATTCATGCATACTGGGTTGGCATTTCTTACCATCCCTCAAACAAGAGGCATCTGTTTTTATTTTATGTATGTGTTTGGTAATGTCTATGATATTGTTCAGTAAAATCATTTGTTTTTTATACACACTAACTTGAAGTGCTCACTTTTGTCTACTTGGTCTCCTTGATGTAAGGATTTTTACCTAGTGGTACAGATTGATTTACACATATTCATTATATATCTGCAAACTTTCTCATAAAATTCAAACCTGATAAATGCTTCTTGCACGAGTATTCAAACTCTACAGACTAGTATATGGCAGAGGCACATTCTGTAGCGATTCTAGCTTTATGTTTATTGAAGAAAAATAATTACAGGCACATATAAATCCCCCTATTAATAATCATTTATTACACATAAAAAAATTACAATCAGTAATATGATACCATGGGGACCCCGTGCAAGAAATATTGATAATCAAGATAAAATATAACATACTGTAGAAATGTCAGTGATTCCCATATACAGCACTAGGAATGAATGTGTGAACTGCCGTTACATTAAAGATGGGACAATTGCAGAAATACACTTGCATTTTTTTGTTGGGTGCATTTTAAGGTGTGAAAGTGAAGGAGTTATAGATTTAATTCAGTGCCCATGTTCAAAGCAATATATTGGCAGGACTCTGAGACCTCTTAAAAAAGGAGAGGAGAACAGATTAATAAGAATAGAAATTTTTTTTTGTTAAACATGCACTTTCAATCATTTCAAAACATTTCATAACAGCAATTCAAATGGCTATATCTATATACGAGTATAGGAGGAAATAATCTATCACAAATGTCCGGAGCTGAATCTAGAAAGAAATTAGGCTTTAAAACACTAGCGCCGAAAAAAGGGGAGTGGGTATTGCTGGAAGCTGCTGATAGATTAGCGGGTCCTGTGTGAAAACCCGTAAGGAAGAATGGCTACTAGATAAAGGATTGATACTATCACGCTAAACAGCGGCTGAACAGAGCAGGATGAATGAAAGGAAGAACAGACATAGAAATAATGTTTCACCAAAATGAGTTGAATGTCCCCCTTTCTTGGTATGTAAATTTGTCTTAAGATTACCGGATAATGATTTGCAGCTATGAAAGTTAATAGATGATTCCCTGGGTTGCGATGATCTATGGATAATTGGTCGGGTGGTACCAAGCTTCTGGTACAGATAGAGGCAGCTAGTGATTGGACGTTTTCCATCTATATATCCTCCTCTTACCATTTTTTTTCACCCTTCCATTGACACGACAACATTATTACTGAACACATAAGCTCTATCCTTTATATATACAGTATATAATTGCAAGGGAAAATGCTTTTTAAAAAAAGGTTTTAAAAAATTAATTATTAATTTAATTTAATCTTTTTTTATTTTTTATATTCTATATATATTTAAATTTTTAATGATTTATTGTACTACAGTGCTGCTCACCATTCTTGTCACGCCTTCATTTTTTCGTAGACTGTACAATATCTTCAGAAATAAATGGAAATGTACCAAAGTTATATCCTCAGGATTTGTGGTCCAAAGTAATACAACAATACAATATTGTTTTTCAACTTCAATGTTGCAATATCAAAGAAAAAACTGAATGTGCCACAATAATGGCACCCCTAATTAATACTTGGTTGCACACCCTTTGTCATTGCTGACAGCCTCCAGACATTTCTTGTAGCCATCTGTAAGCTTCTTGCACTTCTCAGCTGGAATTTTCTCCCACTCTTCCTTTGCAGTTTGTTCAAGCTCTTGAATGTTTGCAGGGTTCTTTTTCCCAATGGCAGATTTCAGCTCACCCCTAAGATTTTCAATGGGATTGAGGTCAGGACTAGTATTGAGGGATACCTTCCGATATCAGGAAATATCGGATCGGATTGGATCGGGCCGATACCCAAAAAGTATCGGATATCGCCGATTCCGATACCGGAAACCAATGCAAATCAATGGGACACAAATATCGGAATGAAAATAAACCCTTTCTTTCCTTGTAGGTTAATTCTACATGAAGGAAAACAACTAACAATAATGTAGAATGTATTGGTGGAGGTGGTTGCCCAAATCGATGGGAACAGTGCTCACAGTGAAACATGAAAAGCCGGCAATTCATCAGTGGCATACACCGGTACCCGACAATTTAGAACAGAAAGAATAGAGCTTCACACATAGATTAGATAGAAACATGTCAGTCACATATATATGAAGTACAGTGACAGTGTTGCTTACTGTACTTGTCATTTAGTGTAAAGGATTTATTTAAAAAAATATTAGTGTTTTAATGCACCGTCTCTTTAAAAAAGCCGGCCGGCAATTCAGCAGCGGTACCCGACAATTTATAACAGAAAGAAAGAGCATCACACATAGATTTGATACATAGAAACATGTCAGTCACATATATAAGAAGTGCAGTGACAGTGTTGCTTACTGTACTTGTCATTTAGTGTAAAGGATTTATTTAAAAAAATCTTAGTGTTTTCATGCACCGTCTCTTTAAAAAAAGCCGGCCGGCAATTCAGCAGCGGTACCCGACAATTTACAACAGAAATAATAGAGCATCACACATAGATTAGATAGATAGAAACATGTCAGTCACATATATAATAAGTACAGTGATAGTGTTGGTTACTGTACTTGTCATTTAGTGTTAAAATAAAGGATTTATTAAAAAAAAAATTGGCGTGGGGCTCCCCGTAATTTTAGTCTCTAGCGAAGGTTAAGCAGACAGCTAGGGCAGATGTTTGAAGCCTGGGAAGAGGGTAATACCCACGGAGCTTCCCAGGCTACTAATATCAGCCCCCAGCTGAATACCTAGCCTTTACTAGCTATTAAGATGGGGGACCCCCCCCAAAAAATGACGTGGGGTCCCCCCTATTTTAATAGCTAGCAAAGGCTAGGCAGACAGCTGGGGGCTGATATTAATAGCCCAGGAAGGGTGCCATGAATATTGGCCCCCTCCCAGGCTAGAAACACCAGCCGTCAGCCACCCCAGAAATGGCGCATCCATAGGATGCGCCAATTCTGGCACTTAGCCTCGCTCTTCCCACTGCCCTGTAGCGGTGGCAGTGGGGTAATAGGGTTGGAGTTGATGTCAGCTTATAATGCCAGCTGACATCAAGCCCAGGTTAGTAATGGAGAGGCGTCTATAAGACACCCCCATTACTAACCCCATAGTCAAAGTTAAAAAAAAAACACAAACACCCAGAATAAAGTCCTTTAATTGAAATAAAGACACAATTCTTTATTGTTCTAAATTAAACCTTACTTACCATCACGCCCATTCCAGCTGAAGCCAACGATCTCCTGCAATAAAAGAAAAATAATAAAGCAACCTCATCCTTACCTTTCGATGGCTCCCAGGACAGCTCCAGCTCTGCTACATGGAGATGACAGGCTGGATCGCAGCAGAAAGCTGCCATCCAGCATGTCATCCCGCAGACACTGAGAAGCACAGGCATGCTTGCGCTCCTCAGTGTCTGACTGTGACGGCATCCCGATGAGCCAACAATGAACTCAGCTCACCTCATGCACGTCACTGATAGCGTGGGAGAATTCTCCTGCGCATGCGGTGAGCGTGAGAGACTCGGCTCATCGGGATGCCGTCACAGCCTGATACTGAGGAGCGCAAGCATGCCTGCGCTTCTCAGTGTCTGCGGGATGACAGGCTGGATGGCAGCTTTCTCCTGCGGTCCAGCCTGTCATCTCGATGTAGCAGAGCTGGAGCTGTCCTGGGAACCATCGAAAGGTAAGAATGATGTTGCTTTATTATTTTTCTTTTATTGCAGGAGATCGTTGGCTTCAGCTGGAATGGGCGTGATGGTAAGTATGGTTTAATTTAGAACAATAAAGAATTGTGTCTTTATTTCAATTAAAGGACTTTATTCTGGGTGTTTGTGTTTTTTTTTAAATATTTTACTAGAAATTCATGGCTGTCATGTCTAATATTGGCGTGAACCCATGAATTTCGGGCTTAGGGCCAGCTGATAATGCCAAGCTGGCCCTAACCCCTTTATTACCCAGTGAGCCACCGCACCAGGGCCCTGGATGAGTTGGGTACAGCGCCAGAAGATGGCGCTTCTATGAACGCGCCATTTTCCGGGGTGGCTGTGGACTGCAATTTGCAGCGGGTGGGGCCCAGAAAGCTTGGGCCTCCCTGTGCTGCAGATTCCAGTCCCCAGCTGCCTAGTTGTACCTGGCTGGACACAAAAATAGGGCGAAGCCCCACGTATTTTTTTTTTAATTTTTTCATGAAATTCATGAAATAATTAAGAAAAAAAGGGCTTCCCTATATTGTTGTGTCCGGCCAGGTACAAATAGGCAGCTGGTGGTTGGGGGCAGCCCGTTGCTGCCTGCTGTACCTGGCTGGACACAAATATAGTGCGAAGCCCCACGTCAATTTTTTTTTAATTATTTCATGAAATAATTAAAAAAAAAGGGCTTCCCTATATTGTTGTGTCCGGCCAGGTACAAATAGGCAGCTGGAGGTTGGGGTCAGCCCGTTCCTGTCTGCTGTACCTGGCTGGACACAAATATAGTGCGAAACCCCACATCAATTTTTTTTTAATTATTTCATGAATTTCCTGAAATAATTAAAAAAAAATTGCCTATTTGTACCTGGCTGGACACAAAAATAGGGCGAAGCCCCACGTATTTTTCTTTTTTAAACTTATTTCATGAAATTCATGAAATAATAAAAAAAAAAGGGCTTCCCTATATTGTGTCCGGCCAGGTACAAATAGGCAGCTGGGAGTTGGGGGCAGCCCGTTCCTGGATTCGGTACCTGGCTCGCATACAAAAATATGGCAAAGCCCACGTCAAAATTTTTGGGAAAAATTAATTAAAAAATAAATATTAATTTAGGGACTGCATCTTTATTAACCCCTCAAGTGTCATTTAGTGTTAAAATAAAGGATTTATTAAAAAAAAATTGACGTGGGATCCCCCATAATTTTAGTCTCTATCGGAGGTTAAGCAGACAGCTGGGGCAGATGTTTGAAGCCTGGGAAGGGGGTAATACCCATGGAGCTTCCCCGGCTACTAATATCAGCCCCCAGCTGAATACCTAGCCTTTACTAACTATTAAAATGGGAGACCCACCCAAAAAAATGACGTGGGGTCCCCCCTATTTTAATAGCTAGCAAAGGCTGGACAGACAGCTGGAGGCTGATACTAATAGCCCAGGAAGGGTGCCATGAATATTGGCCCCCTCCTAGCCTTTACTAACTATTAAAATGGGAGACCCACCCAAAAAAATGACGTGGGGTCCCCCCTATTTTAATAGCTAGCAAAGGCTGGACAGACAGCTGGGGGCTGATACTAATAGCCCAGGAAGGGTGCCATGAATATTGGCCCCCTCCTAGCCTTTACTAACTATTAAAATGGGAGACCCACCCAAAAAAATGACGTGGGGTCCCCCCTATTTTAATAGCTAGCAAAGGCTGGACAGACAGCTGGGGGCTGATACTAATAGCCCAGGAAGGGTGCCATGAATATTGGCCCCCTCCCAGGCTAGAAACACCAGCCGTCAGCCACCCCAGAAATGGCGCATCCATAGGATGCGCCAATTCTGGCACTTAGCCTCGCTCTTCCACGCTGCCCTGGTGCGGTGGCAGGGGGTAATAGGGTTGGTTTTCATGTCAGCGCCAGCTGCCATGAAGCCCAGGTTAGTAATGATGGGCGTCTATAAGACACCCCCATTACTAACCTGAAACATTTAAGTGTGACAAAGATGCAAAAGAATAAGAAATCAGGAAGGGGGCAAACACTTTTTCACACCACTGTATGTGTGAAGTGTAAAGTAAATTCTACAAGGTTTTCTATATATTGAGAAAATATAAATCTGATAACTGTGACTTGCATTTGTATTTATCCCTCCGGAGTAAATAGTCTGTAGGACCACCTTTCGCTGCAATTACTGCTGCAAGTCTTTTCAGGTATGTCTCTACCAGCTTTGCATCTAGAAGTGACATTTTCTCCCATTCTTCTTTGTAAATGCTCTATCTCAGTGAGATTGGATGGAGACGTCTGTGAACAGCAATTTCAAGTCTTGCCACAGATCCTCAATGGGATTTCGGTCTGGCCTTTGGGCCATTCACACTCATGAATCTGCGGTGAGGGGTTCAGCATGAGGCTGCGGTATGTGCATTGCATTACACACATCTATTGCCTGGTACATTCTCATACTTACCACAATGCTCTTCAATTCTAGAAAATGTCAATCTGACATTTACAGAGTCACTTTTATCCCAAGTTTCAGAGCTACAACTAGAAGATGATTCCAAAAGTATAGTATCCAGAATATTAGTAATATACAGTGAACAGAAAAATAAGATTATCCCAAGATAATAGGACAAAACGCCAACATAAAGTGTCATGCAGTGCTCCATCATTAGTGGCAAATGCTGCCCATGTCAGTAATGTCATACAGAGCCCATAAGAATATATTCACCACCAATATTATAAACCCAGGTATGACAATAGTCATTATGGCACATTATACCGATACATGTGTAGGCTCCGCATGGTGCTGGAATTCAGAAGTTCAAAGTGCACATTTCTTATAGCTCCTATATTGTACATATGGCAACTATATGGCACAGTTGAATGGCATTACCCATATGGGCAGTTCATGGCACTAGTTATATTCACAGTATATGGTAACAGAATTGTATCCACCTGTATTTTATATTTAATGTGCTGTCTATAAAAGGATAGTTTTTTACATCAGTCAGATTAATTACATTATTAAAAGGCTATACGCAATTTCTTAATTGGGTAAAATTGCAAAGTGCTTGTAAAAATAGGGAACTTTGCAAATAACCCCTTTTTAAAAATTCTCTTAATTTCTCATGAGAGGAGGTATTTTTATTTCTAGAATTTGCTTGTTGCCTAGGTCAGCCACCATTCTGACTGTCAGAGTTGACTGTTCTCCCAAACAAGGAGGACAGCGCTTACAACTTGTTTCCCATGGAGCTTGTGAGTGCTGCTGAGAAGCTGTCTAGATACCAGGATTCAGCCACCTTCAGGGTCCTTGAGCTCCTCCAATGCCTCATGCCACATCCAAGCACTGATTTTACAATACATACTGCTTATAGTATTATATATTATTATGCAAATCTGTTAGCCCAGATGAGGCTGGTGTACTTGTCAGCATATGCATAAGGATGGCTGTATAATCCTTTGTGAAACTTTTCCTTTATCACATTAAAATAAGGATAAAACGCTCCTCTTAACATCAGGATTGCACAGCCATCCTGATGTGAATTTTCAGAGTACGTACATCAGCCCCATCTGGTCCGAGATCTGATTAATAGTATTTTTACAGTTTGCTTTGTGAAACCTGGTCATATAACTGCTTGAACGTGTGAGTGCTGTTCTGTAAGAGGACGGACACCGAGACAGCTTGAGATACTGCGGAGGAGCCTTCCAGCAGGTGGTGTAAAGTTTGGAAAGTGGAAGCCCAGCGTAAATGTTTTTGCCAGTCATCTATCTGTGGTGAAGCTGTTCCCCTATTTAAGAGTATTTGTAGTTATGAAGCATGTTGGCGTCTCGGAGACTCTGTGACCAGTAAGCTTGTTGCCTCTTTTCAGTAACATTATCCTAAACTGTCACCAGTATGTGCCTGAATGACTTCTGCCGTCCTTTAGTGGTGACACCAGATACCAGTCTGCCACCAATGTCATTGTATCCTAAAGAAATGTCCTAAAGCATTCCCACCCCATAATCACACTGTGCCTTACAGGCATTTAGTGTTCATAGAGAAGGTCGTCTACTCTGGAGCAATGGACATCATGAAGCTTCACTAGAAGAGCATCTATCCCTTCTGTAGTAAGCCCAATTATTCTATGCATTACAGCTATTTAGTTACACAGCAAATATGTAATTCTACATTGAAAGCTCAGGCCAGAAGTGGCATGCTGGGTCATTTAATAAGGGTCTGTGTTATTGAAGCAAATTGTTTCCATTAAAATTGTACTAAGTATTATTTTTAAGTCAAAGTAAAATGTATAATACAAAAGCGTCAACATGATCTTTATCAAACATTCACTGTGAAAAATAATAATGTGACATAAGAAAAAAATATGAAGAACTTCCAATATACATCTAAGACAAAATGTATAATCTAGAATATAGTGAATAAGCGAATACTATTGAGAAGCGAATATCAAGTATAAGCAAATAATCCTCATTAGGGTTTAGCAAAAAATTACAAAAACATGCTAATATGCCGAGACACTAGCAATGACTAATCTAGAATTCAGCAGAAAGAACAATCTGTGTGCACCAAATATGGAATTAAATTACAAATAACTCCAGTCCATATATTGATAATACAATTTATCACAGGAAAATAGTTATATGTGAAAAAAGTATGTAGTATAGTGTAAAAAATATAACCCACCAATATTATTACTATTGGCAAATAAAATCCTTGTGTCCGGTCTAGGAGGGCTGTATTTCCCTATTTACACTAATAAAAAGCGCGATCATTGCCTTGTCATTTCCTATAGTATTAACACCAGAATGAGTATCCACAGCGGCATCTCAAGTTCAGACTTACACTATTTTTGATGGACTAGAAGCCAAGGGCATGTTCACATGTTGCATTTTTGCCGTATTTTCAAAAGTTATTTCCGCACGTTCTTTGCATGAAAAAACGCAGTGTTTTAATGTACTAGCAAAGTCAATGAGATTTATGGAATCTCATGTACATTCTGCTTATTTTTTCCTTGCAGATTTGAAGAAGTTTCATATCTTCTGCATGTCAATTCTTGAAGCGTTTTTGCACATATTTTAGGCAGCATTTTACCCGCCAACACTCTAGTATTTCTTTTCCTCTACAAATAATAACCGTGTGCACATCCCCTAAATGCTGCAAAACAGCGTCAGAAGGAAAATGGTGGCAAAGAGCGTTCTGCAAAACAGCAAACTCACACATGTGGGTTTTCTAAGAAGCCATTATAGTAACTAGAAATTATTCTTTAGAAACCTATAGTTGTCATTACGTGTAAATATTACTATCGAGATTGCTGCAAAGTATATTCAAGTCTTAACCTGAAAATGTGAAAAAGATCTGGATATTTGAGTCTTTCTATAGGAAAAAAGGCAGCAGAAAAGCTAAAATAAACCTCTATCTGTGAGCTTGGCCTAATACTATGTGATATGATGAGAATAAAATAGAAAAACACCAATATCTGATAACTCATATATATGACTGCTTATGGTCAATTCCTATCACATGACCAGTGAGCACATTGGAATGTTGCCGGTTGGCAGTTGGAGAGTTGCGGTTGGCTTGCATGCGGATGAGGAGGAGCTGCCTTCAGCAAAGCGACATTATGGAGATTAAAGAGGAGGACTTTAGGATGAGAGGGAAGAAAAGGAGAAGAAATGTTTTGGACTCATCGGATGATGAGAAGCCGTCCATCAAGAAGAGCCATAGGAGAGGAGAGAAGAGAAATGGCTCAGAGTTGGAGATCGTCTCTCAGAAGATTGATCACCAAGGCCAGAAAGAAGAACAGGAATGTCATCAGGAGGTCCTAGCTAGAAGAAGTGGAGCCAAGAGGACAAGACAAATCTTTGGCTCATCACATGAAAGCTCTTCAATCAAGAAAGAAGAAGAAGGGCAGAAGACCACCAAGGGCACAGGTAATACTATACATCAGCTTACCACAGGGAGCACCATGACATGTAGCTTCTCATGCCCACACTTACAGATCAGGGCAATGTTGTCACTTTACACAAGTTACACATCTTTTAAATCTGACAGGTGGAGGATGTGATACATGAGCAAGATCTGAAGCTGGAGGGTTGTAGAACTGTTCCCCAGTCCATTTATATATATGTATATATTCAGTACTTTGTTAAACCCCTACATGATCAGGCCATTTTTCCCCATTCTTGCCAAGGCACATTTTTTTCTTATTTTCATACATATGGTTTAAAAAACTGTAAAAAATTGTAATGTTTGGATATTTAAATATTTTTTTGTGAAACATCGAGTCTAAATTTTACAATATTTTAATATTATTTTATTTTTTTTCTGGTAATATCTGTAGTAAATAAAGGATTTCTGTGCTTGTGTTATTTTTATATATTAGTTACATGGTTTTTTGTTAGGGATGGGGCTTGTAAATGCAATTTGGATAGTCATTGTTTTTTTATTTATTTTTTCCTGGTTTTTTTGCTCTTTATTTCAATGATTTTACACAGGGGTTGTCTTAACTTTTGAAACATTTGATTTTTTTCTTGCTTGAATGGATAAAAAAAATTGCAATATGGTTTCATTAAAATAAAATTGAGTCGTTTGCCTCCTATAGTCTTTGTGTTGCGCTGTCTATTGCTGGCTGCAGAATTAGTTAATGAGGTTGACCATTTTATCTTTACTTTAACAGATGTGTTGGGGACATGATTTTGTGGCATTTACTATGATATACTGTAGGTATGTCAGATTCTCCTCCTGCTCTTGTTACTGCAGCTTTCCTTACAGACTGCCCAGCTCTCTAGTCTATAATATGGCTGCTGGTGGAGGAGCAGTGACCAGACCTGTCCGTCAGTCTACTTCACTATAAAAGCATCTTTCTCATGGGAGGTTCTCAATAGGACAAGGCTGATGGAGTGGTCTGGTTACATGCTCCTCCATCAGTGACCATTGTATGGACTGGAGAGCTGTGCAGTATGTGAGGAAAGCTGAACTAACAAGTGCAGGAGGAGAACCTGCCATACTTATATAATAGTAATTGTTAATAAACCTGTGTCCCAAACACATCTGCTGGTATATTGATCCTAGTTACAGGGGACATTCAACCTACTGCCTATATAGCAGGGTTGACTGGGTCTCCTAGGACCCAGAAGCTCTTGCTCTTTCTCTACACCCGGCCATCACATGATCTCTGGGTCTGGAGCAGGAAGCGCTATCTGCGCTTACCATACTGAATACACAGCACTTGTTCAGAGCTGTGTACACAGTAATTGAAAAGGCAGAGACGGTAATAAATCCTCTCTACCTTCTCTATAGGGAGTATCCAAAAAGAAAAGAGTCGGCCCCTATAAATGCTCTTCCATAACTATATAACCCAAAAAGAGAAAAATGGAAACAGGAGCAAATCCAATAAAAGTTACATTTTTATTGCAAAAATGTAAGTAAAATCAGACATAATCAAAAGAGATAAAAAATCCAAGGGAAAGAGGTGACAACAAAGTGCCACGGAACCACAGGAATAAACCAATGTAAGGCAAGAGACAATATATCTACTGTATATATATGTATATATATATATATATATATATAAATATATATACTGGGTGGGCCATTTATATGGATACACCTAAGTGATATCAACTTCCTGTTTGTGGCCCATTAGTATATGGGAGGGGGAAAACTTTTCCAGATGGGTGGTGACCATAGCGGCCATTTTGAAGTCGGCCATTTTGGGTCCAACTTTATTTTTTTCAATGGGAAGAGGGTAATGTGAAACATCAAACTTATTGAGAACTTCATAAGAAAAACAATAGTGTGCTTGGTTTTAACATAACTTTATTCTTTCATGAGTTTTTTACAAGTTTATGATCACTTATAAAATGTGTTCAAAGTGCTGCCCATTGTGTTGGATTGTCAATGCAACCCTTTTCTTCCACTCTTGACACACTGACAGCAATGCCGCAGAAGAAATGCTAGCACAGGCTTCCAGTATCCATTGTTTCAGTTGCTGCACATCTCGTATCTTTATGGTATGGTGTGGTATATGGAGTACAAAGATAGTGGGGCCATTCTTCATCAATGGAAACCTCAATGCCACTGGATATCTGAAACTGCTACATGTTGATGTGTTGCCCTCTTTATGCACTGAAGATGGCACGTTCCCTGAGTTTTTCCAACAAGATGGTGCACGATCACATTATGGGTGTCAGATCAGAGCATTCCTACATGAACTGTTTCCTGGAAAGTGGATTGGTCGTCGTGGGCTAGTTGAATGGCCACCAAGGTCTCCCGATCTGACTCCCTTAGACTTTTATCTTTGGGGTCATCTGAAGGCAATTGTCTATGCTGTGAAGATATGAGATGTGCAACATCTGAAACAACGGATACTGGAAGCCTGTGCTAGCATTTCTTCTGCGTTGTTGCTATCAGTGTGTCAAGAGTGGGAGAAGAGGGTTGCATTGACAATCCAACACAATGGGCAGCACTTTGAACACATTTTATAAGTGGTCATAAACTTGTAAAAAACTCATGAAAGAGTAAAGTTACGTTAAAACCAAGCACACCATTGTTTTTCTTATGAAATTGTCAATAAGTTTGATGTGTCACATGACCCTCTTCCCATTGAAAAAAATAAAGTTAGATCCAAAATGGCCGACTTCAAAATGGCCACCATGGTCACCATCCATCTGGAAACGTTTTCCCCCTCCCATATACTAATGTGCCACAAACAGAAAGTTGATATCACCAACCATTCCCATTTAATTTAGGTGAATCCATATAAATGGCCCACCCTGTGTATACATATATGTATATATATATATATATATATATATACAGTATATTTATTTTTATATATATATATATATATATAGAAAGAAAGAATATCAAGAGGCAGCACTCCAAAAATATTATAGAAAAATGGACTTTAATGAGCCCAAAGGCAACGTTTCGGTTCACAGAACCTTTCTCAAGCAGAGTTCAAGTGCATATAGTGCAATATATAGTTACAAACAGTGATTCCATAATTATAATTAATTGATACAAAACCATGATTACATAAGAAAAGTGCAGTAGTGCATATCACAAAATATTATTCAGTTACATACATAGTGATAAAATTTTAGACAGATATATTATTATCATCAATTACAGTATCCATAACTCTCATAAAGTGATAAGTGCTTTGATTAGTATTTATCAGTGCCAGGTGTACATTATAAATCATAATATATTTGAGGTTGCGACTCACACTGCAGCAATCATGCATGACCACGTTTCTTACTTCCTCCACGCTGTCCTCGGCGTCTCAAAATCCCATCTGCGCATGTCTCCCAGGAAATCCCCATTATCTCGTCACATGATCGGGGCAAACCTGGTCCGCCCGCTTCGTGACGTCACCGGGCATGCGCATTACACTTCTAATGCTACGATCGCCATCTTTTAAATTGGCAAGCCCCACCAAAAGCTTTTCTTCAAATGTAAACAACGTATGTGCTTTAATGATTTCTCTTATCCACTATTTATAATAAAAGCGCACTATTTCTCATTATTAGGGACAACATTCTGTTAGCAGTTTCCCAATATATTTGCATTGCAATGACAGTATTCAAATAGTGATTCCTGTGTCCATAAATGAACTGAGGGATAATATTTATTACATAACCCAAACACCCTTCCATGGAATTCCCTATTCCTAGGTTCATCCATGGAGTGAGATTAATAGGCCAGAGGAGGAACCTTCAACAGGTCTCCACCTCCTTCCCAATCTCAGGTGTTTAATTGGGAATACATTACAATCCAATTCCCTCCATAAGTAGGAATACCATTTCATTATGTAAAAATATATATTTATAACTTTATATATATATATATATATATATATATATATATATATATATACATACAGTTAAGTGTCTATAAAGAAGGAATAATCAACAAGTGTTATTAAAGCATGATTCGTCCCAAGGGAGGCAGAGAAAAATCAATAAATACGTTCAATTGATTCATTAACATACTTACTGCATCCCATGCACAAAGGTTAATGATACACTAAATTAGGGATAAGACATAGAGCAACTGGAAAAGAATGTATCAGAGTCCAGATCACAAGTAAAGCATATAAAGTACGAGTGCACAGCAGGAACTAATTATACAGTACAAGTTGCTAATATCCAAATAAGGAGAAGAATCATGCCTATGACACAGATGTCACAACATAAGTATATCTTCTAGTGAGAGTAATACACAGTGACACATATAGAAAGTTATGGTCCCACATAAAATGAGAGTACAGCCTAGTTACAACCTGTGGATGGCATGAAAGCGGCCCTGACGCGCGTTTCAAGTCCTGCTTCTCCAGGGGGCGATTGTGTATGGGTGACAGGCAGGGGGGTATATATATCCAAAGTATTTTGGCACGTGTAGCGGGGGTACAGCGGCGCTTCCAGTGGCGGAAGCCAGCGCCGGAAGCAAGGGAGTCAGTGTCCAACGCAGCCGGTGCCCGCCTCCCGCTGACACATCAGTAAGGAGTCCCCGAAGTGCCGCGTCATAGGGACACGTATCCATGGCAACCAGGTGCTTCTTGCCGGCTGGCAGAATGTGCACAATCATCAGGATGCCAAGAGATGCAGACATACTTAGAGGGAGAGAAAGAAATTGCGGAGAACATTACCGGCCCATACCTGGTGTAAGTTAATCATGACTTTCTATGTATATATATATACTAGCTATTGAAGCCGTTCTATGCCCGGGTGGCGAGCATTTTTATTGGTATATGGTCTCCCATGCTGGTATGTGTGGTATGTGCTGCCCCCCTCCTGGTATTTGTGCTGCCCCCATCCTGTCCGCACCATCCTATCCTGGCATGCATTGCACTCCTCATCCCTATCCTGGTATGCATGGCACCCCTCATCCCCAATCCCGGTATGCATGGCACCCCTCATCCCCAATCTCGGTATGCGTGGCACCCCTCATCCCCAATCCCGGTATGCGTGGCACCCCTCATCCCCAATCCCGATATGCGTGGCACCCCTCATCCCCAATCCCGGTATGCGTGGCTCCCCTCATCCTCAATCCTAGTATGCGTGGTACCCCTCACCCCACAATCCTAGTATATGCATGGTCCCCTCACCCCACAATCCTGGTATATGCATGGTCCCCTCACCCCACAATCCTGATATGTGTGGCCCCCTCATCCCTTTCACACTGTACACATATACAAAAAAAAATTAACAGTTATACTCACCTTTGTTCTCTGTGCTCCAGCGCTGCTGCGTCCTCTTCTGCCGGAGGCCGGGGGCGGAGACCGGCGCCGGAGCACCGCGCTGTCCGGCGCCATTTTGCTGAAGACACACTGTAAATGTGTCTTCAGTAAAATGGCGAAGGATAGCGCTATGTGCACGTGCCGATCCGACGCCTCACTCCTGCCCCCGGTCTCCGGCCAGAAGAGAGGTGCCGTGGCAATGCTCCTCCCGGTCAGGTAAGTATGCAAGTATGGCGCCGGAGAACGCGGTATGTGTTCAGTGTCTACGCATACCGCGATCTCTGGCGCCATACACCTCCTCTTACCTGTAACGGCTGGATGCATGATTCTGTCTGAAGCCAGACTGTGCGTCGCGCATGCGCAGTCTATCGAGGCTTCAGACAGAGGGATGCATCCCCGGTTATATTATATATATATATATACAGGGTGGTCCGAAAGTAGGTGGACAGAAAGTGTAATAAGGTTATGAAGGGGGAGATTTATCAAACATGGTGTAAAGTAAAACTGGCTCAGTTGCCCTTAGCAACCTATCAGATTCCACTTTTCATACCTCACAGACTCTTTGAAAAAAAAAGTCTATTTTCAACAAGTTGGGGCCCCTCCACATTATTCAAGAGTAATCCGCGAGTATCCTGATGAAACATTTCCTAATAAATGGATTGGCCGAAGAGGCCCACTTGATTGGCCGGTACGTTCACCAGACTTGACCCCAATGGATTTTTTCTTTTGGGGAGTACTCAAGGACAAAATTTATAGTCGAAAACCAAAAAGTGTCAGTGACTTGAAAAATGACATAAGAGATGCACTTCAAGAAATTAATACCCAAAGAGACTTGTGCAAAAAAGTTTGTTGAAGCGCAAGAGGCGACTTCAAAGCTGTGCAAATTGTAATGGAAAACAGTTTGAGCCCCTGCATTGATAACATTTAAGGGCTTTTGTGTTATTGTTCAGAATAAAATGTAATTGTCAATGTTATGCTTGTGTTAGTAAATATAATTTTATATATAAATCAAAATAAATGTTATTATTTTCTGTCCACCTACTTTTGGACCAATATATATATATATATATATATATATATATATATATATATATATATATAAATACACAAAGATACAAAGATGTAGATAAAAGAGGGAAAATAATATATGAAAACACACAATCAGGAATAGACATCATATTGTGAGAATTATATACAACATATGTGTATAAAGTATAATGTCCACCAAGTAATACCCAAAGTATCATTATTAAATATAAAGGAGTATATATAGAGAGAGTCATGAGACAATATAATATAATATGTACTCAATATGGTACAGAGAATATGGGAATACCATGAGTATCAACAGAACAAAGTTATAAATTGTGCATAAATGTGCAAAACTAATGGTGGTAAAAAAGAGGGGAGGGAAGGGAAAGGGAAAAGTAAGAAAAAATGAAGATGTGACAAGTGAATGAAAACATGGAAACAATAATAAACAGAGAGTGCACGAATTGTGTGAATATTTTTTATTATTATTTCGTGACCAAGCCCATGTGGTGCAGATGTCGGATGCATCCAATGGCAACCAGAATCACAGCAACGTGAAAAACCACATATGTTACGTGAAAGTGTTACACTAGTGAGTAGTGATGAGCGAGCACGTTCGTTACTCGAGATTTATGAGCATGCTCGGGTGTTTTCCAAGCATCTTCAGTGTACTTGAATATCATGTTTGAGTCACTGTGTGTGCATGATTTGCGACTGTTTGACAGCTTTAACACATGTGAGGAATGCCTGTTTGTTAGGCTTTCCTCACATGTGTTAAAGCTGTCAGTCGCAAATCATGCACACACAATAACTCAAACATAACACCTCAGCACGCTGAAGATACTGGGCGAGCACCCGAGCATGCTCGCCGAAAGGGTTAACAAACCACGCTCGCCCATCACTACAAGTGAGACCAATCACAGGTAAAATAAATATAATAAATAACAATAGTATGAAGAGATAGTTAATGTCACAATACAAATGTATGTGTGCCCTTCACATACGAGTGAGCATAGACATGTGTTATATAGTAACATAGCTACTGACATCAGTATAATGGAAAATGTACAATAAAAAAATCAGAAAATTATAAGCCACAATGGGCAAGAGGAATCGAAAAAATAAAATAAAAAATATACAAGTGATAGGAATACTGACGTGTCAGTGTGACACAGGAAGTGCATCTTAAAGTGCCCTTTTTTGTGCATCCAAAATCACAGATTTAAAGCAACAATAAACAAAGAGTAAAAGCCGATGAATAACAATAGTGAGTAAAATGTTTTATAAAAAATGCTTATAGCGGATGGAATCAATTAGTGGCACACCGCACAGGAAATAGACAGGTCCGAAAAAGAGAGAGCAGCAGGGCGGGATGCTGCTGAAAGGTGAGTACATATCCATAAAAAGGGAGACGCGTGGAGCGCTGGCCCGCAAGGACGATCAGGCACCCGGTCCCCGAGGGGGGCAGAAAAAGGGAGGGAGGGAAGGGAGAAGAAGATCCTCCAAGTGAGTGGTGGTCCAGCATCTGTCTCACAGTAGAGTGTACAAAAATACTGGATACCCTGCATGTAAATAAAAAAGTGAGAAGTTATAAACAGCATAAAACATAAGTAAAACCTAAACACAATAGCACATTACAAGAAAGGGACAAAACTGAGGACCTCGTTGAGGCCTTTGGGGCATATGCAATCAATTTTCATAATCCACCAACGGTCTTTCTCCAATCCCCCCCCCCTAGTCAATTAATATCCGGTCAATACCCCGAATTTGGAGGAGGCTAGCATCACACCCATGTTTTAACTTGAAATGCCTTGGGATAGGCTTCAATACAGTATCGGCAAGAGATTCTGATGCATTCTTAATATCTTGCACGTGCTCCCTCACACGCACTCTCAGTTGGCGAAAAGTAAGACCCACATAGATGAGGCCACATGGACACAAGGCGTGGTTGATTACGCCTTCTGTATTGCAAGATGTATGCTGTGTGATTTGAAACTCCTTATGACCATCACTTGATGGGAAGGATGTACACCGCACCAGATTTACACAGGCCGCACAGTTCTTGCATGGATAGAAGCCCCATCTGGGGCCTTTTGAGCTGAAGGCTTTCTCTGGTCCCGGATCTTTATGGTAACTATGTACCAGCAAGTCCCTCAGGTTCATCGCCCTTCTATAGGTGGTGGAAGGGACTGGTGTAGTACATTTGGAAAGGACTAGGTCTTGCTTCAAAATGAGCCAATATTTCCCCAATGCATTTCTAACATCTATCACAGTAATTGAAAAGCCAGAGATGGTAATAAATCCTCTCTACCTTCTCTATAGGGAGTCCGACTGTGACTGCCGGTAGGCTCGGGGCTGAGGTAACTGCACAATCTGGTGCAGGTGTTATACAATGTAGTGTTGTTTTAGAACAGACCTGCACAACAAACAGCTCATGTACCGCATGCAGCCCACCAAAGTTTTGCTGCAGCCCATGGAGCCGTCCAGGATATGGAGCTCCCATCTTCTTATATTCAAATGTTTCAGACGCAAACATATTTGAACACTGTCATCGGGACTAGGGTAAAACAGCGCTCGTCAGTCCCAGCCTCGACATGCTGCTGCTCGGCACGCTGCTGACGTCATCACACTATTGTCGGCACCCAAACACCTCAGAGGAGAAGAGATGGCACAGCCAATAGTAAGTCAAGGAGCCAAAGATTAAATTAATTATATCATTGTGGATGAGGAAGGAAGGGGCTAATGTTACAGTGAGGGCACATAATGAGGGTGACAATTGTCAAAGGGGGCACAATTGTGGTGGGGGGTCCTTCATTCAATCGGGCAATGTACAGGGGAATATTTTGGAGAGGGACAGTATGTGGGCATACAGTGGGTACAGAAAGTATTCAGACCCCTTTAAATTTTTCACTCTTTGTTTCATTGCAGCCATTTGGTAAATTCTAAAAATTTCATTTTTTTTCTCATTAACGTACACTCTGCATCCCATCTTGACTGAAAAAAAACAGAAATGTAGAAATTTTTGCAAATTTATTAAAAAAAAACCCTGAAATATCACATGGTCATAAGAATTCAGACCCTTGGCTCAGTATTGAGTAGAAGCACCCTTTCTATTTCAAGTGTTTATTTCTGTTAATGTTGATGACTATGGCTTACAGCCAATGAAAACACAAAAGTCATTGTCTCAGTAAATTAGAATAATTAACAAAAAACACCTCCAAAGGCTTCCTAAGCATTTAAAAAGTCCCTTAGTCTGTTTCAGTAGGCTCCACAATCATGGGGAAGACTTCTGACTTGACAGATGTCCAGAAGGCAGTCATTGACACACCCCACAAGGTCCCAGAGTTCCAATTTTCATTTGGAAATCAAGGTCCCAGAGTCTGGAGGAAGAGTGGAGAGGCCACAATCCAAGCTGCTGGAGGTCTAGTGTGAAGTTTCCACAATCAGTGATGGTTTGGGGAGTCATGTCATCTGCTGGTGTAGGTCCATTGTGTTTTTTCCAGGCCAAAGTCAGCGCAGCCGTCTACCAGGAAATTTTAGAGCACTTCATGCTTCCCTCTGCTAACAAGCTTTTTGGAGATGGAAATTTCATTCTCCAGCAGGACTTGGCATCTGTCCACACTGCCAAAAGTACCAATACCTGGTTTAAAACCAACAGTATCACTGTGCTTGATTGGCCAGTAAACTCGCCTGACCTTAACCCCATAGAGAATCTATGGGGTATTGTCAAGAGGAAGATGAGAGACACCAGACCCAACAATGCAGACGAGCTGAAGGCTGCTATCAAAGCAACCTGGGCTTCCATAACACCTCAGCAGTGCCACAGGCTGATCGCCTCCATGCCACGCCGCATTGATGCAGTAATTGATGCACGAGGAGCCCGACCAAGTATTGACTGCATTTACTGAACATACATTTCAGTAGGCCAACATTTCAGATTTTAAAAACATTTTTCAAGCTGTTGTTATAAAGTATTCTAATTTACTGAGATAATGACGCTTGTGTTTTCATTGGCTGTTAGCCATAATCATCTACATTAACAGAAATAAACACTTGAAATAGATCACTCTGCTTGTAATGACTCTATATAATATGTGAGTTTCACTTTTTGTATTGAATAACTGAAATAAATAAACTTTTTGATAATATTCTAATTTAGTGAGATGCATGTGTATGTAGCCTCTATTTCTTTAGTGTGGTAAGTACCATTTTGAGGGTATGTACCATTATTATTCATTGTAGCAAAATGGGAAACAGAAAATCCACTACTGTTGTTGCAGATTCATGGTTTTGCATAGCATTTGCTCTCCTGCACTGATTATGGGGGCAGAAACCTCAGGGTGAAGATCTTTTATCTTGCACCATTTATACTCAAAAAACACATTTCCAACAAATGCATATAAAATTCCCCTCCTTGCTATTTTTTTTTCTTAAAGATTACAAATAGTTTATTAAATAGTAATATGTTGCAATAATCTCATTTATTTTAATGCAGTTATAGTACTTCACATATAACATTTATTTATATTCTCTCATATACAATAAATATCCATACGCTTCAATCATCTGTTTAAGAAAAACAAAATGGAACAAATATTAACCCTTCCATATTATTCCATCATCCCTCCTCCCTTGAATCAAAACAAACCCCACCTGCACCCCCAAACTGAAGGGGAGGATACAAGGAAAACCCTTCACCCCATAACTAGCATTGCTCTACACCTGTCCATTCTTCCCAGATATGCTCATAAACAGTTGTCTGATTTTTATTATCGTAGACCACTTTCTCTTTTTTCGCTTATCAATTAATTTAATTCAGGTTGTTCTTTTACCTTCCATTTCCTCATAACTGCAAACAGAGTTTGAGACAAAATACGTATTAATAAGATCTTATTACTACTTCTTTTAAGACTCAAATATCTACATCTAATAAAGAATTTTTAGGGTCATTTTATAAATGCACTTAAACATTATTTAATACACTATTGAATTACCATACAATATCTTACTATTTGTTTTCTTAAATTCTGTGTCAGTGGCTAATCTAAGGGTTTTTGAGATGTAAATAGAGAGATATTCTCCCTTACAATTGATTATGGAAGATTCATTTATTTAAGGCAGGTTAGTTGGAGGGTGGGTGGATGTCTGGTTGAGGAGTTCTCTAAGAACTCGTTCACACTGCTGTATGACATAGTAGAGTGCTCTCTGATGTTTTATCAGACAGCACTCAGCCCAATATTATACTATGGGGCAGTGCAGATCTGAAATGTTTTTGCTCATGACGATTCGGCATGGGAAAACAATTGCAGCACGCTGAGAGTGGCTCAGCAAATCGGATCACATGCACCCATACAAGTCTATGGGTGCGTGTAAAACCTTGGCCCAGACTTGGATTTCATCCCAGTGCAGTTTGATTTATGCAGACACAGACGATGGAAAAGTTGGAGAAACGAAGTTCTCCATCTTCTCCGCACCTGTAATATGATTGTCTCAAACAAGAGAAACGGATCCCAGTAAACTGACACTCGGCTCAAACTCTGGTCAGAGCTTGAGCCTAGTGTCATTAGCATAAATGATCCAATTCTCTCACATGAGAGAATCAACACTTGTGTGACCCGGCCTAACGTGTAGTTGGGGAGCTAAGAGTGGGAGATGGTTTGAAGGGGTGAAGTGGAAGGTGGAGTGGGGGAGGTATCAGAAGAGGAGGGATATTTTAACTTAATTATTATTTTAATATGGTGAAAGTTATCTAATTTAATGTTAGAAGGGTTTAAGATAAGTTGAAATGGTATTTCTTTGCTTGGATGAGAAGAGATCTGATGTCTCTGATATGTCTTCAAAAGACACATTCAGATAGTGATTCAAGAAAGTAGCTAAAAGTGGGTTGTCAAGTACATGTATATCATGCTGTACATAATATCTACTCACGAGGGTCTTTATCCTTGTTCAAAGGGGTGTAAATATAAGTATGTATTACACAGGGTAGAAGTAAGATATATATATATATAAATATATATATATATATATATATATATATATATAAACTGTTGAAATGTAAAATTAACAACATAAGGTTAGAAATTGCAAACACCTGTATTCCTCTCCCATATAAATCTGAGCTTCACTATGAAGAAAGTGAAAACTTGCAATATCCGATTTTGATTGTAGGAGATTTTAATACTGTAATTGACTTTACCTGTAATAGAAAATCATGTAGACGTGCGTCAAAGTCTAGTGATACAACATCTTTTCCAATCCTCTGGAAGAATTTTTTGGGGAAGAGGCTTATTAATCCCAAGGATTATCAGGATTCATGTTACTCTAAGACTTAGCAATCCTGATTCCCTATTGATATGGTTTTTGGCAATGGAGAAATTTTGTATAAACTCCTTTAAGGGGGTTGATACTCACTCAGCAGCTTTTACGGGGATCTCCCTGGGCAACCCAGGCTTGCACCGACTTTGGAAGGGAGTGGATGAACCTGTCCATGATGACCTTTTCCACCATCTGTACTGGGGAGGAAGATTGAGGTTACAACCACTTTGAACCAAGTGTAGGAGGTCGAACATTTGGGACCTGGGAGGTTTGTCACTGCAATAGGCCCAGTGGTGCACCCGTTGCACCCTAACAGTCAGAGTCACTCCCAAGCGCGCCAAAATTTCTGTTTTTAATTTGGCGCACTCCTTTGCGTCCTGCAGGGCCAAACAAGTCATAATGGGCTTTCTGAGGCTGGCCCATTAAATATGGCACCAGCACCTCCGCCCACTGCTCTGGAGGCAATCTCTCCCGCTCCGCCACCCTCCCAAAGAACGTTAGGACCTCGACGTCATCACCCGGAGTAATCTTTTGCAATGCTCTTCTTACCGTCTTCCTGACGTGTGAATCATTACCTGGAGTTGAGGGAGGGACGGCCTCTCTGCTCCGAACTTTCCCCGCTAGAAGTTCCATCTGCCGTTGTTGCTGCTGAATCTGCTGCATCAGAAGTTTATTAGTCTCTTGCTGCATCTGTTGCTGCTCCCGGTGCTGCTGTTGCAGGCTCTGCTGGCTCTGCAAGTGCTGCCGGTGCTGCTGTTGTTGGCTTTGCAGCAGGTGTTTGAGTGGCTCTTTCATGGTGCCGGACATCTCTGGCTGGCTGGCGGCCTTTACCCAGGACATCCATCGATCTCTGTGGCAGGTACACGTTTTCCTGGAATCTTGCCCACATTCTCCACTAATTGTAACTGGGTTGGTACTCACTCAGCCACTTTTAAGATAGTCACAGGAGTCAGTTTCTTTAAAAATGTCCAAGGTGGGTTTATTCGGACTTCATAAACTGCACTCTCCAGGTAAATTAAACATTTTCTCGGTAATTATTTTGATTCTAGGCTACATATATACCGGGACACGAGGATATGTACTTTAAATGCCCCTGATGAAGCCACCGTGTGTGGCGACACGCACTGGGCACTGAGGTCCCATTTACACCTTCCCATTTACAGGCTGATTTGATTGAGTATTTGCTTTCTATGATCATATTGTTTAATTGGCTCTACTATTATTTTTTGCTGGGGCAGCACGGGTGGCCACAATTGAGTGTATGTGATGGAGTGGTTATGGAGTAGTCATCTCCAGTGTGAGGTGAAAGGGTCTATTGGCAATCGCCAGTTTACAATTATACTGTTCTATAGACCTATTACCCTGTATACAGGGACACCATATTGATTTTCACACAGATACCTGTTGTTGCACTTTATATACATATTGTTTTTTGTGTATTCTCTATTTATATAGAATACTTTGGGCTTGTGCAATATTGACCATCATAGATATTCTATATAGCCTGTTAGAGTTCATCTATTTGACTGCACTTTATTGTATTTTCTGTCATTATAATATGGGAAGGTCTCTAAAGTAGTGGGTTCCTCAAGCAGTGGATTCCTCCACTATTTTTAATGGTGTTTTAAAATAATTTTTTTTGTGCGTATTCTTATATATGTGTCAGGAGATACTGTAATAAATTGATGTAATTTATATTCAAATATTCCGTGATTATTTCTTCAGGTGATCACCGCTTAGGTGCATGTCTTCTTTTCTTTTTGAAATTCGTATGATGTTGTATGACATGTGGCAGGTAGATCCCAGTTATTAGATGGTGCCCTCCTAAAGTAGTAGGTGCATGGGGTTATGTCCCAGCTTTTTGTCCTTTTTATGGGCACAAGACATGGATTTCCTAATCCAAGCTGCTCTTTGCCCTACTTATTGACCATATATAAGGCTATGTGCCCACAATGCAGAAATGCTCAGGATTTTTTCCTGAGCGTTTCTGCATCTCCCTGGCAGAAAAAAACGCATGCGGATTGTACATGTGGATTGTACATGCGGATTGTACATGCGGATTGTACATGCGGATTGTACATGCGTTTTCCTGCCAGGGACATGCGGAAATGGAGCTTTATTCACTGACATTTCCGCATGCGGATTGACAAGCGCTTTCCAAGCGATTAGCATCACTTGGAAAGTGCTTGTGACAACTAGGTCACACTATATAAATTCATGCAAATTGCATGGATTTATATAGTGTGACCCGAGAGAGTGGTAAAAATAAAAAAATAAATGTATACTTACCCTCCGATGGCCCCCGGTGTCCTGCTTTACACTCCGTTCTCCCTTGCCGGCAACAGTGAATTGAAAGACCTGCCGACGTCAGCATCGCGTGACCCGTCACATGACTCTGACGTCAGCGCAGGTCCTTCAATTCATTGCAAAGTGCCGGGAAGCAAGTAGGAGCGCAGCGCGGGCCGACAGAAGGTAAGTAGACAGTTATTTTTTATTTTATTCTTTTTTTACAGATTTTTTAATGGTACCTGGGTGTGGAGGAGACTCTCCTCTCATCTACACCCGGGTACCATCTGCACATTGGAACGCGTGGATTACGCATCTACATATACAGTGATGCGTAATCCATGTGATCTAAAGCAAGTCAATGGCGGCGAAGACGCAGCACTTCTGCAAAATAATTGGTAGCGCTGCGTTTTTTTCCGCAGCGGAAATTTTCGCAGCATGTGCACAGCACATGCGGATTATCATTGGGGAACATTGCTGCCCTTCTACCATGCGTTTTTAATGCGTTTCAGCAGCTATAAAAACGCTGCGGAAACGCATTAAAAACGCATTGTGGGCACACAGCCTAAGGTTGTAAAGGAATAAGGGGTTCTCAGTTTTGGACTCAGGAGGAAATATTAGCGATGTACACAGGTGATTTGTTATTATTTTAATAAATGTAAAGGAAGATCTAAGGACAGATATTACATTGGTGAATGGATTTGGTATTTTTTCTGGATTGAAGATTAATTGGAATAAGTCAGATATCATTATTGGACAAGAATTTCCAAATTACAGATGGTGATATACTTATTATCCAAGAGGGCAACAGTTTGAAATATTTGGCATTAAATATATCACATAAGATGGTGGACTATATAGAAGTGAATGTCATACCGGTGTTGAGTCGTTTTAGCAGAATGGCAAAAATATGGAGGAACAAGGAAGAATCAATCTGATTAAAATGTATTTGTTTTTTTATGTATATTTAATAAATTCCCCTCTTTGCAACTTAGTGACTGAGTATAGGAAAAAATGTATATTAAAGCAACCTTATACCCTGAGACTGAAAAGTTACTACACTTTGTAAATATACAGTCATCCTTCCTGACGCCCTTCTTTTGCCTCCCGCTACCTCCATTGCTTAGATCTGTGTTCTGTTCCTACTACCTCCAAGATGGCCACCAGTTTGGTAAGTCTAAACCACATCTTCCCTGTCTTTTCTGTGCTGTGGGATGGGAAAGGAAAGGCAGGAGAGGTGAGGTTTAGATTTACCAGTGTACTCCATGCTGCTATGACCGTCATCTTGGAAGCAGGAGGAAAGGAACGCCTATCCCAGCAGAGGAGGCATCGGGGAGCTAATGGAGGGCTTCAGGTAGAGTGCCTATACATGCGAAACGTATACCCACTTCTCAGTCCCAGGGGAAGGGGCCCTTTAACACTGTTGCAGGACAATATTAGCGTTGAGCTGTAATTGTTTTCTAAGGCAGTACACTTAATATAGGACAATCACTGTGCTACCAGTATTATTCCGCACATAAATGATACTGATTCTCCATTTTGTAATAACATAATTAACCCTTTGTGCTAAACTGAATAGTAAATTATAGTCTGTTTTTCAATTAACAGCATAAAGCAATATGTTTACAAAGATGAATACTCCAATGCTGACCAAAACTGAATTCTCTGCTAAGGTTACAAAATAACCAACACTTTATACATGGACAGTAAATTCTTTTTCTAATTTCTCGTCTTATTTCTGTTTGCCATTTTAGGAGACAGTGGTGTGCGGCCATCTCTCCCCGGCAGCACAATCTCTGACAACATCAAGAGACTAGATTTTCATCAAGTGCTTGGCCGGGGGAGTTTTGGAAAGGTAAGAACCTATAACATTACGAGCCCAGATTGTATATTGTTTGCTATACAATATAAGATCATGAATGAAGTAGAGAATAACACTGTTAATAACCATCTTAGATCCCCAAATTCAGGTGTTTCTGACAAAGGCAGATGCAGGGCGGTTTCCAAATGTGTTGCTACCTATATATGTGTAATAGTGTTTTCTGATAGTCTACAGTGGGTTAAAGTATTTTTCTGGTGCCTCTAACTTCTGCACTAGGAAGTTGCAGGTGCTGCTGTTTTCCCCACATGCCTGCACCTTGGAATCTTGGATGGCCAGCAGATAACAACATCTATTTTTCAATACAGGTGCACGATCCTGTTGGCTGTGCAAGTGTGGGCCAGACACCTGTATAGACAACATCATGCAGAAGTGACAGCTGCCGTAGAAACTCTACATGCAAATATGTGACCAGAGCACTTTCATCCACCTTTATCCATGCTAGCTGTGTCACCCACATAGAATGTGGAAGAATGTGCTCTGGTCAGATGAGACCAATAATTTAAATTTTTTGCTAAATGAAAAACACTAAGTGTGGAGGAAAACTAACACTGCAGATCACCCTGAAAACACCATCCCCACCGTCAAACATGGTGGTGGAATCATCATGCTGTGGGGATGCTTTTCTTTAACAGGGACGCTCGTCAGAGTTGATTAGAAGATGGATGGAGCTAAATACAAGACAATCTTGTAGGAAAAACCTGTTAGAGGCTGGAAAAACTTGAAACAGAGATGAAGGTTCACCTTCCCGCAGGACAACGACTCTAAACATACTTCCAGAGCTACAATAAGATGGTTTAAATAAAAACATACTCGTGTGTTTATATAGCCCAGTTAAAGTCCAGACATAAATCTCATTGAGAATTTGTGGCAAGGCTTAAAAATTGTTGTTCACAAACGCTCTCTATCCAATCTCACAGCTAGTTTGCAAAGAAGAGTGGGCAAAAATTTCAACCTATAGTGCAAAGCTGGTAGAAAAATACCTTGCAGCAGTAATTGCAGCAAAAGGTGGTCCTACAAAGTGTTGACTCAGAGGGGCTGAATACAAATGCACGTCACAATTTTCAGATTTACATTTTTAAAATATTCAGAAAAACATGTATCATTTCCTTTACACTTCACAAATACTTGTACTCTGTGTTGGTATATCACATAAAATTCCAATAAAATACATTTAAGTTTTTGCATGTAACTTGAAAAAATGTGGAAAAGTTCACAGGATGTGAATACTTTTTCAAGGCACTACATTGTACATCTGCATGTACGTAGCTACATAAGTATGAGTAAATATATGTGTGTGTACTGAGAATGACATTTATTAAAGATATTGTCCACAGTTAAAAAGTAATAATTCAAAAAATTCCGTGTCAGCAGTGGTGACGTCTCATACATTCTCCTGATTGCTAACCAATGACTCGTCTCAATGGTTTTGTCCAATAAATAGAGACATCCTCAATGAGACCAGTGATTGTCTGCAGCAAGGTAAACAAGTGCAGGTTTGGACTACTGTGCCAGGCTCTGGAATAGCAAAGGATTTATCAGGGTAGTATCGTTTTATTTTTTTAATCATACTACTCCCTGAAGTTAGGACAAAAATCGAATTGAGGACAAGCCTCCTAATACTATTACAGACAACTCTTTGATTTTTTAGGACATTCCTGGGAAAAGGAGAGAGCTCCTTGATTACCAGAGAAGCCAGCAAATATCCCAAAGCATACTCTTCACAATATATTCACCTCTCGTGTTTTCTGCAATTCTTATAAGGCTGGGTGCCCACGTAGCGTTTTTCAAGCGTTTATGATGCGGAATTTCCGCAGCGGAAACGCTTGTGAAACACTAGGTAATCCGCACCCCATGGTCCCCAAGGGGATTCCGCATGTTCTATGCACATGCTGCGCATTTTTCCGCAGCGTTTATGCTGCGTACAAAAATCTGCAGCATGTCATTTAATTTTGCGGAAGCGCAGCGGAAGCCCCGCTATTGACTTGCATTGAGACGCATAGAATGCGCGTCTGTACATTTCTACAAGTGAATTCTATGCGTCTCTATGTACGGATGGTACCCAGTTCAGGAGGAGAGAAGACTCTCATCCAGACCTGGGTACCATTGTTCCTGTAAAAAAAAGAATAAAATAATAAATAAAGTTAATACTCACCTTTCCGAAGGCTTCTCTGCATGCCGGCATCGCTGAAGGACCTGCGGTGACGTCACAGTCATGTGACCGCAGGCCCTTCACCGCTCTGTCTCACGATATGCCGGCAGCCGGGAACTAGACAGGAAGGAGCGCTGCAGCCACGCCGGGGCATCGGGGGTGAGTATAGCTTTATTTTATTTTATTTTTACGTTTCACACTGTATAAATCCATGCTGTTTGCATGGATTTATACAGTGTGACCTAGTTGTCAAGCACTTTCCAAGTGATGCTATCGCCTGGAAAGCGCTTGTCAATCTGCATGCGGAAACGCATGTGAATCCGCATGTGGATCCGCATGTATTCTGCAGGAAAAAAGCATGCACAATCTGCATGTACAATCTGCATGCGTTTTTTCTGCCAGGGAGATGCAGAAATGCTGCAGAAATTTTCTGCTTCATTTCTGCATCGTGGGCACATAGCCTAACTCCTGGCATCACTGCAACATAAAACCTGACACCAGAGGTGCTGTGGAGTGAAAAGGAGTTTAGGATCAGGACAAAGTGTCTGCAAATGTAGTCTCAGGTCTGTGCTGCAGATTAAGGTGCATTCACACTGCGCAGTTATCGGAAACCAGTAGAAACAGGCTGACGTTCGCCCGACAAACAAGCAAAGTGGTCTTTCATAGGGTAAAATGATCTTTTGTTTTGCTTAAATCTTTATCGATCTTGAAATAACCTATACAAAAAACTATGAGCAATAGCCAAGGTAGCATAAAAGGTATATATTTTATTAGTACAATTTAGACACATGATAAAATCTGATGAAAAAAGAGAAAATCAGATAAGGCTAAAAACACAGGCAAACCCCATGGTGCATAACAAAAGAATATGCAGCAATATTAAGTAATGTATACATAATAGGCTATTAGAAAAAGGTATGTTGGGTGGAAATAATTCCTACACACATATAAAGTGTAATAGACGCCAAATGTGATAAAGTATATATGCTGCACAAAATAACCCTAGTATAGATAGGCATACATTTGCAGCATGGTCTTTGATGCCAGCATCTATGTACAGCTGAGCTCTGCACCCCAACACAGTCTGTTTATATTGATTCTCATCTCAGCTTTTCATGGCTGACACAGGAATAATGCCAACCAGCTCTGGAGTTGTAGTTATTCCTGTCTCAATCATGCATGGCTAAGACTGAAGTAATCCTTTAACCTCCTAGCTTTAATGGGTAATTCTAGTGGGGTTATTTCCTAGTGCCCATGTTTATAGCTATTAGATCTCCTGTATGTAAGCTAGTAAGAAACTGTAGAAATATAAAATAATTATTAAAGAAATAGCAATGGTGTCACTTTCCTGCTCCCCTCCACACTTATTTCAATGAGTTGTTCGGCCTTAGGGTACAAGTCTGCAGTAACTATGTGACTACAGACTTGTGAGTCCTCACAGTGTGCAGTGTGTGTGCTGTTGAGGTTCTCCAGTGCCGGTGCCAGGAATGGGCAGGAGCATAACTGCAGGTATGCAATTTGCATACATGTGGTCATGTGCCGACGAGACATGTGCAGCTGTCCATGTCGCCCTGGCACTTTACAGAAAAATTGTGTGCCAGTTCAAATGTGCTGTTGCGTGTAGGGTGCGTTACACTCACTTGTAGGCCACAGGCCCCAGCTGTCTCCAGGTCTTCAACTTAAGGAGCTGCCGCACATAGATTAGGGAACACTCAGTTCGTTTCAACACACAGAAGTTTACTCGACAGTTCAATTGCATCAGATTGTAATACACAGTATCGGGCACAACATTCTCCATTTCTTATTTCCATAGTACAGAACATTTTCAGCATTTATTTACGTTCTAACTGGACTATCCCTACGTTCACTGATCCTGTCAGCCCCAGGATTTCCCAGTTGAGTTCCACAATACACCCGAGATCTGTTACATTTCCCATACACAATTGCACGTCCATCTTCCTCTGTATGTAAAGGGGTGAGGTGCTTGCCATAGCACCTGAATCGAGCCCTGATCTCCGGACATTGCAGGAATGTCTGCAGTGAATTTTTGTAAGGCCTCATATCACCCAGAACAATATGTACTCACTCTTGATATCAGCCCCAACTGCCCTTGAATTTGATCTTATATCACTCACGAACGCTCTACAAACAGGAAGCAGTCTCCTTTAACTGGCACTTTTCCCTCCCACTATGAGCTAGTCCTAAACATGAACACTTTCTTACACTATTCTCATCCTACCTATGTCAACTCCTAAGTCCTAAGCTATGTCTTATCTTGCGCAATCCTATGCTGTACACTATACATTATACATATGACCATATCACACTCTATATTACAATTCACATAATATGACATACTGTAACTATGTAATTACACCATATATACTGAAAACTGCAGGACATCGTTTACACTACAATACAACACGATTGGTGTCTTCAGGGGTATGAATGTGACGGTCCAGTCAACACCCCCTTACACAGGCTCGCTCAATACAAGGGAATTGAGTGAGGCCGGATAAATGACCATCTGCTCCCATCACTGGAGAATCCTCATGAGTCTACACTCACATAAAGTGTCTGCAGACTTGTACCCCAAGGCCAGACAACACCTTTAATGAAGATCATCAACTAATGACCATTTTTTTCTAGGTGGTGCTGGCGGAAGATAGATATACCCGCCAGCAATTTGCTGTAAAAGTCATCACAAAGAGGAACCTGCTAGCTGAAGGAGAGGAGCGCGCGTTGGTGGAGCGGCGTGTGTTACAACTTGCATCTGGCAGCCCCTTCCTTCTTCATGGCACATTCGCCTTTCAGACCAAGGTAAAATTGTGACCTGTTCATTAATATTGGATAAAGAATAAAGTGCACTCATCTATATGCACAGGATATGTCCACGTTTATATCTGGTGTTTGTTAACATTTCAGCATTGGAAACATTTTCATGTCCTGCTCCTTGTATGTGTAGCTGTCACCTACTGTGGGAACACTGGACAAACCCTGGGAACCAGGCAATGTGCCTAGAAATATGATGCTGACGGTTAACTTTTGGGGTTTCTCTATTGAAGTCTATGGAAAGTCTTGGAGTGGTTCAACTGGCTCCCAATATCTGAAGTCATTTGTCCACCCCTATGGATGTCATTCTTAATGAGTACTTCATAATGGTGAGAAATGCAGAAGGCAACATTACAGTGAAAAGTAATGCTGTACATTTAGCACATCACATTCTACATATGTAGATATATCTTCTATATGTATATACTTAGAATAACTAATAAACACATAGTAAAAGAAGAAAGTATCATTACTGCTATTATTATGCAACTATATCTCCACGAGTAAGTGGAACAGAGATTAATCACAGAAGAAATCGCAGAAGAAATCACTGATTATTGAGTGTTAGTAAATGTATGACTGCTACAATGACTTTATCATACGACTGATTTCTACGTCTTGTCTGACAGGAGCTTGTGCTTCTTGGGATGGAGTATGTCACCTGTGGCGAATTCCACCATCTCCTGATGAGGAAGGGGTGTCTTGACATCCCCAGTGCACGGTACAGTATTCACAGTCTAAGCCATACAGCTATGTATTTTCTAAATGAGACTGACTAGATTGATTCGATTGTTAGCCCTAACGTTCACGTAAATTCATATCTCCCATTCACAGGGATGTTATTAGGGAAACACTTAGAAAAATACAGCTCTAATTTTTATTTCCAAAAATAGCACCGCACCTGTCCACAGGTTGTGTGAGGCATCGCAGTTCATCCTCATTCACATTAGTCATGTGGCGTTATTTTTTAAAGAAAGACACCATGTTTTTCTGATCCTGGATAATCCTTTAACACCATATGAATATACATTGTAATAGTAGCAATTGTGTATCCCTATAGGCAAGAAGGAACTTAAAGAGGTTATCCACTACTTTAACATTGATGTCCTATACTTAGGATGAGCAGGTCCAGGTGCCTTATAATCAATACGATATGTGCGACTGCCCTTCTAGACCATTATAATAATATAAATACTTGTATATAATAACCAGAAATATAAAATCCTGATAAGTCCTGCCTGTCTAGTCTTTTGGGCAATATATATTTCTGAGTTTCTGATTCACTAAAAACTATTTTCTCCTCTTTTCTTTCGGCCAGATTCTACGCCGCAGAACTTGTGTGTGGAATTCAACACCTGCATTCTAAGGGCATCATCCACCGGTAACTAGAAATACATCTAATCCTCCACCACCAGTGATGCCTATAACTATACACAGCAATACTGAGAATTATACAGCGGACACTGATAAGAATCCATTTGTCTTCTTCACAGAGATCTCAAGCCTTCTAACATCTTGGTGGCTGCGACGGGCCATATAAAGATTGCCGACTTCGGTCTGGCACTTGAGAACATCTATGGAGACCGGACAGCCACCGAATACGCTGGGACACCAGGCTTCATGGCTCCTGAGATGCTGGCTGCGGAGGAGTACAATGCTGGGGTAGACTGGTATGCATTTGGCATCATTTTGAACATCATGATTACCAGCAGGTCCAAATACCATCGAGGACTATTCAACGCTTCCAGCAAGGAGGCGAAGAACATCATTAAAAAGGTCAGTACATGATATAAGTTGTATTACTTTTATATTATTGTGTGATTTATTGTGATGTTAGCGGTAATTTACTATTATATTCAGCTCCATTGGTGGGAGTGGAATCTCATGTTAGGTCAAGTGTTTACGTGTTCAATATAACACGTAAACACTTGTAGGGGTGACGTGATGGTATATATTACCTGTCATGTATTATTGAAGATGTCAGATAAAAAACACTAATATTAGGCTTTTTTTTTTCATAAATATATATAATATTTATTTATTTTAGTTAAATTTTATTTATGAAGCTGTTATATAAATATAAACATTTTTTTTTCTTCTTTTGCAGCTCCTCCGGGAAGATCCTGCCAGGCGCCTCGGAGTCCATGGTAACATCAGAGCCCATAGGTTTTTCCAGCGTATTGACTGGGACTCGGTGGAAGCCCTTAGAATGTGTCCCCCACATGTTCCTGTGCCAGTAAGTATTAGAGGAGATGTTTTATACAGACTCATTTATGAATAGTTTCACATAGCTTTAATCACTTTTTCCAAATTAGTCAGATTACTAATAACAGTGAAGGTCGCTGATTTGTCAGTGGTGAGATTGTAAGCCCCCATACATGTTAAATGATCAGCAGATAGTGACAAAATCTGCCGATCATTGGTTGACATATGTAGAGAGCCTCTAGCTTTCCTGAACTTTACTATATACTGTTCTTATGTAATCACCTTCTTGTGTTTTCTTTTTCTCTTATAGCCAAGTAACATCCAGCGCGGCTCCAGACCATTCAATCTTCAAATTCTGGAAGCAGCAGAGGCTAACAACTCAGCCCTCTCAGCAGACCACCAGGCCTTGTTCACGGGGTTTTCATTTACCAACATCAGCTGGAAAACCCCAAACCATCCACCGGCTCTTTAATATCATCAGAGCAAGCTGTCTTCCTAAACCCCAAGAAGAACATCAAAATAAGAAGATCCGGAAGGGCAAGCAGGACCTGGACAAGCAAGAAATAAGCGTGTCAGGACTCAAGCCAGGATCAGGACCCCAGAAGAACACAGAAGATATTCCTGTTCAAAAGGATGGCCATAAAGATGGATGAGGCAAGGGAGGTAAGTGCCCAGTAGGGACTTTTATGTGTGGCATTATGGTGTGCCTGGGAATACCATGCACACTACATGCCCCTGACAATAAGAGCCTTATGATACTATATGTATAGTGTTACGCTATGTATATAGTACATAAGAGAAAAAATATTCTAGTTATATTTACCGGTGACTACCGGTGACTATAATTACAATTTTCCCCTTCCTCCATAACAACTCATTGAGCTGTCCTGGGCGACGGGGAAATAAGGTGTGAGATGGCTGGCTATTAAGGGGTGGAAGGAGGCCAGTTTTTTTTTTTTTATAAATCATAGCATTTAAAGCTATATTGCTTTGCTATGTAAAATAATTATATTTACCGGTGACTACCGGTGACTATAGTTACACTTTTCCCCCTCCTCCATAACAACTCATTGAGCTGTCCTGGGCAACGGGGAAATAAGGTGTGAGATGGCTGGCTATTAAGGGGTGGAAGGAGGCCAGTTTTTTTTTTTTGGTTTGTTTTTTTAAATCATAGCATTGAAAGTTATATTGCTTTGCTATGTAAAATAATTATATTTACCGGTGACTACCGGTGACTATAGTTACACTTTTCCCCCTCCTCCATAACAACTCATTGAGCTGTCCAGGGCGACGGGGAAATAAGGTGTGAGATGGCTGGCTATTAAGGGGTGGAAGGAGGCCAGTTTTTTTTTTTTTTTTTTTTTTTTAATCATTGCATTTAAAGCTATATTGCTTTGCTATGTAAAATAATTATATTTACCGGTGACTACCGGTGACTATAATTACACTTTTCCCCTTCCTCCATAACAACTCATTGAGCTGTCCTGGGCGACGGGGAAATAAGGTGTGAGATGGCTGGCTATTAAGGGGTGGAAGGAGGCCAGTTTTTTTTTTTTTTTTTAAATCATAGCATTTAAAGCTATATTGCTTTGCTGTGTGAAATAATTATATTTACCGGTGGCTACCGGTGACGATAGTTACACTTTTCCCCCTCCTCTATAACAACTCATTGAGCTGTCCTGGGCGACGGGGAAATAAGGTGTGTGATGGCTGGCTATTAAGGGGTGGAAGGAGGCCAGTTTTTTTTTTTTTTTAAATCATAGCATTTAAAGCTATATTGCATTGCTATGTAAAAAAAATTATATTTACCGGTGACTACTGGTGACTATAGTTACACTTTTCCCCCTCCTCTATATCAACTCATTGAGCTGTCCTGGGCGACGGAGAAATAAGGTGTGAGATGGCTGGCTATTAAGGGGTGGAAGGAGGCCAGTTTTTTTTTTTTTTTTTTTTTAAATCATAGCATTTAAAGCTATATTGCTTTGCTGTGTGAAATAATTATATTTACCGGTGGCTACCGGTGACTATAGTTACACTTTTCCCCCTCCTCTATAACAACTCATTGAGCTGTCCTGGGCGACGGGGAAATAAGGTGTGTGATGGCTGGCTATTAAGGGGTGGAAGGAGGCCAGTTTTTTTTTTTTTTTAAATCATAGCATTTAAAGCTATATTGCATTGCTATGTAAAAAAAATTATATTTACCGGTGACTACTGGTGACTATAGTTACACTTTTCCCCCTCCTCTATATCAACTCATTGAGCTGTCCTGGGCGACGGAGAAATAAGGTGTGTGATGGCTGGCTATTAAGGGGTGGAAGAAGGCCAGATTTTTTTTTTAAAATCATAGCATTTAAAGCTGTATTGCTTTGCTATGTAAAATAATTACATTTACCTGTGACTATAGTTACACTTTTCCCCCTCCTCCATAACAACTCATTGAGCTGTACTGGGCGACGGGGGAAATAAGGTGTGTGATGGCTGGCTATTAAGGGGTGGAGGAGGCCAGGTTTTTTTTTTTGTTAAATCATAGCATTATATCTAGCAACACTGCTAGATATAATCATAACAAAAGCATAAGGACATAAACATATGACGGTGTCCGGAGAGCCTGACGAGGCCGCAGTTGGTGAAATGCATGTCGAGGCTCACACACACCATCTGGATGCTCCTGTGCTTCTCGTGAGACATGGTACTGGTGCACATACTTTATGACTGATTATCTTCGGGCTCTCCTGATACCATCATATGTTTATCTCTTTATGCTCTTGTTATGATTATATCTACCAGGGTTAATTGGCTTCATTATTTTCACCTGCACCCCATATTGGGGATTAGCATCTACTGCGGCCATCTCGTCTTTTGACCAACTTCTGATTATTATATAGATATTGCAGGGGTATTATACAGGCAAAGTTTAAAGTTTTGCCTTCCTGCTCTCTACTATGTATTTATTTAACTGACTGCAATGCACGCCACTTATAAGACACTAGTGCTGTAGAACATCAGGGTTGCTTCACCTATATTTTGCGTACTGTTAAAACGTATTATAAACATCGAGCCTTTTTTCCGGGTTCTTATTAAAACTACGGCCACTCACAATTGATCAGCTAAACTCTCTGATATTTATACCTTATATAATTGTCAGTTAGCTGTGAGGTTTTAGTATTTAATTTATTTAATTATACCGGATTATATGCTTGCATATTCTACTTGTTAGTATACTTCTTTTGCAGGTATATTCATAATTTTTCCTGTTTTTTATAGACTATTCATCATATTTCTTAGTCTCGCAGTTTGCAGTAATTACTAGCCCACCTTAATTGTGTTTACCCCTAGAACTCTAGAGCATTTTTCATCTCACAGGAGCTCCTCATTATCTGGTTCTATCCTTATATTCAGGGATTGTTTCCATCCTCCCTGTTTTTTAATTGCACTTCTCCCCCTTACCTTGTATTGTTGTATTATTGGTATTATATTTATAATTGATGTACAATAAAATGGTTTATATATTTAACAAACCTTTGTTTTCGTTTGGGTCTCCGTCTCCTCCATATTTATTAACATTATATATATTGAGCGGTATTTGACTAGGATTCCCTTCTTTTTGGTTTTGATATCTTCTTAGGGGTACAACACACTTCTCTTTAGTGATATCTCTTATGTAGGTTTACATGTGTAGATACACGTCTGGTGACGAATTCTGTGTTGCTCTGTAAGTGTGCTGCAGTAATACAGTGGGTACGGAAAGTATTCAGACCCCTTTACATTTTTCACTCTTTGTTTCATTGCAGCCATTTGATAAATTCTAAATAGTTCATATTTTACTCATTAAAGTACACTCTGCACACCATCTTGACTGAAAAAAACAGAAATGTAGACATTTTTGCAAGTTTATTAAAAAAGAAAAACTGAAATATCACATGGTCATAAGTATTCAGAATCTTTGCTCAGTACTGAGTAGAAGCACCCTTTTGAATTAGTACAGCCATGAGTCTTCTTCGGAATGGTGCAACAAGTTTTTCACTCCTGGATTTGGGGATCCTCTGCCATTCTTCCTTGCAGATCCTCTGAAGTTCCGTCAGGTTGGATGCTGAACGTTGGTGGACAGCCATTTTCAGGTCTTTCCAGAGACGCTCAATTGGGTTTAGGTTAGGGCTCTGACTGGGCTAGTCAAGAATGGTCACAGAGTGGTTCTCAAACCCCTCCTTTGTTATTTTAGCTGTGTGCTTAGGGTCATTGTCTTGTTGGAAGGTGAACCTTTGGCCAAGTCTGAGGTCAAGAGCACTCTGGAAGAGGTTTTCATCCAGGATATCTCTGTACTTGGCCACATTCATGTTTCCTTCAATTGCAACCAGTCATCCTGTCCCTGCAGCTGAAAAACACCCCCATAGCAATGCTGCCACCACCATGTTTCACTGTTGGGATTGTATTGGGCAGGTAATGAGCAGTGCCTGGTTTTCTCCACAAATACTGCTTAGAATTATCACCAAAAAGTTCTATCTTCATCTCATCAAACCAGAGAATCTTATTTCTCATAGTCTGGGAGTCCTTGACTGGTGGAGGACTGCAGTGATAGTTGACTTTATGGAACTTTCTCCCATCTCCCTACTGCATCTCTGGAGCTCAGCCACAGTGATCTTGGGGTTCTTCTTTACCTCTCTCACCAAGTCTCTTCTCCCATGATTGCTCAGTTTGGCTGGATGGCCAGGTCTAGGAAGACTTCTGGTGGTCCCAAACTTCTTCCATTTAAGGATTATGGAGGCCACTGTGCCCTTAGGAACATTGAGTAATACAGAAATTCTTTTGTAACCTTGGCCAGATCTGTGCCTTGCCACAATTTTGTCTCTGAGCTCCTTGGGCAGTTCCTTTGATTCTCATTTGGTCTGACAAGCACTGTGAGCTGTTAGGTCTTATATAGACAGGGGTGTGCCTTTACAAATCAAGTCTTATCAGTTAATTAAACACAGCTGGACTCCAATGAAGGAGTAGAACCATCTCAAGGAGGATTACAAGGAAATGGACAGCATGTGACTTTAATATGAGTGTCTGAGCAAAGGGTCTGAATACTTATGACCATGTGATATTTAAATTTTTCTTTTTAATAAATTTGCAAAAATTTCTATATTTCTGTTTTTTTTTCAGTCAAGATGGGGTGCAGAGTGTACTCTAATGAGTAAAATATGAACTATTTAGAATTTACCAAATGGCTGCAATGAAACAATGAGTGAAAAATTTAAAGGGGTCTGAATACTTTCCGTACCCACTGTATACCAGGAATAAACCAGAAGGGAACAGTAAGCACTGCTTATTACATGTACCTAGCTTTTCTTTTAACCTACTCCTACTCCTTCAACATGCTTACATATGCTCACAGTTTTGGCTCCACTAATCCTCAGTCTCCTTCGCTATCCCCAAACCTCAGCACCCTCTAACCAAATAATTATCTCTCCTTCCCTCTTATCTCCACACCTGTCCTCATCTGCCATACTGCTCTTCAACCTCAGATCTATCCTACTAAAACATGAAAAAACAGTCACTCTCCTTCTCCCACCTGCTCTACCTCTCTCTGCTTCTCCTCACTGCAGGCGACATATCTTCCAATCCTGTTCCCCCCACATCCAGGGCCGGTTTTAGCCAAAGTGGGGCCCTGGGCAAAAGTTTAAAGTGGGGCACCAAACGCTCATATATTGTACCATCACACAGAAACATTTCAGTTGCATTTACATGCACAGAGTTCAGGCCGTTAAGCGAGTGCAATTGTCAAGTCGTTCTGTGCTTGATATTGGCGTCTTTAGACAGGCTGACTAACAATGATGAGCGCATGATGAACAGTGATGAACAATTACTAGTGATGTGCTGCTGAGAATAATGATTTTTGTTCTGCCATAAACAATCCAATCACCCGATGAATGAGCAGCATTTTGCTCATTCATTGGGCAATTGCCAATCTTTACACTTATTAACTTTTGTCTGTGCTGCCGGGATTTATAACTGTGGATGCTACATACACATAGTTCAGTTTTTCTATTATATCAAATACTTATTTCAAGCAATAATATACAAATTAATTATGTAAAAATGTAAAAATCATACAGTCTGATTTTCTAGATTACTTTTTATATTCTGTCTCTCACAGTTGAAGAGTACCCGCGATAAAAATTACAGACCTCTTCATTCTTTGTAGGTGGGAAAACTTGCAAAATCAGCAATGTATCAAATACTTATTTTCCCCACTGTATATATGAGCACATAGATATAGACTTGTGTTTATATATATATATATATTTATTAAGCACATATATATACAGTACAGACCAAAAGTTTGGAAACACCTTCTCATTTAAAGATTTTTCTGTATTTTCATGACTATGAAAATTGTCCATTCACACTGAAGGCATCAAAACTATGAATTAACACATGTGGAATTATATACTTAACAAAAAGTGTGAAACAACTGAAAATATGTCTTATATTCCAGGTTCTTCAAAGTAGCCACCTTTTGCTTTGATGACTGCTTTACACACTCTTGGCATTCTCTTGATGAGCTTCAAGAGGTTATCACTGGAAATGGTCTTCCAACAATGGTTTTCACTTCACAGGTGTGCCCTGTCAGGTTTAATAAGTGGGATTTCTTGCCTTATGATTGTGGTTGGGACCATCAGTTGTGTTGTGCAGAAGTCTGGTGGATACACAGCTGATAATCCTACTGAATAGACTGTTAGAATTTGTATTATGGCAAGAAAAAAGCAGCTAAGTAAAGAAAAACGAGTTGCCATCATTACTTTAAGAAATGAAGGTCAGTCAGTGCGAAAAATTGGGAAAACTTTGAAAGTGTCCCCAAGTGCAGTTGCAAAAACCATCAAGTGCTACAAAGAAACTGGCTCACATGAGGACCGCCCCAGGAAAGGAAGACCAAGAGTCACCTCTGCTTCTGAGGATAAGTTTATCCGAGTCACCAGCCTCAGAAATCGCAGGTTAACAGCAGCTCAGATTAGAGACCAGGTCAGTGCCACACACCGTTCTAGCAGCAGACACATCGTTTCCACAACTATTAAGAGGAGACTTTGTGCAGCAGGCCTTCATGGTAAAATAGCTGCTAGGAAACCACTGCTAAGGACAGGCAACAAGCAGAATAGACTTGTTTGGGCTAAAGAACAGACGAAATGGACATTAGACCAGTGGAAATCTGTGCTTTGCTCTGATGAGTCCAAATTTAAGATCTTTGGTTCCAACCACCGTGTCTTTGTGCGACGCAGAAAAGGTGAACGGATGGACTCTACATGCCTGGTTTCCACCGTGAAGCATGGAGGAGGAGGTGTGATGGTGTGGGGGTGCTTTGCTGATGACACTGTTGGGGATTTATTCAAAATTGAAGGCATACTGAACCAGTATGGCTACCACAGCATCTTGCAGCGGCATGCTATTTCATCCGGTTTGCGTTTAGTTGGACCATCACTTATTTTTCAACAGGACAATGACCCCAAACACACCTCCACGCTGTGTAAGGGCTATTTGACCAAGATGGAGAGTGATGGGGTGCTACGCCAGATAACCTAGCCTCCACAGTCACTAGACCTGAACCCAATCGAGATTGTTTGGGGTGAGCTGGACCGCAGAGTGAAGGCAAAAGGGCCAACAAGTGCTAAGCATCTCTGGGAACTCCTTCAAGATTGTTGGAAAACCATTTCCGGTGACTACCTCTTGAAGCTCATCAAGAGAATGCCAAGAGTGTGCAAAGCAGTCATCAAAGCAAAAGGTGGCTGCTTTGAAGAACCTAGAATATAAGACATATTTTCAGTTGTTTCACACTTTTTTGTTAAGTATATAATTCCATATGTGTTAATTCATAGTTTTGATGCCTTCAGTGTGAATGTACAATTTTCATAGTCATGAAAATACAGAAAAATCTTTAAATGAGAAGGTGTGTCCAAACTTTTGGTCTGTACTGTATATATGCACAATACTTACCAGTCTGTCTCTTCCTCTTCACTTCTTCTAAACTCCTGCACAGTACAGGACCTGTGATGATATCATGGTTACGACTGTGGTGTCATCAAAGATCCTTAAGCAGTCCCAACAACTGTATTGATAACGCAGAGCTATTATGTAGTTTTTGCGGTAGATGTTTGGTGTCAGTGGTGTAACTTGGGCTGCTCTGTTGCCAGGATGTGACTGTCAACATCATGCTAATTGAGAGACGGCTCCCCGCAATGAGGCAGCGAGGAGCTGGCTGTCAGCATGACATCAGCAGTTACACCATGGCTACAGAGCGGAAGAGAAGCTGTTGCGACAATGTGACGTCAGCGGAAGTCTCAGAATGATCGTCAGGAATGGTCTGTGACCACTCTGTGCTAGGAGAGATCTGCGCTGGGTAGAATAGGCAGGTAGTTAGTAACCACCTGCCTGTCAGCACTTATGCCCATAGTAAAAAATTAATATAATTCTAGATAAACCCTTTGAGAGGGGGTTCCCTAGTAGTTGACAACCCCTTTAAATCCATTACCTGAGGTTGAATATGACACAACAAAATACTAAACTTTTCTTTGTGCACCTTTGAGAAATGCTGCCAATGGCTGGTCTCCTTTCTGCACAGTGGTTCTGCGCTCCTCCCCTCACCCTCTACAGCAACTATTGGTTGCTCAAGTCAAGTCAGCTGGGTATTGTAAAGAGAGCCTGTCACCAGAAAAAAACGCTATTAATCTGCAGATATAGGCTTAATCTGCAGGTTAATAGCGTTACTAACCTGCCCGGTGCCCACACATATCAGAACGCTATGGGGAGAAAATGTCCTTTATTCACTCCAGCAACGTTCAGTTTCAGTCATGGGGGCACAGGATCAGTCACCGATCTGAGTTTACAGTACCGTGCCACTGGCCTTGACTGACAGCCGGCCCCAATGCAGAGCGACTGTCAGTCAGGGCCGGGGGCGCAGTTACAGCCACTGCTCTGTATTTTCAGACTGGTGACTGAAACCGCGCCGGCACCGCCCCGTGACTGAAACTGGAACACTGCTGGAAGGAATGAAGTTCATTTTCTCCTCGCAGCGTTCAGCTAAGTGCAGGCACCAGGTAGGTTAGTAACGCTATTACCCTGATGATTGACCCCATATCTGCAGGTTAATAGTGCTTTTTCTGGTGACAGGTTCCCTTTAAAGCTCAAGCCCAGGACTTATCAAATCTTCTTATTGTGTAATAAGCACAGTAAACAGGACCTCTTCAACAAATTTGAACTGCTCCAGATGCTCCCCCTGTCATCACACACTTGATGTGATTCTGCAGGCTGACAACCAGGGTCGGACTGGGGTGGCTAGGGCCCACCAGGGGAACTGACTCTAGGGGCCCACACTACAGCCCACCATAAACGGTTTTATTACTTGTTATGCTTTTCTATAATGTTCTATAATTACATGATTGGCCGCGCTGTGGAGCACCAAGTTGCAGGACTATATTCGAACAGTCATTCCGTACTGCCAGAGTCCCTTTAATGGTAACTTGTCACCTTGAAAAACGCTATTTATCTGCAGATAAAAGGGTAATCTGCAGGTAAATAGGGTGTAAAGCCTGGTTAGACGGCTTATTGGAAAAGCATTGGCTACACAGAGAAAATTACATTTTATTCTCCCTGCCGCCACTCGCTTCCTGTTATTGGGTCGGTGCAAGGAGGGAGACATTACAGTCACCACGAACTACAAAGTGAGGGTGCTGCAATAACGTCCGGCACCTTGATTGTGACATCTTCTATGGAGCCCAACCTCAGGCTGAGCTTCATTGAATGACTAACATGGCAGCAACACCTGGCAACTAGTGCTGAGTGAGTGTGGTCGGATAAGGTGTGATCCCAGCATGTTCAAGTGTTATCTGAGTATCTTGTAGTGCTCTGCTAATATGCTCGAGTCCCCGGGGTAGCATGTTTTGCGGCAGTAGACAGACGCAACACATGCAGGAATTGCCTGTTTGTTAGGTAATCCCTGCATGTGTTGCTTCTGTCTACCGCCGCAAAACATGCTACCCCGGGGACTCGAGCATATTAGCAGAGCACTACAAGATACTCAGATAACACCTGAGCATGCTGGGATCACACCTTATCCAACCACACTCACTCAGCACTAGTTGCCAGGTGTTGCTGCCATGTTAGTCATTCAATAACGCTCAGCCTGAGGTTGGGCTCCATGGAAGTGTCACAATTAAGGTGCCTGACGTTATTGCAGCACTTTGTAGCTCGCGGTGACTGTCTTGTCTCTTATCCGACCACGCGCACTCAGCACTACTGGCAACCCATCAGCAACCTGCAACTGCGTCACAGGGGGCTGAAGGGAACAGGTGACTGCATGCACCGGCCATTGTGCTATCTAAATGCCGCTGTCAGTGATTGACAAGGGCACTTAAATACTCAAAACAGCAGCAATCAAGGCGAGCTCTGATCACTGCTGTTACAGGCAGACGCCGGCTATGTAACACAGCCGACATCTGCCCAGTATGGAGCAGGCTCAGCTCCTGAACCCGTGTCCATACAAGCACATCCCTATGGTGACAGTTTTGTCAGGGTTAGCATATTTCACTTGTCTGTTCCTAAATGTGGAAAGACAAATGGAATTCCCTAACACATGTGAGTGAGTCCTAACAGATTTAGTAAAGGTGCCTCAAGCATATGAATGTTATTACACACCACAATGCACAGTTACATACACGCATCTTACAAAAATACATATTATTCCAGATACGCAGACGCGCACAAACACGCAGACGAGCACAAACACATCAGTACACGAATACATCATCTGAACCACCATCAATTGTAATGTCAGGTCAGACCCATATATCTTTGTATCACATAAACCTACAACTCCCAGTATGTAATTAACAATAGAGATACTGGGAGTTATCAGTCATCATCAGACTGCAGACCATACAGGAACCACATTACTGATGAGACACAGGCAGGATCACAAATGAACATTTACATGCAGGTATCTTACCTGAGACGGCTTCTCTGATTAGAGTCGTTCTCTTTCTGTTCTTCCTCTTGTCCAGACTCCATGATGAGTTCCACAGCTCGTCTCTGCAGACTTCCATCTTCTCCGGTCTTCTGCAGCACATCCCCACATGATGCCCTTAAAGATAGCAGTGTCATTATGATGCTCCTGAATAAAAATATCTACACTGAGCCCCTAAATAAACCTAACTCTTACAATGCTCCCTGCACAAAATATGACATACACTCTACCACTCTTATGGTACATGCTCTCCACACTGTCCTCTCCTTACCATACTGGGCCCCCTCTTCACACTGTCCTCTCACACTGTGTCCCCCCTATACTACCCAGTCTCTATACTGTGCCCCTTCATCACACTCCACCTCCTCAGCATACTGTTACCTCCTTTCTGTGCCCTCACACTGTTTCCCCCATACTGCCGCATCTCTATACCTTCCCCCTCACTACCTAGTCTCTGTGCTGTGTCACATCACACTTTTCTCTCTCCATACTATCTCCTCACACTATTCCCCCACTCTCCATACTGTTTCCTTATACATCCCCCTTCCCCATTCTGTTCCTGCACTCATTCCCACCCCTCTAGTTCACCATACCGTTTCTTCACACATCTCCCCATTTTGTCTCCTAAAATTTCTCTCCCCAAATATAATAAATCATCGGAAGACCACACAGACATGCAGAAGCGCGCTTACACACACGAAAACAAGCGCACACAGACACATACTAAGGGCTCTTTCACACGTCAGTACATGCGGTGACAGTTTCCTCATGTACCACAGACACTGGTACACGTAGACCCATTCAAATGAATGTGCACACGTCAGTGTGTTTCCACTTTCCACAGACCATGTGGTGTCCATGGGCAAAACACGCTGACATGTCTGTTTTTTACCTGCTGCACAGGCCGCAAAACGTCCCGCACACTGATGACAGTTAGTGCTCTTCCCAAGCACTGGGTGCTGAGCGCTGCCCTCATCATAGATCCCTGCTGGCGCTGCGATCAGCAGCAGCAGGGTCAATGATGAGAGTAGTAGTCTACTCCAGCAGTGTCCAACTGTAAAAATAGGAATAAAATAAAAAAAATCCTTATACTCACCTCTCCTAAGAGTCACCCGCTGTAATCCGTGTGAGCACTCACGCCGAGGAGAATGACTCCTGCAGCGAGTGGACCCCGGAGCTGCGCTCAACAAGCGGTGCCTTGTCAATCACTGAGTGCAGCTCCGAGGCCCGCTCGCTGCAGAAGTCATTCTCTTCGGCGTGAGCGCTCGCACAGATTACAGCGGGTGACACTTAGGAGAGGTGAGTACAAGGATTTTTTAATTTTATTCCTATTTTTACAGTTGGACACGGCGGGAGTTGACTACTACTCTCATCATTGACCCTGCTGCTGCTGATCGCAGTGCCGGCAGGGATCCATGATGAGGGCAAGCGCTCAGCACCCGGCTCTTGGGAACAGCGTTAACTGTACACTGATTCCCAAGCACTGGTATGTGTCACACGGATGACACACAGGTGGACACATATCTCCAGTCCCGTAAATATCAGGACATGTGAAAGAGCCCTAATATACACACGCAGATACACATACCCACAGAAATGGGGACACGTACACACGCAGGCAAGCACACACAGAAATGCACACGCAATCATGCACAGACACACTCAGACAATCACACACAAAAATGCAGACAAGCAGGGAAGCACGCACAAACGTGTGAAGACACATATACACGTAGGCATGCAGGCACTCAAATACATACACATGCTGGCATATACACACACACACACGCAGGCATATACACACACACATGCAGGCATATACACACACACACATGCAGGCATACATACACACACACACAAGCAGGCATATACACACACACACACACACATATGCAGGCATATACACACACACACATGCAGGCATACACAAACACACATACATGCAGGCATATACACACACACACACATGCAGGCATATACACACACACACATGCAGGCATACATACACACACACAAGCAGGCATATACACACACACACACATGCAGGCATACACACACACACACATGCAGGCATATACACACATGCAGGTATATATACACACACACATGCAGGCATATACACACACACACATGCAGGCATACATACACACACACACACATAGACACACACACACACATACATACACACACACATATACACGCACACATACATACACACACACATACACACACACACACACATACATACACACACACATATACACGCACACACACACACACCTGCCCACAAACACACACACACACCTGCCCACACACACACACACATATACACACACACACCTGCCCACAAACACACACACACACACCTGCCCACACACACACACCTGCCCACACACAAACACACCTACACACACACACCTGCCCACACAGACACCTGCCCACAAACACACACACACCTGCCCACACACACACCTGCCCACACACACACACACACCTGCCCACACACACATACACCTGCCCACGCACAAACACACCTGCCCACACACACACACACCTGCCCACACACAAACACACCTGCCCACACATACACACATATACACACACACACCTGCCCACACACACACACACACACACACCTGCCCACACAGACAGCTGCCCACAAACACACACACACCTGCCCACACACACATATGCCCGCCCACACACACACTCACCATCCCCCGGCTCCATTCCTCCTGCCTGCTCTGTCTCTTTTCCGGTGCAGCACTGCAGGCCGGGGCGCACTGCGTGACGTCACAGCTAGGAGACACAGCCGCGCACAGGGCCATGTCTCCTAGCAGTGACGCGGCCGGGCCAGCACAGGGAAGTTAACTGCTGCAGTGCTGGCCCGGCCGATGAAGAAGTAGCGGCGGCCGCTGCTGGGGGAGTGGTCCGGGCCCCCCCCTCCCGCCACTGCTACCGCTATGTGCCGCGGCGGCCCGCACATATAATGAGGGCAATCCGGCATTAGACACCCCGCCTGGAGCCGCGGGCCCCCTGCCGGCTCAGGGCCCCGGGCGGTCACCCGGATTGCCCTCATTATAATCCGCCTATGTATCCATGCCCTGTTTCATCTCTATAGAAAGGCAAAATCATGATAGAAAACATGACCATGATATTTCCCGCCCGAGACCTCCATGGGCGAAGATATCCTGAAAGTTGGGGATCTCATAAACTTCTAAAAGATCTAGCACACCTATGACAAGTCCTCATATGAGCTCACCAATAGAAGGTATGTGGGTGTAACCGTGATCTTATTAAATCAGAGCTTGGATTTTGGTCATTGGTCAGTCCTGGAAGGTACAGCTTGCTGTAGTTGTATCTGTTTTCCTAAGGAGTTCTTCTAAGGAGTGCTTCCTTGCGCTAAGCTCTGAGCTATTTCTCTGACACAGGTTTAGCACTTTTCTTTTATTATCTTTTTGATTTTATGTTAATGTATATATCATATTGTTTGTATCATCTTTGTGTATTTTTTATACACACTGCCTACTTTTCAAGATTAGATCACTTGTTTTTATTCTGTTATTCCCACACCCTATCATTTCTTTACTTAGAAAATTGGGCGTGAGGAACGATCAACACGCCCATATGATGGCGCGGTCGAGCATGTAAATTGTAACTCCCTACATGTATTTCTATAGCAGGACTAAGAACGTTTGGCGTTCGAAACGTGTAGGTTTCACAGAGGTCTCCACCTTTATTTATTTTATTTTTGCAATGTGTATATCTTTTTAATGGATTAACAATAAAATCATAATTTTATCTGCAATTGAATCTGGAAGCTGACGCATCACAATGTCGGTGGATATGCACCTTCTCTTTTTGATTGAGGAGAAGGTGACTCCTACAGGGTGAGATAGAAAAATGCAATGAGCCTAAGAACTAACAGGCAGGTAATTGCTTATTACGTGCTTGTTCTACCCTGTGGTGGCTCAGATTGCTCCTGGACCGCTCCTAACAGCGATTCTGCTGCTTCACGTCAACAGAACAGCTCTTCCTCTTCCCGACTGCTCTGTCAAAGAGGCGTGACTGCCAACTTTATGCAGTTAGGCAGCAGGGAGCCAGCTGTCAATCAGCATGACACCGGCAGTCACACCCCATCAACAGATCAGAGCGGGAGCTGAAAAATCACTGTCAGGAGCGCTCCATGACCACTCTGAACCAGCAAATATCGGCGCCTGGCACAACAGGCACATAGTTAGCAAATACTTGCCTGTTAGTTCTTAGGTCCATGGTAAAAAAAAAAAAAAAAAAAAGTCCCGGACAACCCCTTTTAATATTAAGGAGCAGGAATTCTCCGCATGATGCTATAATCAAGAAAACATGAAATTCTCTCCTGCCCAGTCAGTCTGCCCGATCTGTTACACCATGATTACCAAAACCTCGACTCATTCCACTGCCCACTTGTATTACCACTTACTCGGCTCTGCTTGGCCCCTGTTACCAGGCCATTGGCTTGTCTGACTGCAAGTGCACACTTCTGAACCGGGAGTCCCTGTGGATTTTCACATCCCCTCAATTTGACATAATGAATTTCAGTGACACAGAGGATTGTTCGGCTAGACCAGGGGACTCAAACTCGGCTGGGTATATGGGCCGCACATGGAAAAAATTTGAATTTGGGGGCCGCATTCTTTGTTCAATGTTACATTTTTAGTGATACCATTTTTTTTGTATACACCTTTTGAACATTTTTGCCGTGTTTATTTTTTTATGGCTTGGGTCGTTATGGATGTGGCGATAATAAACATGCACTTTTTTGTGTTTACTTTAGTTTACATATAAAACAGCATTTTTAGTGCCCAATATTTTTTCATGCTTTATTTTATTTTTTATTTTTTTTACAATTTTATTTCCCCCAATTGGCCACATACAGTAATATTGTCTTACAATTAGCATCATATAGTAATAATGGAAAACATCTTGTAGTAATGTTCCCCATCCAAGTCCCCATCTTGTACTAATGTGCCCCATCCAGGTCCCCATCCTGTGGCAACGTTCCCCATCCTGACGCCCATCTTGTACTAATGTGCCTCATCCAGGTCCCCATCCTGTGGCTATGTGCCCCATCCAGGTCCCCATCCTGTGGCAATGTTCCCCATCCAGGTCCCCATCTTGTGGCTCTGGTCCCCATCTTGTGGCTCTGTGCCCCATCCAGGTCCCCATCCTGTGGCAACGTTCCCCATCCTGGCGCCCATCTTGTACTAATGTGCCTCATCCAGGTCCCCATCCTGTGGCAATGTTCCCCATCCAGGTCCCCATCTTGTGGCTATGTGCCCCATCCAGGTCCCCATCTTGTGGCTATGTGCCCCATCCAGGTCCCCATCTTGTGGCTATGTGCCCCATCCAGGTCCCCATCTTGTGGCTCTGGTCCCCATCTTGTGGCTCTGTGCCCCATCCAGGTCCCCATCTTGAGGCTATGTGCCCCATCCAGGTCCACATCTTGAGGCTCTGTGCCCCATCCAGGTCCCCGTCCTGTGGCTATGTGCCCCATCCATGTTCCCGTCCTGTGGCTATGTGCCCCATCCAGGTCCCCGTCCTGTGGCTATGTGCCCCATCCAGGTCCCCTCTTGTGGCTATGTGCCTCATCCAGGTCCCCATCTTGTGGCTATGTGCCCCATCCAGGTCCCCTCTTGTGGCTATGTGCCCCATCCAGGTCCCCGTCCTGTGGCTATGTGCCCCATCCAGGTCCCCGTCCTGTGGCTATGTGCCCCATCCAGGTCCCCTCTTGTGACTATGTGCCTCATCCAGGTCCCCATCTTGTGGCTATGTGCCCCATCCAGGTCCCCTCTTGTGGCTATGTGCCCCATCCAGGTCCCCGTCCTGTGGCTATGTGCCTCATCCAGGTCCCCATCCTGTGGCTATGTGCCCCATCCAGGTCCCCTCTTGTGGCTATGTGCCCCATCCAGGTCCCCGTCCTGTGGCTATGTGCCCCATCCAGGTCCCCATCTTGTGGCTATGTGCCCCATCCAGGTCCCCTCTTGTGGCTATGTGCCCCCTGTGCTGTTCTTCACACACATAAAATAGAAAAAAAAAAAGATGATTCTCACCTGTCCTCCGTTCCCTCGGCGGCCTTCCTGCAGATGTGGCCCGCAGGCACCACAGAGTCAGACCCCTTGACGATCCCGACCTGGTCCAGGAGGAGCCGCCGACAGCAGCGCTGCATTGCCGCACAGAGACCGTCTCCCAGCACTGCATTTCCAATGTCAGCCGCCGGCCAATCAGAGGCCAGCAGCTGACATCTGCATATGGCAATGACGTCATACTCGCTGCGCCGACACGCAGATGTCAGCTGCTGGCCTCTGATTGGCCGGCGGCTGACATTGGAAATGCAGTGCTGGGAAACAGTCTCTGTGTGGCAATTCAGCGCTGCTGTCGGCGGCTCCTCCTGGACCAGGTCGGGATCGTCAAGGGGTCTGTGCCTGCGGGCCGCATAAAGCCGCCTCAGGGGCCGCATGCGGCCCGCGGGCCGCGTGTTTGAGACCCCTGGGCTAGACTGAACAAACTAGCATCTATTTTTGATAATAAACCATCAGTGGTGACAACAGAACCGGATGAATTTAAAGATCTCATGTTCCAGATGGAAAACAAAATGACCAGAGAACTTAAAGTTTGGTGGGATCTCACAACCTTGGACACATATATAAAAAAGGAAATGATCCCTAGAGGTCTGCGTTTAAAAAAAAGTCGCCACCACTATATACAATGACAGTTTTCAAGAAGATCAGAATGCGATTCTTAGTCAATGTTCACTGAATCTTATGCACCTCATAATCAAACATGAGGAACTGGAACTGACTTAAATTAAATTGGATATTAAAAATATACAATTGTCTTTGGGGAAATATGTGCAACTAAAAGAATTTAATATTTGTAATGACAAACTGAAATCTAATTTGGCCAAGTTGGAGAACACCATTATGGATATAAAAAGATCCAAGTTCAAAAGGGACAGTGAGGACTATGCGCAGAACAAGATTTATAGTTGGAATAAACAATTACCATCCATCTTAAAAAAACGCTCCCACAAACGTTTTCAGAGATCTGGAAGAGGGAGTTTTAAGGAGCATGATGATGTTACGGATAATTCTTTTGCTGCCACCTCTGATGATTACTCAGATTCATCTATGAGTTCAATGGGAGAAATGCAACAATTGTATTTTATCAAAAATAAATTATCTAGTGCTGGTGGAGCAATTACAAAAAACGGAGGAAGAGGGCGTGGCGCCCCTGAGGGTTCGGTCGCCACAGGGGGGTACTGCATCTTGTGAAAGAGGTGTGGTATCTCCTCTCCCAGGTTAGGATGGAGCACCTGTCGGGACCCCACCTCATCACTCAACACTACACACTCCTGTCCTATGGGGGGCTAGTATGCACTAGGGTGCTGCCCCAGCAGGATAATGGAGATGAGGGAACCAAAGATAGGGGAAACCATGTAGTGGGTGAGGGTGGAGGACGCACTTTTAGGTTACACTTGTAGATACAGTCCATATTTAACAGCCAGCCATCTTAAGTTCAAGGTTGTTTGATTGTGGTCTTCACAGCTGGCAGTGGCCTTGTGTAGGAGCCTGCAGCGTGCTGGAGATGCACGGTCCTCGTGCTCTGGCCTTGAGACGAGGAGCAGGATAGAGTTAACGGAGGTCTCTACCCGGTCAAGGTCCCTGCTTAAGAAGGCCTGGAGGGGAGCTGAGGAGGAGAGCTCCGCAGGCAAAAGGATCCCAGGGAATACGGATGGAGCGGCATACGCCACCTGTACTCTCCATTCTGGCCTAGTCAGAGGGACTCCTGCTGCAAGAGGGGTACCAGCCCCCGATATCTGACTTTGTTACTTCACGTCTCAGTCGGAAAAGCCCGGAGGCTAAGTGGTTCCCACCGGGTAACAGACGGAGCGGAGTCGCCACCCGTGCCCTTGTTCTGTGTATAGCCAGAGGGAGACCCAGCCTTGCAACACGCACTGCACACGGACAGGAGAGGCCCAAGGGGGAGATTTCTAGGAACACGCTGGTGCTGGGGGTCCTGATAGACGCACCTGAACTACCGGGGTGTGCCGAACCCCCTTCTCTGGTGGCCACAGCACGCCATGAGGAGCAAGGAGAAGCCTTGCAGCTGACCTCTAACAACGTGAGTAAAGCTTGGAAGACTACATCCATTGCCTCCGATCCATTATTGCAGCGCGACACCACACCGCACCACTGTACCTACTACGACTCCCCTCATCCTCCTTTTTCCTCTGCCCTGAGGCCCTGCTCCGCCTGTGGGGAGTAGTACTACCATCGGCTGCCACAACATCCCCCCTCAGAGGACTGCAGCAGCGCTGGTGGCGCATCACCAGACACCACAGGTGGTGTAGTCGTTTATCCACTCATAATTGCCACTCATCAACTGGCCCCTATTTTTAATGTGTGCGCCCTGGGCACGGACCGGGCCGAGGCCGCGACTGCATCCCCATTCTACCAACTGGGCCCGCCGTCCGAGTACACCCCTTTCCCAGGGAGGGTTAGGCGCTACTGAAACAGCTAGTGGCGGGTCACACAAGGGCGGGACGTAAGCGTAAATGCAAACAAGTACCCGACACAGAGCAAAAAACGCCATTATTAGAGTCACCTGTTTGGAATCTCTCTAACTACATCTTATCTGAGAGTCAAATTTCTCTCCTGGCTAAAGGCCTGAGCTTTTCACCTTCTAACGAATTCGACATTTTCAGAACAATTCTGGATGTTAACAAACTAGCACGTAACCTCACCATCCGATGTCATTTTATGGACATGAAAAATCCACAGAATACAGCTTCAGAAGAAGTTTCTCCTAGGACAAGCCAGGATTCCATGTTATTATTCACAGAACAACAGTCTTTATTACAAATGAAACAATTCGAGACGGAATCTTTAATTCCAAATGTAAATTTAAATGACGACTTTCGGGCTGGTAATCCTTTCTTTTACCCACTTCAGTCCAGACCATTGGTTCTGGATCAGTTCCAGGACTTAATTGAAAAAGAACTAGTGGAATTAAAGAATGAATTATCTTCTACTAATCATTTGGACTCTAATCTGACATATAGAGAAAAAGACGCTCTGAAAAAATTAAAGGATAATTCAGACATACTAGTCCGCTCAGCGGATAAAGGTGGCACTATAGTACTGAATGCAGGATTGTATAAAAAATTGAATTTGATGGATTTAGAAAATAGGGATGTTTATTTGGAGTTAGCTAGAGATCCTACTGTTGAGTTTAATGCTGCTATGTATAATCTATTAAACGAAGGTTTGCATTGAGGGGCCCTAAAAAAAAAATTAATGGAATATTTATACGTAGATCACCCAATTGTTCCAGTTTACCATTCGCCTCCAAAAATACATAAAAATATTTTTCCACTACCTTTAACCCCTTTACTACCCAAGGTGGTTTGCACATTAATGACCAGGCCAATTTTTACAATTCTGACCACTGTCACTTTATGAGGTAATTACTCTGGAACGCTTCAACGGACCCCCCTGATTCTGAGATTGTTTTTTCGTGGCATATTGTACTTCATGACTGTGGTAAAATTTCTCCGATATCACTTGCATTTATTTGTGACAAAAACTGAAATTTGGCAAAAATTTTTGAAAATTTAGAAATTTTCAAAATTTGAATTTTTATGCCCTTAAATCAGAGAGATATGTCACACAAAATAGTTAATAAATAACATTTACCACATATCTTCTTTACATCAGCACAATTTTTAACCAAATTTTTTTTTTATTAGAGAGCTATAAGGGTTAAAAGTTGACCAGAGATTTCTCATTTTTCCAACAAAATTTACAAAACCATTTTTTTAGGGACCACATCACATTTGAAGTCACTTTGAGGGGTCTTTATGACAGAAAATACCCAAAAGTAACACCACTCTAAAATCTGCACCCCCAAGGTGCTCAAAATCACATTCAAAAAATGTATTAACTATTCAAGTGCTTCACAGAAATTTTTGGAATGCGGAAGAAAAAAATTAACATTTAACTTTTTTCACAAAAATGTTACTTTAGACCCAATTTTTTTATTTTCACAGGGTTAACAGGAAAAAATTGACCCCAAAATTTGTTGTTCAATTTTCCCTGACCACACAGATACCCCATATGTGGGGAAAAAACACTGTTTAGGCGTACGGCAGGGTTCGGAAGGGAAGGAGCGCCATTTGACTTTTTGAAAGTAAAATTTGCTTGAATAATTAGCGGACGCCATGTTGTGTTTGGGGAGCCCCTTATGTGCCTAAACAGTGGAAACCCCTCACAAGTGACACCATTTTGTAAACTAGACCCCTCAGAGAACCTTTACAGAAGTTTAAACATGGAGCCATGACAATAAATAATCAAACTTTTTCCACAAAAATTATGTTTTAGCCCCATTTTTTTATTTTCACAAGGGTAAGAGGAGAAAATGGCCCCAAAAACTTTTTGCAATTTCTCCTGAGTACGCCAATACCCTATATGTGGGGAAAATACAGTGTATGGGTGCACGGCAGAGTTCAGAAGGGAAGGAGCACTGTGTGACTTTTTGAACGCAAAATTGGCTGGAATTGAGGGCGGACGCCATGTCACGTTTGAAGAACCCCTGATGCGCCTAAATAGTTGAAACCCCCCACAAGTGACCCCATTTTGGAAACTACACCCCTCAAGGATTTTATCAAGGGGTATAATGAACATTTTGAACCCGGTACGACACATAATTTGATAACATTAGGTCATCATATTGAATAAGTTGTCATTAGTCTTGAGCACAAGTGCTCGCTACTTGAGTTTGCATCGTGTACTCGGGTATGCACCATGTATCGCACGTGCTCGAGTGACATGCTCGAGTCCTGCCCACATGTTTCACAGTTATTAGACACCCAAAACAAACATGCAGGGATTGCTGGTGCATGGCAGGCAATCCCCGCACGTTTTTTTTGACTGTGAAGCATATGGGGCAGAGACTCGAGCACCCGTGATACTCAATGCATACCCGAGCACCCGATGCAAACTCAAGTAGCGAGCACTTGTGCTCAACACTAGTCGCCATATCGTCATCTTTTTTTTTTTTGCTTTTGAAAAAAATCCCAACCCTAGCACAACCCTAACCCTAGAGTTTATTTTTTACACCGTTCCTTGTGCAGTATAAGTGATTAGACGACTTTATTCTTTGGGTCGGTGAGATTACAGCGATACCAGAATCCTATCGGGTTTTTATGATTGACAGCTGTCTCACACTAAAAGACGCATTTTTTTGCAAAATCTAGTTTTTGCATCGCCATATTTTGAGAGCTATAATTTTTCCATATTTTGGCCGACAGAGTCATTTGACAACTTGTTTTTTGCGGGATGAGTTGACGTTTTTATTGGTACCATTTTCAGGCACGTGACATTTTTTGATCGCTTTCTATTCCGATTTTTGGGAGGCAGAATAAGCAAAAACAAACAATTCAGGAATTGTTTTTTTTTATTTTTTAATGCTGTTCCGCGTGTGGTAAAATTGATGAGGTAGCTTTATTCTTTGGGTCTGTACGTTTACAGCGGTACCACATTTATATCTTTTTTTATGTTTTGGCGCTTCTACACAATAAAAGCTATTTTCTAGAAAAAATTATTTTTTTGCATCACTTTATTCTGAGAGCTATAACTTTTTTATTTTTCAGCTGATGGAGCTGTATGGCGGCTTGTTTTTTCTGGAACAAGATGACGTTTTCAGTGGTACCATTTTTGTTTATATTCATCTTTTTGATCGCGTTTAATTCCAATCTTTGTTTGGCAGTATGATGATAAAGCATCGTTTTTTGCTTTGTTTTTTATTTTAATTTTTTACCGTGTTCACTAAAGGAGTTAACTTCTGAGACAGTTTTATAGGTCAGGTCGTTCCGGACGTGGCGATACCAAATATGTGTACTTTTATTGTTTTGTTTGTTTTTTTTCATTATAATATTTATTGATGGGTACATTATATTTTTATTTTTGGTGAATTTTTTTTTTTTTTACATTTTTTTACCACTTTTTTTTACTTTTATACTTTGTCCCACTATGGGACTTTCACTTTTTATACTCTGATCGCCTGTATAACATAGGGATGGAGCACCATCCCTGTGCTATACAGGCTGTCAGCGCTGTAGATGCAGAAGATACTTTGGTCATGCACTGTGCATGATCAAAGTATCTTTCTGCTGTCTGGTGACCCGGATGTTGTCATGATGACATCTGGGTTACCATGACAACCACGGAAGCCAGCCTCAGACAGCGCACGACAGCGGGGAAGAGGTGAGTATGCAGTACTTACCTCCGCAATGCTGTGATCGACTTCGATCGCAGCATTGCGGGGGTTAATGTGCTGGGAGCCATGCATGACCGCTCCCAGCACATAGCAAAAATCAGCTCACACCCGGCGGCGATCGCGCCCGCACAGCCTGTGTGTGGCTGAAATCAACAGGGCGTACAAATACGTACCTGGCTCTTAAAGCCCAGGGCGCAGGTACAGTACGTATTAGTAAGCCCTTGGCTGTAAAGGGGTTAAGACCCATAGTGGTGGGGATTGGTTCCAATGGTGAAAAATTAAGTGCCTGGATGGATTTTTACCTACAGCCTCTGGTTCAGGAAACTCCGAATTACATTAGGGATTCAAATTCATAGTGACCATTTTTGATAAATTTGAATGGCCAAAAAACTTTGGATGATTGTCCTGTGATGTGGTGGCATTATACCCCCTCAATTCCACCCCATATTGCTTTAGCATTTTTAACCTACCACCTTGACACATACAGTTCGTACACTATAGAAATAAAAGAATTTCTGGTCATAGCAGTACAGTTCCTCTTAGAGCGTAATTATTTTAGCTTTGATAAAAGTTTTTTTTTTACAGAAAAGAGGAGTCAGCATGGGCAGTAAGTTTTCTCCTTCGCTAGTGAACATAGTGATGTGTAGGTGGGGGAGCTTTTCATTTACCATAATGATAACACATATAGTGGACACATTGTGTGGTACGGTAGATTTATTGATGACCTCCTCCTGGTGTGGGGGGCACACAGGAGGAGGTGGTACAATTTGTACAGTACATCAACTGCAATAATTTTAATCTTAAATTCACTTAGTTCTACCATTCATCCAAAATTACTTTGTTGGATCTCGAACTTGAGGCTACCAAGGAGAAAGAATTGGTCAAAATTAATCCCCACAGAAAATCTACAGCCTCAAATTCTATTCTATCAGCTAAATGTTGTCATCCGCCACATATTAAGAGAAATATCCCTTACGGTGAGCTAATACGAACAATACGAAATTGTTCAGATAACATCACTTTTCAGAAGGAATCAGAAAAAAATTGTAACAGACTATCCAATAGGTGCTATCCCGAGTGGTCTTTAAGAAAAGCGAGTAGAATTGTCTCCAATATAAATCGGAAAGATATACTCCGAAATAAACAGAAAAATAACATTAACACATTGGATACTAGGGTAACGTTTTCTACCACCTATAGTCCTCAGTATAAGAAAATTACATCTAGAATTAAAAAGTATAACCCTATTATATATCAGAGCAAGAAACTAAAAAACCTACTTTCTAATGCCATCCGCTTTGTAGCCAGGAAAGCGCCCGCTCTGGGAACCATCCTTTCTCCTAGCTTATACACCAGTGAGACTAATACTGTACAACCAAATTGGCTCAGCACAAAAGGTTTCTTCAGATGTGGAGCCAATCGGTGCAAAGCGTGTCTACACGCGGTTAAAACAGATAGTTTTATGTCCTTAAGTAATGATAGAGAATATAAAATTCATGATTTCCTCAATTGTAATTCATCAGGGGTTATATACCTTATAGAATGCACCTTGTGTAAGGTCCACTATGTGGGTTGTACCACAGGTGCGCTGAAAGTCCGTATCAGAAGACATCTTTCTGATGCGATTCATTTGGAAGCCATAAATACATCAGCAGTATCGAGGCATTTTGCGAGAGTTCATAAAGGTGACACCTCATTCTTTAAATATATGGAGATAGAGAAGGTATATAGATCCACACGAGGGGGGGATCATAAGTGCAAACTTCTGAACCGGGAGTCCCTGTGGATTTTCACATTGGATACCACAGGGGTTAAATTCAAGACAGGATCTGATACTGCAGTATTAAGAAATATAATTCTGCATTTATTTCCATGCATGTACACTGGGTACGGAAAGTATTCAGACCCCTTTAAATTTTTCACTCTTTGTTTCATTGCAGCCATTTGGTAAATTCTAAAAAGTTCATTTTTTTCTCATTAAAGTCCACTCTGCACCCCATCTTGTCTGAAAGAAAACAGAAATGTAGAAATTTTTGCAAATTTAATAAAAAAGAAAAACTGAAATATCACATTGGCATAAGTATTCAGACCCTTTGCTCAGAATTGAGTAGAAGCACCCTTTTGGGCTAGTACAGCCATGAGTCTTCTTGGAAATGATGCAACAAGTTTTTCACACCTGCATTTTGGGATCCTCTGCCATTCTTCCTTGTAGATCCTCTCCAGTTCCATCAGGATGAATGGTAAACGTTGGTGGACAGCCATTTTCAGGTCTCTCCAAAGATGCTCAATTGGGTTTAGGTCAGGGCTCTGGCTGGGCCAGTCAAGAATGGTCACATTGTTGTTCTGAAGCCACTCCTTTGTTATTTTAGCTGTGTGCTTAGGATCATTGTCTTGTTGGAAGGTGAACCTTTGGCCAAGTCTGAGGTGCAGAGCACTCTGGAAGAGGTTTTCATCCAGGATATCTCTGTACTTGGCCGCATTCATGTTTCCTTCAATTGCAACCAGTCGTCCTGTCCCTGCAGCTGAAAAACACACCCATAGCATGATACTGCTGTTATGATCTGCTACAAGAACTAAGGAAAGAGAGGAAATCTGTCCATACAATTGGACTAAGCTGATTCCCTACGATGCAGCGGGCAACCTGTTCCTTGTGAACAGACCCGCCTTCGTCCGCGGCTAGTCTCAACGCAGACCTATAGATTAAAGGGAGGGGTCCCTAAAAGAACTAAGGACTGGGACAAAATTGGACACCTCCTGGAAGAAGTAGTAGCAGAAGAAGACAAACAGACAAAAGTACTTAGTGGTCCAAGGACCAAACAAACTAGAGAGATACAGTAGGTACAAAGCACCTGGCTAGATTAAGAGTCAAAGTAACACTGAAGTCCAGCAAAGCCTGAAGGGCGAAGCTGGAATAAATAGGCAGAAGGTCACATGACCACAAAATAGAAAAAACTAACAGGAGGGTTCTAACAACTGCCACCACCATGTTTCACTGTTGGGATTGTATTAGGCAGGTGATGAGCAGTGCCTGGTTTTCTCCACACATACCACTTAGAATTATCACCAAAAAGTTCTATCTTTGTCTCATCAGACCAGAGAATCTTATTTCTCATAGTCTGGGAGTCCTTCATGTGTTTTCGAGCAAACTCTATGCGGGCTTTCATATGTCTTGCACTGAGGAGAGGCTTCCGTCTGGCCACTCTGCCATAAAGGCCCAACTGGTGGTTGATAGTTGACTTTGTGGAACTTTCTCCCATCTCCCTACTGCATCTCTGGAGCTCAGCCACAGTGATCTTGGGGTTCTTCTTTACCTCTCTCACCAAGGCTCTTCTCCCACGATTGCTCAGTTTGGCTGGACGGCCAGGTCTAGGAAGACTTCTGGTGGTCCCAAACTTCTTCCATTTAAGGATTATGGAGGCCACTGTGCTGTTATGAACCTTGAGTAATGCAGAAATTCTTTTATAACCTTGGCTAGATGTGTGCCTTGCCACAATTCTGTCTCTGAGCTCCTTAGGCAGTTCCTTTGAGCTCATGATTCTCATTTGGTCTGACATGCACTGTGAGCTGTGGGGTCTTATATAGACAGGTGTGTGCCTTTCCAAATCAAGTCCTATCAGTTTAATTAAACACATTTGGACTCCATTGAAGGAGTAGAACCATCTCAAGGAGGATCACAAGGAAATGGACAGCATGTGACTTAAATATGAGTGTCTGAGCAAAGGATCTGAATACTTATGATCATGTGATATTTCAGTTTTTCTTTTTTAATAAATTTGCAAAAAAATTCTACATTGCTGTTTTTTTCAGTCAAGATGGGGTGCAGAGTGTACTTTAATGAGAAAAAAAATGAACTTTTTAGAATTTATCAAATGGCTGCAATGAAACAAAGAGTGAAAAATTTAAAGGAGTCTGAATACTTTCCGTACTCACTGTATGTATCTATATACACTGCTCCAAAAATAAAGGGAACACTTAAAACAACAGAATATAACTCCAAGTAAATCAAACTTCTTTGAAATCAAACTGTCCACTTAGGAAGCAACACTGATTGACAATCAATTTCACATGCTGATGTGCAAATGGAATAGACGATAGATGGAAATTATTGGCAATTATCAAGACACCCTCAATAAAGGAGTGGTTCTGCAGGTGGGGACCACAGACCACATCTCAGTACCAATGCGTTCTGGCTGATGTTTTGGTCACTTTTGAATGTTGGTTGTGCTTTCACACTCGTGGTAGCATGAGACAGACTCTACAACCCACAGAAGTTGCTCAGATAGTGCAGCTCATCCAGGATGGCACATCAATGAGAGCTGTGGCAAGAAGGTTGGCTGTGTCCAGAGGCTGGAGGCGCTACCAGGAGGCAGGCCAGTACACCAGGAGATGTGGAGGGGGCCGTAGGAGGGCAACAACCCAGCAGCATGTGTCTGCACAAACGGTTAGATACCGACTCAATGAGGGTGGTATGAGGGCCCGACGTCCACAGATAGGGGTTGTGCTCACAGCCCAACACCATGCAGGACGCTTGGCATTTGCCACAGAACACCAGGATAGGCAAAGTCGCCACTCGCGCCCTGTGCTCTTCACAGATGAAAGCAGGTTCACACTGAGCACATGTGACAGACGTGACAGAGTCTGGAGACGCCGTGGAGAGCGACATCCTTCAGCATGACCGGTTTGGCAGTGGGTGAGTAATGGTGTGGGGTGGCATTTCTTTGGAGGGCCACACAGCCCTCCATGTGCTCGCCAGAGGTAGCCTGACTTTCATTAGGTACTGAGATGAGATCCTCAGACCCCTTGTGAGACCATATGCTGGTGCGGTTGGCCCTGGGTTCCTCCTAATGCTGGACAATGCCAGACCTCATGTGGCTGGAGTGTGTCAGCAGTTCCTGCAAGATGAAGGCATTGAAGCTAAGGACTGGCCCGCCCGTTCCCCAGACCTGAATCCGATTGAGCACATCTGGGACATCATGTCTCGCTCCATCCGCCAATGTCACGTTGCACCACAGACTGTCCAGGAGTTGGCGGATGCTTTAGTCCAGGTCTGGGAGGAGATCCCACAGGAGACCATCCGCAACCTCATCAGGAGCATGCCCAGGCGTTGTAGGGAGGTCATACAGGCACGTTGATATATATATATATATATATGCCTTTTTGTCATTCTAGTAGTAGGGCCATAATTAAGACATGATTTGTTGAAATGTGTAGGTCTGTAAGCTATGATAGTTGCACATTTGCTGTATTCTTTGTGGAGCAGTGTTTTATATGGCTAATAAAAGCTAAGTTTTAATATTTTTTCTACTAAACAAACCTTTACGCTGGATCATTTGCACTTTTCCCTTGTCTGACTACAATTACGTTTCGCCCTGGTATCACTTATCTGCATCTCCAGAAGTTTCCCATTTCTCTATTATACTCTTCAGATTACATTTTGAGACTTTCTCCTCCTGTTGTTGCACATATTTTTTTTCCCTTCATCTGCACAGGTATCATTAATCTATCAACTATAATGGCCGCACCAGGTCCTGCAGGTCCTGTATCCCGTACACATGACGTGGGCAGTGCACGGCATGCCACTAGTTTTTATTCTGAGTGCTCTTATATACGGTGGTAGTTTTACACAATGTTGAGCGTGTGATTTGCAGAGTGAAATGTCTGACTGCTAGAACAGAAGTATACGGCAGATTCTGCAGCATGGATACATAAAGGACGTCCTGGGGGAATATACCTCCCTCCAACACTCGTCCAGTCCCTGCCTCACACTAGAGACATTTATAATAACTCCAGGACTATGGAGCTGGTCATTTTCTCATAATCTGTGGCCATTATTAGTGATCTCGCATTGTATGGTAATATCACCCTGGAGGTTGTGATGTATTTAGTGTAATAGCGCCATCTAGAATATACAGTATATATCAGGCGATAACATGCTTTCTATAGTTAGTCGTCTTCTGTGCCCTCTATAGCTATCTATTATACTTTATATTTCTTTATAATAATTTATAATAAATTACTCAATAGTTTTACAGCTTTATGATGTTTATTAATCTGCTGTAATTATAAAAGAAAGTCCAACCTTACAGTGGACACAGGTGGAAGTGTCCTCCATGATGGTGTAGGCTGAGGCGGAGCAAGTATATAGTCAGTGGGGGATCAAGATGACCAGTATTCCCCAGGGTTCCTTGTTATCAGGGAGGGACCCGGTGTATGCAATCAAAAGATCTTATCCTCTGTCCGGCTGTGTGCCATCAACAGGTAATGATCCTCTGTCCGGCTGTGTGCCATCAACAGGTAATGACCATCCGGCAGTGTGACATCAACTGGTCATCACCCTCCAGCTGTGTGCCATCAACAGGTAATGACCATCCGGCAGTGCGCCATCAACAGGTAATGACCCTCTGGCTATGGCCATCAATAGGTCATCACCCTCCGGCTGTGTGCCATCAACAGGTAATGACCATCCGGCAGTGCGCCATGAACAGGTAATGACCATCCGGCTGTGTGCCATCAACAGGTAATGATCCTCTGTCCGGCTGTGTGCCATCAACAGGTAATGACCCTCTGGCTATGGCCATCAATAGGTCATCACCCTCCGGCTGTGTGCCATCAAATGTTTTTATCTTCTGTCCAGTTTTGTGCCATCAAGAGGTAATGACCCTCCAGCTGTGGGCCATCAACAGGTCATCAACCTTCGGCATTTAGGCTTCTTGTCTTCTGTAAGATGCGATTCTTGAGTCTCCTGATGTTAAAAAATATTTAAAAAATCACCGATTAAACTAATAATCTATCTAGTACATAAGCATCACAATTTATAATCTATCTAGTGCATAAGTATGACAATTTAGCTCACAGAACATACACTATGCTAAAACATTAGACCCTACAAGCAGAAATTTGCTAAACTAACATAAATATAACTGACAAATCAGTAGAAAAATCGCTACCAATGGCACAGCTCTCTTCACATCAACCTGTAACCATAGTAGATGAGAAATAGAGGACAATGCTCATAGTCAGTTATCAACAATTCGGCATGGGGCGTCCCACCAGAGACATTATAATTTCTAGTAGGTTATAGATGGCAATAGAATTTACCAACAAGCACATAGTACGCCAAACTCAAGTACATAGTATGCCAAACCTCGACACGTTTTCCTAAAATAGGTTCATCAGAAGCACATACTAGACAGTGATACTTAGCAAAGCGTTCATAGATATATGCGCCATATGATAAGGTGCTAAAGTGCAAGTGTGTGACAAAATATCCATTTGATTTCAGGTGCAATGCTGCATTGTATGTAGTAAGATGGTGCCCATCAGACAGCATGTATAGGACTAACCTGTGATGAAAACACGAGCAATGGGAAAATTCAAGCAGTTGCCTTCTCAATCTTCCTCGCCTCTAAGACATCTAAGGAAGCATCTTCTCCTCCTGATTTTGGGTGGAGGTGTTGTAGGCATTTCAGGCTCTGGCATTCTAGGTTCTGACATACTAGGTTCTGACATGGTAGGTTCTGGTTTTCTAGGTTCTGGTGCTCGTGGCTCTGGAATTCTGGGTTGTTGGCTTCAATGAAAAATCAGTAACCTCTCTTTATGCTCCGTGGAACTTCGAGCTCTTCTTCTTATATTGTTGTGAGGGATCGTTCGGACCCAGACAATATCACTGAACGCCACTTTATAGTTGCAACTAGGAACCTTTTTCGCATCCTGCGGTGCAGGAGCCATGGATGGAGTAGAACATTTGCCATTGGGCAGGACAGGTGTTCTCCTGGAGTCTTGCTCCTGAATCTGAGGGATGCAAATCGGCTCCTTACAAGCACTTTGTTCCTTCAGAATGGTTTTGTTCTCAGGAGTTTTCTGATTGTTTCACCAGGTTCAGACATTGCCCACTTGCTCAGGACAAGACTTAAGGCCAAATACTCTAGTATTGTCAGTAGTGTCATCACCGCAACAAAAACTGCGTCACGGAAGAGCCAAAGAGGAAGATTGATGGAAGCTTGATAGGTGCTTCTCCTGAGATCCACGGGTAGTGGGTCATCCTATAATAAAGATAAAAAAACATAATAAAGTCCTGTATATTTATACCCAATCCAGTCAAACAGAGAGCCCTTGTTATTATACAGTGATGGATACATTATCAAGCAACTTTCAGAAATATCCCATTGAGAAGATCAGGAAGAAGTTTGGGATTCACCTCCAGGGTCCATGGAATATTATTTACAGTTGGACTTTCATATGACGGACGGTCACGTGTCCAGTATGAGAAGTCCTGCAAGAGGCGATATTCTCATTAGCTGATCCTTGTGACCTCCATATTGATGAGAACATACTCGCCCTCAGTGTACTGTAATGTGGGGGGTAGAGCAACGTAAAGCACATAAATGATAGGATAATACTCATCATCTCCAGAGGTCTCTCAGCACCAAGGTATGGTCAATGAGATAGAAGCTGCAGATGGGCCGAGGCTTCTAATATACCCAGGGGTGACATCACAAAGCCCTCTGTGACATCATTGCATAGTTCTATCCATCATGTCACTGATACTTTGGACCTAACCAAATGTCTAAAAGAGAACCCTTCCACATGATTTCCAATCACGGAGCAGCTTCAGTTTTTCAAGAAAAGTTTAAAAAATATAATCTGTGCTGTGATTGGTCACAATGGCACATGGAGCAGAACGTCTTTAGATCTTTTAAAGGGAAAGTGTCAGCAATTTTTTTACAATTGTAAAGTATTTATATTTATATATAAATACACATATATATTTAAAAAGGTTTTAATGGTATAAAATCTTAAAAAAATATTTTAACTCTTTTGATGTTTTCATCTTGTAAACACTAGAGGGAGCAGCTGCTGACATTTCCATGAAAACAGAATACAGCTAGCTCGCATTACGACTGCAGTAAAAGTGGGCGGGATCTGCTCACATGGGTGTGATGTCACTCCTCCCCTTCTGGGCGTTTGCAAAAAGGTAAATGAGACTGTAGTTTAGGATCACAGTGCGGAGCGATCACTGGTGACTGCAAAGTGATATATAAGGGACAGCACCAAAGTCATTAATCACTACAAGGACAAGGCAGGAATGTGGGAGTCAGAGGGGTCACCCCACACTTATATCCCCTCTGACTGTCACTTCCTAAGCTCCTTTCCCTGCCATAACCTCTTATTCCCGCAGGTAAATTCTTACAGGACCCCCCTCCCCATCCCCTTCCCCTGCCGCAGCTGATTCTAAACGTCCTCCATATGTAATAATAGACAGGTACTCACCGGCAGCCTATGGTAATTCACAGGGTAGAACAGGGTACAGCACAGAAACAATATGGCGATCCTCATTGTCTCCAGGGGGTATCTCAGCACCAAGATATGGCCAATGAGATATGAGCTCCAGGTGGATGGAGCCCCCTTATATACCCCAAGGGTGACATCACAACGCCCTCTGTGACATCATCACCCACAACATTCCGTCACATGACATCACCCAGCACCAGCATCATGTGACCCAGCATAAATAGAAAGTCCTTGTTGCCTATAGCAACTATTCAAAACTAAGTTTAAACTTTTCCAACAGCTAAAGGCGACTCTGTGATGGCAGTTTCTTCTTGTGGACGGTTGTGATAAATCTGCAGAACATCTACATAACGCGACATGTAGAAAATCCTGTCTTTTCCCCTCTGTTCTTCCTCTGGTGCTACAGAGACGGATAGAAGGAGCTTTTCCAGACCTTACAGTGCACAATATGGGACCTAATCACTGATATCCCAGATCTCCTCAGTACAAGCATACCGCCAACCTATGAGGACTAGAAAGAGGGCGAAACCATGCGGCACGCGTAGTCTGACCACGCCCCTATCCGCACCCCAAGCTACGCCCATTTACCATGTGTTTCTCCCCCAGCAGGAAGAGTTATCAGAGGGGCGGTGGCAGTGAGGGACATTCAGCAGAAACTCGGGACTGCAGGGCATAGACCTAAATCCGGGACTGTCTGCTGTATCCAGGACGGCTGGGACTAGAGATGAAAGGATCGACTCATGGGACTCAGGTCCAGCATCCAGGTCAGTGGTAATTGGTGGCTGGACGGGAGGCCCTGTCGCGGCTTTAGATTAGCCCGGGCTGCTGCAATATCATCTGTGCGTCCTGCTCTTCTCTAGTTGGGACCTGTGGATTATTTTTTGTTCCCTCATTCACAGTCGGACCCTTCAGAACTTTCTCATCTCTGTGTAGTTTCACTATATGACATCTGGCTTTTTTGTGTCTGTAAGGCCGTGTTCACACGTAGCATAAATACTGTCCAATCTACACAATAACAATCTCCTCTGGTTATTGCATCTTTGGTGCACTATTTTAGGCTTTTTTCCCCTTATTTGATGCATTTTGGTGCAGATGTGAAACCGCGTTTTTAATTGTTTTTTACAGTACAGAAAAGCTTTGATTCTGCACTTAAAAAAGTATCTGCAGTTTCTTACAGACGTTTTTTTATGCTCCACATAGAAGTCTATAGAGGAAAAAAATCACCAAAACCGCACAGGGTGGGGGCAGGGTGAGGGACACTGAGGGCAGAATGGAGGCATGGGGGGGTCGAATGGGAAACATGGAGGCAGAATGGGAGACATTGGGGGCAGAATGGAGTCACATTGGGGGAGAATGGAGTCATATTGGAGGCAGAATGGAAACACATTGAGGGCAGAATGGAGACATGGGGGGCAGAATGGAGACGGGGCAGAATGGAGACAAGGGGGAAGAATGGAGACAGGGGGGCAGAATGTAGACGGGGCAGAATAGAGACCAGGGGGCAGAATGGAGACAGGGGGCAGAATGGAGACAGAGGGGCAGAATGGAGACGGGGCAGAATAGAGACCGGGGGGCAGAATGGAGATAGGAGGCAGAATGGTGACATGGGGACAGTATGGAGACATTGGGGGCAGAATAGAAACCAGAGGGCAGTATGGATGGAGACAAGGGTGGCAGAATAGAAACATGGGGGAAGAATGGAGACAGGGGGGCAGAATGGAGACGGGGCAGAATAGAGACCGGGGGGCAGAATGGAGATAGGGGGCAGAATGGAGACATGGGGACAGTATGGAGACATTGGAGGCAGAATAGAAACCAGAGGGCAGTATGGATGGAGACAAGGGTGGCAGAATAGAAACATGGGGGCAAAATGGAGACAAGGGGGACAGAATGGAGACATGGAGGGAATAGAAACATGGGGGGCAGAATGGAGACGGGGTCAGAATGGAGACATTGGGGGCAGAATAGAAACCAGGGGGTAGTATGGAGACAAGAGGGGCAGAATGGAGACAGGGGGGCAGAATGGAGACAGGGAGGGCAGAATGGAGACAAGGGGGGCAGAATGGAGACATTGGGGCTGAATAGAAACATTAGGGCAGAATGGAGGCAAGGGGGGCAGAATGGAGACAGGGGGGCAGAATGTAGTCACATTGGGGGAGAATGAAGTCATATTGGAGGCAGAATGGAAACACATTGAGGGCAGAATGGAGACATGGGGGGCAGAATGGAGACAGGGGAGAAGAATGGAGACAGGGGGGCAGAATGGAGACGGGGCAGAATAGAGACCGGGGGGCAGAATGGAGATAAGAGGCAGAATGGAGACAGGGGGCAGAATGGAGACAGGGGGGCAGAATGGAGACAGGGGGGCAGAATGGAGACGGGGCAGAATAGAGACCGGGGGGCAGAATGGAGATAGGGGGCAGAATGGAGACATGGGGACAGTATGGAGACATTGGGGGCAGAATATAAACCAAAGGGCAGTATGGATGGAGACAAGGGTGGCAGAATAGAAACATGGGGGAAGAATGGAGACAGGGGGGCAGAATGGAGACGGGGCAGAATAGAGACCGGGGGGCAGAATGGAGATAGGGGGCAGAATGGAGACATGGGGACAGTATGGAGACATTGGGGGCAGAATAGAAACCAGAGGGCAGTATGGATGGAGACAAGGGTGGCAGAATAGAAACATGGGGGCAAAATGGAGACAAGGGGGACAGAATGGAGACATGGAGGGAAGAATAGAAACATGGGGGGCAGAATGGAGACGGGGTCAGAATGGAGACATTGGGGGCAGAATAGAAACCAGGGGGTAGTATGGAGACAAGAGGGGCAGAATGGAGACAGGGGGGCAGAATGGAGACAGGGAGGGCAGAATGGAGACAAGGGGGGCAGAATGGAGACATTGGGGCTGAATAGAAACATTGGGGCAGAATGGAGGCAAGGGGGGCAGAATGGAGAAAGGGGAGCAGAATGGAGACATTGGGTGCATAATAGAAACATGGAGGCAGAATAGAAACATGGTGGCAGAATGGAGACGGGGCAGAATGGAGACATCGGAGGCAGAATGGAGAGACATTGGGGGCACAATGGAGACGGGGCAGAATTGAGACGGGGCAGAATGGAGACATTGGAGGCAGAATGGAGCCATGGGGCAAAACAGACACATGGAGGCAGAATGGAGACGTGGGCAGAATGGAGAGACATTGGCAGAATTGAAAGAAATGGGGGCAGAATGGAGAGACATTGGGGCAGAATGGAGTGACATTGGGGCAGAATGGAGAGACATTGGGGGCAGGATGGAGAGACATTGGGGGCAGGATGGAGAGACATTGGGGGCAGGATGGAGAGACATTGGGGGCAGGATGGAGACAAATGGAAACATGGGGGCAGGATGGAGACATTGGCAGCAGGATGGAGACAATGGGGGCAGGATGAAGACAGTGGGAGTAGGATGTGGGACAATATTACTGTAGGGGCTAATTAAAGGATATTATTACTGCTGTAATGTATTTTATTTTTGAGGATACTGTTTTCTGTGGGGGGTTCATGTTACTGTGCAGGGCAGTACTATATCACTTTTTTTCTTCATCTGGTGTAGTGTAGAAGTTGGGGAAATATTGGGGAATGTGCTCTGTAAGCTGCTCTAGATAACTGTATTATTTTATGCAGAGACGAGTCCTGGCGAGAAGAAGTGATGGATGTCTGCGATGGATGAAGAGGAAAAGTGGAGATGAAGGACTTCAACTAGAGACATCACCAGTGAGTCAGTGTGTTATCTGTACACTGACACTATACACTGTATACTATACACAGAGCTCCTGTGAATAATGGCACTATTAGTAATGGTAATATTAGTATTCTGTTTTTGTATTAATGCTCAGTATGGTAGTATTCGGTCACTATGTGGTGGTAATATGTGATCTAGTCATGGTGTGGCGGTATTTGTCCCTTGTCCACTACAGGATATTGGCCCCTCATGCCGTCCACATGGAGTTTGTTTCCGTCCTCTTGAGACTGTGCTGCGAGATATAGCAAACCTTCTTGTGACGGCACGTATGGATGCCGTTCTGGCAGAGCCAGACCACCTGTACCACCTGAATGGGCCGCCTCAAGTTACCCACAATTACCAAGACACAACAGAAATGGAAAACTAGAGAAGTCAGGGAGGAGGAAGAGAGAGGAATTGTCTGTGGCAATGTCATGCTCCAGGATTTGATCCCTTCAGTTTGTGTTCTGTGGTCGGCTTCTCTTTCTGCCGAGCCACAGGACACACACCTTTTCACTGGGTGTTTGGGTTCTGCTTTTCTGGCTGCAGCCTGCTTAGCTTTACACATTTGTATTTTTATTTGGATGCCTATCACATTTTGGGTGCAGCTTTATAGTCTGCGTTTCCTGCTGGTGATAGATTCATTTGGATATTCTAACATTCTGTTGATATTTGGAGCTAGGGTTTTTCGCTTTGCTGTTTATTTGCTATACTTTGCACTTTTCTTCTTTTTATCATTTGAAAATAGGCAGTATATTTGTTAACAGTACTTGCTGTATTCTTTGTTTGGTATTTTGTTTCTTACTTTACTTGGTTTGGGATTATTCCTTTGTTCAGCACACTTCTCTTCTTTTACATAATTCACACTCTGCTCTGCCCTCTGGTTCTTTAGGAGGAACGTGAAGCAACTTGTCTGCCTTTTAGGCAGTTTAGGCCATAGTTGCCATCTCCTAGTCTGTGGTTAGGTCTATCTCTTCACCCGCAGGTACAGCTGGGGACTGTGTAGTCAAGGTATCTAGTCTGTACAGGAGCAAGCAGGGTCAGTTGTAGTTTTTAGTGTTTAGCTTATTTTCCCAAGTAAGTTGCTACACAAGCACAGATAAACTAGGAGTTGTTAGGAGCATTCAGGGTGAGCCACTATTGATAGGGGGCGCCATTGCGTTATCTTAGGGTGCCAACCTCCACCATCATGTAGGGACAGACCAGGGTCAGAGTAGTGCTTCTATCAGTCTGAATTTGGATCTGCCAGGTTCAGGTATTTGTTCTCCTTGTTTGTACGCTACCAATGTACATGGGCTTGTGCAGTCATAATAGGCCACTATCTGCACCATTCCCTCTTTCGGGGTGTCTCGCTGTTCCTCTCCCGGGCTCCTGTTATAACTTTCATCTGCACCAGAAGAGGTGACATTGATTCACAATCACTTCTGCCCCTAACTAGACAGATCGATGTCCCTGACATTTAAGTGACTCGTGGTTATACAGTAAAAGTGTGTGAAGATGTCGGACACCGTCCCAGAAGACTTTTACAGTTTGTGTCATTATAACATGTATAATGGTTGAGCAATGTTTAATGCTGAATTTAATGTAATATCTCCCATCAGAGCTGTAGTAGATTGGACAACTGGGTAAGGAAGACTTAACAGTCAGCTGGCCCTACAGATGGGAGGAGTGTTTGGAAGTAAGAAGAGAGTTTCTTCCTGCTTAGAGAAGTCAGCACTGGAATGAGTAGTGAGGTGACGCCAAATACAGAGCGTGTGACAGATGAGGCCGCATAGTGAGGAGTGTGAGACTGGAAGGAAGCAGAACAGAGATAGCAAGATTCTGTAACTGGATCCAGTGGCAGAGTAATATGGCCAGAGCAGCCTGTACCCTGTGTGGTGAAGTGGACTATAGACAGAAAGAGGTCAGCTGCACTGGATACGGCCAGGAGCTTAAGGAGGTAGAGCTGTGGGTTAGCGGGTAACCCTGAGACAGCACAGGCAAAGTAACATAGTAACATAGTTTTTAAGGTTGAAGGAAGACTAAGTCCATCTAGTTCAACCCATAGCCTAACATGTTGATCCAGAGGAAGGCAAAAAAAAACCATGTGGCAAACACTAAGCTCTACATTGGGGAAAAAAATTCCTTCCCGACTCCATACGACAATCAGACTAGTTCCCTGGATCAACGCCCTATCAAGGAATCTAGTATATATAACCAGTAATATTATACTTTTCAAGAAAGGAATCCATGCCCTTCTTAAATTTTATTAGTGAATCACTCATTACAACATCATGCGGCAGAGAGCTCCATAGTCTCACTGCTCTTACAGTAAAGAATCCCCGTCTGTGATTATGATTAAACCTTCTTTCCTCCAGACGTAGAAGATGCTCCCTTGTCCCCGTCTCTGGCCTCAGAGTAAAAAGATCAGTAGACAGGTCTTTGTACTGTCCCCTCATATACTTGTACATAGTAATAAGATCACCCCTAAGCCTTCGTTTTTCCACAGTAAATAACCCCAAGTGTAATAACTAGTGTTGAGCGAACATGCTCGACACTGCTCGGTACTCGCCCGAGCATCACGCTACTCGGGATGTTCGGCGAGCACCGAGCATTTCCGGGTTACTCGGGCGGGAGCTCGGGTCTCCGCCCTGCATGTTTGGCGCTCTTTACAGAGCCAATGGACATGCAGGGATTGCCAGCCAGTCACTGTAATGCTGCAGCCATGTTGGTTGTGGGCATTACAGTGATTGGCTGGCCGCACAGCGTCACCTCGAGGATTTAAAATGGGGCGCCGCCATCTTGGACACAGTCGCTCCGGATTAGACAGTGTAGGGACAGCGCTGCTGATTTAGGGAGAGATATAAACTGCGAAATAGTTAGTGTAGGGTCTGTAAAGGCTGCCAGAACAAACAGTCCTTTTCAGGACTAATATCCATCCCAGATACCAGGCAGGCAGGCTGTATAGGAGACACAGTGATTATACCAGCAAACGCTGCATTACAGTCCTGTGTGCTCCTGTTGCTGAAATTGCTGGACTTAGCACCAGGTGTCGGGGGCCAGGAAAAATCCTTTTTTTTTCATCTAAATCCTCCTTTTTTTTTCCTCCTTCACACTGTACAAATACCCGTCTTATTAACCTTTTGGTGTGTCCCCTCCCCCCCCCAAAAAAAAGCGTGTCTCTGATTTTTCAGACACAAATATAACTGTTGAAAATAGTCTGGTGTAGGCTAGAGAAACAGAAGTGTTGTTTTGCACTTCCACGGTTCAAACCTCTGTATTATCCATTTTGGGCCTTTGGTATCTAAAAAAAAAGCAGTTTGAGTGTGTCGCTCACTGTTCAGCCGCAAATATCTCTATTTAAAAAAGTGTGGTATACCCCAGTAAACAATAACTGTGGTTTTGCCATCCCACGGTAAAAAATCTCTATTATTCAGCTTTTGGTAGTTTTTTCCGTAAAGAAAAACAGTAGTGTCTCCTGGCTGTTGTGACACAAAAATATATCTGTTGAAAATAATCTTGTGTAGGCCCGACATCCCAGTGTGGTTTCGCAGTTCAACGGGTCAAATCGCTGTACTATCCAGTTTTGGGCCTTTGGTATCTAAAAAAAAAGCAGTTTGAGTGTGTCGCTCACTGTTCAGCCGCAAATATCTCTATTTAAAAAAGTGTGGTATACCCCAGTAAACAATAACTGTGGTTTTGCCATCCCACGGTAAAAAATCTCTATTATTCAGCTTTTGGTAGTTCTTTCCGTAAAGAAAAACAGTAGTGGCTCCTGACTGTTGTGACACAAAAATATATCTGTTGAAAATAGTCTTGTGTAGGCCCGACATCCCAGTGTGGTTTCGCAGTTCCACGGGTCAAATCGCTGTACTATCCAGTTTTGGGCCTTGGGTATCTAAAAAACAAGCAGTTTGAGTGTGTCGCTCACTGTTCAGCCGCAAATATCTCTATTTAAAAAAGTGTGGTATACCCCAGTAAACAATAACTGTGGTTTTGCCATCCCACGGTAAAAAATCTCTATTATTCAGCTTTTGGTAGTTTTTTCCGTAAAGAAAAACAGTAGTGTCTCCTGACTGTTGTGAAACAAAAATATATCTGTTGAAAATAGTCTTGTGTAGGCCCGACATCCCAGTGTGGTTTCGCAGTTCCATGGGTCAAATCGCTGTACTATCCAGTTTTGGGCCTTTGGTATCTAAAAAAAAAGCAGTTTGAGTGTGTCGCTCACTGTTCAGCCGCAAATATCTCTATTTAAAAAAGTGTGGTATACCCCAGTTAACAATAACTGTGGTTTTCCTCTTCCACGGTTCTAATCTACTCTTTATTACCCTTTTTCCATTGATAGTGCAAGTGTAAGCTATTTTACTTCATTTACAATGGGCAAGGCGCGTGGCAAGGGACGTGGAAGTGGACGTTCTGGTGATGGTTCGTGCAGAGGACGGGGCCGTGGCCAAGGTGAAAATGTGCCACAACTAGTGTTGAGCATTCCGATATTCGCGGTATTGGAATTCCGATACTGAATTCCGATACTTTTACAATATCGAATACCGGAATCGGAAGTTCCCATAATGCCTGCGCTCTGCAGTGTCTCTGAAGGATGACAAGCTGGGTGGCAGTGCTCAGCTGCGATCCAGCCTGTCATCAGAATGCCATCCCAGCGTGAGAGAATTCTCCTGATTGTTTAAAAGCCGGCGGGCGGTAAAAAGCCGCCGGCTTTTAAACAATCACACAGCCCCATACTGCTTCCCCGCAGCCTCCCACCCCGATCCTCCGCTCCCCTCGCCACCTCCCATCCCGATCGTAAGTTAAGACCGGGCGCACACCCGCACATCCTATGGATGCGCCATTTCTGGGGCGGCTGACGGCTGGTGTTTCTAGCCTGGGAGGGGGCCAATATTCATGGCACCCTTCCTGGGCTATTAATATCAGCCCCCAGCTGTCTGCCTAGCCTTTGCTAGCTATTAAAATAGGGGGGACCCCACGTAATTTTTTTTGGGGGGGTCTCCCATTTTAATAGCTAGTAAAGGCTAGGTATTCAGCTGGGAGCTGATATTAGTAGCCTGGGAAGCTCCGTGGGTATTACCCCCTTCCCAGGCTTCAAACATCTGCCCCAGCCGTCTGCTTAACCTCCGCTAGAGACTAAAATTATGGGGGATCCCACGCCAATTTTATTTTTAATAAATCCTTTATTTTAACACTAAATGACACTTGAGGGGTTAATAAAGATGCAGTCCCTAAATTATTATTTATTTTTTAATTAATTTTTCCCAAAAATTTTGACGTGGGCTTTGCCATATTTTTGTATGCCAGCCAGGTACAGCATCCAGGAACGGGCTACCCCCAACCCCCAGCTGCCTATTTGTACCTGGCCGGACACAACAATATAGGGAAGCCCTTTTTTTTTTAAATTATTTCATGAAATAATTAAAAAAAAATTGACATGGGGCTTCGCCCTGTTTTTGTGTTCGGCCAGGTACAACTAGGCAGCTGGGGGCGGGAATCCGCAGCGCAGGGAGGCCCAAGCTTTCTGGGCCACCCCCGCTGCAAATTGCAGTCCGCAGCCACCCCGGAAAATGGCGCGTTCATAGAAGCGCCATCTTCTGCCACTGTACCCAACTCATCCAGGGCCCTGGTGCGGTGGCTCACTGGGTAATAAAGGGGTTAGGGCCAGCTTGGCATTATCAGCTGGCCCTAAGCCCGAAATTCATGGGGTCACGCCAATATTAGACATGACCGCCATGAATTTCTAGTAAAGTATTTAAAAAAAACACAACACCCAGAAAAAAGTCCTTTATTGTTCTAAATTAAACCATACTTACCATCACACCCATTCCAGCTGAAGCCAACGATCTCCTGCAATAAAAGAAAAATAATAAAGCAACCTCATCCTTACCTTTCCATGGTTTCCACGACAGCTTCAGCTCTGCTACATCGAGATGACAGGCTGGACCGCAGCAGAAAGCTGCCACCCAGCCTGCCATCACGCAGACACTGAGAAGCGCAGGCATGCTTGCGCTCCTCAGTGTCTGGCTGTGACGGCATAAAGATGAGCCGAGGTCATGTCCAATGAACTCGGCTCACCTCATGCACATCACTGACAGCGTGGGAAAACTCTCCTGCACTCAGCGCTTCAGCGTGAGAATTCTCCCACGCTGTCAGTGACGTGCATGAGGTGAGCTGAGTTCATTGTTGGCTCATCTGGATGTCGTCACAGCCAGACACTGAGGAGCACAAGCATGCTTGAGCTTCTCAGTGTCTGCGGGATGACAGGCTGGATGGCAGCTTTCTGCTGCGGTCCAGCCTGTCATCTCGATGTAGCGAAGCTGAAGCTGTCGTGGGAACCATGGAAAGGTAAGGATGATGTTGCTTTATTATTTTTCTTTTATTGCAGGAGATCGTTGGCTTCAGCTGGAATGGGTGTGATGGTAAGTATGGTTTAATTTAGAACAATAAAGAATTGTGTGTTTATTTCAATTAAAGGACTTTATTCTGGGTGTTTGTGTTTTTTTTTAACTTTGACTATGGGGTTAGTAATGGGGGTATCTTATAAACGCCTCTCCATTACTAACCTGGGCTTGATGTCAGCTGGCATTAGAAGCTGACATCAACCCCAGCCCTATTACCCCACTGCCACCGCTACAGGGCAGTGGGAAGAGCGAGGCTAAGTGCCAGAATTGGCGCATCCTATGGATGCGCCATTTCTGGGGCGGCTGACTGCTGGTGTTTCTAGCCTGGGAGGGGGCCAATATTCATGGCACCCTTCCTGGGCTATTAATGTCAGCCCCCAGCTGTCTGTCTAGCCTTTGCTAGCTATTAAATTAAGGGGGACCCCACGTCATTTTTTGGGGGGGTCCCCCATTTTAATAGCTAGTAAAGGCTAGGTATTCAGCTGGGGGCTGATATTAGTAACCTGGGAAGCTCCGTGGGTATTACCCCCTTCCCAGGCTTCAAACATCTGCCCCAGCCGTCTGCTTAACCTCCGCTAGAGCCTAAAATTATGGGGAACCCCACGCCAATTTTTTTTTAAATAAATCCTTTATTTTAACACTAAATGACAAGTACAGTAATCAACACTGTCACTGTACTTCATATATATGTGACTGACATGTTTCTATCTATCTAATCTATGTGTGATTCTCTATTCCTTCTATTCTAAATTGTCGGGTACAGATGCTGAATTGCCGGCCGGTGCATGAAAACACTATTATTTTTTTTTATAGATCCTTTACACTAAATGACAAGTACAGTAATCAACACTGTCACTGTACTTCATACATATGTGACTGACATGTTTCTATCTATCTAATCTATGTGTGATGCTCTATTCTTTCTGTTGTAAATTGTCGGGTACCGGTGTATGCCGCTGCTGAATTGACGGCTTTTCGCATAATACATTCTACATTATTCTTAGTTGTTTTATTTCATGTAAAATTAACCTACAAGGAAAGAAAGGGTTTATTTTCATTCCGATATTTGTGTCCCATTGACTTGCATTGGTTTCCGGTATCGGAATCGGCGATATCCGATACTTTTTGGGTATCAGTCCGATCCAATCCGATACGATATTTCCTGATATCGGAAGGTATCGCTCAACACTAGCCACAACCAACAGCCACATCTTCTCGCTCCCACTTCTTGACCGAATTACTACGGAAGCACAGAACAACACCAGTATTGAGAACTGATCAGTGTGAACAGGTTATTAATTGGATATCAGATAATACTTCCAGTTACCTGGGCACCACCACCTCCGGTCTGTCTTCCACACGGTCAACTCTTAGTAGCCGTGAGTCTCGACCGCATACTCCTCCTCACCCTGATGCTCCTTCCTCCCACCATGCCGAGTGTCGTCAGATAGCAAGTGATCCCACACTTGGACACTCTGAAGAGCTGTTCACTGGTCCATTTCCATATTTGGGCCCCTAGCCTGATACGCTTGAAGTGGTGGAAGAGGAGATCCCATGTTGCGATGCCCAAATATTTGAACAGCCACGGCCACAGGAAGTCGACGTTGGCAATCTGTCACAAGAGGTGGACGATGACGAGACACAATTGCCAGGAAGTGAGGAGGAGGATCGTGGTGCGCAAGTGGAAGAGGAGGAGGTGATGGATGATCTAGTAACTGACCCAACGTGGAAGGGGGACATGCAGAGTGAGGCCAGCAGCACACAGGGGAAGGGAGGCAGAGTACCCCAACAGGCAGGAAGAAGCAGTGTGGTGGCCACAGACAGAAGGCAGGCAACCGTTCCCCGTAACACCAACACGAGGGACGTTGCCAGTACAAGCGGTAGGTCTTCCAGAGTCTGGAATTTTTTTAAAGACTCTGCTGATAACCCCAAAAAGGCCATATGTTCCACCTGCCATGCCAGCATCATCAGGGGTGACAAAACTACCAGCCTGACCACCACCAGCATGATCAGGCACATGGCAGCAAAGCACCCGACTTTGTGGGGCAAAACCCAGGGTCCACGACCAGTGTCAGCGGGTGTCACCACTGCTTCTTCCACTGTTGTGCGTGCAATAGAACCCCCTGTTGTGTGTGCAAGGCAATCCCCTGTCCATACTGCATGTAAAGATGCCCCCTCCTCTCAGTCTTCACTTGTTATGGCAGTTTCTCAAGAAACAGCATCAACGTCCACGTCCACGTCCCACCGCAGCGTTCAATTGTCCATATCCCAGACCTTTGAACGAAAGCGGAAATTCACAGCTAACGCCCCACAGGCCACAGTCCTAAATTCGCACATTTCACGACTGCTTGCATTGGAAATGCTGCCTTTTAGGCTGGTGGAGACGGAATCCTTCCGCAATCTTATGGTGGTGGCCGTTCCTCGGTACTCGGTCCCCAGCCGACACTATTTTGCCCGGTGTGCCATCTCCGCACTACACAAGCACGTGTCCCAAAGCATCTGCCGTGCCCTCAACAACGCAGTTACTGGGAGAGTCCACCTGACAACGGACACGTGGACAAGTGCTTGTGGCCAGGGATGGTAAATCTCTCTGATGGCACACTGGGTAAACATAGTGGAAGCCGGGACCCAGTCGGACCTTGGGACGGAACACATCCTCCCCACACCGAGGATTGCGGGCCCTATGTCAGTCAGAGTTGCCCCCACAGTGTACAGCTCCTGCGCATCCTCCTCCTCCTCCTCCTCCTCATGTTCAGCCTCCATCTCGGATATCACCACATCAGTTACAAGCTGGAAGCATTGCAGTACTGCCTCCGCCAAGCGGCAACAGGCTGTGCTGAAACTCATAAGCTTAGTTGATAAACCTCACACTGCTTGTGAGTTGTGGACAGCTGTGAAAGAGCAGGCAGATCTGTGGCTGAGACCGCTGAACCTACATCCCGGCACGGTCATGTGTGACAATGGCAGTAACCTGGTGGCGGCTCTGAGGCGAGGTGAGATCACACACGTACCATGCCTGGCTCATGTGCTTAACCTCGTGGTTCAGCGGTTTCTTAAATCGTACCCCGAGTTGCCAGATCTGCTCGTGAAAGTACGCCGCCTGTCAGCTCATTTTCGCAAGTCGGCTACAGCTTCCGCCGCCCTTGCTGTGTTGCAGCAGCGTTTGCAGCTTCCGGCACACCGACTGGTGTGTGATGTCCCCACACGTTGGAACTCTACCCTCCACATGTTGCAAAGGATTTGTGAGCAGAAGAGAGCAGTTGTGGAGTACCAGCTGCAACAAGGCCGTCGATATTCAGGTCAGACTCCACACATAAGACCTCAGGAGTGGACCTGGATGTCTGACATATGTACCATCTTGACAAACTTTGAGGAGGCCACCAAGATGGTGAGTGGCGATGACGCCATCATTAGTGTCAGCATCCCACTTGTCTGTCTTTTGCAACGCTCTCTGCAGAGAATTAAAGAGGAGGCATTGCAGCCTTAGTATGATGAGATGGATCAAGAAGCCGTAGCGGGCGGTTACACACAGCCCAGCCTCATCTCATCCCAACGTGCATTGGGGGACAATGAGGGAGAGGAGGAGGAGGAGGAGGAAGAACAGGAGCTACTATCATGCGTTGTAGACGGTAGTACCTGTACAAGTGTCATACCGTCGGTTCAGTGTGGGTGGCCTGAGGACAGTGGGGAGGAGGAAGAGGAGGAGAGCATGGTCAGTCGTCATCTTGGTGAGGACACGGAAATCTTGCCCGTTACCAGTCTGGCACGCATGGCTGACTTTATGTTGCGCTGCCTTAACCGTGACCCTCGCTTTGTCAAAATGTTGGGTGACAGTCATTACTGGTTGGTGACACTTGTAGACCCCCGCTACAAGGAGAACTTTCACTCTCTTATTCCTGAGGTGGAGAGGTCTACAAAAATGGGACAATACCAGAAGGCCCTTGCTGCAGAACTCTTAAAAAAATTCCCATCTGAACACGCTAGCGGCAGAGGTCACAGTTCGTTGCCCAACCAAGGCGTACAGGCGAGAGAGATGCAACTCCAATCCATCAGAGGCAGGGGAACACTGTCAACGTTCTGGGACAGTTTTCTGACACCCGCCCAGCTTACAGGCCCTGAGGCGCGGGGTACTCTCACAAGGAGTGGAAAGTTTCAAAAGATGGTGAGGGAGTACCTTGCCGATCGTACCAGCATCCTCCGTGATTCCTCTGTGCCTTTTAATTATTGGGTATCCAAGCTGGACACTTGGAATGAACTCGCTCTGTACGCCTTGGAGGTCCTGGCCTGCCCTGCCGCTAGCGTGTTATCGGAGCGTGTTTTTAGTGCCGCTGGGGGAATTATAACTGATAAGCACACTCGCCTGTCAACTGACAATGCTGACAAGCTGACCCTTATCAAAATGAACAAGGGCTGGATTGGGCCAGACTTCTCATCACCACCAAATGACAGCAGAGTAACAAAAAGTCAAATCCACTGTGTTATTTCGCGAGGTGTATTCACATGCACCGCTTCACACCCACACATGGGTATGCGCTTCCTCGTTTCGGCTGTTTAATCTTCTTCTCCTTATCCTCAGCCTCCACCACCACTATACCACCAGGGTGCCAGCATTGCAAGTTCCTCCGTCCTTATTTTTGGCAGCTTTTGCTTGCAAGGCATAAGCAAATACTATGGGACACCCACTCCCCAATAATGGGACTTATGTTTGTAATATGCTGTACTGCATGGCTCTTGTAAGGGGCATTGCAAGTTGCTCCGTCCTAATTTTTGGCAGCTTTTGCTTGGAAAGCATAAGCAAATACTATGGGACACCCACTCCCCAATAATGGGACTTATGTTTGTAATATGCTGTACTGCATGGCTCTTGTAAGGGGCATTGCAAGTTGCTCCGTCCTCATTTTTGGCAGCTTTTGCTTGGAAAGCATAAGCAAATACTATGGGACACCCACTCCCCAATAATGGGACTTATGTTTGTAATATGCTGTACTGCATGGCTCTTGTAAGGGGCATTGCAAGTTGCTCCGTCCTAATTTTTGCCAACGTTTGCTTGGAAAGCATAAGCAAATACTATGGGACACCCACTCCCCAATAATGGGACTTATGTTTGTAATATGCTGTACTGCATGGCTCTTGTAAGGGGCATTGCAAGTTGCTCAGTCCTAATTTTTGGCAGCTTTTGCTGGGAAAGCATAAGCAAATACTATGGGACACCCACTCCCCAATAATGGGACTTATGTTTGTAATATGCTGTACTGCATGGCTCTTGTAAGGGGCATTGCAAGTTGCTCCGTCCTAATTTTTGGCAGCTTTTGCTGGGAAAGCATAAGCAAATACTATGGGAGACCCACTCCTCAATAATGGGACTTATGTTTGTAATATGCTGTACTGCATGGCTCTTGTAAGGGGCATTGCAAGTTGCTCCGTCCTAATTTTTGGCAACTTTTGCTTGGAAAGCATAAGCAAATACTATGGGACACCCACTCCCCAATAATGGGACTTATGTTTGTAATATGCTGTACTGCATGGCTCTTGTAAGGGGCATTGCAAGTTGCTCAGTCCTAATTTTTGGCAGCTTTTGCTGGGAAAGCATAAGCAAATACTATGGGACACCCACTCCCCAATAATAGGACTTATGTTTGTAATATGCTGTACTGCATGGCTCTTGTAAGGGGCATTGCAAGTTGCTCCGTCCTAATTTTTGGCAGCTTTTGCTGGGAAAGCATAAGCAAATACTATGGGACACCCACTCCCCAATAATGGGACTTATGTTTGTAATATGCTGTACTGCATGGCTCTTGTAAGGGGCATTGCAAGTTGCTCCATCCTAACTTTTGGCAGCTTTTGCTGGGAAAGCATAAGCAAATACTATGGGACACCCACTCCCCAATAATGGGACTTATGTTTGTAATATGCTGTACTGCATGGCTCTTGTAAGGGGCATTGCAAGTTGCTCAGTCCTAATTTTTGGCAGCTTTTGCTGGGAAAGCATAAGCAAATACTATGGGACACCCACTCCCCAATAATAGGACTTATGTTTGTAATATGCTGTACTGCATGGCTCTTGTAAGGGGCATTGCAAGTTGCTCCGTCCTAATTTTTGGCAGCTTTTGCTGGGAAAGCATAAGCAAATACTATGGGACACCCACTCCCCAATAATGGGACTTATGTTTGTAATATGCTGTACTGCATGGCTCTTGTAAGGGGCATTGCAAGTTGCTCCATCCTAATTTTTGGCAGCTTTTGCTGGGAAAGCATAAGCAAATACTATGGGACACCCACTCCCCAATAATGGGACTTATGTTTGTAATATGCTGTACTGCATGGCTCTTGTAAGGGGCATTGCAAGTTGCTCTGTCCTAATTTTTGGCAGCTTTTGCTGGGAAAGCATAAGCAAATACTATGGGACACCCACTCCCCAATAATGGGACTTATGTTTGTAATATGCTGTACTGCATGGCTCTTGTAAGGGGCATTGCAAGTTGCTCAGTCCTAATTTTTGGCAGCTTTTGCTGGGAAAGCATAAGCAAATACTATGGGACACCCACTCCCCAATAATGGGACTTATGTTTGTAATATGCTGTACTGCATGGCTCTTGTAAGGGGCATTGCAAGTTGCTCCGTCCTAATTTTTGGCAGCTTTTGCTGGGAAAGCATAAGCAAATACTATGGGACACCCACTCCCCAATAATGGGACTTATGTTTGTAATATGCTGTACTGCATGGCTCTTGTAAGGGGCATTGCAAGTTGCTCCGTCCTAATTTTTGGCAGCTTTTGCTGGGAAAGCATAAGAAAATACTATGGGACACCCACTCCCCAATAATGGGACTTATGTTTGTAATATGCTGTACTGCATGGCTCTTGTAAGGGGCATTGCAAGTTGCTCCGTCCTAATTTTTGGCAGCTTTTGCTGGGAAAGCATAAGCAAATACCATGGGACACCCACTCCCCAATAATGGGACTTATGTTTGTAATATGCTGTACTGCATGGCTCTTGTAAGGGGCATTGCAAGTTGCTCCGTCCTAATTTTTGGCAGATTTTGCTGGGAAAGCATAAGCAAATACTATGGGACACCCACTCCCCAATAATGGGACTTATGTTTGTAATATGCTGTACTGCATGGCTCTTGTAAGGGGCATTGCAAGTTGCTCCGTCCTAATTTTTGGCAGCTTTTGCTTGGAAAGCATAAGCAAATACTATGGGACACCCACTCCCCAATAATGGAACTTATGTTTGTAATATGCTGTGCTGCATGGCTCTTGTAAGGGGCATTGCAAGTTGCTCCGTCCTAATTTTTGGCAGCTTTTGCTTGGAAAGCATAAGCAAATACCATGGGACACCCACTCCCCAATAATGGGACTTATGTTTGTAATATGCTGTACTGCATGTGACGCGCCCCCTGGGCCGTGTGTACACGTGTGTGGGATACCCGGTGCCGGGTCTCTGGGGTCTGTTGTCTCCGTGGCGGTGACCCGGTGCCGTGGCTCAGGCTGGTCAAACCAGTGGCAGTCTTTCTTAGGTTTTGAGGTTAATTGTCCGACTGCGCCACCCGTGGATTGCGGTCAGGGAGTACCACCGCTGCGAGGCAGACCACTGAGGCTGGTGTTGTGTGCGCAGCATAGAATGGGATAACTCCCCTCGGGAGGAGTATAGCCTCAGGGCAGTGAGTGTGGATGATGGGGGTGATGGTGCACGAGCGCAGCAGGAATGACTCAGAGTCTTTGCAGTGCAGTTCAGGGTCTTTACTGATGATTATAAGGTAGACCCTCTCGGAGTACTGGCTAGCATAAGAGGCCTGGTCAGTCTGTGAGCAAGCAGGAGTTCCCCTGGCCAGGTGGAGTTGTAGGCCTCCCCGTCTGTCTGCACTCTTCCTGGCTACCTTGCTGTAAGTGGGTAGAAGTAGCCCACGTCCCTGAGTGTACCGCTTAGTGCTCACCCGTATGGCTGATGACTTGGGGCCTTCTGTTAGCCTCCGCTCCACGACGGCGGTGCTGGTCCCTTGCTTGTGACTGAGCCTCCGGGCTTCTATGGCCAGAGGACCTGAAATCCCCTGCTGGCTGGTTTCTGCTGCTGGATATATAAGTCCTCACAGCTTCGGACTCCTGTGTCCGGTTCCTATTGTCTTCTGCCAGGGCGAGCTCTGCTCAGCTTCCAGCCCCTGGTCTTTAGCTCCTACAGAACTCCTTGCTGTTACTTTCCCTTGCTCTCACTCTGACTCTGACTGTTCTCTGACTCACTCAACCCCACCCCAGATCCAGTTTATAAGGGCAGAATTCTCCCCTCCCAGGATTGGGGCAGGAGGATGTTGCATGTTTAAGGGATCCTGACCAGGAAACCTCCCACTTGCTCTCCGACGTAATATCTCTATTACTGTGGTGGCCAGACCCCTGGGGTGCCACACATGGCTCTTGTAAGGGGCATTGCAGTTCCTCATAATTTTTGGAAAGCCTTCCATTCACTGCTTAGGCCAACAGTGCACGGGAGACCCAGTTGCTATAAATGGAAAAAAAGGTTTAGTTAACGCCCTCTGACCTCCATGTCATTTCCAAGGGGCATTGGAGTGGCTCGAAATTTTTGTTAGGCATTGCACTCACTGTATGCCCTATAACTGTGTAGCCGAACCGCTCCTTTTGTTACAGAAACATATCCTACAAGACATACCTGATTGACTGGCCTGATATTGATGTGAATGGTCCCTGTTCCTCCTGCTCTTTCTCCTTTGCCACTACCTCATCCATCATTTATCACCTGAAGCTTTGTTTTAACGGGAGTCATAGAACTTGGATATTAGCAGGAAAACATCCAGCAATCCTCGGAGGAGGTAGGATATGCGCCAAAACGCTGACCACCTCAGGCCTAGCCGCTACTACATACATGCGCTTGCATTACAACAAAACAAAGCAGATGCTAACTTCTATCATCCTCATCATGCTCCTCACCTTGGCACTCTCAACTCCCCCGATGGAGAAGCCAGGGCCCACCGGAGGAGTCTGATATTCCGGTGGGCTCGGCCAATGCTGCCCTAAAGCAGGCCAGGCTAAGAAAAGTGTGGGAAAGGTTACCGGGACAAATAGGGGTGGCTGGGGACCGAGTATGGACACCCGGCCACCCCCTGGAGGCTGGGGAGCAAGCGGGGACACCCGGCCACCAGGCGGCTGGGGACTGAGTATGGATACCAGGCCGCCGACACAGCCATGGCGTGGTGGCCAGATTCCGCCTCCACATGCCTAAAAGGCCCAATTTAAAGTGCAAGCAAGCAAGCAGTATGGTATTGCAGCCTGGGGGTGGGTGGGTGGCAGGCTGCATACTTGCACTTGCATTGCAAGGAATGGGAGAGGTACAATTGAACACTGCCCTGGGACAAGGACTTGAATGGGGATAGTTGCAAGTCTGCAACGACAGGTGCAAGGTGGGAGGCATCTTCGCATGTACCATGAACAGGGGTTTGGCATGCACACACTACAGCGGAATAGGCTCTCCTTCCCACTAAATGCACTGGGGAGGGCACAGGTAATGTTTTGCTATACGCGCTTAATCTTATGTATAAGGCACACAGGACAAATATGGGCGGCTGGGGACTGAGTATGGATACCTCGCTGCCGAAGCAGCCATGAGGTAGTGGCCAGCTTCGGCCTCCTCCAAACTAAAAGGCCCCATTTCAAGTGCAAGCTAGCAGTATGGAATTGCAGTCTGGGGGTGGGTGGGTGGCAGGCTGCACACTTACACTTGCATTAAAAGAAAACATAGCAGATGCTAACTTCTGTCATCATCATCATGCTCCTCACCTTGGCACTCTCAACTCCACCGATGGAGAAGTCAGGGCCCACCGGAGGAGTCTGGTTCTCTGGTGGGCTCGTTGAATGCTGCCTAAAGCAGGCCGAGCTAAGAAAAGTGTGTGGGGGGATGTTCCAAGGAGAAATAGGGGCGGCTGGGGACCGTTTATGGACACCCGGCTGCCCCCAGGCGGCTGGGGACCGTGTGTGGACACCCGGCCGCGGGGCGGCTGGGGACCGAGTATGGACACCCGGCCGCCGGGTGGCTGGGGACTGAGTATGGATTCCAGGCCGCCAACAAAGCCATGACGTGGTGGCCAGATTCCGCCTCCACATGCCTAAAAGGCCCAATTTCAAGTTCAAGCAAGCAAGCAGTATGGTATTGCAGCCTGGCGGTGGGTGGGTGGCAGGCTGCATACTTGAGCTTGTATTGCAAGGAATGGGGGAGGTACAATTGAACACTGCCCTGGGATTAGAACTTGCATGGGGATAGTTGCAAGTCTGCATCTTCTGATGCGGTAAGGATCACTTATGATGGGCACACTTTTAGACAGTGACCTGGGAGTCAGAGATGCTTCCAGGGGTCTTCCCCATGCTGTTCCCTTGTCTTTTCAGCACTTTATGCATGTGTCACACAGCACATGGCCAGATAAGGTTGTAAAATGTTAAAATGACATTTCACGGTGAATGCATTTGTCATAGTTGAAAGCAATACAAAAGTGCAAAAACGCATAAAAAATGCTACTTGTGAACATAGCAGAAGGTGTGGAGGAGTATTTTTGTTTTTGGTCATTTATTTTAACTTATACACAAGTCTTTACCCTGGAAAGGATGTTCTTTAACATATTTCACAGGAAAAAAGTTTCACTTTCGTTTTTGAACGTTTTATTGTGAGCCTGTAAAAGTGACTTAATACCTCTGACCACGTTGTTGACAGCAGTGACCTGGGGGTCAGAAATGCTTCCTGGGGCGATCCCCATGCTGTCCCCATGTCATTTGAGCACTGTCACTATCGTTTTGGGCACTTGTTAGGCTTTTAAAAGACTGCCGGGGGTGCCACCGCAAAAATGCTCGAGTCTCCCATAGACTAACATTGGGCTCGTTGCTCGGGTCGAGCACCCGAGTATCACGGCGAGCTCGACCCGAGCTTCGAGCACCCGAGCATTTTAGTGCTCGCTCAACACTATTAAGTATGTAATTCCACATGTGTTAATTCATAGTTTTAATGCCTTCAGTGTGAATGTACAATTTTCATAGACATGAAATTACAGAAAAATCTTTAAATGAGAAGGTGTGTCCAAACTTTTGGTCTGTACTGTATGTGCGTGTGTCAGTGAGGGGAATTATATGCGAGGGACGGTATGTATCCCCCAGAATTCACAATGAAGCATATTGAACCCGCTGGATTGTATTGCACAGACACAGCTGTGATTGCAGTGCAGAATAAAAGTGAGTTTGGACTTGGTCAAGCTATTTGACCAAGGTACATTTAGTAAAACCTGGCATGGGCTTTTATTCTTGGAGTGAACTACAGGATGGCAGTGGGGAGGTCCACTTCCTCCAGGCCGGGTCTTGCATGTGGCTCATATCCACAGTCTTCATTTAAAAACCTGCAGCAAAAGTTTGGATGTGTCAGTCTTTGGTTTGCAAGCTGCAGAGCAAGAGGCTCTTTTCTAAAGAGGCCTGTGTGAAGTGAACACAGGCCTCGGCAACGGTGTTTTGTTGTACGGACTATTGTGAACAACCCGGCTGCGATCCGGTGTATAAAGCTGCTCTCACTGTGTGAGTTATTTGACAATAAAAACTTTAAGTTGGACATTCTTGGGTCACTGCCTATTAAATTGCATTGTGTGAACACCGCCGCGCTACAACATATGTACACTGCTCAAAAAAAATAAAGGGAACACTTAAACAACAGAATATACAGTGGGTACTGAATGTATTCAGACCCCTTTAAATGTTTCCCTCTTTGTTTCATTGCAGCCATTTGGTAACTTCTAAAAAGTTCATTTTTTTCTCATTAAAGTACACTCTGCACCCAATCTTGACTGAAAAAAAACAAATGTAGAAATTTTTGCAAATTTATTAAAAAAGAAAAATTGAAATATCACATGGTCATAAGTATTCAGACCCTTTGCTCAGTATTGAGTAGAAGCACCCTCTTGAGCTAGTACAGCCGTGAGTCTTCTTGGGAATGATGCAACAAGTTTTTCACACCTGGATTTGGGGATCCTCTGCCATTCTTTCTTGCAGATCCTTGGCTAGATCTGTGCCTTGCCACAATTGTCTCTGAGCTCCTTGGGAAGTTCCTTTGAGCTCATGATTCTCAAATGGTCTGACATGCACTGTGAGCTGTGAGGTCTTATATAGACAGGTGTGTGCCTTTCCAAATCAAGTCCTATCAGTTTAATTAAACACATTTGGACTCCATTGAAGGAGTAGAACCATCTCAAGGAGGATCACAAGGAAATGTAGAGCATGTGACTTAAATATGAGTGTCTGAGCAAAGGGTCTGAATACTTATGACTAGTGTTGAGCATTCCGATACTGAAATATCGGGTATCGGCCGATATTCGCGGTATCGGAATTCCGATACTTAATTCCGATACTTTTGCAATATCGTATACCGGAATCGGAAGTTCCCATAATGCAATGAGCCATTTTCATTTTATTCAGCCAATGAGGATCTTAAGAAGTGTTGGGCACATCCTGTTAGGCATGTAGGCATCTTAACTAATGGCATGGCTGTGATTGGCTGCTGAAATGATGTCATGATGCACTATAAAAGCCGCCGCCGCCATTTTGTGCTCACTCTGCTGTGAATTCAGTTAGGGATAGGATGCTGTTGTTCTGAGGGACAGTTTTAGCTACCTATTTGGTCTATTCTGCTTTACCCAAGCTACTTTATAAATCGCTGTGCCTTGCAGTGCTAGTGCACAGTTCTCTGTGCTGTTCACCGCTGTCTGCAAGGTCTGTGTGTGTGAGTGCAGCTCACCCTGTAGTGTGTGCTTCAGCCACGTCTGGTTGTAGTGCACTCAGTGTGTGTCACTGCCTCATACATTGTCCTTTTTTGCCAATTCATAATTTTTCCTGATATCTCCTATTAGTGTGGTGGTTCCATCCGTATTCAGCTAAATTTGTTCCAAACACACTATATAGGAGTAGATAGAGAAATTTTTTTGGTCTTGCAGCGCTAGTGCACAGTGCTCTGCATCTGTACTGTTCACCGCTGTCTGCAAGGTCTGTGTGTGTGAGTGCAGCTCACCCTGTAGTGTGTGCTTCAGCCACGTCTGGTTGTAGTGCACTCAGTGTGTGTCACTGCCTCATACATTGTCCTTTTTTGCCAATTCATAATTTTTCCTGATATCTCCTATTAGTGTGGTGGCTCCATCCGTATTCAGCTAAATTGGTTCCAAACACACTATATAGGAGTAGATAGAGAAATTTTTTTGGTCTTGCAGCGCTAGTGCACAGTGCTCTGCATCTGCACTGTTCACGCCTGTCTGCAAGGTCTCTGTGTGTGAGTGCAGCTCACCCTGTAGTGTGTGCTTCAACCACGTCTGGTTGTAGTGCACTCAGTGTGTGTCACTGCCTCATACATTGTCCTTTTTTGCCAATTCATAATTTTTCCTGATATCTCCTATTAGTGTGGTGGTTCCATCCGTATTCAGCTAAATTGGTTCCAAACACACTATATAGGAGTAGATAGAGAATTTTTTTTGGTCTTGCAGCGCTAGTGCACAGTGCTCTGCATCTGTACTGTTCACCGCTTTCTGCAAGGTCTGGTGTGTGAGTGCAGCTCACCCTGTAGTGTGTGCTTCAGCCACATCTGGTTGTAGTGCACTCAGTGTGTGTCACTGCCTCATACATTGTCCTTTTTTGCCAATTCATAATTTTTCCTGATTTCTCCTATTAGTGTGGTGGTTCCATCCGTATTCAGCTAAATTGGTTCCAAACACACTATATAGGAGTAGTTAGAGGAGCCTTTCTGCAGCATTGTGCCCTGCAGCCCCAGCCAGATTAGTATTAGCCTATTTTTTGCAGCCTCATCTATTGCATTGTAGGTTACCTTCCTACATTGTAATAGCTACAAAAAGTTTGTGATACTATCGTTATTACATCTTTAGGCACATCCAGTGTCTTTTTGTGACAAAAAAACCTAAATAAAGTTCACCAAACACTCCACTTTACAGTTGTGTAGGCTACATTAGCTCATATTAAAGTCTAGTCCACACTTTATAAAATTAGTGTTTCTTATACCTGTTAGCAGCTGTTCAGGAATAAGCACACTAAGCCCTTAGTACTTTTCTGCCTACCTTTATCAGTCTACCAAGATGAAGAAGGCAGGGAGTAAGGCATGTGGTCGTGGGCGTGGGCGTGGAGTTTCTGCAGGGAGAGGACGTGAAGATTCTGTGCCTGCATGGAGAGGATGTGGGGATTCTGTGCCTGCTGCGGGCACCAGTGACTCAGCATCCCCCAGTTTTACCAGGGAACAGTCCTTTATGCGCAGCTTTGTAGGAGCTAGCCGTACCCCACTGCTGCGGGAGGACCAAATTGAAGCCGTTGTCGGATGGATGGCAGCTAACGCATCGACTTCAATTAGTTCCAGATCCTCTCAGGTCCTGAGCACTGAAGAGCACCCATCTGTCTCTTCACCACCTGCCAAATTGCCCAGGCAGTCAGAGAGCCCTGGACAGGAGCCATCTCTACTTCTGTTCTCTGAATCTCTTGGCTTGGAAAGAGGGGGCCAGCCAAGCAGAATTCGAGAATTTGAAGAAGAGGTAGTATGCAGTGATGCGCAACCGTTTTGTCTCTCTGAATCTGAAGAGGCGGGTGGGCCAGTGCCTATGGTCAGCAGCACACCTCAGTACGCATCTGATGATGAGACTCAGGTGCCACTTTCTGGTGCGTACTGTGCTGTCGAGACTACCCAGGAGAAGCAGTTGTTTGAAGAGGGAGGTGTAGATGATGAGGTCCTTGACCCATCATGGCGTGAGGGACAGGGAGGTGGTGGGAGCAGCTCTGAGGAAGAGATTCCCCGAACAGCCCAAAAAGGAGGGAGAGGGAGGGGGCAGACTTGGTTGCCTGTAGCCTCCACTTCGGCACCCATTAGGAGCATGGCTCTTCCAAAATCCAAAGCGGGCGCTCCCAAGACTTGCAGTGCCTGGTCCTTTTTTGACACAGTTGCAGATGACATTTGCTTTGTCAAATGCAAGCTGTGTAATCAGAAGGTGAAAAGAGGGAAAAGTGTCAGCAACCTCAATACCACAAATATGTGGAAACATGTGCGGACCAAGCACGTGGTGGAGTTACAAAAACACACTGAAGACCTAGGCCAACCTACAGCGCCACCTACCACCTCTTCAGCTCGTGTTGTAGCCTCTTCCTCCAGCTCACACACAGCTGGTTCGGCTTCCTCACAGGATCGCCATGGAAGAATCTCTGGCACTGTTGTACAGAGACACAGTGTAATTCCACCCACAGCACCACTTTCCCAGTCATCCTCACACTCCCAGGCCAGTCTACAGCCATCGTTAGCACAGGCATGGGACAAAAGGCGCCCATACTTGGCAAACCACCCCCGAGCACAGGCTCTGAATGCTGGCATTGCTAAACTACTGGCCCTTGAAATCAGGGCCGGCTCCAGGTTTTTCTGGGCCCCGGGCGAAAGAGTCTCAGTGGGCCCCTTTAACACATACCACGATTCATGATGCAGAGATACCGCAGAGAAATATATATATATAGTACAATGCAAAGATTTCACTTCTTACATTACATGAGTGATATCTACTGTAAATTCCACAATAGCTCAGAAACCGGTGAATCGCTCCACACAGAATAGTGGCCCCCATATAAGGCTCCATACGGAATACTGGCCCCCATATAACGCTTCATACGGAATACTGGCCCCCATATAAGGCCCCATAAGGAATACTGGCCCCCATATAAGGCCCCATAAGGAATACTGGCCCCCATATAAGGCCCCATACGGAATACTGGCCCCCATATAAGGCTCCATGCGGAATACTGACCCCCATATAAGGTTCCATGCGGAATACTGACCCCCATATAAGGCTCCATGCGGAATACTGGCCCCCATATAAGGCTCCATACGGAATACTGGCCCCCATATAAGGCTCCATACGGAATACTGGCCCCCATATAAGGCTCCATACGGAATACTGGCCCCCATATAAGGCTCCATACGGAATACTGGCTCCCATATAAGGCTCCATATGGAATACTGGCCCCCATATAAGGCTCCATGCGGAATACTGACCCCCATATAAGGTTCCATGCGGAATACTGACCCCCATATAAGGCTCCATGCGGAATACTGGACCCATATAAGGTTCCATACGGAATACTGGCCCCCATATAAGGCTCCATACGGAATACTGGCCCCCATACGGAATACTGGCCCCCATATAAGTCTCCATACGGAATACTGGCCCCCATATAAGGCTCCATACGGAATACTGGCCCCCATATAAGGCTCCATACGGAATACTGGCCCCCATACGGAATACTGGCCCCCATATAACGCTCCATACAGGATACCGGTCCCCATATAATGCCCCATACAGGCTGTCCCCCCCTTATAATGCTCCATGCAGGCTGTTACCCCCCACATAATGCCCCATACAGGCTGTTACCCCCCACATAATGCCCCATACAGGCTGCCCCCCCCTTTATAATGCCCCATGCAGGCTGTTCCCCACCTTATAATGCCCCATGCAGGCTGTCACCCCTCCTCTTTATAATGCCCCATGCAGGATGTCACCCCTCCTCTTTATAATGCCCCATGCAGGATGTCCCCCCCCTCTTTATAATGCCCCATGCAGGCTGTCACCCCTCCTCTTTATAATGCCCCATGCAGGATGTCCCCCCCTCTCTTTATAATGCCCCATGCAGGATGCCCCCCGCCCTTCTCTTTATACTGCCCCATGCCTCCATACATTAAAAAAAAAAAATCAAATACTCACCTCCCTTCTCCTCACCTGCTGCCTGCTGCCCGCTGCCTGCTGCCTGCTGCCCGCTGCTCGGGTCCGAACTCCAGCGTTGTCGGCGTCTTCCCGCTCAGAGCTCCCTGTGACGGCTCAGGGGAGGGCGCGGTGTAAAGACGTCACCGCGCCCTCTGACCTGAGACGTCACAGGGAGCGCAGAGCAGGAAGACAGCGGATCTGCGGAGGCACGGGGAGAGGTAAGTATCCGCCTGCCGGGGCCCTGAGCAAGCGGCGGAGAAGGGCGGGCGCTGACACCGCTCTCCTCCGCCCATAGCCCAGCGGGGTGCGCGACCGCCAGTGGGCCCCTCTGCCTGCTCAGGGCCCCGGCATTTGCCCGGGTGCGCCGGGTGCTGACGCCGGCCCTGCTTGAAATGCTATCATTCAGGCTGGTGGAGACTGACACATTCCGTAACTTTATGGCATTGGCAGTCCCACAATACAACGTGCCCAGCCGATTTTATTTCAGCAGGCAAGCCGTCCCTGCCCTGCAACATCATGTGAAGGGAAAAATTAAACATGCGCTACAAAACGCCGTCAGTAGCAAGGTCCACCTGACCACCGATGCGTGGACCAGTAAGCATGGACAGGGACGATACCTTTCCCTCACTGCCCATTGGGTAAATGTTGTGGAGCCGGGTACAGATCTTGAGAGTGGCGCTGTACGTGTTCTGCCAACTCCAAGGATTGCAGGAATCCAGTCTGTACACATTGACTCCTCCTCATACTCCAGTTCCTCTGAATCAGCGCTGCAGGAGCCGTCACGGTCTACCTCCACATCGACCCGTGAACGGTTACCTGTTATGGTGACCAATATGAGCACAGCCGTGGCCAAACGTCAACAGGCCGTATTAAAATTAATTTCTTTGGGGAATCGAAGCCACACAGCGCAGGAGCTCTGGAATGCCATCAAGCAGCAGAGCGACGTGTGGTTTGTGCCAGCGAATCTCCAGCCAGGCATGGTAGTGTGTGACAATGGCCGAAATCTGGTGGCAGCTCTGGGCCTAGGCAACCTCACTCACATCCCATGTCTGGCACATGTGCTCAACTTGGTCGTGCAGAGTTTTTTGAGGGACTATCCGGATCTTGATGCACTGCTTCACAAGGTCCGCATAGAGTGCGCTCACTTGCGGCGTTCCAGCAATGCAAGATCACGCATTGCAGCTCTGCAGCGCCGATTACGTCTTCCGGAACATCGCATCATATGTGACCTACCCACCAGGTGGAATTCAACGTTACATATGTTGGAGAGGTTGTGTGAGCAGTAGGCAGCAGTAATGGAGTACCAGCTGCAGCAGGCGCAAAGAAGTCGCAGTGCGCGCCGTTCACACTTCACCACCACTGAGTGGGCCTCTATGAAGGACATTTGCCACGTTTTGCGTGCCTTCGATTATTCCACGCGGATGGCGAGTGCAGATGATGCACTAGTCAGCATGACTATCCCCCTTATCTGCCTGCTTGAAAAAACACTGCAAGCACTAAGGGACGAGGTTTTGGAAGAGGTGGAGGATGAGGAGTCACAAATGCCATCTGCTTCTCTACAGTCTGCGCAACGTGGTTCCTCACAAAGGCCTAGGCAGGGGACAGTTTGTGAGGAGGATGAGGAGGAGTCAATGGATGAGGAAGACATCTGTCCAGAGGAGGGAGGTACACAATGCTCTAGTAGTCAGTATCTAGAGCGAGGGTGGGGTGATGCAGAGCAGGCAGAGATCACGCCTCAAGCAGGGGACAGCGTTTCTTGGCCAGTTGGCAGTCTGCAGCACATGGTTGATTTCATGCTGCAGTGCCTGAGAAACGACCGCCGCATCGCCCACATTCTCAACACGGCTGATTATTGGGTGTCCACCCTCCTAGATCCTCGCTACCGGGACAACTTACAAAGCCTCATAACACCGTTGAACCGGGAGCGTAAAATGCGGGAGTACCAAGACGCACTGGTGCGTTCCATCATGTTCTCCATTCCAACCGAGAGCAGTGCTGCTAGTGCTTTACAAAGCAGCTCAGTGCGTCGAGGCAGTGGAGGAAGCTCTGCACAAAGAGGGAGCAGAAGCAGCGCCTCAGCACAAGGCAAGACCAGTATGGCCGAAATGTGGCAAAGTTTTGTGTCCCCGCCGCCACAAATGTCTACACCATCACAGACGGCTCCAGTCAGCAGGAGGCAACGTTTCCGTCAGATGGTGACAGACTACATGTCTTGCCCTCTTAGTGTACTCCCAGACGGCTCTTCTCCCTTCAAGTTTTGGGTCTGTAAGCTAGATACATGGCCAGAGCTAAGTTAGTATGCATTGGAGGTGCTAGCTTGCCCTGCTGCTAGTGTATTATCGGAACGCATCTTTAGTGCCGCAGGTGGTGTACTAACAGACCGTCGCATGCGACTATCCTCCGATAACGTTGACCGGCTTACTTTACTCAAAATGAACAAGGCCTGGATCTCTCATGAATTTGCCAGTCCTCTTCCAGAATAAATAATTGTTGGCAAAAGTATCCAGGTCTCCTGTTCTGTTCATGTTTCTACCACCTGAACTGTAATCCCTGAGCTCCAACACCGCCAGTTGGCGCTCGGAAGTGCCGTCTGCACAGTCAACACTTGCTGCCGTGTCATTGGGGTTCAGTAACGTCAGCTGTTCCCCTGCTGTGCGGACGGCAATTTCTCCTGCTCTGTCCACATTCTCACTACTACAGATTTTAAAGTTGCTCCAATTACACCTCTGGCTCCTCTGTTTTCAGTATTATCCCTGAGCTCCAACACCGCCAGTTGGCGCTCGGAAGTGCCGTCTGCACAGTCAACACTTGCTGCCGTGTTATTGGGGTTCAGTAACGTCAGCTGTTCCCCTGCTGTGCGGACGGCAATTTCTCCTGCTCTGTCCACATCCACTGTACTACTGATTTAAAACCTCCTCCAAATACACCTCTGGCTCCTCTGTTTTCAGTATTATCCCTGAGCTCCAACACCGCCAGTTGGCGCTCGGAAGTGCCGTCTGCACAGTCAACACTTGCTGCCATGTTATTGGGGTTCGGTAACGTCAGTTGTTCCCCTGCTGTGCGGACGGCAATTTCTCCTGCTCTGTCCACATTCTCACTACTACAGATTTTAAAGTTGCTCCAATTACACCTCTGGATCCTCTGTTTTCAGTATTATCCCTGAGCTCCAACACCGCCAGTTGGCGCTTGGAAGTGCCGTCTGCAAAGTCAACACTTGCTGCCGTGTTATTGGGGTTCAGTAACGTCAGCTGTTCCCCTGCTGTGCGGACGGCAATTTCTCCTGCTCTGTCCACATCCACTGTACTACTGATTTAAAACCTCCTCCAAATACACCTCTGGCTCCTCTGTTTTCAGTATTATCCCTGAGCTCCAACACCGCCAGTTGGCGCTCGGAAGTGCCGTCTGCACAGTCAACACTTGCTGCCGTGTTATTGGGGTTCGGTAACGTCAGCTGTTCCCCTGCTGTGCAGACGGCAATTTCTCCTGCTTTGTCCACATCCACTGTACTACTGATTTAAAACCTCCTCCAAATACACCTCTGGCTCCTCTGTTTTTAGTATTTACCCTGGGCTCCAATACCGCTAGTTGCTGCTCAGAAGTGCCGTCTGCACAGTCAACGCTTGCTCCAGTGTTATTGGGGTTCAGTAACGTCAGCTGTTCCCCTGCTGTGTGTCCGGCAAATTCTCCTGCTTTGTCCACATCCACTGTACTACTGATTTAAAACTTGCTCCAATTACACCTCTGGCTCCACTGTTTTTAGTATTCACCCTGGGTTCCAGCACCGCCAGCTGGTTCTCGGTAGTTCCATTTGCTCTTGTACCTTCTACTACCCATCCGGGTTCCAGTACCGTCAGCTGGTTCTCGGCAGTGCCTTTGGATTAGGTGCCTCCTTCTCGGTATCCAAGTTCCACCAACGTCTGCTGGTCCTTGGTAGTGCTTTCTGGCACAGGTACCTCCTGCTTAGTAACCGAGTTCCAGTACCGTCAGCTGGTCTTCGGCAGTTCCATTGGCTCTTGTACCTTCTGCTACCCATCCGGGTTCCAGTACCGTCAGCTGGCCCTCGGTAGTTCCATTTGCTCTTGTACCTTCTACTACCCATCCGGGTTCCAGTACCGTCAGCTGGTTCTCGGCAGTGACTTTGGCACGGGTACTCCCTCCTGCCCAGCCTGGTTCCAGAACGCCAGCTGTTTCCGGGTAGTGTCAACGTCACTTTGCCTCCAATGCGTTGTCCTGTCGTGTTGCGGTCGGGTTAGCTGACTCTATGGTGCCTGCAGTTTAGGTGACTCCTATGTGGGCTGCGGGATCAGACAATGAAGGCTGGTTCCATAGTGCCAATAGGACAAGCACCCCCTGTAGGACTGTGGGTTTTGGTAACTGCAGCCGGCTCGCGGCCTTGAACTTTTTTTTACATGGGTACCTTCTGCTACCCATCCGGGTTCCAGTACCGTCAGCTGGTTCTCGGCAGTGCCTTTGGATTAGGTGCCTCCTTCTCGGTATCCAAGTTCCACCAACGTCTGCTGGTCCTTGGTAGTGCTTTCTGGCACAGGTACCTCCTGCTTAGTAACCGAGTTCCAGTACCGTCAGCTGGTCTTCGCCAGTTCCATTGGCTCTTGTACCTTCTACTACCCATCCGGGTTCCAGTACCGTCAGCTGGTTCTCGACAGTGTCTTTGGCACGGGTACTCCCTCCTGCCCAGCCTGGTTCCAGCACGCCAGCTGTTTCCGGGTAGTGTCAACGTCACTTTGCCTCCAAAGCGTTGTCCTGTCGTGTTGCGGTCGGGTTAGCCGACTCTATGGTGCCTGCAGTTTAGGTGACTTCTATGTGGGCTGCGGGATCTGGCAATGAAGGCTGGTTCCATAGTGCCTATAGGACAAGCACCCCCTGTAGGACTGTGGGTTTTGGTAACTGCGGCCGGCTCGCGGCCTTGAACTTTTTTTTACATGGGTACCTTCTGCTACCCATCCAGGTTCCAGTACCGTCAGCTGGTTCTCGGCAGTGCCTTTGGATTAGGTGCCTCCTTCTCGGTATCCAAGTTCCACCAACGTCTGCTGGTCCTTGGTAGTGCTTTCTGGCACAGGTACCTCCTGCTTAGTAACCGAGTTCCAGTACCGTCAGCTGGTCTTCGGCAGTTCCATTGGCTCTTGTACCTTCTGTTACTCATCCGGGTTCCAGTACCGTAAGCTGGTCCTCGGTAGTTCCATTTGCTCTTGTACCTTCTACTACCCATCCGGGTTCCAGTACCGTCAGCTGGTTCTCGGCAGTGCCTTTGGATTAGGTGCCTCCTTCTCGGTATCCAAGTTCCACCAACGTCTGCTGGTCCTTGGTAGTGCTTTCTGGCACAGGTACCTCCTGCTTAGTAACCGAGTTCCAGTACCGTCAGCTGGTCTTCGGCAGTTCCATTGGCTCTTGTACCTTCTGCTACCCATCCGGGTTCCAGTACCGTCAGCTGGTTCTCGGTAGTTCCTCAGCTTTCTTGTACCTTCTGCTACATTTCCAAGTTCAAGCTTTTTGAAATGGTTCTTGGTAATCACTCTGGATCTCCCTGACGAGGACCCTGAAGACGAGGACCCTGAAGACCAACCCTAAGAAGACGAGGACCCCGAAGACAACGACCCTGAAGACGAGGACCCTGAAGACCACCCCGAAGAAGACGAGGACCCTGAAGACCACCCCGAAGAAGACGAGGACCCTGAAGACCACCCCGAAGAAGACGAGGACCCCGAAGACGAGGACCCAGAAGACCAACCCGAAGAAGACGAGGACCCCAAAGACGAGGACCCCCGAAGACGACGACCCTGAAGACCACCCCGAAGAAGGCCAAGAAGATGACCCTGAAAAAGTTGACCAAGAGGACAAAGAAGAGAAGACAAGCACCAAGATACAGAAGAACAAGAGACAGAAAACCAAGAAGCAGAAATACAAGAAGCTGCAGAACAAAAAGCGGAAGAACATTAAGCATAAGACTAAAAATCAGAGCAAAAGATAATATCTAAATTCTAAGCAGAAGATGACTAAGCAGTGTATGGGGGTGAGTCCGTTCCTCCTCGTGGTGCCCCTGGAAAAGGCCTGCTGCTGCAGGCCAAACTGAACGCGGACAAATCCTGTTGTAAATCTTTTGTGACGGGCAGAACGAAAGGTGTAATGTTCAGTCAAGATGGGGTGCAGAGTGTATATTAATGAGAAAAAAATGAACTTTTTAGTAGTTACCAAATGGCTGCAATGAAACAAAGAGTAAAAAATGTAAAGGGGTCTGAATACTTTCCGTACCCACTGTAACTCCAAGTAAATCAAACTTCTGTGAAATCAAACTGTCCACTTAGGAAGCAATACTGTTTGACAATCAATTTCACATGCTGTTGTGCAAATGGAATAGACAATAGTTGGAAATTATTGGCAATTATCAAGACACACTCAATAAAGGAGTGGTTCTGCAGGTGGAGACCACAGACCACATCTCAGTACCAATGCTTTTTGGCTGATGTTTTGGTCACTTTTGAATGTTGGTTGTGCTTTCACACTCATGGTAGCATGAGACGGACTCTACAACCCACAGAAGTTGCTCATGTAGTGCAGCTCATTCAGGATGGCACATCAATGCGAGCTGTGGCAAGAAGGTTTGCTGTGTCTGTCAGCGTAATGTCCAGAGGTTGGAGGTGCTACCAGGAGACAAGCCAGTACACCAGAAGGCATGGAGGGGGCTGTAGGAGGACAATAACCCAGCAGCAAGACCGCTACCTCCGCCATGCAAAATTACCTCCAGGTCACAAATGTGCATGTGTCTGCACAAACGGTTAGAAACCGACTCCATGAGGATGGTATGAGGGCCCGACGTGCACAGATAGGGGTTGTGCTCACAGCCCAACACCATGCAGGACGCTTGGCATTTGCCACAGAATCCCAGGATTGGCAAAGTCGCCATTGGCGCCCTGTGCTCTTCACAGATGAAAGCAGGTTCACACTGAGCACATGCGACAGACATGACAGAGTCTGGAGATGCCGTGGAGAGCGATCTGCTACCTGCAACATCCTTCAGTTTGACTGGTTTGGCAGTGGGTCAGTAATGGTGCGGGGTGGCATTTATTTGGAGGGCCGCACAGCCCTCCATGTGCTCGCCAGAGGTAGCCTGACTGCCATTAGGTACCGAGATGAGATCCTCAGACCCCTTGTAAGACCATATTCTGGTGCCGTTGGCCCTGGGTTCCTCCTAATGCAGGACAACGGCAGACCTCATGTGGCTGGAGTGTGTCAGCAGTTCCTGCAAGATGAAGGCATTGAAGCTATGGACTGGCCTGCCCGTTCCCCAGACCTGAATCCGATTGAGCACATCTGGGACATCATGTCTCGCTCCATCCACCAATGTCACGTTGCACCACAGACTGTCCAGGAGTTGGTGGATGCTTTAGTCCAGGTCTGGGAGGAGATCCCACAGGAGACCATCCGCAACCTCATCAGGAGCATACCCAGGCTTTGTAGGGAGGTCCTACAGGCACGTGGAGGCCACACACAATACTGAGCCTCATTTTGACTTGTTTTAAGAACATTACATCAAAGTTGGATCAGCCTGTAGTGTGTTTTTCCACTTTAATTTTGGGGGTGACTCCAAATCCAGGCCTCCATTGGTTAATAAATTTGATTTTCATTGATGATTTTTGTGTGATTTTGTTGTCAGCACATTCAACTTTGTACAGAACAAAGTATTCAATGAGAATATTTCATTCATTCAGATCTAGGATGTGTTATTTGAGTGTTCCCTTTATTTTTTTGAGCAGTGTATAATTTCTAGCTATTGAGCCTGTTCTACGGCCGGGTGGCAAGCATTTTTATTGATTATTAATTTTATTAATGGCGCTGGAGTCAGCACATGCGCATACCGCTCTATTCTGCGCCATTTTTTTAAAGACACTGTCTGCAAATTCGCATATACGGTGTCTTCAATAACATAGCGCCGTAGTGCGGTATGCACACGTGCTGACACTGGCGCCTCACTGCTCAGGCACCACCCATCCCGGCTTCGAACAGAAGGACGCGTCCAGCATATTGAGAATACAGGGGATGTACTCACTTACGCTGAGCGCTGTTTATGTAGCGTATTGAGAATAAAGGGGGTGTACTCACTTACTCTGAGCTTTGTATGTATAACGTGCTGAGAATACAGGGGGTGTACTCACCTGCACTGTATGTATAACATGCTGAGAATACAGGGGGGTGTAGTCATGCTGAGCACTGTATATACTGTGTGCCGAATTATTAGGCAGATGAGTATTTTGATCACATGATATTTTTTATACATGTTGTCCTACTCCAAGCTGCATAGGCTTGAGAGCCAACTACCAATTAAGTAAATCTGGTGATGTGCATCTCTGTAATGAGGAGGGGTGTTGACTAATGACATCAACACCCTATATAAGGTGTGCTTAATTATTAGGCAACTTCCTTTCCTTGGGCAAAATGGGTCAGAAGAGAGATTTGACGGGCTCTGAAAAGTCCAAAATTGTGAGATGTCTTGCAGAGGGATGCAGCAGTCTTGAAATTTTCAAACTTTGGAAGCGTGATCACCGAACAATCAAGCGTTTCATGGCAAATAGCCAACAGGGTCGCAAGAAGCGTGTTGGCCAAAAAAGGCGCAAAATAACTGCTCATGAATTGAGGAAAATCAAGCGTGAAGCGGCCAAGATGCCATTCGCCACCAGTTTTGCCATATTTCAGAGCTGTAACGTTACTGGAGTATCAAAAAGCACAAGGTGTGCGATACTCAGGGACATGGCCATGGTAAGGAAGGCTGAAAAACGACGACTTTTGAACAAGAAGCATAATATAAAATGTCAAGAATGGGCCAAGAAATATCTTAAGACTGATCTTTCAAAGTTTTTATGGACTGATGAAATGAGAGTGACTCTTGATGGGCCAGATGGATGGGCCAGAGGCTGGATCAGTAAAGGGCAGAGAGCTCCACTCCGACTCAGACGCCAGCAAGGTGTAGGTGGGGTACTGGTATGGGCTGGTATCATCAAAGATGAACTTGTGGGACCTTTTTGGGTTGAGCATGGAGTGAAGCTCAACTCCCAGACCTACTGCCAGTTTCTGGAAGACAACTTCTTCAAGCAGTGGTACAGGAAGAAGTCGGTATCGTTCAAGACAAACGTGATTTTCATGCAGGACAATGCTCCATCACATGCATCCAACTACTCCACAGCGTGGCTGGCCAGTAATGGTCTAAAAGAAGAAAAAATAATGACATGGCCCCCTTGTTCACCTGATATGAACCCCATAGAGAACCTGTGGTCCATCATAAAATGTGAGATCTACAGGGAGGGAAAACAGTACACCTCTCGGAACAGTGTCTGGTAGGCTGCAGTGGTTGCTGCACGCAATGTTGATCGAAAACAGATCAAGAAACTGACAGAATCTATGGATGGAAGGCTGTTGAGTGTCATCATAAAGAAAGGTGGCTATATTGATCACTAATTTTTTTGGTTTTTGTTTTTGCATGTCAGAAATGTTTATTTCTAAATTTTGTGCACTGATATTGGTTTACCTGGTGAAAATAAACAAGTGAGGTGGGATTATATTTGGTTTTTATTAAGTTGCCTAATAATTCTGCACAGTAATAGCTACCTGCACAAACAGATATCCTCCTAAGATAGCCAAATCTAAAAAAAAAACACTCCAACTTCCAAAAATATTAAGCTTGGATATTTATGAGTCTTTTGAGTTGATTGAGAACATAGTTGTTGATCAATAATAAAAATAATCCTCTAAAATGCAACTTGCCTAATAATTCGGCACACAGTATATATAACGTGCTGAGAATTCAGGGGGGTGTACTCACTCTGTCACTGTCTCTATCTCTCTCTCATCCTGGACATAATGTCGTTATTGCTCCACACTGAGCATGCTCAGTCTATAGAGGCCTCGGACTGATGGACACATCCCTGGTTATATTATAGATATATATATGTTTATATATAGTCCCCAGCTTGGGTATAAATATATATGTATGTAATAGACTGTAGAATTATGTGTAATAAATATTCTTTATTGATGCACGGTTTTGTCTCAGTATATAGCATAAGGAACATAACGTTATAGCGTAACGTTAAGCATCACTAACAGGGTCGGACTGGCCTAGCCGGGTACCGGTGAAATGCCTGGTGGGCCCCAGAGAAGAAGGAGGAAAGATAATAAAACGGAAAAAAAGCAGTTTGTCAGGACACCGGCCCTTTAAAGCCGAAGGCAGGGCGTGCGCACGCAGGGTTCTTACCTGACCCGCTGTGGTGCCGCACATCAAGATGAACGCGGGATGCAGCTGTGAGAGGGCGCTCTGCTCTGACAGGCCGCGCGCCGATGTCACATAGCAGTAACATTACATGGCTGTCAGCCCAACAGAGGCCACACTTGTCAGCTTGCGGTCTCAGATAGGCCAGCGGCCTTTCAATGTTCCTGCTATGTGATGTAAGAACACGGCCTGTCAGAGCAGAGCACCCTGTCACAGCTGCAGCTGGCAGCCAGTTTAACGACCGCGGCAAATATAAGGCAGCAAGAGGACACCGGGGGAGCGTAGGAAGGTAAGAAGTATGTTTTTTTTATCCCCCACCCTCTGTGATTGGACAGGGTAGAGGATATGGGGTCTGACAGAGGGGTTCAAGATGAGGGCAACAAAGCAGCCCAGGATGGGGACACTACTAGTTGGAGGGGCCCAGGATGGGGACACTACTAGTTGGAGGGGCCCAGGATGGGGACACTAATAGTTGGATGGGCCCAGGATGGGGACACTACTAGTTGGAGGGGCCCAGGATGGGGACACTACTAGTTGGAGGGGCCCAGGATGGGGACACTACTAGTTGGATGGGCCCAGGATGGGGACATTACTAGTTGGATGGGCCCAGGATGGGGACACTACTAGTTGGAGGGGCCCAGGATGGGGACACTACTAGTTGGAGGGGCCCAGGATGGGGACACTACTACTACTAAGTAGAGGGGCCCAGGATCTGGGACATTATTAAATAAGGGGGCTCAGTGTGGGGACACTATTAAAGGGAACCTGTCATGTCACTTGGAGCATGTAAACTGCCCACTGCAATATGCATCACTAACACGCTTTTTGAATTAATATCGGTGCTATAATCTTTAGTAAAAAAAAAATCACTTATATCTTACTTGCTCTTTTAGTCATAGGGGTGTTCCTTTCTTTATTCAGTCCGACTTGTTGCCGCCCACTCAATTTGAATTGTCCCCGGTTTGCGCCGACGTCACATGATTAGGCTTGTTGTGGTCCCGCGCTTGCGCACTGTATGCTGTCATCCATGCTTGTGCAATGTGTATTGTAAAGCCACGTGTCGCCGCGACGATCGGCTCCCGCGCATGCACAGTGACACGCGGCTCCCATGCATTCATGTATAATATATACATAATATATACACAGGAGCTCTGTATATAGTGTCAGTGTACAGGTAATGCAGTGATCACCAGTGACATTATATACAGGAGCTCTGTACATAGTATAATGTCACCGGTCACTGTATTACCTGTACACTGACACTTTATACAGAGCTCCTGTGTATAATGTCACCAGTGGTAATATTTGTGTTATCAGTATTGTAGTATTTGGTCACTATGTTGTGGTAATATGTGGTCTGGTCATGGTGTGACAGTATTTCTCTCTTGTATGTGATATTATTCGATCACTATGTGGTCTGGTTGTGGTGTCTGTGGCGGTTTTTGTTCCTTGCATGTGGTATTATTAGGTTACTATGTGGTGGTAATATGTGGTCTGGTCGTGGTGTGGCGGTATTTATCCCCTGTAAGTGGTATTATTAGGTCACTATGTGGTGGCACTATGTGATATGGTCATAGTGTGGTGATATTTGTCCATTGAATGTGGTATTATTCGGTCACTATGTGGTGGTAATATGTGGCTTGGTCATGGCGTGGCGGTATTTCTCCCTTGTATGTGGTATTATTGGTCTTGGTGTAGTTGGATTGTTCTGTGTATGGAGGTAATTTATTCTCTCTGATATCAATAAGGGAAAGATTCTTGATTTCCAATAGAGATTAAGGGGATTAAGTTAATAAAGGATTCCTTATCTTAGACTAACAGGATTTAAGCAAACAGTTGTCTATGCTAGAGAGGAAGCTACAGTGTCACCAAACTGGAACACTAGTTCTCCTACGGAGAGATGAAAATGCAGTGATACAGCAAGGAGTGCGTGGTCCGCATCAAATGGACTTTGAGTGTACTAGTGAGGAGTCGTACCGATGCACCTCAGCCTGTGAGGTCCTCACAAATCAACTGGGAGCTGAGAGTAGCTCTGAGGGGCCGTAGTGACACATCTTGACCCTTATGGTCCCCACAGGGCATGTTGGGCCTTCCCATAATAATTTGTTGGACTGTTGTAGCTTGTAACAAAAGTTATATACTTCTACATGTAACCAGAAAGTTCCTGGTTGTGCATAATGCTGAAGAAGCATTAATAAAGTGTTGTGCCTGCTATATGATGTATTACTTCTCATCAAGTTCTTGTTAAGAAAAGAGAAGTTTATTTTCGGACTTTGGTCTCCCTCATTCATCTCCATACCATCTGGTCCGGGCCTGCCCAGTACAACGGCAGCATGCGAATTGCAGAGTTGGGGGATATGACTCCGCAAAATATATATAATTTTATACATTTTTATCCTTTTGAGGTTCAATTACAGCTATTGCTGTGGGACCTGTGATTTCTATCTACACCACTGTGTATAGGATGTGTATAGGATAATAGAGTATAATAAAGTTGTTATGGACGTGACTTAACTAACATTGTGGTAACATACATAACATACATGTTTTCCGTGTAGTAATGGATATTTCTTGTTGCTAAAACTGAGATTTTTTTTTTTCACTTTAAAAAAAGATTTAAACAGGTCTCATTAGTGCGATCATACAACATACAGGCTCTGATTGCTCAGATAATGCACTGTACTGCTGTAGTGCCGTGTATTATCACTGCCTGTCAGTGTAATACTAACGGCCCCGTACACATGAGATAAGTGTTGACTGATCGGTCATTTGGCAGGCGGCTATCTCTCCTTACTCCCCCATACACACACATATTCCAGCTTTCCTGTGGTCTGTATCAGAGAGTCACCCCCAGACTCCTGTAGTGGAGGATTATCTACAGTAAGAAGAAACAGATTATCCTCTGAAATTCAGGATCCCAGATCCTTCTCTGCCCTGACATCTGTCAGGAGGCCCCCAAATATGTTATATAGTCGACCAAAAACCCCCAAATCACTACTTTCATGCAACTTTAGTCTATGTATGAAGGCGTTAAAAGGTAACTTATTGAACGCTACCTCTGGCCCGAACTAATAGACCTTCATACATTGCAGGCCCAGACACCATTATTAGGCATTTAAGTATTGTAATAACTAGGCAGCCACATACTGTGGAGTACTTGGGCATTCAGCCAAACTCTGTCAAACTTCCTTAGATGCCATGTTTGCTTTTGAAAGCAGCAAGTGGTTAAACTGCCAGGGTTTTTGTTGAAGCCGCACCTCTACTAGCCCTGCGGTGTACATCTATGTTCTGGTGCCCAAAAGAGTTAATTTATTTAAAAAAAAAACAAATGTTTAAGGTGTTAAAAAAGAAAATGTGTCTTGTGCTTTTGCATATTTTTTTCTTTTTACAAGAATTGTTGGCGCCAATTTTCTTTTGAAACATTTTAATTTCTGCTTTTTTCTGGTGTTTTTCTTGTAATATAGGAAAACCTGAGGGCAGAAATAAACTCCATAAAACACTGTACATGGAGACTTTGGTGTCAAATAATTTCTGTCTGCGGTGTTTGTGCAAACAAAAAAGCTTTTATAAAAGCCTCAAACTTCTGTGTGTGAATCAGACATGAGATCTAACGTGATTACAGTCCGGGAAAGACGGCAAAAATTCCTATAGACGGACGGTGCTGATGTAGTCATTGACGGACTCTGACCAAATATGTTTCTAGAGCCGTAGTAAAAGATGAAGATGTCGTCCTCATCATGAAGTAGTTATTTCTCATGTCACGTGTAATGAATATCCCCTGCAGTATTGCTAATGCCGATTCCAGTGTTGGTAAATGAGACGAGAATTAACGTTATGGAAGATGAGTCTTTGAGAAACGTGTTCAGCTACAGACTCCGAGGAAGAAACTGCTTGTTGTCTGTGGCCTAAAATATATAGGTTTTATTAGTAGATGTAAAGAAGAAAACTACTGTAAAATAATATATCTCCTCATATGTTTCCCCTTATTACTTACCTCAAGTAATTGTATTATTATACGTGATTTTTATGATGTTACATCTGCTGATTTTCTTCTCATTTAGGTCTCTACAATATCAGATCCTCTCATTGAAGATCTTCTATATAAGAGAATTTTCCTTATGGAATCATCAAAGATCGAGATGGACAGACACGAGATGGCGGAGAGGATATTACACCTCACCCTAGAGATCCTTTTCCGGGTTACTGGAGAGGTGAGAGATTCTGATGACGTCACATTACATCATTCTTATCTATGGGAATAACAGATAGACAGAACAGGAGAGGTGAGGACTCTGGAAATGTCTAGAGTAAGATTTATTAATGTGTCTCTCCATAACCAGGATTACACAGTAGTGAAGAAGACCTCTAGTGAGCGCTGTCAGGACCCTGTGTCTGAGGGATGGGGAAGACCCCCGAGCCCAATCACAGGACCTCCACCTCGCCCCCTGATACATGAGGACATCAATGACCAGAAGATCCTAGAACTCACCTAATAATAATAATAATAATAATAATAGTTTATTTTTATAGCGCCAACATATTCCGCAGCACTTTACAAATTTTAGGGGGGACTTATACAGACAATACAGAATAAGCATATCTCATATCGAACGGAGTGAGGGCCCTGCTCGCAAGCTTACAGTCTATGAGGAAGTGGGGGAGACACAAAAGGTAAAAAGTACATATATTGTATAATGCAGCCTTGATATACTGAATAGGATAAATAATAATACATGGACTGGTCGCCAGCCAGTATGTGTGCAGTCCTGACAGAGGCTTTTATGTGCATGGTTGGTTTGAACCCGAAGTTGAAGAAGATTTTAATATGGGGGAAAGCTGGGATGGACAGAGTGTGTTTAGGTGATACGCCAGTCTAAAGAAATGTGTTTTTAGGGTTCGCTTGAAACTGTGGGTATTGGGAATTAATCGAACTGTCCTGGGTAGTGCATTCCAGAGAATTGGCGCAGCACGCGAGAAATCTTGGAGACGGGAGTGGGAAGTTCGGATTATGGAGGATTTTAGTTTCAAGTCATTTGCAGAACGGAGGGCACGTGTAGGGTGGTAGACTGAGACAAGGGAGGAGATGTAGGGGGGTACTGAAGCATGGAGCGCTTTGTGGGTAAGCGTGATAAGTTTAAAACGAACTCTATATTGGATGGGCAACCAATGCAATGACTGGCACAGGGAAGAGGCATCTGAGTAGCGGTTGGCGAGGAATATGATCCTGGCTGCTGCGTTCAGGACGGATTGGAGAGGGGAGAGTTTAGTAAGAGGGAGACCGATTAGTAGAGCGTTGCAATAGTCGAGACGAGAATGAATAAGAGCGACAGTAAGAGTTTTTGCCGAGTCAAAGGTGAGAAAAGTCCTGATTCTTGAGATGTTTTTGAGGTGTAGATGACATGAACGAGCGAGTGATTTGATGTGAGGAGTGAAAGAAAGATCTGAATCAAAAATGACCCCAAGACAGCGGGCTTGTAGCTGGGGAGTAATGGTTGAGCCACAAACGGAGATGGCAATATCGGGCACAGGTAGATTAATGGAGGGAGGAAAGACGAGTAGTTCAGTTTTTGACAGATTCAGTTTTAGGTAGAGGGAGGACATAGTGTTAGACACAGCAGAAAGACAATCACTGGTCTTTTGTAGTAATGCAGGGATGATGTCCGGAGCAGAGGTGTATAATTGGGTGTCATCAGCATAGAGATGGTACTGAAAACCGAATCTACTGATTGTTTGTCCAATAGGAGCGGTGTATAAGGAGAAAAGAAGGGGGCCTAGGACTGATCCTTGAGGAACCCCGACAGTAAGAGGAAGTAGGGAGGAGAAGGAGCCGGCAAAAGACACAGAGAAGGAGCGGTCAGAGAGATAAGAGGAGAACCAGGAGAGAACCGTGTCCTTGAGGCCAATAGTGCGGAGCATAGTGAGGAGGAGCTGGTGATCCACAGTGTCAAATGCTGCAGAGAGATCCAGGAGAATCAGCAGGGAGTAGTGACCATTAGATTTAGCTGTTAGTAGATCATTAGAGACTTTAGTGAGGGCAGTTTCAGTAGAATGTAAAGAGCGGAAACCAGATTGTAAAGGGTCAAGAAGAGAGTTGTCTGAGAGATAGCGGATTAGACGGGAGTGGACCAGGCGTTCCAGGAGTTTAGAGATAAAGGGAAGATTGGAAACAGGTCTGTAGTTGGCCGTGCAGTTCTGGTCGAGGGATGGTTTTTTAAGTAATGGTTGTATGCTGGCGTGTTTAAAAGAAGAGGGAAAGATACCAGATGAGAGGGAAAGGTTGAAAATTTTAGTTAGGTGAGAGGTGACAGCTGGAGCAAGGGACTGAAGGAGATGTGAGGGAATAGGGTCGCTGGTGCAGGTGGTAGGGCGAGAAGATGCAAGGAGCCTGATCACTTCATCTTCCGTGACTGGTTCGAAGTCAGAAAATGAGCAAGATACAATGTGGCGGGGGGGAGCATGCATAACATTTGGGGATTGGGAGAAAATTTCCTGTCGGATATGGTCAATTTTTTCTTTGAAATAGTTAGCCAGATCGTCAGCGCTGAGGTCGGTGGTCGGGGCCTGTGCTGTTTGATTGAGGAGAGAATGAAACGTGTCAAAGAGTCGTTTAGGATTATTGGAAAGTGAGATGATGAGGTTGTTAAAGTAGGTTTGTTTGGAGAGGTGAAGGGCAGAGTTATATGTTTTCAGCATAAATTTATAGTGGAGGAAATCTTCGGGCAGATTTGATTTTCTCCACAGCCGTTCAGCGCACCTGGAGTACCTCTGGAGAAGACGTGTTTGAGGCGTGTGCCAGGGTTGTCGCCGTCTATGCCGAATTGTTCTTTGTGTAGGAGGTGCGGCTTCATCCAGGGCGCATAACATTATTTTGTTATAATGCTTCAATGCAGATTCGGGACATGAGAGGGAGGAGATTGGGGCCAATGATGATTGCAACCTTTTTATAAATTTCTGGGTGTTAATGGCGCGTAAATTTCTATAAGTGTGGACGGTGGGAGTGTCTTGAGTAGAGTCACAGTTCTTGACAGAGAATGAAAGAAGATTATGGTCAGAGAGTGTAAGGGGAGAGTTAGTAAAGTCATGTACTGAGCAAAGCCGGGAGAAGATCAGGTCCAATGTGTTCCCGTCCTCATGTGTAGGAGAATTAGCAAGCTGTGAAAGGCCGAAGGAGGAGGTTAATGATAAAAGATGCGTGGCAGATGGGGAAAGAGGATCGCCAATTGGGATGTTAAAGTCTCCCATGATTATCGTGGGGATGTCGCAGGATAGAAAATTTGTAAGCCAGGCAGCAAAGTGATCCAGGAATTGACGGGGGGGACCTGGGGGGCGATAGACAACCGCCACTCGCAGGGAGAAGGGCCGGTAGAGTCTGACTGTGTGGGCCTCAAAGGACGGGAAGATAAGGGAGGGTACAGGGGGGATAACCTGAAAAGTACATTTTGTTGAAAGAAGCAGACCAACACCTCCACCTGATCTGTTGTCAGGTCGCGGGGTATGAGAGAAATGTAGGCCACCATAGGAGAGAGCTGCAGCGGCGGTGGTGTCCGACTGCTGGATCCAGGTTTCAGTGAGAGCCAGAAGGTTGAGGGAATTAGAGAGGAAAAAGTCATGGATGTAAGAGAGTTTATTACAAGCTGAGCGTGCATTCCAAAGGGCACAGTTGAATGAGACAGAAGATATGCAGGGAATATTAATGAGATTAGCAGGGTTTCTGAATGTAACAGGGAAAGAGTTAGTGTTATTATTACTGGAGGGTCCTGGGTTGGGAGAAATATCACCTGCGACTAATAGAAGGAAGATACAGAGAGTGAGCAGATGATTGAGTGATTTGTGAGAGCGTTTCCTGCGTTGTATGGTGGGAATGAATGGATCTGCGTGGTATAACATTGTGAAGAGAGCATGACAACTGTACATAGGAGAAGAGAGGAGTGAGGGATTAATATGGATGGAGTGTGCCGCATTTGTGGGAGAACGGTGAATGTGGATGATTGTAGCAACCAGAGTATAAATGGCACAGATACAAATGGTGAATACTGTTTGCCAAAAAGATGACCTGGAAGCAAGTTTGTTTAATTGTCTTGCATGTCTTACCTGTCTCCTGCCCTGTCCAACTGCCATTTTCTAACTGCCAGGGCACTTTGCTAAATTATGGCACTTCGATAAAGTATGCATAAATGCTATATGCATAAATGCCCCCGCATAAATGCCTCCCCTTAACTAAGTCTCAATATATAGGGACGTATCTGCTTAGATCTGCACAGATTTAACTCATTAACAATCAATCACTAGCTTAAAAGACAACAGGAGACCATAAAGTGCAGGGAAAAAAAAACAGACTAGTAAACTCGGCATGGATCATAAACTCTTAAAGTAAGTGTGATGACCTTTAAGTATCATGGAATAAAAAAGCTAGAGGAGTGAAAAAATATATACCAGAAATTGATAGGCTGCAGAGCATTGCATGGAGATATAATGCAGTTTTCAGGACAGATCACACAAGCAGTGAAAAATATATACCAGAAATTGATAGGCTGCAGAGCATTGCATGGAGATATAATGCAGTTTTCAGGACAGATCACACAAGCAGTGAAAAATATATACCAGAAATTGATAGGCTGCAGAGCATTGCATGGAGATATAATGCAGTTTTCAGGACAGATCACACAAGCAGTGAAAAATATATACCAGAAATTGATAGGCTGCAGAGCATTGCATGGAGATATAATGCAGTTTTCAGGACAGATCACACAAGCAGTGAAAAATATATACCAGAAATTGATAGGCTGCAGAGCATTGCATGGAGATATAATGCAGTTTTCAGGACAGATCACACAAGCAGTGAAAAATATATACCAGAAATTGATAGGCTGCAGAGCATTGCATGGAGATATAATGCAGTTTTCAGGACAGATCACACAAGCAGTGAAAAATATATACCTGTAAGAAGAGAAGAAAGATGGATATTAGCAATGCCATTTTCTAACTGCCAGGGCACTTTGCTAAATTATGGCACTTCGATAAAGTATGCATAAATGCTATATGCATAAATGCCCCCGCATCACCTACAAGATGATTGAGCTGCTGACTGGAGAGGTGACACTGCTGGGAATGCTGGGACATTATACAGTAACGCTATGAAGAGATTGAGGGGATGACTGTATCATTGTATGTGTCAGGTTCCTATAAGGTGTCAGGATGTCGCTGTCTATTTCTCCATGGAGGAGTGGGAGTATTTAGAAGGACACAAAGATGTGTACAAGGACATCATGATGGAGGTTCCCCAGCCCCTCATATCACCAGGTAATAGACAGGACTAAATACACACGGCCTATAATTATCTGTATGTAAAGAATGAATTCAGTCCCTATATGTGTTTCCTCCAGATCTATCCAGTAAGAGGACAACACCAGAGAGATGTCCCCGTCCTCTTCTTCCACAGGACTGTAAACAAGAAGATCTCAGTGTTCCTCAGGATCATCAGGTAGATGGAGAGAAGGTGTCATGAGATCTCCCCTATGATGTGTAGACGGCTGTGAAGGTCTTGTGCTCAGTCTTGTTTTATCCACCAGTATTATACGTTTTATACTTGTGTAATGAGATTGGTGGAGATGGCAGGATTAGAGCTGATCATAGATGTGACTTCTCCATCTGTCTGTGACTTTTACAATATTTGTTTTAGGGTGAAGATCTGACCCACATTAATACTACAGAGACATATGTGAGGGGGGATAAGCAGTGTAAAGAGGAGATTCCTACATATGACTACCCAGGTGAGTAGTAACCACTAAATGCAGAGAAGTCACAGATTCTTCTCAGTCACCGGCTGTGGCTGCTTTATCGGTCGTGTATTCCCGGCCGTATCACAATCATGTGATCACCATTTTGCCTCTAGACCACAACATTCTCCTCCACCCAAAACTGTTAAAACGACTTTAGGTATTGAAGCCCTTCTCTAGAACTTACAACCTAGAGGATCCATCTACCAACTGAAATTAGAAGATTACTGTGATCTGTCATTGCCTTGGTGAATAATTTAATATTTTTGCCATTTTTATGGACAGCTTGGATATAATGTTCAAAAATATAAAATTCAAGGATATTTTATTAAAAAATAATAATTTGTTTTATTCTTGGCAGATAATTTTACCAGGAGATCAGAGGGAACGCTGACATCTTCAATTTTTAAAACAGATGATCTAGAGATCCCACAGGATACAATTGAAGTGAATGCCATTACTCCAGATTTACCATCATCCCATCACAACAAAGATTTGTCATTTGATTCTTTAAAACAGCTCCTGTCTTCTGATTTTTTATTGACTACCACGGAAAATCTGAGTCACAAAAGAGGCATTAAAAAACGAACTGCTCCTAACGCCAAGAAGCCATTTTCACTTTCAGAATATGGAAAAAGTTTTCCTCTCGAAAAGTCTTTTCTTCAAAAAATGTACACAGCAGAGAATAGAATTTCCTGCTTCAAGTGTGGGAAATGTTTTAACCAGAAATCAGATCTTGTTAGTCACCAGAGAAGTCACACAGGGGAAAAGCCATTTTCATGTTCAGAATGTGGGAAATGTTTTACATGGAAATCACTTCTTGTTAGGCACCAGAGAAGTCACACAGGGGAAAAGCCATTTTCATGTTCAGAATGTGGGAAATGTTTTACATGGAAATCACTTCTTGTTAGACACCAGAGAAGACACACAGATGAGAAGCCATTTTCATGCTCAGAATGTGGGAAATGTTTTACAAGGAAATCACTTCTTGTTAGACACCAGAGACGTCACACAGGGGAAAAGCCATTTTCATGTTCAGAATGTGGGAAATGTTTTACATGGAAATCACTTCTTGTTAGACACCAGAGAAGTCACACAGGGGAGAAGCCATTTTCATGTTCAGAATGTGGGAAATGTTTTACATGGAAATCAATTCTTGTTAGACACCAGAGAAGTCACACAGGGGAGAAGCCATTTTCATGTTCAGAATGTGGGAAATGTTTTTTATGGAAATCACTTCTTGTTAGACACCAGAGAAGTCACACAGGGGAAAAGCCTTTTTCATGTTCAGAATGTGGGAAATGTTTTACAAGGAAATCGCTTCTTGTTACACACCAGAGAAGTCACACAGGGGAGAAGCCTTTTTCATGTTCAGAATGTGGGAAATGTTTTAACCGCAAAGCGCATCTTCATAGCCACCAAAAAATACACACAGGGGAGAAGCCTTTTTCATGTTCAGAATGTGGGAAATGTTTTAACCAGAAAACGCATCTTGATAGCCACCAAAGGTTACACACAGGGGAGAAGCCTTTTTCATGTTCAGAATGTGGAAAATGTTTTAGCCATAAATCAGATTTTGTTAGTCACCAGAGAAATCACACAGGGAAGAAGCCTTTTTCTTGTTCAGAATGTGAAAAATATTTTAGCCGTAAATCTGAATTTGTTAGTCACCAGAGAACTCACATAGGGGAGAAGCCATTTTCCTGTTCAGAATGTGGTAAATGTTTTGGCTCGAAAGCAAATCTTGATATCCACCAGAGAATCCATACTGGGGAGAAGCCTTTTTCATGTTCAGAATGTGTGAAATGTTTTTTACGAAAATCACTTCTTGTTAGACACCAGAGAAGTCACACAGGGGAGAAGCCATTTTCATATTCAGAATGTGGGAACTGTTTTCTAGATAAATCAACTCTTGTTAATCATCAGAGAATTCACACAGGGGAGAAGCTTTTTTCATGTTCAGAATGTGGGAAATGTTTTAACCGGAAAGCCCATCTTGATAGCCACCAGAGAACCCACACAGGGGAGAAGCTTTTTTCCTGTTCAGAATGTGGAAAATATTTTATGACGAAATCATCTCTTCTTAGACACCAAAGAATTCACATAGGGGAGAAGCCTTTTTCATGTTCTTAATTGTGGAAAATGTTTTACTTGGAAATGAACTCTTGCTAAACATCAGAGAAGTCACACATTGTAAAAACCTTTCATGTTCAGAATGTTGGAAATTTTCTAACCGAAGATTATATCTTCTTAAAGGAGTTGACTACTACTAGGACCTCCCCTTGTCATTCCTCATGTTTGGACTCATTAAAATAAAAACACTCATACTCTCCTCCCGTTCCAGCGCCTTTCCAGCGGTGTCGCGACTCACGTTCCTGGGGCTCACATAAGGTTGTTACATCACACTAGCCATGCTCATAATCAGTTTAATTTACTGTCATTATATCTGGGCTGTGGTTACGTCATACTGTATAGGGAGCTGTGAGGGACATTATACTGGTAGTTGTAGGGTACATCATACTGTATAAGGGTCTGTGGGTGACATTATACTGGAGGCTGTGGGGACATCACACTTGTTTTGGGGCTAAAGGGGACACTATACTGGCGACTGTGGTGAAATCATAGTGTATAGTGGGCTATGGGGGAAATTATACTGGGTACTGTGGGGACATCATACTGTATGGGGGGCTGTGGGTACATCATACTGTATAGGAGTCTGAGGTGACCAAACTGCATAGAGGGCTGTGAGGGACATTATATTGGGGTTTGTGGTGACCATACTGTTGGGCACCTTAGCTTGACAGTCGATCTGTAACTGAAAAGTCATCATGACGTTTGAACAAGGTTGAGATGAAGAGAAAGTGAACGACTCAAATAAAGAAAATGTCCCTTTATACGGTACTTGGATGTAATTTTTTATTTGTGATACTGCCTGCATCTCATCCGTACTGTGATTTCGTAACGGCCGCAATCTGATAATGGCTGGAAACATCAACTCCCAGTATCTTTTTACCATTAATAATGACATACTGGGAGTTGTTGGTTCATGTGCTACAAATGCATATGGCTCTGACCTGACATTAGAAATAATTGCTATACTAAGCTTGGTTCATTTATTCAAGTACTTTTGGTGGTTTTGATGCTGTATTCATGTTATCGTGATTTATTCATGTACTGATGATGGTACTGGTTTTGTATTTATTTACTGTTGACGGTATTGGTGCTGAATTCATATACTAATAGTGGTTCTAGTGATATATTCATGAATTGATGATTCTAGGGACCTATTTATTTACTTAGTGTGGTTCTTGTACCATATTCATATATTATTGATGGGTCTGGAGAAGTGTTGGTCGAGCATGTATTCTTAACCCTTTCGGCGTGCACGCTCGGGTGCTCGCCGGGTATATGAGGCTAGCTCGGCATCTATGTTAGTGTCGCCGCATCTTCATGTGTCACAGCTGATAAGCAGCTGTGACACATGCAGGGATTGCCTATCACCTGTGACACATGTGTAGCACCCTGAGGATTCGGCTGCTACAGGGGTATTACGCCTCAAGCCAGAGGTGTGATATTCCACTCCCGGGTAAGGATGGAGTGTGGAACTGAGCTCAGTAGGCTGCATGCACTACATACATCCCATTTCCGGGGGACAGACCAATTGTACTCCCACTAGAGAAATGTGCAGGTACGACAGTGTCTGTTCCTGGCTGGAGTGGGAGGGGGGTGGAACATCCCAGTAGTGTAGGGGCAGATAGGGGGAGCAGCCTGGGTAAAGCTAGGAGCTCATTGGGTGCTGGTCACCTGAGCTCACACATAGAGGGAGTATATAAGGTGGGAACCATCTTAGATCAGGGTCAGTCTGTGAGACGTCAGTCTTTTGTAGAGGTTTGGTCAGTCTGAGAGAGCCTGAGAAGCAGAGAGAGAGGAGAAAGAAGGACCCAGAAGGGGGAGAAGAGGGAACTCCAAGAACCCAAAATTAGATCAGAGGGTGAAGAGTTGGCAACAGGGTACCGGATCCCAAGCTGGTGGAGGCTACAGCACACCTTAGCCAGAGACCGGAGGTCGTGGGCAGGATCTGCCACGACCACCCACTAAATCCACCCGGAAGGCAAACCAAGAATAGGGTCAGGGAACCCAGAGACAAGGGTTTACCAACAAGAGGCCCGAGGGAGCCGGACTTAGGTGGATCCCTGGTGGGGAAGGCCAGAGAGAAGGACAAGTCAGAAAGGGAGCTCAGGACCACGCTCCAGAATCACCTGGGGGTTGGCCGAGTCCAAGACCTGGTGGACGCAGCACGGCTCGGGCGGTCACTTAAGGCCAGAGTGACCACAAGAACAGCAGTAAGTAAAAACCCTGAACTGCACAGCCCGGCTCGGAGTCTTCTTAACATCCACACTGCACCACCACTACCACCATCCTCTACACCTGACCCCCTGAGGCTATACCCCTCCCGTTGGGGGTTATACTACCCGAAGCTGCACACATACCACCAGCCTCAGCGGACCCTGCTGCAGCGGCGGCCGTATTGACCGCAAATCAACTGGTGGCGTAGTCGACATAAAAGAACATCTAGTAACATCTATGAGGACTGCCACACACTGAGCTTGACACCCTGGGCACGGACCGGGTCACAGCCACTCGGAGACTACAACCCCCATCTGATCCGGCTCCGGGTATCCCTAACAACATGGCCCAGGGGGCGCGTCACATGCAGCCACGGTGACATTAACATAGAGGCCGAGCGCGCCGCAAATACTCGACGAGCATCCGAGCGTGCACGCCGAAAGGGTTAACAATTAGTGATGATCGAGCGTGCTCATTGCTCAAGATTTACGAGCATGGAAAAACAGGCATTCCTCACATGTATTAAAGCTGTCGAAACAGTCGCAAATCATGTTCACGGAGCGACGAAAACATAAAGCCCGAACACGCTGAAGATAATAGGTGCTCGCCAGAGCATGCTCGTAAATCTCGAGCAACGAGCATGCTCGATCATCACTATTAACAATACATGCTCGATCAACACTAGTCTGGAGTTCTATTTATATACTAATGATGATTTTGGCTTCATATCCATGTACTGATGATGGTTCTTGTGATGAATGCATCACTAGAACACCATTAGTACATGAATATAGTAGCAGAACACCCAACCCTACATAACTATGTCACCAACACCACCATCAGAACAAGAATATGTCAACAGAACCACCATATGTACATGAATGTCACCAGAAACCCGATCAGTACAGGAATATGGGACCAAAAACATCAGTTTCATTGCAAGCTGTATTTTTTGCATAATTGAAACCAAGTGGCCTCCATTATGGGGTAGTAATAAGGTAACACCAGCTCACCTGAGCAATGACGTCCTGAAGCATAGGTGCGATGAACCATTCGCAGTAGTTCCACAGCATAAGGAGAAAGGATTACCAGTTTCATGAATAGTTCAAAAAATAGGTTTCTTTATTGTGAAAAAAGCTCTTTAAAAACAGATTCCATAGTCACATAGTGTAGCCAGGGCAACGCGTTTCGAACGTTAAAGATGCGTTCTTTGTCAAGACTGGCTTGCAAATGGCATACCCATGGTATATAAACCATTGTTCACCAATCGCATACAAAATGGAAGTCACATGATACATAAATTTGAATACAAAAATATAAAACCAATTTGCAGAGTATATGCATAGTAAAAACAATCACATGACAAAGAAGAAATCACATATGCATAGAAAAGTTACTCGCTATAATGGAACAGTAGTTCCCTCCGTAAATTTAGTCCATTTGGTTGGCAAGTGTTCAGATGATACATCCAAAATGCTTCTCGATCAAGTAGGCGTCTCCTATTATCCCCGCCCCAAGGATCAAAGGTAAGTTTTTCAATGCCAAAGACCTGAAATGAGGATGTCTCTCTATTATGCTGCTCAATAAAATGTCTGGAGGCGCAAGAAATGTTATGATTAGTGACATTAAAAATATCAGAAAGATGTTCTGCCACTCGCTGTTTTAATTTTCTTATAGTGCATCCCACATATAACAGATCGCAGCTGGCACATCTTATGATGTAAACCACATAATTACTGTATTATCAGATAGCTTTTTATATTGTGGGTTTCACTGGAATCAGCATTAGTGAAGTTTTTAGTGATTTTTACATAGCGACAAATGCCGCATCTGGTGTAACCACACTTGTAAAACCCTTTACAATTAAGCCAGGTATGCCGTTTTTGTCGATTATTTGGGCGACTAGATGCCAATAGCCCCCCTATTGTTTGCGCTTTTTTTGCCACCACCAAAACTCCAGAATCAAGAATTTTAGATAATACAGTATCCTCATATAAAATAGGAAGATGTTTCAGTATTATATTTTTAATCAGTTGAAATTGTGAACTATATCTAAAGGAAATAACATTTCGATTTTTATGTGCTGTAATATCATTCCGATTAATCCTTGCCCTAGACAGATCAATCAGATCCAGTCTATTTTTACTGTCCACAATTTTTTCTGCTCTCTTTAAAGACCAATCCGGATAACCCCTAGATTTCAATTTATTTTTACACCTGATGAATTCTTCATCCAATTTGTTGGCATTGTTACAGTTACGTTTGATTCTTGTCAGTTCCCCCACAGGTATAGCTTTTATAGTATGGCGCGGATGTCCGCTTTTGGCATGTAGAATGGTATTCCCAGATATGGGTTTGGAAAATGTGGAAGTAGTGATGGAACCGTCAAGAATCTCCAATTTTAGATCAAGAAATGATATACACTTAGAATCAGAGGTGTAAGTGAAAGAAAGATTAAATTCATTGTTATGTAAATACTTAATGAATTCTGGTATGGCAGACACATCCCCACTCCAAATAAAGATCAAATCATCGATGTATCTGCCATACCAGAAAACATCACCAGCCCATGGATTAGCGAAGGTGTACAATGCAACATATTCCCAATGGGACATTACCATATTTGCTAGCAATGGAGAATAGCTAGATCTCATGGATACTCCTCTACATTGGAGATAAAATTCCCGATTGTACATAAAAAAATGATTAGTCATAAGTAGTGTTGAGCGATACCTTCCGATATCAGGAAATATCGTATCGGATTGGATCGGACCGATACTCAAAAAGTATCGGATATCGCCGATTCCGATACCGGAAACCAATGCAAGTCAATGGGACACTAATATCGGAGTGAAAATAAACCCATTCTTTCCTTGTAGGTTAATTCTACATGAAGTAAAACAACTATGAATAATGTAGAATGTATTATGCGAAAAGCCGGCAATTCATCAGCGGCATACACCGGTACTCGACAATTTACAACAGAAAGAATAGAGCTTCACACATAGATTAGATAGATAGAAACATGTCAGTCACATATATATGAAGCACAGTGACAGTGTTGCTTACTGTACTTGTCATTTAGTGTAAAGGATTTATTAAAAAAAATAATAGTGTTTTCATGCACCGTTTCTTTAAAAAAGCCGGCCGGCAATTCAGCAGCGGTACCCGACAATTTATAACAGACAGAATAGAGCTTCACACATAGATTAGATAGATAGAAACATGACAGTCACATATATATGAAGTACAGTGACAGTGTTGGTTACTGTACTTGTCATTTAGTGTAAAGGATTTATTTAAAAAAATAATAGTGTTTTCATGCACCGTCTCTTTAAGAAAGCCGGCCGGCAATTCAGCATCTGTACCCGACAATTTAGAATAGAAGGAATAGAGAATCATACATAGATTAGATAGATAGAAACATGTCAGTCACATATATATGAAGTACAGTGACAGTGTTGATTACTGTACTTGTCATTTAATGTTAAAATAAAGGATTTATTTAAAAAAAAATTGGCGTGGGGTTCCCCTTAATTTTAGTCTCTAGCGGAGGTTAAGCAGACAGCTGGGGCAGATGTTTGAAGCCTGGGAAGGGGGTAATACCCACGGAGCTTCCCAGGCTACTAATATCAGCCCCCAGCTGAATACCTAGCCTTTACTAGCTATTAAAATGGGGGACCCCCCCCAAAAAAATGACGTGGGGTCCCCCCTAATTTAATAGCTAGCAAAGGCTAGGCAGACAGCTGGGGGCTGATATTAATAGCCCAGTAAGGGTGCCATGAATATTGGCCCCCTCCCAGGCTAGAAACACCAGCCGTCAGCCGCCCCAGAAATGGCGCATCCATAGGATGCGCCAACTCTGGCACTTAGCCTCGCTCTTCCCACTGCCCTGTAGCGGTGGCAGTGGGGTAATAGGGCTGGGGTTGATGTCAGCTTATAATGCCAGCTGACATCAAGCCCAGGTTAGTAATGGAGAGGCGTCTATAAGACACCCCCATTACTAACCCCATAGTCAAAGTTAAAAAAAAAACACAAACACCCAGAATAAAGTCCTTTAATTGAAATAAAGACACAATTCTTTATTGTTCTAAATTAAACCATACTTACCATCACGCCCATTCCAGCTGAAGCCAACGATCTCCTGCAATAAAAGAAAAATAATAAAGCAACCTCATCCTTACCTTTCGATGGTTCCCAGGACAGCTCCAGCTCTGCTACATCGAGATGACAGGCTGGACCGCAGCAGAACGCTGCCATCCAACCTGTCATCCCGCGGACACTGAGAAGCGCAGGCATGCTTGCGCTCCTCAGTGTCTCTCTGTGACGGCATTCAGATGAGCCGACAATGAACTCGGCTCACCTCATGCACGTCACTGACAGCGTGGGAGAATTCTCCTGCACTCAGCGCTTCAGCGTGAGAATTTTCCCACGCTGTCAGTGACGTGCATGAGGTGAGGTCATGTCCAATGAACTCAGCTCACCTCATGCACGTCACTGACAGCGTGGGAGAATTCTCACGCTGAAGCGCTGAGTGCAGGAGAATTCTCCCACGCTGTCAGTGACGTGCATGAAGTGAGCCGAGTTCATTGGACATGACCTCACCTCATGCACGTCACTGACAGCGTGGGAAAATTCTCCTGCACTCAGCGCTTCAGCGTGAGAATTTTCCCACGCTGTCAGTGACGTGCATGAGGTGAGCCGAGTTCATTGGACATGACCTCGGCTCATCTGGATGCCGTCACAGAGAGACACTGAGGAGCGCAAGCATGCCTGCGCTTCTCAGTGTCTGCGGGATGACAGGCTGGATGGCAGCGTTCTGCTGCGGTCCAGCCTGTCATCTCGATGTAGCAGAGCTGAAGCTGTCGTGGGAACCATGGAAAGGTAAGGATGAGGTTGGTTTATTATTTTTCTTTTATTGCAGGAGATCATTGGCTTCAGCTGGAATGGGCGTGATGGTAAGTATAGTTTAATTTAGAACAATAAAGAATTGTGTCTTTATTTCAATTAAAGGACTTTTTTCTGGGTGTTGTGTTTTTTTTAAATACTTTACTAGAAATTCATGGTGGTCATGTCTAATATTGGCGTGACCCCATGAATTTCGGGCTTAGGGCCAGCTGATAATGCCAAGCTGGCCTTAACCCCTTTATTACCCAGTGAGCCACCGCACCAGGGCCCTGGATGAGTTGGGTACAGCGCCAGAAGATGGCGCTTCTATGAACGCGCCATTTTCCGGGGCGGCTGCGGACTGCAATTTGCAGCGGGTGGGGCCCAGAAAGCTTGGGTCTCCCTGCGCTGCAGATTCCAGCCCCCAGCTGCCTAGTTGTACCTGGCTGGACACAAAAATAGGGCGAAGCTCCATGTATTTTTTTTTTAAATTATTTCATGAAATTCATGAAATAATTAAGAAAAAAAGGGCTTCCCTATATTGTTGTGTCTGGCCAGGTACAAATAGGCAGCTGGTGGTTGGGGGCAGCCCGTTCCTGCCTGCTGTACCTGGCTGGACCCAAATATAGTGCGAAGCTCCACGTCAATTTTTTTTTAATTATTTCATGAAATAATTTTTTAAAAAAAGGGCTTCCCTATATTGTTGTGTCCGGCCAGGTACAAATAGGCAGCTGGTGGTTGGGGGCAGCCCGTTCCTGCCTGCTGTACCTGGCTGGACACAAATATAGGGCGAAGCCCCACATCAATTTTTTTTTAATTATTTCATGAATTTCCTGAAATAATTAAAAAAAAATTGACGTGGGGCTTCGCACTATATTTGGGTCCAGCCAGGTACAGCAGGCAGGAACGGGCTGCCCCCAACCACCAGCTGCCTATTTGTACCTGGCCGGACACAACAATATAGGGAAGCCCTTTTTTTCTTTATTATTTCATGAATTTCATGAAATAATTAAAAAAAAAAATATGTGGGGCTTCTCCCTATTTTTGTGTCCAGCCAGGTATAACTAGGCAGCTGGGGGATGGAATCTGCAGCGCAGGGAGGCCCAAGCTTTCTGGGCCCCCACCGCTGCAAATTGCAGTCTGCAACCACCCCGGAAAATGGCGCGTTCATAGAAGCTGGATGCTGTACCTGGCTGGCATACAAAAATATAGCAAAGCCCACGTCAAAATTTTTGGGAAAAATTAATTCAAAAATAAATAATAATTTAGGGACTGCATCTTTATTAACTCCTCAAATGTCATTTAGTGTTAAAATAAAGGATTTATTTAAAAAAAAATTGGCGTGGGATCCCCCATAATTTTAGTCTCTAGCGGAGGTTAAGCAGACAGCTGGGGCAGATGTTTGAAGCCTGGGAAGGGGGTAATACCCACGGAGCTTCCCAGACTACTAATATCAGCCCCCAGCTGAATACCTAGCCTTCACTAGCTATTAAAATGGGGGACCCCCCCAAAAAAATGACGTGGGGTCCCCCCTATTTTAATAGCTAGCAAAGGCTAGGCAGACAGCTGGGGGCTGATATTAATAGCCCAGGAAGGGTGCCATGAATATTGGCCCCCTCCCAGGCTAGAAACACCAGCCGTCAGCCGCCCCAGAAATGGCGCATCCATAGGATGTGCCAACTCTGGCACTTAGCCTCGCTCTTCCACGCTGCCCTGGTGCGGTGGCAGGGGGTAATAGGGCTGGGGTTCATGTCAGCGCCAGCTGCCATGAAGTCCAGGTTAGTAATGATGGGCGTCTATAAGACACCCCCATTACTAACCTACAAAGTGTTAAAAAGAAAAAACACACTACACCCAGAAAAAAAATAATTTATTTGAAATAAAACACACCATTTTATTTCATTCTTAGTTTACTAAAAAAAAATAGTTACCTGTCCACGTTCCTGCGCTGATCTCCCATGCACAGCTGTCACATCTGGAGATGGTGACAGCTGTGCATGGCTGCTGTAAGCTCACGCTGCCGGGAACACGTCCGCTCCTGGCAGCGGGAGCCACTGACTGAGGTCACCGGAGTGCATTCAGTCAGCGCAGCTCCGGATACCTCCTTTACGGCACTGCTGTACCGTGGGAATTTCTCACGATACAGCAGGGCCGTAAAGGAGCTGACTGGAGCAGCGCTGCCTGAACTCCGGCGAACCCGCTTATGCAATGACGGGGCTGCTTTACGGCCCCATCATTCTAGCGGCGGCAGCGGTTCAGAGCGGTCACATTCTATGTGGCTGCTCTGAACTGGAGATCATCGTGGAACACTCGTGGACTACTACGGAGGGGTAAGGATAAGGTTGTGGTTTATTATTTTATATTTTATTACAGGAGATTGATGGCTTCGGGGAATTAGGTGTCTAGGTGAGTATAGGTGTAGTTTTTTATTTTTTACTTTATTTTAGGTGGCGATCGGCGGGGACAGGTAATGTATGAACTAATTTATTGTAGGTAACCACTGGCCACCAATGACATGTATTTAAAATTTATTGGGGACACAGTAGGGCTATTTAAATAACAGGATCAGGCTGATGGGAACTACTGCTCCCATCGAGCTGATCCTGCTGGCACGAGTGGACGGGGGACAGACATAGGCCGATGGGAGTAGTAGTGTCACATCGGCCTATGTCTGCCTGCACGCACACACCCGCAGACATCGCACAGACATCGCACAGACACCGCACAGACACCGCACACACTCGCAGACATCGCACAGACACCGCACAGACACCGCACACACCCGCAGACACCGCACAGACACCCCACACACCGCGCACACCCGCACAGACACCCACACACACCAATCATGACCGGTCTGGGAGGTGAGGCTGACCTGTGCGACCGTGGGAAAGTTCATGTGAGTTCATGCAATGCAGTGAAGCATGAACTCACATGAACCCTCCGAGGGCACCGCGGCGACTTCAAATGAACAGCTGATCGGCATCACCTGATACCTCAGCTGTTCATTTGAAATAACCGGCGGGAAAGCGCAGCACAGAACGGGAAAGCCGGCGGTGAAGTCTTTTCACTGCCGGCTTCCCCGCCCGGGTCCTTCGCTCCCCGCTCCTTGGTGCTGCGCTCCCCGCCCGGTCCTAACTTACGATCGGGATGGGAGGTGGCGAGGGGAGCGGAGGATCGGGGTGGGAGGCTGCGGGGAAGCAGCATGGGGCTGTGTGATTGTTTAAAAGTTGGCGGCTTTTTACCGCCCGCCGGCTTTTAAACAATCAGGAGAATTCTCCCACGCTGGGATGGCATTCTGATGACAGGATGGATCGCAGCTGAGCGCTGCCATCCAGCTTGTCATCCTTCAGAGACACTGCAGAGCGCAGGCATTATGGGAACTTCCGATTCCGGTATTCGATATTGTAAAAGTATCGGAATTAAGTATCGGAATTCCGATACCGCGAATATCGGCCGATACCCGATATTTCAGTATCGGAATGCTCAACACTAGTAACCAGTGTAATGACTGGCACAAGGTGGAGGCATCAGTGAAGCGGCTGGACAGAAATACGACCCTGGCTGCCGCATTCAGGACAGATTGGAGAGGGGAAATTTTGGTAAGAGGGAGACCGATCAGAAGAGAGTTGAAGTAGTCCAGACGAGAGTGAATAAGAGCGACAGTAAGAGTCTTAACAGTTTCAAAAGTGAGAAAAGATCGGATTCTGGAGATGTTTTTAAGATGCAGGTGACAAGAGCGAGTGAGTGATCGGATATAGGGAGTAAAGGAGAGGTTAGTGTCGAATATGACCCCAAGGCAGCGGGCGTGCTGCTTGAGAGTTATGGTTGAACCCTCCAAGGTAATTTCGATGTTAGGTAGAGTTATGTTAGTAGAGGGGGAAAACACCAGAAGTTCAGTTTTGAAGAGATTCAGTTTAAGATAGAGGGAGGACATTATGTTAGACACAGCAGACAAACAATCCTTGGTATTTTGTATTAGGGTAGGGGTGATGTCAGGGGAAGAAGTGTATAATTGGGTGTCGTCAGCATAGAGATGATACTGGAACCCAAATCACCTAACTCTGGGTTAAGTTGTCTCTCTGTTTCCGGATAAATAGACCCCATGTCATGATACACTCAGGTGGGACAATGTTGACTGTACTGAAGGTTTTGCTCTGATCCTACACCTATTCCAACACATTTGGTTACCTTACTTTCTGTTACCTCAGCGAAAACCCTTCAAGAGAATAGATGTGGAATCAGACTGTACATTAGCAGAATAATTGGCTAAGATAACAACACTCAAATAAGTCTCTACCCCTAATTTTTTCTCAGGAGAACTGCTACCGAAACCTGAGGTTGTGAAACGTGCTGACTGGGTCCTTGTGAAGGTGATAAAGAAGAAACACTGGCACCAGCCTAAGTGGGAAGGTCCTTACCAAGTCCTATTGACCACTCCCACTGCTGTCAAAATTGCTGAACGTACATCACGGATACATCTGTCCCACTATTAAAAGGGTTGACGGAAGTCTAGGGAAAGTTAGGCAGGGAACAAACCCAGTCTCCTGAAGCATAAACCCGGCTACAAAGGGGGGGTTCTCCAAAAGGGAGAGTTCATCTCAAACCGGTGAAGACACCCACTTCCCTTTTCCCGGTGGACGGAGACAGGGTAGGCAGTAGAAGAAAAAAAAGATGTACTAGGGACAGTTATTTTGGGAATCCTACACATAGTTATGGGAAATTGGAAGGTAATAGATCCAGCAGGGTGGGAAAGTCCAGAGGGTTGGAGAGGTTTTGGATTTAATAATTTAAATCTCACTTTTGAAGTAGGTCAGACGGTCACCTTTTTGATGGACTTCTGCCTGTTATATAAAGGACGTGAAGATGGAGAACAAGCTGCCAAACTAACTGGGTCAGAAAAATATGTTTGTGTTATAAACCAAAATAACAGGGGAGTCCGAATGTTTACTAGTTGGTCCCTTGCTGGATGGACAACCAAGACTATGGGTATAAAATTTATGGCCACACAGATTTGAAATCCAGGTTCCTCATTAGGAAAAAATAAACTTCCCGTTGCACAAAAAGGATGATTGTAGCAAAATTAGTATTAATCTTAAAAAAAAACTAAGATGAGAGACCAAAGGTTATATGGTATTGGATCTGATGCATCAGGAACAGACCCAATAGGACATTTCTACATAGAAGTTCAGAATAATACCAAAACACGCCCCAAGGAAAGTATGTCAGAAAGAACCATAATGGAGTCCATGGGTCCCACAGTTGGGTTCACTAACTTAATCTATGAAGATAAACTAGCTCTAGAGACAATCTATGAGGAGAAAATGAATGGTTAGAATTGCTTAGATATACTGCAAAAAGCCTTAACAAACTAAACTGTGTAGCTTGAGCAACAGCCAGACCACAGCTAGGTACTGTCCCTTTTCCCCTACAAGATCAGGAAGACCCAGAAGGGTTACAGTACATAATTAAACTATATGGAAAACTTCCTGTCCCCTCAGATAAGGAAAGAAAATGCAAAACATTATCACTTTTATTTCCCCCACTTAAAAAAAACAGATATCCAACAACAGGTGATTGCTTATCCTGGTAACTATACTTGTTTCAGTCTTCCTGGGAACGGACATGACGAACTCCAGGACGACTTTTGTAGAGAACTAATCAATGTTTCCCACAACACCAACTACTCAGTCATATGGTCAAAACGGACCACCCTGAGAGAAGACATATGGTGGTCATGTGGTGACAAAAGAATACCAACCAGATTACCGTCTGGTTCTAAAAGGGATTGTGCGGTTATCCAGCTAGTCATGCCCTTCCACCTATTGTCAATAGGAACATGGTCAAAGGTATGTGGTGGGAGTAGACAGAAGCGTGACACCCCCCGAGAATCCTTAGATTTTAGTGTATACATAGATGACATTGGAGTTCCCAGAGGAGTGCCCAACGAATACAAGGCTAGGAACCAGGTAGCAGCTGGGTGGGAGTCCATCATATGGTGGGTGACAATAAATAAAAATGTAGACTGGATAAACTACATATACTACAACCAACAGAGATTTGTTAATTACACTCGAGATGCAGCTAAAGGGATAGCTGAGCAGCTAGGACCAACTTCTCTCATGGCTTGGCAGAACAGAATGGCATTAGGCATCCTCTTAGCAGAAAGAGAAGATGTATGTAGTATGTTGGAGGATTTTGTTGCAATTTCATCCCTAATAATCCTACAGCTCCTGATGGTAGCATCACCAATGCCCTTGATGGACTGACTGCCCTATCTAATAAACTGGCTGAGAACTCTGGATATGTTGACAATTTTTCTTCCTGGATTGAAGGATGGTTTGGGAAATGGTCTGGCCAGGTCACTTCCGCGCTGATATCTCTGGCCATTGTGGCCAGTGTCCTCCCTGTTTGTGGCTGTTGTGCTATACTGTGCATTAGAGGACTCGCACAAAGACTTATTGACTCTGCCATAACAAAGACTATGTATGGAGGAATGGAGACTATGGAACCTGATGATAATGATTCTGAACATTATACCTTCCCCGAAAATAACCAAGACTCTGAAATCCGATGGGTCCTGTGAAAACCGTAATAAGAAAACAAAAGCCCTGATGGGTACAGAGATGTGATATTGACATTTACAAAAGGGGGGAATGTTATAATCATTTCTGTAATACCTATATAATGTGTGTATATATATGTGTGTGTATATATATATATACAGTATATATACAGTATATATAGTTTTACTGAAAGGTCCTGGAATGAGTGGAAAGTAGACAGATGTTCTCTTTGCGGTCAGAAACAACTGACTCTGAGATGTGTAGAGACACTAATCATTTCTTTGGAGAAACAGGACGCTTAGAATATAATCTATAGTCGGCTGCAAGAATTCATTTCCGTTGACTCTTATCTGATTTTGCATTATATATATACTAGAAATAGGCCCGATGCTATTGCATGGGGAGTGCGGTGAAATGAACCTCTGTGTGCCCTTAGTGGTGCTAACAGGAGCAGTGGCCATGTGTCACACCATTTGCGCTTTCCAACATCCCTGTTCTATATCATCCTTCCGCATTTGTGTCTTGTATTTGTTGCATCATTTGACGTCGTTCACACCTGTGCACTGTCTCTTCCTTGTTGGGTGCTGTATTTTGGGATCTGGTGTTGTGTTTCTTGAGTGATGGTCACTATGTGGTGTCTCCTGTGTGCGGGTTTACACTATATGGTCTCTTGGAAGCTGTTGTGACTATAATTGGATGTGGTCCATTGTTTTGTGTAGTTTGATGTGTGTGTGATTGTCCGTTTCCAAGGTGGAGCAAAAAAACAGAAAGGAAGTGAAAGGAAACAATTTATTACCATGTCACAAATAATGGCAAAGCTTCATACTTTACATAATAGGAACAGAAAGACAATCCATAGAAATGTTATCAGATTCTATTTTTATGTATTAGATAGATAGATGGAACTATGAAACTTGAAAGACATACTGATAGGATGTTTAGATTGTGAGCCCCAATGGGGACAGTGCTGCAAATGTATGTAAAGCACTATGGAATTAATAGTGCTATATAAATGAATCAATATTATTATATGATATAAATATATTATTTATGTATATATGGTGAAACTATGTAAGTATGTATCTATAATGTCTCCTCAATCTATATATATACAGTACAGACCAAAAGTTTGGATACACCTTCTCATTTAAAGATTTTTCTGTATTTTCATGAGTATGAAAATTGTACATTCACACTGAAGCCATCAAAACTATGCATTAACACATGTGGAATTATATACTTAACAAAAAAGTGTGAAACAACTGAAAATGTGTCTTATATTCTAGGTTCTCGAAGTAGCCTCCTTTTTCTTTGATGACTGCTTTGCACACTCTTGGCATTCTCTTGATGAGCTTCAAGAGGTAGTCACCAGAAATGGTTTTCACTTCACAGGTGTGCCCTGTCAGGTTTAATAAGTGGGATTTCTTGCCTTATAAATGGGGTTGGGACCATCAGTTGTGTTGTGCAGAAGTCTGGTGGATACACAGCTGATAGTCTTACTGAATAGAATGTTAGAATTTGTATTATGGCAAGAAAAAAGCAGATAAGTAAAGAAAAACGAGTGGCCATCATTACTTTAAGAAATGAAGGTCAGTCAGTGCGAAAATTTGTGAAAACTTTGAAAGTGTCCACAAGAGCAGATTCAAAAACCATCAAGCGCTACAAAGAAACTGGCTCACATGAGGACCGCCACAGGAAAGGAATACCAAGAGTCACCTCTACTTCTGAGGATAAGTTTATCCGAGTCCCCAGCCTCAGAAATCGCAGGTTTTCAGCAGCTCAGATTAGAGACCAGGTTAATCCCACACAGAGTTCTAGCAGCAGACACATCTCTACAACAACTGTTAAGAGGAGACTTTGTGCAGCAGGCCTTCATGGTAAAATAGCGGCTAGGAAACCACTGCTAAGGGCAGGGAACAAGCAGAAGAGACTTGTTTGGGCTAAAGAACACAAGGAATGGACATTAGACCTGTGGAAATCTGTGCTTTGGTCGGATGAGTCCAAATTTGAGATCTTTGGTTCCAACCGCCGTGTCTTTGTGCGACGCAGAAAAGGTGAACGGATGGACTGTACATGCCTGGTTCCCACCACGAAGCATGGAGGAGGAGGTGTGATGGTGTGGGGGTGCTTTGCTGGTGACACTGGTGGGGATTTATTCAAAATTGAAGGCATACTGAACCAGCATTGCTACCACAGCATCTTGCAGCAGCATGCAGTTCCATCCGGTTTGCGTTTAGTTGGACCATCATTTATTTTTCAACAGGACAATGACCCCAAACTCACCTCCAGGCTGTGTAAGGGCAATTTGACCAAAGAGGAGAGTGATGGGGTGCTACGCCAGATGACCTGGCCTCCACAGTCACCAGACCTGAACCCAATCGAGATGGTTTGGGGTGAGCTGGACCACAGAGTGAAGGCAAAAGGGTCAACAAGTGCTGAGCATCTCTGGGAACTCCTTCAAGATTGTTGGAAGACCATTTCCGGTGACTACCTCTTGAAGCTCATCAAGAGAATGCCAAGAGTGTGCAAAGCAGTCATCAAAGCAAAAGTGGCTACTTTGAAGAACCTAGAATATAAGACATATTTTCAGTTGTTTCACACTTTTTTATTAAGTATATAATTCCACATGTGTTAATTCATAGTTTTGATGCCTTCAGTGTAAATGTACAATTTTCATAGTCATGAAAATACAGAAAAATCTTTAAATGAGAAGGTGTGTCCAAACTTTTGGTCTGTACTGTATATATATATATTTTTATATATATATATACAGTACAGACCAAAAGTTTGGACACACCTTCTCATTTAAAATTTTTCTGTATTTTCATGACTATGAAAATTGTACATTCACACTGAAGGCATCAAAACTATGAATTACCACATGTGGAATTATATACTTAACAAAAAAGTGTGAAAAACTGAAAATATGTCTTATAATCTAGGTTCTTCAAAGTAGCCACCTTTTTCTTTGATGACTGCTTTGCACACTCTTTGCATTCTCTTGATGAGCTTCAAGAGGTAGTCACCAGAAATGGTTTTCACTTCACAGGTGTGCCCTGTCAGGTTTAATAAATGGGATTTCTTGCCTTATAAATGGGGTTGGGACCATCAGTTGTGTTGTGCAGAAGTCTGGTGGATACACAGCTGATAGTCCTCCTGAATAGACTGTTAGAATTTGTATTATGGCAAGAAAAAAGCAGCTAAGTAAAGAAAAACGAGTGGCCATCATTACTTTAAGAAATGAAGATCAGTCAATACGAAAAATTGGGAAAACTTTGAAAGTGTCTCCAAGTGAAGTTGCAAAAACCATAAATCGCTACAAAGAAACTGGCTCACTTGAGGACCACCCCAGGAAAAGAGGACCAAGAGTCACCTCTGCTTCTGAGGATAAGATTATCCGAGTCACCAGCCTCAGAAATCGCAGGTGAACCGCAGCTCAGATTAGAGACCAGGTCAATGTCACACAGAGTTCTAGCAGCAGACACATCTCTTCGACAACTGTTAAGAGGAGACTTTGTGCAGCAGGCCTTCATGGTAAAATAGCTGCTAGGAAACCACTGCTAAGGACAAGCAACAAGCAGAAGAGACTTGTTTGGGCTAAAGAACACAAGGAATGGACATTTAGTTGGACCATCATTTATTTTTCAACAGGACAATGACCCCAAACACACCTCCAGGCTGTGTAATGGCTATTTGACCAAGAAGGAGAGTGATGGGGTTCTACGCCAAATGACCTGGCCTCTACAGTCACCAGACCTGAACCCAATTGAGATGGTTTGGGGTGAGCTGGACCTCAGAGTGAAGACAAAAGGGCCAACAAGTGCTAAGCATCTCTGGGAACTCCTTCAAGATTGTTGGAAGACCATTTCCGGTGACTACCTCTTGAAGCTCATCAAGAGAATGCCAAGAGTGTGCAAATCAGTCATCAAAGCAAAAGGTGGCTACTTTGAAGAACCTAGATTATAAGACATATTTTCAGTTGTTTCACACTTTTTTGTTAAGTATATAATTCCACATGTGTTAATTCATAGTTTTGATGCCTTCAGTGTGAATGTACAATTTTCATAGTCATGAAAATACAGAAAAATCTTTAAATGAGAAGGTGTGTCCAAACTTTTGGTCTGTACTGTACGTATTAGTACGCCCTGGGCTGTAAAGGGGTTAAGACCCATAGTGGTGGGGATTGGTTCCCATGGTGAAAAATTAAGTGCCTGGATGGATTTTTACCTACAGCCTCTGGTTCAGGAAACTCCGAGTTACATTAGGGAATCAAAATTCATAGTGACCATTTTTGATAAATGTGAATGGCCAAAAAACTTTGGATGATTGTCCTGTGATGTGGTGGCATTATACCCCCTCAATTCCACCCCATATTGCTTTAGCATGTGTAACCTACCACCTTGACACATACAGTTCGTACACTATAGAAATAAAAGAATTTCTGGTCATAGCAGTACAGTTCCTCTTAGAGCGTAATTATTTTAGCTTTGATAAAAGTTTTTTTTTTACAGAAAAGAGGAGTCAGCATGGGCAGTAAATTTTCTCCTTCGGCTAGTGAACATAGTGATGTGTAGGTGGAGGAGCTTTTCATTTACCATAATGATAACACATATAGTGGACACATTGTGTGGTACGGTAGATTTATTGATGACCTCCTCCTGGTGTGGGGGGCACACAGGAGGAGGTGGTACAATTTGTACAGTACATCAACTGCAATCATTTTAATCTTAAATTCACTTAGTTCTACCATTCATCCAAAATTACTTTTTTGGATCTCGAACTTGAGGCTACCAAGGAGAAAGAATTGGTCAAAATTAATCCCCACAGAAAATCTACAGCCTCAAATTCTATTCTATCAGCTAAATGTTGTCATCCGCCACATATTAAGAGAAATATCCCTTACGGTGAGCTAATACGAACAATGCAAAATTGTTCAGATAACATCACTTTTCAGAAGGAATCAGAAAAAATTAGTAACAGACTATCCAATAGGTGCTATCCCGAGTGGTCTTTAAGAAAAGCGAGTAGAATTGTCTCCAATATAAATCGGAAAGATATACTCCGAAATAAACAGAAAAATAACATTAACACATTGGATACTAGGGTAACGTTTTCTACCACCTATAGTCCTCAGTATAATAAAATTACATCTAGAATTAAAAGTATAACCCTATTATATATCAGAACAAGAAACTAAAAAACCTACTTTCTAATGCCATCCGCTTTGTAGCCAGGAAAGCGCCCGCTCTGGGAACCATCCTTTCTCCTAGCTTATACACCAGTGAGACTAATACTGTACAACCAAATTGGCTCAGCACAAAAGGTTTCTTCAGATGTGGAGCCAATCGGTGCAAAGCGTGTCTACATGCGGTTAAAACAGATAGTTTTATGTCCTTAAGTAATGATAGAGAATATAAAATTCATGATTTCCTCAATTGTAATTCATCAGGGGTTATATACCTTATAGAATGCACCTTGTGTAAGGTCCACTATGTGGGTTGTACCACAGGTGCGCTGAAAGTCCGTATCAGAAGACATCTTTCTGATGCGATTCATTTGGAAGCCATAAATACATTGGCAGTATCGAGGCATTTTGCGAGAGTTCATAAAGGTGACACCTCATTCTTTAAATATATGGAGATAGAGAAGGTATATAGATCCACATGAGGGGGGGATCATAAGTGCAAACTTCTGAACCGGGAGTCCCTGTGGATTTTCACATTGGATACCACAGGGGTTAAATTCAAGACAGGATCTGATACTGCAGTATTAAGAAATATAATTCTGCATTTATTTCCATGCATGTACACTGGGTACGGAAAGTATTCAGACCCCTTTAAATTTTTCACTCTTCGCTTCATTGCAGCCATTTGGTAAATTCTAAAAAGTTCATTTTTTTCTCATTAAAGTCCACTCTGCACCCCATCTTGACTGAAAGAAAACAGAGATGTAGAAATTTTTGCAAATTTAATAAGAAAGAAAAACTGAAATATCACACGGGCATAAGTATTCAGACCCTTTGCTCAGTATTGAGTAGAAGCACCCTTTTGGGATAGTTCAGCCATGAGTCTTCTTGGAAATGATGCAACAAGTTTTTCACACCTGCATTTTGGGATCCTCTGCCATTCTTCCTTGCAGATCCTCTCCAGTTCCGTCAGGATGAATGGTAAACGTTGGTGGACAGCCATTTTCAAGTCTCTCCAAAGATGCTCAATTGGGTTTAGGTCAGCGCTCTGGCTGGGCCAGTCAAGAATGGTCACATAGTTGTTCTGAAGCCACTCCTTTGTTATTTTAGCTGTGTGCTTAGGTTCATTGTCTTGTTGGAAGGTGAACCTTTGGCCAAGTCTGAGGTGCAGAGCACTCTGGAAGAGGTTTTCATCCAGGATATCTCTGTACTTGGCCGCATTCATGTTTCCTTCAATTGCAACCAGTCGTCCTGTCCCTGCAGCTGAAAAACACACCCATAGCATGATACTGCTGTTATGATCTGCTACAAGAACTAAGGAAAGAGAGGAAATCTGTCCATACAATAGGACTAAGCTGATTCCCTACGATGCAGCAGGCAACCTGTTCCTTGTGAACAGACCCGCCTTCGTCCGCGGCTAGTCTGAACGCAGACCTATAGATTAAAGGGAGGGGTCCCTAAAAGAACTAAGGACTGGGACAAAATTGGACACCTCCTGGCAGAAGTAGTAGCAGAAGAAGACAAACAGACAAAAGTACTTAGTGGTCCAAGGACCAAACAAACTAGAGAGATACAGTAGGTACAAAGCACCTGGCTAGATTAAGAGTCAAAGTAACACTGAAGTCCAGCAAAGCCTGAAGGGCGGAGCTGGAATAAATAGGCAGAAGGTCACATGACCACAAAATAGAAAAAACTAACAGGAGGGTTCTAACAACTGCCACCACCATGTTTCACTGTTGGGATTGTATTAGGCAGGTGATGAGCAGTGCCTGGTTTTCTCCACACATACCACTTAGAATTATCACCAAAAATTTCTATCTTTGTCTCATCAGACCAGAGAATCTTATTTCTCATAGTCTGGGAGTCCTTCATGTGTTTTTGAGCAAACTCTATGCGGACTTTCATATGTCTTGCACTGAGGAGAGGCTTCTGTCTGGCCACTCTGTCATAAAGGCCCAACTGGTGGTTGATAGTTGACTTTGTGGAACTTTCTCCCATCACCCTACTGCATCTCTGGAGCTCAGCCACAGTGATCTTGGGGCTCTTCTTTACCTCTCTCACGAAGGCTCTTCTCCCACGATTGCTCAGTTTGGCTGGACGGCCAGGTCTAGGAAGACTTCTGGTGGTCCCAAACTTCTTCCATTTAAGGATTATGGAGGCCACTGTGCTGTTATGAACCTTGAGTAGTGCAGAAATTCTTTTATAACTTGGCTAGATGTGTGCCTTGCCACAATTCTGTCTCTGAGCTCCTTGGGCAGTTCCTTTGAGCTCATGATTCTCATTTGGTCTGACATGCACTGTGAGTTGTGGGGTCTTATATAGACAGGTGTGTGCCTTTCCAAATCAAGTCCTATCAGTTTAATTAAACACATTTGGACTCCATATAAGGAGTAGAACCATCTCAAGGAGGATCACAAGGAAATGGACAGCATGTGACTTAAATATGAGTGTCTGAGCAAAGGATCTGAATACTTATGACCATGTGATATTTCAGTTTTTCTTTTTTAATAAATTTGCAAAAAAATTCTACATTGCTGTTTTTTTCTGTCAAGATGGGGTGCAGAGTGTACTTTAATGAGAAAAAAATGAACTTTTTAGAATTTATCAAATGGCTGCAATGAAACAAAGAGTGAAAAATTTAAAGGAGTCTGAATCCTTTCCGTACTCACTGTATGTATCTATATACACTGCTCCAAAAATAAAGGGAACACTTAAAACAACAGAATATAACGCCAAGTAAATCAAACTTCTGTGAAATCAAACTGTAAACTTAGGAAGCAACACTGATTGACAATCAATTTCACATGCTGATGTGCAAATGGAATAGACGATAGATGGAAATTATTGGCAATTATCAAGACACCCTCAATAAAGGAGTGGTTCTGCAGGTGGGGACCACAGACCACATCTCAGTATCAATGCGTTCTGGCTGATGTTTTGGTCACTTTTGAATGTTGGTTGTGCTTTCACACTCGTGGTAGCATGAGACAGACTCTACAACCCACAGAAGTTGCTCAGATAGTGCAGCTCATCCAGGATGGCACATCAATGCGAGCTGTGGCAAGAAGGTTGGCTGTGTCCAGAGGCTGGAGGTGCTACCAGGAGACAGGCCAGTACACCAGGAGATGTGGAGGGGGCCGTAGGAGGGCAACAACCCAGCAGCAGGATGGCTACCTCCGCCTTTGTGCAAGGAGGAACAGGAGGAGCACTGCCAGAGCCCTGCAAAATGACCTCCAACAGGCCACAAATGTGCATGTGTCTGCACAAACGGTTAGATACCGACTCCATGAGGGTGGTATGAGGGCCTGACGTCCACAGATAGGGGTTGTGCTCACAGCCCAACACCATGCAGGACGCTTGGCATTTGCCACAGAACACCAGGATCGGCAAAGTCGCCACTCGCGCCCTGTGCTCTTCACAGATGAAAGCAGGTTCACACTGAGCACATGTGACAGACGTGACAGAGTCTGGAGACGCCGTGGAGAGCGATATCCTTCAGCATGACCGGTTTGGCAGTGGGTGAGTAATGGTGTGGGGTGGCATTTCTTTGGAGAGCCGCACAGCCCTCCATGTGCTCGCCAGAGGTAGCCTGACTTCCATTAGGTACCGAGATGAGTTCCTCAGATCCCTTGTGAGACCATATGCTGGTACGGTTGGCCCTGGGTTCCTCCTAATGCAGGACAATGCCAGACCTCATGTGGCTGGAGTGTGTCAGCAGTTCCTGCAAGATGAAGGCATTGATGCTAAGGACTGGCCCGCCCGTTCCCCAGACCTGAATCCGATTGAGCACATCTGGGACATCATGTCTCGCTCCATCCGCCAACGTCACGTTGCACCACAGACTGTCCAGGAGTTGGCGGATGCTTTAGTCCAGGTCTGGGAGGAGATCCCACAGGAGACCATCCGCAACCTCATCAGGAGCATGCCCAGGCGTTGTAGGGAGGTCATACAGGCACGTTGATATATATATATATGCCTTTTTGTCATTCTAGTAGTAGGGCCATAATTAAGACATGATTTGTTGAAACGCGTAGGTCTGTAAGCTATGATAGTTGCACATTTGCTGTATTCTTTGTGGAGCAGTGTTTTATATGGCTAATAAAAGCTAAGTTTTAATATTTTTTCTACTAAACAAACCTTTACGCTGGATCATTTGCACTTTTCCCTTGTCTGACTACACTTACGTTTCGCCCTGGTACCACTTATCTGCATCTCCAGAAGTTTCCCATTTCTCTATTATACTCTTCAAATTACATTTTGAGACTTTTTCCTCCTGTTGTTGCACATATTTTTTTTCCCTTCATCTGCACAGGTATCATTATTCTATCAACTATAATGGCCGTACCAGGTCCTTCAGGTCCCGTATCCCGTACACATGACGTGGGCAGTGCACGGCATGCCGCTAGTTTATATTCTAGGTGCTCTTATATACGGTGGTAGTTTTACACAATGTTGAGCCTGTGATCTGCAGAGTGAAATGTCTGACTGCTAGAACAGAAGTATACGGCAGATTCTACAGCATGGATACATAAAGGACGTCCTGGGGGAATATACCTCCCTCCAACACTCGTCCAGTCCCTGCCTCACACTAGAGACATTTATAATAACTCCAGGACTATGGAGCTGGTCATTTTCTCATAATCTGTGGCCATTATTAGTGATCTCGCATTGTACGGTAATTTCACCCTGGAGGTTGTGATGTATTTAGTGTAATAGCGCCATCTAGAATATACAGTATATATCAGGCGATACCATGCTTTCTATAGTTAGTCGTCTTATGTGCCCTCTATAGCTATCTATTATACTTTATATTTCTTTATAATAATTTATAATAAATTACTCGATAGTTTTACAGCTTTATGATGTTTATTAATCTGCTGTAATTATAAAAGAAAGTCCAACCTTACAGTGGACACAGGTGGAAGTGTCCTCCATGATGGTGTAGGCTGAGGTGGAGCAAGTATATAGTCAGTGGGGGATCAAGATGACCAGTATTCCCCAGGGTTCCTTGTTATCAGGGAGGGACGCGGTGTATGCAATCAAAAGATCTTATCCTCTGACCGGCTGTGTGCCATCAACAGGTAATGATCCTCTTTCCGGCTGTGTGCCATCAACAGGTAATGACCATCCGGCAGTGAAACATCAACTGGTCATCACCCTCCAGCTGTGTGCCATCAACAGGTAATGACCATCCGTCAGTGCGCCATCAACAGTTAATGACCCTCTGGCTAAGGCCATCAATAGGTCATCACCCTCCGGCTGTGTGCCATCAACAGGTAATGACCATCCGGCAGTGTGCCATGAACAGGTAATGACCATCCGGCTGTGTGCCATCAACAGGTAATGATCCTCTGTCTGGCTGTGTGCCATCAACAGGTAATGACCCTCTGGCTATGGCCATCAATAGGTCATCACCCTCCGGCTGTGTGCCATCAACAGGTAATGACCATCCGGCAGTGTGCCATGAACAGGTAATGACCATCCGGCTGTGTGCATCATCAGGTAATGATCCTCTGTCCGGCTGTGTGCCATCAACAGGTAATGACCCTCTGGCTATGGCCATCAATAGGTCATCACCCTCCAGCTGTGTGCCATCAAATGTTTTTATCTTCTTTCCAGTCTTGTGCCATCAAGAGGTAATGACCCTCCAGCTGTGGGCCATCAACAGGTCATCACCCTTCGGCATTTAGGCTTCTTGTCTTCTGTAAGATGCGATTCTTGAGTCTCCTGATGTTAAAAAATATTTAAAAAATCACCGATTAAACTAATAATCTATCTAGTACATAAGCATCACAATTTATAATCTATCTAGTGCATAAGTATGACAATTTAGCTCACAGAACATACACTATGCTAAAACATTAGACCCTACAAGCAGAAATTTGCTAAACTAGCATAAATATAACTGACAAATCAGTAGAAAAATCGCTACCAATGACACAGCTCTCTTCACATCAACCTGTAACCATAGTAGATAAGAAATAGAGGACAATGCTCATAGTCAGTTATCAACAATTCGGCATGGGGCATCCCACCATAGACATTATAATATCTAGTAGATTATAGATGGCAATAGAATTTACCAACAAGCACATAGTACGCCAAACTCAAGTACATAGTATGCCAAACCTCGACACGTTTTCCTAAAATAGGTTCATCAGAAGGACATACTAGACAGTGATACTTAGCAAAGCGTTCATAGATATATGCGCCATATGATAAGGTGCTAAAGTGCAAGTGTGTGACAAAATATCCATTCGATTTCAGGTGCAATGCTGCATTGTATGTAGTAAGATGGTGCCCATCAGACAGTATGTATAGGACTAACCTGTGATGAAAACACGAGCAATGGGAAAGTTCAAGCAGTTGCCTTCTCAATCTTCCTCGCCTCTAAGACATCTAAGGAAACATCTTCTCCTCTTGATTTTGGGTGGAGGTGTTGTAGGCATTTCAGGCTCTGGCATTTTAGGTTCTGACATACTAGGTTCTGACATGGTAGGTTCTGGTATTCTAGGTTCTGGTGCTCTTGGCTCTGGAATTCTGTGTTGTTGGCTTCTCTGAAAAATCAGTAACCTCTCTTTATGCTCCGTGGAACTTCGAGCACTTCTTCCTATATTGTTGTGAGGGATCGTTCTGACCCAGACAATATCACTGAACGCCACTTTATAGTTGCAGCTAGGAACCTTTTTCGCATCCTGCGGTGCAGGAGCCATGGATGGAGTAGAACATTTGCCATTGGGCAGGACAGGTGTTCTCCTGGAGTCTTGCTCCTGAATCTGAGGGATGCAAATCGGCTCCTTACAAGCACTTTGTTCCTTCAGAATGGTTTTGTTCTCAGGAGTTTTCTGATTGTTTCACCAGGTTCAGACATTGCCCACTTGCTCAGGACAAGACTTAAGGCCAAATACTCTAGTATTGTCAGTAGTGTCATCACCGCAACAAAAACTGCGTCACGGAAGAGCCAAAGAGGAAGATTGATGGAAGCTTGATAGGTGCTTCTCCTGAGATCCACGGGTAGTGGGTCATCCTATAATAAAGAAATAAAACATAATAAAGTCCTGTATATTTATACCCAATCCAGTCAAACAGAGAGCCCTTGTTATTATACAGTGATGGATACATTATCAAGCAACTTTCAGAAATATCCCATAGAGAGGATCAGGAAGAAGTTTGGGATTCACCTCCAGGGTCCATGGAATATTATTTACAGTTGGACTTTCATATGACGGACGGTCACGTGTCCAGTATGAGAAGTCCTGCAAGAGGCGATATTCTCATTAGCTGATCCTTGTGACTTCCATATTGATGAGAACATACTCGCCCTCAGTGTACTGTAATGTGGGGGGTAGAGCAACGTAAAGCACAGAAATGATAGGATGATACTCATCATCTCCAGAGGTCTCTCAGCACCAAGGTATGGTCAATGAGATACAAGCTGCAGATGGGCCGAGGCTTCTAATATACCCAGGGGTGACATCACAAAGCCCTCTGTGACATCATTGCACAGTTCTATCCATCATGTCACTGATACTTTGGACCTAACTAAATGTCTAAAAGAGAACCCTTCCACATGATTTCCAATCACGGAGCAGCTTCAGTTTTTCAAGAAAAGTTTAAAAAATATAATCTGTGCTGTGATTGGTCACAATGGCACATGAAGCAGAACGTCTTTAGATCTTTTAAAGGGAAAGTGTCAGCAATTTTTTTACAATTGTAAAATTGTAAAGTATTTATATTTATATAGAAATACACATATATATTTAAAAAGGTTTTAATGGTATAAAATCTGAAAAAAATATTTTAACTGTTTTGATGTTTTCATCTTGTAAACACTAGGGGGAGCAGCTGCTGACATTTCCATGAAAACAGAATGCAGCTAGCTCGCATTACGACTGCAGTAAAAGTGGGCGGGATCTGCTCACATGGGTGTGATGTCACTCCTCCCCTTCTGGGCGTTTGCAAAAAGGTAAATGAGACTGTAGTTTAGGATCACAGTGCGGAGCGATCACTGGTGACTGCAAAGTGATATATAAGGGACAACACCAAAGTCATTAATCACTACAAGGACAAGGCAGGAATGTGGGAGTCAGAGGGGTCACCCCACACTTATATCCCCTCTGACTGTCACTTCCTAAGCTCCTTTCCCTGCCATAACCTCTTATTCCCGCAGGTAAATTCTTACAGGACCCCCCTCCCCATCCCCTTCCCCTGCCGCAGCTGATTCTAAACGTCCTCCATATGTAATAATAGACAGGTACTCACCGGCAGCCTATGGTAATTCACAGGGTAGAACAGGGTACAGCACAGAAACAATATGGCGATCCTCATTGTCTCCAGGGGGTATCTCAGCACCAAGATATGGCCAATGAGATATGAGCTCCAGGTGGATGGAGCCCCCTTATATACCCCAAGGGTGACATCACAACGCCCTCTGTGACATCATCACCCACAACATTCCGTCACATGACATCACCCAGCACCAGCATCATGTGACCCAGCATAAATAGAAAGTCCTTGTTGCCTATAGCAACTATTCAAAACTAAGTTTAAACTTTTCCAACGGCTAAAGGCGGCTCTGTGATGGCAGTTTCTTCTTGTGGACGGTTGTGATAAATCTGCAGAACATCTACATAACGCGACATGTAGAAAATCCTGTCTTTTCCCCTCTGTTCTTCCTCTGGTGCTACAGAGACGGATAGAAGGAGCTTTTCCAGACCTTACAGTGCACAATATGGGACCTAATCACTGATATCCCAGATCTCCTCAGTACAAGCATACCGCCAACCTATGAGGACTAGAAAGAGGGCGAAACCATGCGGCACGCGTAGTCTGACCACGCCCCTATCCACACCCCAAGCCACGCCCTTTTTATACCTTGGCAGGTATTTATTAATATAATATGTCTTTTTGATATATTCCTTTGAATCCACCTATTTTATATATGTATTTGTTTCTATACATTGATACCCCAATTGGAGATACAATATAATGTTTTTATTTTTCTCCTTCATTTTTTCCTTTTTATCTCTTGATGGTATAGTGCCGAATTTATACTATCCTGGTAATATACACTGATTAACAGACTGTTTTTTATAGCCATCAGAAATATAAGTATATAATTTTTATTCATTTTTAACTAATTGTGAAAGTTTGAACAAAGTCTTTTTTATTATTATTTTTTTCACACATAGTCTATTCTTATTGGAATTCTATCTTCGTTCTATTGAACCTCCATATGTCCTTTTGCACCGTCTTGATAGTATTGGAACTTCCTCCATTTCTTTGGTTGTATTATCTTTGTGGGGGGCGTTTGGACTTTATTAGGTTACCAGTTTGACTACCAGCGAGAAGCTGACGAAGAGGAACTGTGAGTCCTCGAAACGCGTAGTTTTTTTTGGCCTATACAGGACATCGAAGGAGAAGGAGAGAGTCAATGCACAGGGATAAGCCCTCCTGATATCCAGAAGATATATATAACCATATCATATTATTGATACAAAATATAAATGCACAGAGTCAATAAAATCACTTAAAAACACCAAACCCCATCCTTACTTTGCAAGATACCTATTCCAAAGGTGTATCTAGGTTTTCTGGCACCCGGTGCAGCAGGGGCTGGCTGGCACATTTTAGCCTGGGGGGCAAGCACACAGCAGTGGCCCATGAGTAGCGGCCCATCCTTAACATGTTTATTACCAGATGCATCATAAGCCTATATTCACACGACCGTATTGTCTAAGTGTTGCCCGTGAAAAAAGCTGACAGCACTTGGACCAGTTCAGATGAGTGTTTGTAGTGGTCAGACATAGTACATATTATTCTTATGTATTACTATTTTTAAAGCAGATATACCTTTTTAGAGATGTAGTACCAGGGGCGGAACTACCGCCCGTGCAGCCGGTTCATTGAACGGGGACCCCCGAGGGAGAGGGGGCCCCTCCAGCCTCCAGCAGGGCCCCATCATGGCATGACTGCCCTGACTCCAGCATGGGGCCCGGCTGGTTGGGGCCCCCTCGGAGCCCCCCTCTTGTGCGTCTCCTCATGGGGCCCCCCCCGCCATCACATGACTGGAGATGTGCCTGCGCTCAGCATGGGCCCCATGCTGAGCGCAGGGACATCTCCGGTCATGTGACGGCGCCGGCACAATACTTACCCCTCCCCGTGCCTCCGCAGCGTCTGCCGCGTCCTCTGACTGTGACGTCTCAGGTCAGAGGGCACGGTGACGTCTTTACACCGCGCGCTCTCTCCTGAGCTGTCACATCACAGAGCGGGAACACGCGCGCAGCAGATAAGAAGTGAGGTGAGTATTTGATTTTTTTTTTTTTTTTATGTATGGGGGCATGGGGCATTTAATGGTGGAGGGAGAGTGGGTGTGACATCCTGCATGGGGCATTATATGGGGGAAGTGGTGTGACATCCTGCATGGGGCATTATATAGGGGGGGATTGGCATCCTGAATGGGGCATTATATGGGGAGGGGGGAATTGACATCCTGCATGGGGGCATTATATGGGGGTAGGGGGGGAGGGATGTGACATCCTGCATGGGGCATTATAAGAGGGGAAGGGGGAAGTGACATCCTGCATGGGGCATTATAAGAGGGGAAGGTGGGAAGTGACATCCTGCATGGGGCATTATAAGAGGGGAAGGGGGGAAGTGACATCCTGCATGGGGCATTATAAGAGGGGAAGGGGGGAAGTGACATCCTGCATGGGGCATTATAAGGGAGGGGGGGCGTGACATTCTGCATGGGGCATTATAAGGGAGGCGGTGTGACATCCTGCATGGGGCATTATAAGAGGGGGAGGGGGGAATTGACATCTTGCATGGGGCATTATATAGAAGGTGGGTGTCTTCCTGCATGGGGCATTATAAGGGAGGGGGTGGTCTGACATGCTGCATGGGGCATTGAAAAGGGGGGAAGTGACATCCTGCAAGGGGCATTAAATGGGGGGAAGAGGTGACATCCTGCATGGGGCATTTTATGGGGGGTAGATGTGACATCCTGCATAGCGCATTAAAAGACGGGTGTCATCCTGCATGGGGCATTATATGGGGGAAACAGCCTGCATGGAGCGTTACATGGGGGCCAATATTCTGTATGGAGAGTTATATGGGGACCAGTATCCTGTATGGATGCTGTATGGAGCATTATATGGGGACCAGTATCCTGTATGGAGCATTATATGGGGACCAGTATCCTGTATGGAACATTATAAGGGGGTCAGTATCCTGTATGGAGCATTATATGGTGCCCATATTACTGTATGGAGGACTCTACTGTCCGGTCTGCACTGTGCGTTGTGAGGATTCGCCGGTTTCTGAGCTATTGTAGAATTGACAATAGATATCGCTTGTGTAATGGGGCATTATAAGGGGGGAACAGCCTGCATGGAGCGTTATATGGGGGCCAATATTCTGTATGGAGCGTTATATGGGGGTCAGTATTCTGTATGGAGAGATATATGGGGGACAGTATTCGGTAGGGAGCGTTATATGGGGCCCAGTATTCTGTATGCAGTGTTATATGGGGACCAGTATCCTCTATGGAGCGTTATATGGGGACCAGTATCCTGTATGGAGCATTATATGGGGACCAGTATCCTGTATGGAGCATTATAAGGGGGTCAGTATCCTGTATGGAGCATGATATGGTGCCCATAATACTGTATGGAGGACTATACTGTTCTGTCTGCACTGTGCGCTGTGAGGATTCACCGGTTTCTGAGCTATTGTAGAATTTACAATAGATATCGCTCATGTAATGTAGTAAGTGAAATCCTTGGCCTTGTACTATATATATATATTTCTCTGCGGTATCTGTGCATCATGAATCATGGTATGTGTTAAAGGGGCCCACTGAAACTCTGTCGCCCAGGGCCCACAAAAACCTGGAGCTGGTCCTGGGGGTAAGTATAACAAGTTGTATTTTTTTTACATACAATTAATTAACTTGGAGTGGGGGGAATCAGAGATGCACGGGGAGATGAGAGATGCACGGGGGGCGGGGGCCTTCATGCCCCCTATGAAGGGCGGGGGGGGCCCCAAAAAAATTCTTGCACAGGGGCCCACTACAGTCTGTGTCTGCCCCTGTGTAGTACGCTGTGTTTTTCTACACTCCTAAAATAACATATCAGCAGAGTAAAGGTGGTCACACATAAGCCCAGGTCTGCTAGATACATACCTATGAATTATTATTTTGTATATGTTTTCAAACATACTTGATCAATGAAATCATCATTGTAAACTTCAACTCCACATAATAGTATATGATGTAGCAGTCACTAATTATCTTGAGTGCTTCATCTGATGTTCGTGCACATAGTATACATAGTATACCACATACAGTACAATATATATAGGAGAATATACAGTATGACTGGTATACAGAGACGAGCAATTTGTAGAACCGTGGTCCAGTGGTCAGATGAATACTCTGTGGCTGCTGAACAGGAGCCACCACATAGTCTCCTTTTTACAGCCCCACATAGCCTTCCATATACTGTACAGTGTGAGCCCCACATAGCCTCCAATATATAATGTGAGCCCTCACACAACCTCCTATATGAGTATGAGCCCTCACATAGCCTCCTATATACAGTATCAGTCCCCACACAGCCTCCTGCATATAGTGTGAGGACCCACACAGCCTCCTGCATACAGTGTGAGGACCCACTGTGTGAGTACAGTGTGAGGACTGGTCGTCGGATATGTTGCACGCTTATTGAGATGTGTTATTGACAGCTCTATCATTTTTCTTGCCACTGTCTTGTTAAATATACAGGTTGGATACATTTGGTGTTCATGCCATATAAATTCCTGTTTATAACGAGTACATATTTATGATAGGTAGCTTTGTTTTACTACCATTGGCAGGCATTAACTGGATTTTAGGTCCTAGTGACGTTTTATATCTTTTTTACCTACGTATTCATTAAAGGTTATGTTTTAACCTCTTTCACTACTTTAATTGCTTCATATTACCTTTATTGAGTGGTGACTTGTATGATAGTGTGTGAGCACCAGCTCCAGGCGTCCCTGAAGAGGGGCAGGGAAAAAGTAAAGGGGGCAGTGGAAAGGGGGTTTATCCAAGGAGGGGTGAGGTCAGCAGAGTATGAGAGACAGACTCATCCTAAACCAGGGGTCTCAAACACGCGGGTCGCATGTGGCCCTTCACACTGGTTCATGCTTCCTGTGTGCACCATAGACCCCGATCGCGGCCCGGTCCAGGAGCTGCCGACAGCTGCACTTTAGTTCAGTGTATTGCTGCGCAGGGACCGGCTCTCTGCATGATACAATACCAATGCCAGCCACCGGCCTATCAGAGGCCAGCAGCGGACATTCGCGTCCCAGCGCAGCGGTGCATGACATCACTAACACGGGCAGATGTCAGCTGCTGGCCTCTGATAGGCCGGTGGCAGGCATTGGTCTCTGCACAGCAATACACTGAACTAAAGCGCAGCTGCCGGAAGCTCCTGGACCAGGCCGCGATCGTCAAGGGGTCTATGGTGCCTGTGCCCGCATATGCAGAAAGGACACCGAGGGAACGGAGGACAGGTGAGAAGAGACTTTTTTTTTCTTATATATGTATGTGAAGAATGGAACAGCGGACATTCCTACAATATAGGGACCTGAATGGGGACATTCCTACAATATGGGAACCTGGATAGGAACATTCCTACAATGTGGGACCTGAATGGAGACATTCCTACAATATGGGGACCTGGATAGGAACATTCCTACAATGTGGGACCTGGATGGGGACATTCCTACAATGTGGGACCTGAATGGGGACATTCCTACAATATGGGGACCTGGATTGGAACATTCCTACAATGTGGGACCTGGATGGGGACATTCCTACAATGTGGGACCTGAATGGGGACATTCCTACAATATGGGGACCTGGATAGGAACATTCCTACAATGTGGGACCTGGATGGGGACATTCCTACAATGTGGGACCTGGATGGGGACATTCCTACAATGTGGGACCTGAATGGGGACATTCCTACAATATGGGTGTCATGGGTGTGTCGCCGCGAAGATCGTCGCGACTACACAGCCTGACTTCTCGCAGCTGAGTTCTTGGTGCTTTGTGTTTTGGTAGTGAGGGAGTTAATTCTCTCCCTCTGTGCTTGACGAGGCTCATCCTCGCCCAGCTGCAGTTAATGCTGCTGGATTGGGATTCCTTCAAATACCTGCTGGTCTGATAGGGAAGTTGTCGGTGAAAGCATTTCTTGCAGACCTTCAGAGCGGATCGGTGTTTGGTGGAGTTCGGAGCGAAGAGTATACGGTGTGGTTTCTTCCCTTCCTCCCTTTATCATTTATCTCCTAACCTGTTGTTGTTCCCTCTGTAATTGTGGTGTGAGTTTTTGTATGCTAGGTGGTTTTTGGTTTTCCCCTTGTACTGTCTCGTTTGTCTAGTACTGTGTTTGGGCATTTTCTATCCTGTTCCCCATTGTTGTGATCGGGGTCCTTCTCAGGACTAGATTACTGAGGTTCAGGGATATTCAGGAGTTTAGGGTTACGCTGGTGGCCTGGACCTCTGTACCATTAACAGTACCTCCAGGTTGAGGGATTAGTCAGGGCCCCCGTTTAGGGTCAGCTCAGGCCCCTGACCCCCTGTACGCTGAGATAGCGTGACATTTTCACCGACCGACAAAAAAAAAAAAATAATAATTTTCCCCAACCACCATGGATACAGTAGCCAGTCTAGCTCAGCAGTTGCAGAGTTTGTCCATGGAGTTGGCGGACATTAAGTCCAAGGTTTTGTGTCCCCTGGAGCAAGCCGGACCAGAACCTAAAGTAGCTCTCCCTGACAGGTTCACTGGGGGGTGGGACAAGTTTTTTGTTTTCCGGGAGGCATGCAAGTTGTACTTTCAGCTGCGGCTTCGGTCATCGGGGAGTGAGGAGCAAAGGGTGGGAATTGTCATCTCGCTCCTACAAGGGGACCCACAATCTTGTGCGTTCTCTCTTCCCCCGGGCTCCCCGACTCTCCAGTCAGTGAATAGGTTTTTCGCTGCTCTGGGACTCGTATATGATGACCCGGATCGGATCTCCCTTGCTGAATCTAAGTTACGTAGGATCCACCAGGGAGATCGTCCGACGGAGGAATTCTGTTCGGAGTTCCGTAGGTGGGCCACGGACACCCAGTGGAATGACCCGGCTCTTAGGAGCCAGTTTTGTCAAGGGTTATCTGACAAATTAAAGGATGTGTTGGCACAATATGGCCCTCCCGCCTCACTGGAAGCCGCTATGGCCCTTGCTATTCGCACTGACAGACGGCTTCGGGAGAGGTGCGGGATAACTCCGCCCCCTGGGATGACTCCACCTCCTTCAAGGTCCCCTCATATGGAGGTTCCCCTGGTCAGACCAGAGGAGCCTATGCAGTTAGGAGGGACACCTCTCCGGGGGAGGGGACCGGCGGTGCACCACAAGACTGGAAGGTGCTTCTTCTGCGGGAGAAAGGGACATTTTATTGGGGGGTGTCCATCCCGTCTTTTGCAGAGTAAAGAGTCGTCGGAAAACTATTGATCCCAGGTTGTGTGGTGGACGGCAATCTGGGAGTAGGTATTTCGTCCCTAGGTTCGTCTCAGTTTCTCGTACCGGCGGAGGTGGTGGTGGGTACGAGAACTGAGAGGATATCTGTTCTTCTTGATAGTGGGGCCGGGGCTAATCTGGTGGACGCTCGGTTTGCCCGGGTTCAAGGTATGCTATTGAATATGTTGGCTAAACCCATCCCCATATTTTTGATCGACGCCAGGCCTCTCGGTCAGGGAAGTTTTTTTGCAAGTGGCGCATAACGTAAATCTTCAAGTGGGGGCGATACATAAAGAACTGTTGTCTTGTTACGTGTTGGAGGGTCTTCCCACTCCTATTGTGTTGGGCCTTCCTTGGTTAACTAAGCATAATCCGGTTATTAATTGGCAATCCAGGGAGATAAGCCAATGGAGTGAATTCTGTAATAAAAACAGCATGAATACGGTCATCGGTGCTGTCACTCCTAGGGTCTTACCTCCATTTCTGGCAGACTTTGAGGATGTATTCTCGGAGAAAGGGTGTCAGGAACTACCTCCTCATCGCGTGTATGACTGTTCTGTAAAATTGCTCCCTGGGGCCAAGTTACCTAAATCTAGGTTGTATAACCTATCTGGTCCGGAGAGGCAGGCCATGAAGGATTATGTTTCTGAGAGTCTGGCTAAGGGGCATATTAGACCTTCATCTTCCCCGGTGGCCGCAGGGTTCTTCTTTGTGAAGAAGAAAGATGGAGGCCTACGCCCTTGCCTGGATTTCCGTGAACTTAATCGGATTACGGTCCGAGATCCGTATCCACTCCCACTTATCCCCGATCTCTTTAATCAGATCGTGGGCGCCAAATGGTTCTCTAAGTTGGATCTCAGGGGGGCGTACAATCTGATTAGGATAAAGGAGGGGGATGAGTGGAAGACGGCGTTTAACACTCTGGAGGGGCATTATGAGAACCTTGTCATGCCATTCGGTCTGACTAATGCCCCGGCGGTGTTCCAACACTTTGTTAATGACATTTTTCGCCGCCTGGTGGGTCAGTTTGTGGTCATATATCTGGATGACATCTTAATTTACTCGCCTGATCTTGTGTCTCATCAGGAGCATGTTAGGCAGGTGTTACAGATCTTGCGGGATAATAAACTGTACGCCAAATGGGAGAAGTGTGTGTTCGCCGTACAGGAACTCCAGTTTTTAGGTTTCCTGGTGTCAGCGTCCGGTTTTCGTATGGACCCAGGGAAAGTGCGGGCAGTTCTTGAGTGGGATCTGCCAGAGAATCTTAAGGCACTACAACGTTTCCTGGGGTTTGCTAATTATTACCGGAAATTCATTCGTAATTTCTCATCCATGGTTAAACCTCTCACAGACTTGACAAAAAAGGGGACGGATTTTTCTAGGTGGTCTGACAAGGCTTGTCAAGCATTCTCCTCCTTGAAAAAATGTTTTGCCTCAGCACCCATACTCATTCAACCTGATGCGTCACAGCCGTTCATTGTAGAGGTAGACGCTTCTGAGGTAGGGGTGGGAGCAGTTTTGTCACAAGGTTCGTCCCCTGGTAAGTGGCGTCCGTGCGCTTTTTTCTCCAAAAAATTGTCGTCCGCTGAGAGGAATTACGATGTCGGCAATAGGGAACTCTTGGCTATTAAGTTAGCTTTTGAGGAGTGGCGCCATTTTTTGGAGGGGGCAGTCCATCCGGTCACCGTCATCACGGATCACAAGAACCTGCTTTATCTGGAGTCCGCAAAACGTCTGAATCCCAGACAAGCCCGGTGGTCGTTGTTTTTTACCAGGTTTAATTTTGTCGTTACATATCGTCCTGGGTCAAAAAATGTGAAGGCGGATGCCTTATCTCGTAGTTTCCCTGGGGCCGGGAATACGGATGATCCGGTTCCTATCCTTCAAGAGGGGGTGGTGGTGTCAGCAGTATGCTCTGAGCTTGAGGAGGAGGTATTGGAGGCTCAGGGGGACGCCCCTGTTGGACCTCCAGGGAGACTGTTTGTTCCAGATCAGCTACGACAAAAGGTGATCGAGGCACACCATAACTCAGCTTTGGCAGGACATCCAGGGAGTAAAGCAACTGTGGATCTCCTCTCGCGTCGGTTTTGGTGGCCTAACTTACACAAGGAGGTGGTAACTTTTGTTGCGTCCTGTGGGGTTTGTGCGCGCTCTAAAACCCCACATACCCGTCCGTCTGGGGCCCTCTTACCTTTGAAGATCCTGGAGCGTCCTTGGACTCATCTGTCTATGGACTTTATTACGGATCTCCCGCCGTCCTCGGGTAAAACGGTCATACTCGTTGTAGTAGACAGGTTCAGCAAGATGGCACATTTTATCGCTCTTCCTGCTCTTCCTAATGCTAAAACTCTTGCGCAGGTGTTCATTGGAGAGATTGTGAGGCTTCACGGGGTACCCTCCGATGTGGTGTCGGATCGGGGGTCTCAGTTTGTGTCCAAATTCTGGAAGGCTTTTTGTACTCGGCGGCGGATGCATTTATCGTTCTCATCGGCTTTTCATCCTCAGATCAATGGTCAGACGGAACGTCTGAACCAGAGTTTGGAGACATATCTCCGGTGTTTTGTGTCAGAGAATCAGGAGGACTGGGCTTCTTTCTTACCTCTGGCGGAGTTTGCTCTTAATAATAGGCGGAGCGAATCCACTGGTAAGTCCCCTTTTTTTGGGGCATATGGTTTTGTACTTTCAGTAGAGGGGGCTCTTCGGGGGTTCCTGAGGAGGAACGATTTTCGTCATCACTCGCTTCAGTATGGAGAGGGGTACTGAATAATCTGAGTACTATGGGGAACCGATACAAACGTATGGCTGATAGGAGGAGAGTGTCTGGTCCGGACCTAAGTGTGAACGATCGGGTATGGTTGTCTACCAAGAATATTAAACTCAAGGTTCCCTCCTGGAAACTGGGTCCCAGGTTCATCGGGCCGTACAGGATCAGTTCTATAATTAATCCGGTGGCATTCCGTCTTGACCTCCCCCCTACGTTTAAAATTCACAACGTGTTCCACAGATCTTTGCTTAAGAGGTATGTGGCGCCGGTGATACCGTCACCTTTACCTCCTCCTCCACTGGTGGTCAATGGAAATTTGGAGTTTCAGGTATCGAAAGTCATCGATTCACGTTTTAGTCGCCGGTCCCTTCAGTACCTGGTTCATTGGAAAGGGTATGGTCCTGAGGAGAGAATGTGGGTTCCTGCGTCAGATATTAACGCAGACCGGTTAATTCGGGCCTTCCACACGACTCACCCGGATAAACCTGGCCCTGAGGGTCCGGAGGCCCCTCGTGAAGGGGGGCTACTGTCATGGGTGTGTCGCCGCGAAGATCGTCACGACTACACAGCCTGACTTCTCGCAGCTGAGTTCTTGGTGCTTTGTGTTTTGGTAGTGAGGGAGTTAATTCTCTCCCTCTGTGCTTGATGAGGCTCATCCTCGCCCAGATGCAGTTAATGCTGCTGGATTGGGATTCCTTCAAATACCTGCTGGTCTGATAGGGAAGTTGTCGGTGAAAGCATTTCTTGCAGACCTTCAGAGCGGATCGGTGTTTGGTGGAGTTCGGAGCGAAGAGTATACGGTGTGGTTTCTTCCCTTCCTCCCTTTATCATTTATCTCCTAACCTGTTGTTGTTCCCTCTGTAATTGTGGTGTGAGTTTTTGTATGCTAGGTGGTTTTTGGTTTTCCCCTTGTACTGTCTCGTTTGTCTAGTACTGTGTTTGGGCATTTTCTATCCTGTTCCCCATTGTTGTGATCGGGGTCCTTCTCAGGACTAGATTACTGAGGTTCAGGGATATTCAGGAGTTTAGGGTTACGCTGGCGGCCTGGACCTCTGTACCATTAACAGTACCTCCAGGTTGAGGGATTAGTCAGGGCTCCCGTTTAGGGTCAGCTCAGGCCCCTGACCCCCTGTACGCTGAGATAGCGTGACAATGGGACCTGAATGGGGACATTCCTACAATATGGGGACCTGGATAGGAACATTCCTACAATGTGGGACCTAGATGGCGATATTTCTACAATGTGGGACCTGAATGGGGACATTCCTACAATATGGGGACCTGGATGGGGACATTCCTGCAATGTGGGGACCTGGATAGGAACATTCCTACAATGTGGGACCTGAATGGGGACATTCCTACAATATGGGGACCTGGATAGGAACATTCCTACAATGTGGGACCTGGATGGGGACATTCCTACAATGTGGGACCTGAATGGGGACATTCCTACAATGTGGGGACCTGGATAGGGACATTCCTACAATATGCGGACCTGGATGGGGATATATCTACAATATGGGAAACTGGATTGGGACATATATACAATGTGGGGACCTGGATAGGAACATTTCTACAATGTGAGGACCTGGATGGGGGACATTCCTACAAGATGGGGACATTATAACAAGATGGGGACCTAGATGGGGGACATTACGACAAGATGGTGACCTGGATGGGGTTCATTACGACAAGTTGGGGACCTGAATGGGGGACATTACGACAAGATGGGGACCTGTATGGGGCATTACTACAAGATGAGGACCAGGATGGTGCATTACTACAAGTTGAGGACCAGGATGGGGCATTACTACAAGATGAGGACCAGGATGGGTCATTACTAAAAGATGAGGACCAGGATGAGACATTACTACAAGATGAGGACCAGGATGAGGCATTAGATGAGGCATTACTACAAGATGAGGACCAGGATGAGTCATTAACCCCTTTACAACCCAAGGTGGTTTGCACATTAATGACCAGGCCAATTTTTACAATTCTGACCACTGTCACTTTATGAGGTAATTACTCTGGAATGCTTCAACGGATCTCCCTGATTCTAAGACTGTTTTTCATGACATATTGTACTTCATGATTGTGGTAAAATTTCTTCGATATCACTTGCGTTTATTTGTGAAAAAAATGGAAATTTGGCAAAAATTTTGAAAATTTTGCAATTTTCAAAATTTGAATTTTTATGCCCTTAAATCAGAGAGATATGTCACACAAAATAGTTAATAAATAACATTTCCCACAAGTCTACTTTACATCAGCACAATTTTGGAACCAAATTTTTTTTTGTTAGGGAGCTATAAGTGTTAAAAGTTGACCAGCGATTTCTCATTTTTCCAACAAAATTTAGAAAACCATTTTTTTAGGGAACACATCATATTTAAAGTCACTTTGAGGGGACTTTATGACAGAAAATACCCAAAAGTGACACCATTCTAAAAACTGCACCACTCAAGGTGCTCAAAACCACATTCAAGAACTTTATTAACCCTTCAGCTGCTTCACATGAATTTTTGGAATGTGGAAGAAAAAAATTAACATTTAACTTTTTTCACAAAAATGTTACTTTAGACCCAATTTTTTTTATTTTCGCAGGGGTAACAGGAAAAAATAGACCCCAAAATTTGTTGATCAATTTCTCCTGAGTAATCAGATACCCCATATGTGGGGGAAAACCACTGTTTGGGCGCACGGCAGGGTACGGAAGGGAAGGAGCGCCATTTGACTTTTTAAATGTAAAATTTGCTTGAATAATTAGCGGACTCCATGTTGTGTTTGGGGAGCCCCTGATGTGCCTAAAAAGTGGAAACCCCCCCACAAGTGACCCCATTTTGGAAACTAGACCCCTCAGGGAACTTATCTAGATGTGTGGTGAGCACCTTGAACCCCCAGGTGCTTCACAGAAGTTTATAACATTGAGCCGTAAAAATAAAATTTTCACATTTTTCCCACAAAAATGTTTTTCAGCCCCCACTTTTTCATTTTCATAAGGGTAACAGAAGAAATTGCACTATGCAGTTTGTTGTGCAATTTCTCATGAGTTAGCAGATACCCCATATGTGGGGGCAAACCACTGTTTGGGCGCGCGGCAGGGTTCGGAAGGGAAGGAGCACCATTTGACTTTTTGATTGTAAAATTTGCTTGAATAATTAGCGGATGTGCCCCTGATGTGACTAAACAGTAGAAACCCCCCACAAGTGACACCATTTTGGAAACTAGACCCCTCAGGGAACTTATCTAGATGTGTTGTGAGCACCTTGAACCCCCAAGTCCTTTACAGAAGTTTATAACATGGAGCCGTGAATATAAAAAAATCAAACTTTTTCCACAACAATGATGTTTTAGCCCCAATTTTTTTATTTTCACAAGGGTAAGAGGAGAAAATGGACCCCAAAAACTTTTGTGCAATTTCTCCTGAGTAAGACAATACCCCATATGTCGGGAAAATACAGTGTTTGGGCGCACGGCAGAGTTCAGAAGGGAAGGAGCACTGTGTGACTTTTTGAACGCAAAATTGGCTGGAATCGATAGCGGACGCCATGTCGCGTTTGAAGAGCCCCTGATGTGCCTAAATAGTTGAAACCCCCCACAAGTGACCCTATTTTGGAAACTACACCCCTCAAGGATTTTATCAAGGGGTATAGTGAACATTTTGAATCCAGAGGTACAACACAAAATTTGATGACAATAGGTCATCATATTGAATAAGTTGTTATTAGTCTTGAGCGCAAGTGCTCGCTACTTGAGTTTGCATCGGGCACTCAGGTATGCACCATGTATCACAGGTGCTCAAGTGAAATGCTCGAGTCCCCTCCCGCATGTTTCACGGTTATTAGACACCCCCAAAAAAACATGCGGGGATCGCTCGAGCATGGCAGGCAATCCCCGCGAGGTTATTTTGGCTGAGAAGCATATGGGGCGGAGACTCGAGCACCCGCGATACTCAATGCATACCCGAGTACCCAATGCAAACTCAAGTAGCAAGCACTTGTGTTCAACACTAGTTGCCATATCGTCATCTTTTTTTTTTTTTTTATAAAAAAAAAACAACCCTTACTCCCAACCCTAACCCTACCCTAGCCCAACCCTGACCCCAACCCTAACATTAGCACAACCCTAACCCCAACCCCAGCCCTAGTGTTTATTTTTTACGCCGTTCCTCGCGCGGTATAAGTGATTAGACGATTTTATTCTTCGGGTCAGTGAGACTACAGAGATACCAGAATGATATCGGGTTTTTATGATTGACAGCTGTCACACACTAAAAGACACATATTTTGTAAAATCTAGTTTTTGCATCGCCATATTTTGAGAGCTATAATTTTTCCATATTTTGGCCGACAGAGTCATGTGATGGATTTTTTTTTGCGGGACAAGTTGACGTTTTTATTGGTGCCATTTTCAGGCGCGTGACATATTTTGATCGCTTTCTATTCCAGCTTTTGGGAGGCAGAATAAACAAAAACCTACAATTCAGGAATTGTTTTTTTTTTTTTTTCCATTCTACTCCGCGTGTGGTAAAATTGATAAGGTAGCTTTATTCTTCGGGTCAGTACGTTTACAGCGGTACCACATTTATATCGTTTTTCTATGTTTTGGCGCTTTTACACAATAAAAGACATTTTATAGAAAAAATTTTTTTTTTGCATCGCTTTATTCTGAGAGCTATAACTTTTTGAATTTTCGGATTATGGAGCTGTATGGTGGCTTGTTTTTTGCGGGACAAGATTACGTTTTCAGCGGTACCATTTTTACATATATTCATCTTTTTGATCGCGTGTTATTCCATTTTGTGTTTGGCGGTATGATAAAGCATTGTTTTTTGCTTAGGTTTTTTTTTTTTTTTTTACCGTGTTCAATGAAGGGGTTAACTAGTGGGACAGTTTTATAGGTCAGGTCGTTCCGGACGCGGCGATACCAAATATGTGTACTTTTATTGTTTTGTTTTTTTTTCATAATAATATTTATTGATGGGTACATTATATTTTTATTTTTGGTGGATTATTTTTTTTATTTTTTTTTTAATATTTTTACAACTTTTTTAAAAAAAAATTTCACTTTCTGAGAGGTTTTACACTTTTTTACTTTGTCCCACTCTGGGACTTTCACTTTTTTTATTCTGATCGCCTGCATAGCATAGGGATGGAGCACCATCCCTGAGCCATGCAGGCAATCAGCGCTGCACAGTGAGAAGATTGTTCGGTCATGCACTGCGCATGACCAAACAATCTTCCTGCTGTCTGGTGACCCGGATGTTGTCATAACGACATCGGGTCATCATGGCAACACCCGGGAAGCCACGGCAGACAGCGCTGGAGGCCGGAAGAGGAGGTGAGTATTGCGATCACCTCCCCTTGCCACCGCAATGCTGCGATCGACTTCGATCGCAGCATTGCGCGGGTTAATGTGCCGGGAGCAGTGCGGGACCGCTCCTTGCACATAGTACCGGGTGTCAGCTGTGACAATCGGTTGACACCCGGCGGCGATCGCGCCCGCACAGCCTGTGTGCGCGCACGATCGCCATGACGTTCTAATAAGGGTCAGGCTCTTAACAAACAGTTGTTTCTGAGAAGCTAATGATAGCAAATGATCAGGCAATATTTTCTGTGCATTTTCCCATTCCATTCTACTTGGTCCTCCTTTTCGCAAACATTCTGTTGCAATTTTTGGGTTAACTCCTTTATTTTGGATTTTATCTTATTGATCTCCCCTATGCATATTCCCCGTACATATGCTTTCATAGCATCCCATATAAATCTCGTAGATGACGACCCATCATTAAAACGAAAATATTCTAAGATTATAGAGCTAAGAGTAGGACCAATTAGTTGCAGCCAAAAAGGATTGATGTGCCATGTATATTCCCCCGGAGACCTCACAGCACCCATCTGCAGTTGTACCTGTATAGGCGAGTGGTCAGAGACACTCCTTGGCAGATACCTCACCGATTTAATATAGGGTATAATTGATTCAAAGCCAATAGCTTGGTCTATTCTTGACAAAGAATGATGGGAGGCGAAGTAACAGGAATATTGTCTGACATCAGGGTGCCGTATTCTCCATAGGTCCACTATGCCTACCTCTTCTAGCAGATAATGTAGAGATGTATATTGTGCATTTTGAAAAATATTTCCAGTATGGAATTTATCCCAGAAAGGGTGGAGGTAGGTGGTAAAATCCCCTTCCCCTGCGAGGTTGGGATTTAGGAGGATGTTAGTTTTAGATCAGTTGCAGAACGGAGGGCACGGGAGGGGTGATAGACAGAAATGAGGGATGAGATATAGGGTGGTGCAGAACTGTGGAGGCCTTTATGGGTGAGAGAGATGAGTTTGTATTGTATTCTGTGGTGAATAGGTAACCAGTGCAATGACTGGCACTGGTTAGAGGCATTGGTGAAGCGGCCTGATAGAAATACGACCCTGGCTGCTGCATTCAGAATGGATTGGAGAGGAGAGAGTTTGTTTAGAGGGAGACCGATTAAAAGAGAGTTGCAGTAGTCCAGACGAGAGTGAATAAGAGCGACAGTAAGAGTTTTTGCAGTATCAAAGGAGAGAAAATGTGGGGTACTGGAGATGTTTTTAAGGTGCAGGTGACATGAGTGAGTGAGTGATTGTAGCCCAGTCAAGAGAGCTTGTAAAAGAACTTCTACATGATGTTTCAAGGATGGAAAGAGACTGCCATCTACTGGCCAGACGCAGTCAAGCGGAACCAAGATATGCAAGGGAAGTTGCAGGGAGAGCAAGCTCAGACGCTGGACCTGATCAGGTGACTTCCAGGAAGGAGTTCTGGAAAATAAGAGGCCAGCGCGCCAAACCTGAGGGGTCTTTGGCGCCAAGCAGCAGAAAGGAGCAGATGTGTTCCCTGCGTCCAGAGAAACCCCGCGTGACAGGCCTAAGCTAGAGGCCTGTGAGGTGCCACAGCCGGGCACCGGTAAAAGAGCTCCGGATATCTCGCGGATGTTACCTGAGTGCTGTGCCTGCTGAGGAGACTAGGAACCTAATTGCGCCGCTGAGTGAGTTCACGGAACCAGACGTCGCCCGCCAACAGCCAAGCAGAGAGGAGTTGAGAGACGGTTGCCCCAGGAAAGTCACGCCAGCGGAAGCGGAGGAGCTGCATGCGTGAACAGGGCCGTCACTTCCACTGTTCACCCACAGTACCGGGGACAATTGGGTTTAGATAATCAGGTTGGGAGGGGAACGGTTGGGACTAAAGGAGCACAACGTGATCTAATTGAATTTATGCGGAAGAGATTCACGGCCTAGCGTGAATAACCGATGACCCCCGCTAGGGCCAAATGTACAGTTAAAGAACTTACGTGGTGTCTCCCATGACTGAGAGCATCACCCTACTTAAGAGACTTCGCCTTACTTAAGAGACTTCACCCTACTTAAGAGACTTCACCTTACTTAAGAGACTTCACCTTACTTAAGAGACTTCACCTTACTTTGAGAGGCTTCACCTTACTTTGAGAGACTGCGTCTTATTTTGAGAGATTTTGCCTTTTGATGATATATTAAATTACTGTTTATTACCCTTGTTACTAATCCCTTGTTCAGAATACCTGTTGCATAAAATTGTTTATTTTCATCTCAGACTGTTCTCGCCTTGTCTCTCTGTGCGTTGCATTCCCGCAGCTGCATTACATTTGGCGTAGTCGGCAGGATGCAACATTCAGATGCAGAGATGGGGGATCAGTCTGTGGCTGGGTCCGGTCGGACCCATATACCCCTGGGGGCTATGCTCAGCCATCTTCCCAAGTTTTCAGGGGATGGCATGTCACTGTGGGACTGGGTAGAAAGACTGAGAAGTATGCTATGGATGTACCCCCTTGATCCCCTAGCCCAGGCGGAGCTGGCCCTCCTAACCCTTGGTGGAGAGGCCCGACAGACTGTGATGTACCGCCCACCTGGGGACCGTGACACCGTGGATAAAGTGATAAAAATTTTAGAGGACATGCACGGTGACACTACAGATTTGGGACACTTGTGCATACAGTTGTTCCAGCGGGTCCAAGGGGAAAATGAGACAGTAAATCAGTATGTTAATGCGTTGCAGGAAGTGACGGCCCATATCACTAAGAAAGCTCGAGATGGGAACCGAGGACTGGGACCATTGGATGAGGTGTTGCGTGACCAACTGATTGCCGGCTTGAAAGACCCTTCCCTGAGGCAGATCCTGAAGGAGCGGCTGCGATTGAGCCCTGATATGGGCTTCCTGGAGGTAGGGGCTGAAGCTAGATTGCTGGAGAGAGAAGTTCCTGTTCTCAATGCCACAGTTAGAAGTCAAGAGACAATTGCTCCTGGATTCACCAACCAAGAGCCTGATTGGGTACGGGAAATACGTCAGGAAATTCGAGACATTCGGGGTGAGCTGAATGCTATTAGAAAGCCCCCTACTGCCCCCTTGCCGACGGACCGTACTGCTCAACGCGGACGGAGACCAGAACGAGATACGTTCCTACCCGGCCCCAGCACGGCATGTACCCGACCTATCGGCAGAAAGAGGACCGGAGTGCTGGACTTGCGAAGGTAGGGGGCATATCTCCAAAGACTGTCCCAACCGAGAAAGGAGGAGGAGGGGACAGCCGTTAAACTAAAATGCCCCACGGTTGTGGAGCACACCGTGGGGTCTCGTGCTTCAGAGAGTAGAAGAGGGAGCTCTGAAGACATTGTCTCCGAGAGGCCCATCATCTGGGCTGAATTCAATGGGCAGAGGATCCGCTGTTTGATGGACACCGGGTCTCAAGTGACCACTATGCCTGAGACGTATTTCCAAAGTCACTTTCCTGAAGTCACTCGTTCCTGCCGGGAACCCACTGTCAAATTGGTGGCGGACAATCAACTACCTATCCCAGTAGCGGGAGTAGTATGGATGTCCATGCGGGCATGTGGAAAGGACCTCGGTCGAAAAGGGATCGTACTAACCACAGGGCCGGAGGCGATGGGCCCATTGTTACCCTGGGCATGAATGTGCTGAAAGAAGTCGGACAGTTCCTGGCTGAGGGCTGTAGCAAAAACAACTGGACCCGCGCCACTCGAGACGCAGCTAGCAAGAGAGTGTTTCAACACCTCGTGCGGGTCAGCCAGATTCAAAAATTGCCCGCTACCTCTCAGTACCTTGGCAAGGTATCGATACCGCCCGATGCCACAATGACACTGCCGGTGGGACAGACTGTACTCACGTTGCCGGTGCTGGCACATGTGTCCTTAGAGGGCGTGGACATTCAAACTGAACCGATGGAAGGAGAAGAAGCGCCCTCTGGACTCCTGATTGCTCGAACCCTGGCCACCGTGCGGCACGGCCGAGTACCCGTGCGCTGCATCAATTTAGGTGGCACCAGTTTACAGTTGTTGCCCCGACAAGAGGTGGCGCGAGTGTACATAATGCCAGAGGCCCTTACTAGAGCGGACGCTATAGAGCTGGCACCTGTGGAAGGAAAACCATGGACCCTGGAGGTGTCCCTCAACTACCAGGAGAATGGAAGAGAACTGTTGGCTGGACGCCAACATCTGGAAGAAATGGAGGCTAATCTGACTGAGCTTTCTGCTGGACAAGTAAGGCAGATCGAACAACTTCTACAGCGATATCAGGGAGTGTTTGCACAGCATGAAGATGATTTCAGGTGCACTCGGGACATTCAGCACGAAATACCCACCGAAAATACTGCTCCCATCCGAGAGAGATAGCGGCAGATCCCACCTCAAATGTACCAGGAGGTGAAAGAGTTGTTGGCCCACATGTTGCGGAACGGTGTGATCCGTGAAAGTCAGAGCCCCTGGGCGGCTCCGATCATGCTGGTCCGAAAGAAGGATGGTACCCTGAGATTTTGCGTGGACTATCGAAAGCTGAATGCCTGTACAGTCCGGGACTCCTATCCACTCCCCTGAATCGAAGAGTCTCTATCTGCACTAGGGAGCGCCAAATTCTTCTCTTCCCTCGACCTGGCCAGTGGCTATTGGCAGGTCCCAGTAGCTGAGAAGGATCGCCCGAAGACCGCTTTTGTTCTCCCTATGGGCCTGTTTGAGTTCAATCGGATGCCATTCAGACTAACAAATGCGCCAGGGACCTTCCAACGGCTGATGGAGAGATGCTTGGGGGTCCTCAACTTTGAAGCCACTTTAATATATCTGGACGATATAATTATCTATTCCGCTACGTTTGAGGATCATCTCCGCCGATTGGAACAAGTGTTAGAACGGCTTCAGAGATACGGCCTGAAAATTAAGACTCGAAAGTGTCGTCTCTTCAAACGAGAAATTGAGTATCTGGGGCACACTGTTTCCAGTGCAGGAGTACACCCCACTGCAGAGAAAGTAGCTGCCGTGCAGAAGTGGTTCACGCCCGCCAACCTAAGGGAACTGAGGGCGTTCCTGGGGCTTGCTGGATACTACCGCAGATTCATTAAAGACTTCGCTAAGATTGCGATCCCGCTCAATGAATTGCTGAGAGGAACAGCTGGGGGAGCCAAGCGACAGCCCATCCAGTGGGGCCCACGACAAGAAGAGGCATGCCGAGCATTGAAAATGGCGCTAACAGATGACCCAATCTTGGCCTACGCCGACTTTTCGCAGCCTTTCGTGTTGTACACAGATGGAAGCTTGCATGGACTGGGAGCAGTGCTGGCTCAAGTACAAGCAGGAAAAGAGCGAGTGATCGCGTATGCCAGCAGGTCACTCCGAGATACGGAGAAGAATCCGGAGAACTACAGTTCTTTTAAGTTGGAGCTACTAGCACTGGTGTGAGCCATGACCGAGAAATTTGCTGAGTACTTGTCAGGGTCAGAAGTGCAAGTACGGACAGATAACAACCCTTTGGCCCACTTGGAGAACGCCAAACTGGGCGCGTTAGGACAGCGGTGGGTCGCAAGGATGTCCAAATACCAGTATAAGATTGCCTATCGGTCCAAGGCCCTGAACACCCATGCCGATGCCCTGTCCCGGGTCACTCAGGCGGGGCCGAAGGAGGACAGAGATGAGAAGCTCGAAGGCGACGAGATTCCGGATTTCAGCCAGTTCGTCGCTGCCCAAGAGACTAGAGAGGAGCCTAAGCCCACTCAGATTCTGGGCCGTTCAAGAGACGAATGGATACATCTGCAGCAATACGATCCGGAGTTAGCAAAATTGAGGGAATGGGTCGCCCTTAATCAAAGACCCGACCAGGAAACCAGAGCCGCTTCACTTCCAACTACCCTACAAATCCTAGGTCAGTGGGAGAGGCTTCTCCTGAAGGACGGCTTGCTATGCCGAAGAATTCAGCTGCCTCGAGAGTTTGATGTTACCTGGCAGGTGGTAGTTCCAGGAGCGCTAGTAACACAGCTAGCCCAAGAAGCTCATGGAAGAGGTGCTCACTTCGGAGTAGAAAAGACCTTTCGGTGGTTGCAACGGCTGGTGTATTGGCCTCAACTGCAGCAAGAAGTCGAGGGAGTCTGCCGAGCATGTCGCCAGTGTGAGTTGAATAAGCCCCCGGAACAAAGAGCTCCCATTCAGACCATCCGAACTTCTGCCCCCTTGGAGGTCTTGATGATTGACTACTTGATGATAGGAACTTCATACAATGGTTATGGACACTGTTTGGTCATGACTGATCACTTCACCAAGTTCGCAGTAGTGACGCCTACTAAAGACCAGACGGCAGAAGCCGCAGCTAAGGCCATCTGTCAAGATTTCATCCAGATTTATGGGTGCCCGAAGCGAATACATTCTGACCAGGGGGCCTGCTTCCAAGGGCGATTGATTGATGTGTTGTACCGCATCTATGGAATCGACCGTTCCCGAACAACGCTCTACCACCCGCAAGGGAACGGCGCATGCGAGCGCTTTAACCGAACCCTGTTGCAAATGTTGCGAACGCTGGAAGCGGACCAAAAGATGAAGAGGCCCAAATATGTGTCCGAACTGGTGTGGGTGTATAATAATCGAGTTCATGCGACCACCGGCTACACCCCTTACATGTTGCTGTTTGGAAGAAGTGGCCGAGAAATCACTGAACTGGAGCTAGACTCAGAAGATCCCGGCCCGGGCGGTAGCCCAAGTACCTGGATTCGAGAACACCGGCGTCGGCTCCATACAGTGAGAAGACTGGTTGCTCAGAAGTTTCAGGAAGTAGAGCATGCAGTTCGGCCCCCAACGACAGGTGGATCACTTCTGCCAGGAGTCCGAGTGCTGGTGAGGGCTAAACGATTTGGAAGTAAACTGGACCATCGTTGGGAGGCGATACCATATCGGGTGGTGAAGAAAGTTCACCCAGACAACCCAGTCTACGAGGTTAGGCCCGAAGGGGATGACGCCGCGACACCCAGGGTGTTGCACCGTAATATGCTGCGACCTTGCTCCTCTGAAGCAGAAGTCTGTAACGGAGTTGGGCCTCCAGACGTATTGGCTGAAGTGCCACATGCAGGAACCTTAGGGGATGAAGAAGGATGGGCCACAATGCAGTTGGGCCCGTCAGAACCGTTGATGCCGACCCCGAGTGGAATTCCAAATGAGTCGGGAAATGATTTGCAATCCCCAGTGGTTGATTCCTCGGATCTCCCGGAGTCACCTCCGCAAGAAGAGCTCCGCAGAACTGAGCGGGCTAATGCCGGAATCCCTCCTAACCGGTATGCTCAGGAAGAGTTCATCTGGTCTCAAATCCAACAGAAAGCGCAGGAGTGTGCCCACCTCCTGTCTGAGCTTGCACTGCCTGGAAGGAGGCATCAGTTCTGCGAGAAGCCCACTCGCCCGAGGACTGGCGAGCAAAAAGGAGGGAGGAATGTAGCCCAGTCAAGAGAGCTTGTAAAAGAACTTCTACATGATGTTTCAAGGATGGAAAGAGACTGCCATCTACTGGTCAGACGCAGTCAAGTGGAACCAAGATATGCAAGGGAAGTTGCAGGGAGTGCAAGCTTAGACGCTGGACCTGATCAGGTGACTTCCAGGAAGGAGTTCCGGAAAATAAGAGGCCAGCGCGCCAAACCTGAGGGGTCTTTGGCGCCAAGCAGCAGAAAGGAGCAGACTTGTTCCCTGCATCCTGAGAAACCCCGCGTGACAGGCCTAAGCCAGAGGCCTGTGAGGTGCCACAGTCAGGCACCGGTAAAAGAGCTCCGGATATCTCGCAGATGTTACCTGAGTGCTGTGCCTGCTGAGGAGACTAGGAACCTGATTGCGGTGCTGAGTGAGTTCGCAGAACCCGACGTCGCCCGCCGACAGACGAGGCCTGGACCCCCCTATCCAAGGCTCGAGAGACTGCCTCCAACAGCCAAGCAGAGAGGAGTTGAGAGACGGTTGCCCCAGGAAAGTCACACCAGCGGAAGCGGAGGAGCTGCATACGTGAACAGGGCCGTCACTTCCACTGTTCACCCACGGTACCAGGGACAATTGGGTTTAGATACTCAGGTTGGGAGGGGAACGGTTGGGACTAAAGGAGCACAACGTGATCTAATTGAATTTATGCGGAAGAGACTCACGGCCTAGCGGGAATAACCGGTGACCCCCGCTAGGGCCAAATGTACAGTTAAAGAACTTACGTGGTGTCTCCCATGACTGGGGCATCACCCTACTTAAGAGACTTCGCCTTACTTAAGAGACTTCGCCTTACTTAAGAGACTTCACCGTACTAAAGAGACTGCACCTTACTTAAGAGACTTCACCTTACTTTGAGAGGCTTCACCTTACTTTGAGAGACTGCGTCTTATTTTGAGAGATTTTGCCTTTTGCTGATATATTGAATTACTGTTCATTACCCTTGTTACTAATCCCTTGTTCAGAATACCTGTTGCATAAAATTGTTTATTTTCATCTCAGACTGTTCTCGCATTGAGTCTCTGTGCGTTGCATTCCCGCACCTGCATTACATGATAGTATATGGGGGATAAAGGAAAGTTGTGTGTCAAATATGACTCCAAGACATCGAGCTTGCTGCTTGGGGGTTATGGTGGCGCAACCCAAGAAAATTGAAAAGTCAGGTATAGGTAGGTTAGTAGAGAGAGAAAAAACAAGGAGTTCAGTTTTGGAGAGATTCAGTTTCAGATAGAGGGAAGACATGATGTTAGAGACAGCAGACAGACAATCACTGGTATTTTGTATTAGAGTGGGGGTGATGTCAGGTGAAGAGGTGTATAGTTGGGTGTCATCAGCATTGAGATGGTACTGGAAATCAAATCTGCTGATGGTTTGTCCAATAGGAGCAGTATACAAGGAGAAGAGGAGGGGACCTAGGACTGATCCTTGTGGAACCCCGATAGTAAGAGGAAGATTAGAGGAAGAAGAGCCAGCAAAAGATACCGTGAAGGAGCGGTCAGAGGTAGGAGAAGAACCAGGAGGGAGCGGTGTCCTTGAGGCCTGTACAGCGGAGCATAGTGAGGAGGAGCTGATGATCTACAGTGTCAAAAGCGGCAGAGAGATCCAGGAGAAACAGCAGGGAGTAGTGACCATTAGATTTAGCTGTTAGTAGATCATTAGAGACTTTAGTGAGGGCAGTTTCAGTAGAGTGTGAGGAGCGGAAACCGGATTGTAAAGGGTCGAGAAGAGAGTTATCTGAGAGATAGCTGATTAGGCGGGAATGGACCAGGCGTTCCTGGAGTTTAGAGATGAAGGGAAGATTAGAGACCGGTCTGCAGTTAGCAGTGCAGTTCTGGTCCAAGGATGGCTTTTTCAGTAAAAGGGTTATGATGGCATGTTTAAGTGAGGAGGGAAAGATACCTGAAGAAAGAGAGAGGTTTAATATTTTATTTAGGTGGGTAGTGATGTCAAGGTAAAATATATATATTATAAAAAATCAATTAGTTTATTTTAATTACCTAATCAGTGTGAATTAATATAGAGATGATGGAATAATCTATGTGTATGTATGTGTAGCGCCCCTAGGGTTCGGTCGCTACAGGGGAATTGCACCTCAACCAGAGGTGTGATATCCCACTCCCGAGTAAGGATGGTGTGTGGACCGGGACTCAAGTTAGCTGCATGCATCACATACACCCCATTTCCGGGGGACAGCTCAACGGTGCTCCCATTAGTACAGTAATGCAGGCACGACAGAACATGTCCCTGGCTGGAGTGGGGAGGGGGGAGGAAAACCCAGTAATGTAGGAGCAGGAGGGGACGGTTTCTGGGCATGGGTAGGAGCCCATTGGTTGCAAGTCACCTGGGTTCATACACAGAGAGGGAGGTATATAAGGTGGGCACCATCTTAGATCAGTGTTCAGTCTGAGAGAGGAAGTGACAGAGCAGGGCTTCTCTGGAGCTCTGCTCCGGAGGCGGGCCTAGCCTGTGAGGCCCAGCCAGCACTGGAAGAGAGGAGAAGTTCAGTCAGGAGGAGTGAGAGAAGGAGCTCAGCCAGAGCGGGCTGACAGGGAGCTGTGGCTCAGTCTGGGCCCAGCTCCACGAGGCAGGCCTAGAGTGAAGGCCAGAGCCAGAAGAAGGGAACAGAAAGGAACAGAAACAGAAAGGAACAGAACACCAAGAAAGGCCCAGAGACACGAAGGCGGAAGGAACCCTAAGGACCCAGGAGATTACGGGTGACGGGTTGGCAGAACAGGGTACCGGATCCCAAGTTGGTGGAGGTGACTAATCCTTAACCAAGAACCGGCGGTCGTGACTATTTACTGGTGCGACCCCTCACTACACCTACTAGAAAGGCACACCACATAGGGTCAGGGAAGTGGACACCCAGTCCTCCCAGGAGAAGACCCGAGGTCAAATATTTTAGTTAGGTGGGTAGTGATGTCAAGGTAAAATATATATATTATAGAAAATCAATTATTTTATTTTAATAGATTACCTAATCAGTGTGAATTAATATAGAGATGATGGAATAATCTATGTGTATGTATGTATGCAAATGTGTATATGCACATTAATTATGTCAATAGTTAATGATATATAACAGTTTCTGTTCTCAGGCTATGTGCCCACGATGCAGAAATGCTCTGGATTTTTCCTGAGCGTTTCTGCATCTCCCTGGCAGAAAAAATGTATGCGGATTGTACATGCGGATTTTACATGCGTTTTTCCTGCCAGGGACAAGCGGATGTGAAGCTTTCTTCACATGCATTTCCGCATGCGCATTGAAAAGCGCTTTCCAAGCCATTTTAACATCACTTGGAAAGTGCATGACAACTTGGTCACACTATATAAATCCATGCAAACGGCATGGATTTATATAGTGTGTCCGAAAGAATGTTAAAAAATAAAAAATAAATGTCATACTTACCTTCTGATGGCCCCCGGTGTCTTTATCCGATGCGTCTCAGCTTGCCGGCAGCTCGCGGTACACTGAAGGACCTGCCGTCACATGACTAAATGACATCAGCGCAGGTCCTTGAGTCCACCGCGATCTGCCGGCAAGCCAAGACAAGCACACCGGGGGCCATCAGAAGGTAAGTATAATATATATATATTTTTTTATTCTTTTTTTACAGGTACTATGGTACCTGGGTCCGGAGGAGAGTCTCCTCTTCTCCACACCCGGGTACCATCCGCACATTGAAACGCATGGAATGCGCATGTACAGATCCAGTGATGCGGATTCCATGCGTTCCAATGCAAGTCAATGGCGGCGAAAACGCAGCGCTTCCGCAAAGTAATTGATCGTGCTGCACTTTTTTCCGCAATGATAAGACGCAGTGGAAATTTCTGCAGCATGTGCACAGTACATGCGGATTATCATTGGGGAACATGGCAGGCCTTCTACCAAGCATTTTTTAAGCGTTTCTGCAGCGGAATTGCCGCATCGTGGGCACACAGCCTTATTTTAGACATGAACAACTAAATGATTTCCTGGGAATGACATATGTATGTGCATGGCTGATAACAGAGAGATTCATGTCGAGTTGGCAAAGATGGCGCTGAGAGACGACTTCACCCCTCCCATCAGAATTCCTAAGGTGTTACTGAGGCCAGGAGATACATGGATGAGCAAATTGCAGTGTGCCAAGTTATCAGAAGGAGCAATGAATTTTACTAATCCCACCTAGAAGTAGAATACTATATAACCCCATGTCTACATAATAAAGTATGTCATTTTGCGTGGTTTAGTCTCTGAGTGAAGTTTTTCAACCATATTAGCAAATTTGGTTGATTTGCATTCACTCGGACATCTTTAATTTGGAGGAGAGCAGTTACCTAGTGTATCTTAAATTGGTGAAACCTCCACAGTGACAGCTGGGGAAAGGAACTGAATGAGCTGTGAGGGAATAGGGTCACTGTTGCAGGTTGTAGGGCGGGAAGAAGTGAGGAGTCTGGTCACTTCTTCTTCTGTGACCAGCTCGAAGATGGAAAGTGAACTTGAAGTGCGGGAGGGAAGGGAATCCAGACTCTGAGGGGATTGTGTAAAAATGTCTTGACAGATATGATTGATTTTTTGTAGGAAATAAGTGGCCAGATCGTCAGCGCTTAGGTTGGTGACGGGGGTCTGTACTTTAGAGCTCAGGAGGGAGTGGAAGGTTTCAAAGAGTCGTTTAGGATTGTTGGCTAGAGATGTGATGAGAGTGGTAAAGTAGACTTGTTTAGCCGGATGGAGAGCAGAATTATAAGTTTTGAGCATGAGCTTATAGTGGATGAAGAGAAACCAAAAACAAGAAAAATACCCAAATAATTGAAAGTAAATGTATAGTGGATGAAGTTTTCTGTCAAAAGAGATTTTCTCCACAGATGCTCCACTCACAAAATAAGAATACTTTGTATGTACAATAAGGCAGGTACATAACTCATCATAGCTCAACATTTCCCGCTCATAATAGAATAACGGAATAGATTCAGGGATAGGCATTTTTTCATAATGGTATATGAAAAGTGCTTGGAGAAAACCGCCTCAAGGAGAAGTCTCTCATCCAGCTCCATTTCGCAGAGATCTCTTATTGGCATCCATTCATGATAAAGCATCTGGAAGGGAGTCAAACATATGAATAGAGATGAGCGGTGTTCGACTAGAACTGTTCGCCAATCTCAAATTCGAGCTGTTTTGGGCGGTGTTCGAGTTGTTCGAACCCGAACGATTTGCAAAAAATTCGGCTGTTCGAGGTTATGTTCGATAACTGTTCGTGCACCAAAAGCGTGTCCTGCATGTCTGGCGCTATTTACAGCACCAATCATGCAGGGATTGTCTGCCACTCACTGTAATGCCACAGCCATGGTGGTTGTGGCATTAGAGTGATTGCCCAAATCGATGGGAACTGTGCTCACAGTGAAACATGAAAAGCCGGCAATTCAGCAGCGGCATACACCGGTACCCGACAATTTAGAACCGAAAGAATAGAGCTTCACACATAGATTAGATAGATAGAAACATGTCAGTCACATATATAAGAAGTACAGTGACAGTGTTGATTACTGTACTTGTCATTTAGTGTAAAGGATTTATAAAAAAAAATATTAGTGTTTTCATGCACCGTCTCTTTAAAAAAGCCGGCCGGCAATTCAGCAGCGGTACCCGACAATTTAGAATAGAAGGAATAGAGAATCACACATAAATTAGATAGATAGAAACATGTCAGTCACATATATATGAAGTACAGTGACAGTGTTGGTTACTGTACTTGTCATTTAGTGTTAAAATAAAGGATTTATTTAAAAAAAAATTAGCGTGGGGTTCCCCTTAATTTTAGGCTCTAGCGGAGGTTAAGCAGACGGCTGGGGCAGATGTTTGAAGCCTGGGAAGGGGGTAATACCCATGGAGCTTCCCAGGCTACTAATATCAGCCCCCAGCTGAATGCCTAGCTTTTACTAGCTATTAAAATGGGGGACCCCCCAAAAAATTGACGTGGGGTCCCCCCTATTTTAATAGCTAGCAAAGGCTAGGCAGACAGCTGGGGGCTGATATTAATAGCCCAGGAAGGGTGCCATGAATATTGGCCCCCTCCCAGGCTAGAAACACCAGCCGTCAGCCGCCCCAGAAATGGCACATCCATAGGATGCGCCAATTCTGGCACTTAGCCTCGCTCTTCCCACTGCCCTGTAGCGGTGGCAGTGGGGTAATAGGGCTGGGGTTGATGTCAGCTTATAATGCCAGCTGACATCAAGCCCAGGTTAGTAATGGAGAGGCGTCTATAAAACACCCCCATTACTAACCCCATAGTCAAAGTTAAAAAAAAACACAAACACCCAGAATAAAGTCCTTTAATTGAAATAAAGACACAATTCTTTATTATTCTAAATTAAACCATACTTACCGTCACGCCCATTCCAGCTGAAGCCAACGATCCCCTGCAATAAAAGAAAAATAATAAAGCAACATCATCCTTACCTTTCCATGGTTCCCACGACAGCTTCAGCTCTGCTACATCGAGATGACAGGCTGGACCGCAGCAGAACGCTGCCATCCAGCCTGTCATCCTGCGGACACTGAGAAGCGCAGGCATGCTTGTGCTCCTCAGCGTCTCTCTGTGACGGCATCCAGATGAGCCGAGGTCATGTCCAATGAACTCGGCTCACCTCATGCACGTCACTGACAGCGTGGGAAAATTCTCACGCTGAAGCGCTGAGTGCAGGAGAATTCTCCCACGCTGTCAGTGACGTGCATAAGGTGAGCTCATGTCCAATGAACTCAGCTCACCTCATGCACGTCACTGACAGCGTGGGAAAATTCTCCTGCACTCAGCGCTTCAGCGTGAGAATTCTCCCACGCTGAAGCGCTGAGTGCAGGAGAATTCTCCCACGCTGTCAGTGACGTGCATAAGGTGAGCTCATGTCCAATGAACTCAGCTCACCTCATGCACGTCACTGACAGCGTGGGAAAATTCTCCTGCACTCAGCGCTTCAGCGTGAGAATTCTCCCACGCTGAAGCGCTGAGTGCAGGAGAATTTTCCCACGCTGTCAGTGACGTGCATGAGGTGAGCCGAGTTCATTGGACATGACCTCGGCTCATCTGGATGCCGTCACAGCGAGACCCTGAGGAGCGCAAGCATGCCTGCGCTTCTCAGTGTCCGTGGGATGACAGGCTGGATGGCAGCTTTCTCCTGCGGTCCAGCCTGTCATCTCGATGTAGCAGAGCTGGAGCTGTCCTGGGAACCATCGAAAGGTAAGGATGATGTTGGTTTATTATTTTATTTTTATTACAGGAGATCGTTGGCTTCAGCTGGAATGGGCGTGATGGTAAGTATGGTTTAATTTAGAACAATAAAGAATTGTGTCTTTATTTCAATTAAAGGACTTTATTCTGGGTGTTTGTGTTTTTTTTAACTTTTACTATGGGGTTAGTAATGGGGGTGTCTTATAGACGCCTCTCCATTACTAACCTGGGCTTGATGTCAGCAGGCGTTATAAGCTGACATCAACCCCAACCCTATTACCCCACTGCCACCGCTACAGGGCAGTGGGAAGAGCGAGGCTAAGTGCCAGAATTGGCGCATCCTGTGGATGCGCCATTTCTGGGGCGGCTGACGGCTGGTGTTTCTAGCCTGGGAGGGGGCCAATATTCATGGCACCCTTCCTGAGCTATTAATATCAGCCCCCAGCTGTCTGCCTAGCCTTTGCTAGCTATTAACATAGCTGGGACCCCACGTCATTTTTTGGGGGGGGTCCCCCATTTTAATAGCTAGTAAAGGCTAAGTATTCAGCTGGGGGCTGATATTAGTAGCCTGGGAAGCTCCGTGGGTATTACCCCCTTCCCAGGCTTCAAACCTCTGCCCCAGCCGTCTGCTTAACCTCCGCTAGAGCCTAAAATTACGGGGAACCCCACGCCAATTTTTATTTTAATAAATCCTTTATTTTAACACTAAATGACAAGTACAGTAACCAACACTGTCGCTGTACTTATTATAAATGTGACTGACATGTTTCTATCTATCTAATCTATGTGTGAAGCTCTATTCTTTCTGTTCTAAATTGTCGGGTACAGATGCTGAATTGCCCGCCGGCTTTTTTAAAGAGACGGTGCATGAAAACACTATTATTTTTTTTACTAAATCCTTTACACTAAATGACAAGTGCAGTAACCAACACTGTCGCTGTACTTATTATAAATGTGACTGACATGTTTCTATCTATCTAATCTATGTGTGAAGCTCTATTCTTTCTGTTCTAAATTGTCGGGTACCGCTGCTGAATTGCCGGCCGGCTTTTTTAAAGAGACGGTGCATGAAAACACTAATATTTTTTTTACTAAATCCTTTACACTAAATGACAAGTGCAGTAACCAACACTGTCACTGTACTTCTTATATATGTGACTGACATGTTTCTATCTATCTAATCTATGTGTGATGCTCTATTCCTTCTTGTCTAAATTGTCGGGTACCGGTGTATGCCACTGCTGAATTTGCCGGCCGGCTTTTTTAAAGAGAGTGTCTTCTGAGCAGTTTGTGAGCTTTTGGACACCTTTGCAGGTGTTTTCTATGTGTTTCTATGTGTTTTTGTTTGCCTGCCATTGGTTTTAACGGTGTTCGACGGTGTTCTAAGGTGTTCGACGAACAGTTCGACGAACAGTTCCTCGAACATCCCGGTGTTCGACGAACCGAACCGAACCCGAACACTATGGGGGTGGCTCAACACTAGTCATGACAACATCCGGGTCACCAGAGAGCAGGAAGATTGTTTGGACATGCACAGTGCATCTCCAAACAATCTTCTCACTGTGCAGCGCTGATAGCCTGTATGACACAGGGATGGTGCTGCATTCCTGTGCCGTGCAGGCAATCAGAGAAAAAAAAGTGAAAGTCCCAGAGTGGGACAAAGTAATAAAGTATAAAAACTGTCAGTAAGTGTAAAAAAAAAATTAAAAAAAAATTGCAAAAATATAAAAAATAAATAAATAAAATAATCCACCAAAAATAAAAATATAATGTACCCATCAATAAATATTATTATAAAAAAACAAACAAAAAAAACAATAAAAGTACACATATTTGGTATCGCCGCGTCCGGAACAACCTGACCTATAAAACTGTCCCACTAGTTAGCCCCTTTAGTGAACAAGGTAAAAAAAAAAAAAAAAAAAAAAACGAAGCAAAAAAGAATGCTTTATCACCATACCGCCAAATAAAAAATGGAATAACACGCGATCAAAAAGACGAATATAAATAAAAATGGTACCGCTGAAAACGTCATCTCGTCCCGCAAAAAACAAGCTGACATACAGCTCCATCAGCCGAAAAATAAAAAAGTTATAGCTCTCAGAATAAAGCTATGCTAAAAAATATTTTTTTCTATAAAATTGCTTTTATTATGTAAAAGTGCAAAACATAGAAAAACTATATAAATGTGGTACCGCTGTAAACGTACTGACCCGAAGAATAAAGCTGCCTAATCACTTTTACCACACGCGGAACAAAATAAAAAATAAAAAAAAAAAAATCCTGAATTGTTGGTTTTTGTTTATTCTGCCTCCCAAAAATCGGAATAGAAAGCGATCAAAAAATGTTACGTGCCTGAAAATGGCACCAATAACAACGTCAACTCATCCCGCAAAAAACGAGCCGTCACATGACTGTCTGCCAAAATCTGGAAAAATTATAGCTCTCAAAATATGGCGATGCAAAAACTAGATTTTACAAAAAATGCGTCTTTTAGTGTGTGACAGCTGTCAGTCATAAAAACCCCATATGATTCTGGTATTGCTGTAATCACACCGACCCGAAGAATAAAGTCGTCTAATCACTTATACCGCACGAGGAACGGCGTCAAAAATAAACTCTTGGGTTAGGATTGGGCTAGGGTTAGGGCTGGGTTTGGGGTTAGGGTTGTGCTAGGGTTAGGGTTGTGCTAGGGTTAGGGTTGTGCTAGGGTTAGGGTTGTGCTACGGTTAGGGCTGGGGTTGGGGTTAGGGTTGGGGTTAGGGTTGTGATGGGGTTGGGATTTTTTTCAAAAGTAAGAAAAAAGATGACGATATGGCGACTAGTGTTGAGCGCAAGTGCCCGCTACTTGAGTTTGCATCGGGTGCTCTGGTATGCATTGAGTATCGTGGGTATTTGAGTGACATGCTCGAGTCTCTGCCCCATATGCTTCGCGGCCAAAAAAACTTTACGGGGATTGCCTGCCATGCACGAGCGATCCCCGCATGTTTTTTTTTGGGTGTCTAATAACCGTGAAACATGCGGAGCAGGGACTCGAGCATGTCACTCGAGCACACGCTGTACATGGTGCATACCTGAGTACCCGATGCAAACTCAAGTAGCGAGCACTTGCGCTCAAGACTAATGACAACTTATTCAATATGATGACCTAATGTAAACAAATTCTGTGTCGTACCTCTGGGTTCAAAATGTTCACTATACACCTTAATAAAATCCTTGAGGGGTATAGTTTCCAAAATGGGGTCACTTGTGGGGGAGCTCCACTGTTTAGGCACATCACGGGCTCTCCAAACGCGACATGGTGTCCGCTAACAAATTGAATGGAAAATCGGCTCAAATTGTTAGCTGACGCCATGTTGCGTTTGGAGAGCTACTGCGTGCACAAACATTGGAGCTCCCCCACAAGTGACCCCATTTTGGAAACTAGACCCCCCAAGGCACCTATCTAGATGCATAGTGAGCACTTGGAACCCCCAGGTGCTTCACAAATTGATTCGTAAAAATGAAAAAGTGAAAAAAAAACCCTTTTTCATATTTATGAATCAATTTGTGAAACACCTGGGGGTTCCAAGTGCTCACTATGCATCTAGATAGGTGCCTTGGGGTGTCTAGTTTCCAAAATGGGGTCACTTGTGGGGGAGCTCCAATGTTTGGGCACACAGGGGTTCTCCAAACGCAACATGATGTCCGCTAACAATTTGAGCCGACAATTTGTTAGCGGATACCATGTTGCATTTGGAGAGTCCCTGTGTGCCCAAACATTGGAGCTCCCCCACAAGTGACCCCATTTTAGAAACTAGACCCCCCAAGGCACCTATCTAGATGCATAGTGAGCACTTGGAACCCCCAGGTGTTTCACAAATTGATTCATAAATATGAAAAAGTTTTTTTTTTTCACTTTTTCATTTTTACGAATCAATTTGTGAAGCACCTGGGGGTTCCAAGTGCTCACTATGCATCTAGATAGGTGCCTTGGGGTGTCTAGTTTCCAAAATGGGGTCACTTGTGGGGGAGCTCCAAAGTTTGGGCACACAGGGGCTCTCCAAACGCAACTTGGTGTCCGCTAACAATTTGAGCCGATTTTCCATTCAATTTGTTAGCGGATACCATGTTGCATTTGGAGAGTCCCTGTGTGCCCAAACATTGGAGCTCTCCCACAAGTGACCCCATTTTGGGAACTAGACCCCCAGGGGGCTCTACAAACACAACATGGCGTCCGCTAATTATTCAAGCAAATTTTACAATCAAAAAGTCAAATGGCGCTCCTTCCCTTCCGAGCCCTGCCGTGCGCCCAAACAGTGTTTTTTCCCCACATATTGGGTATCTGCGTGCCCAGGGGAAATTGCACAACAAATTTTGGGGTTCATTTTTTCTTGCTACATCTGTGAAAATAAAAAAAATTGGGTCTAAAGTAACATTTTTGTGAAAAAAGTTAAATGTTCATTTTTTTCTTCCACATTCAAAAAATTCCTGTGAAGCACCTGAAGGGTTAATAAAGTTCTTGAATGTGGTTTTGAGCACCTTGAGGGGTGCAGTTTTTAGAATGGTGTCACTTTTGGGTATTTTCTGTCATAAAGACCTCTCAAAGTGACTTCAAATGTGATGTGGTCCCTAAAAAATGGTTTTGTAAATTTTGTTGGAAAAATGAGAAATCGCTGGTCAACTTTTAACCCTTATAGCTCCCTAACAAAAAAAATTTTTGGTTCCAAAATTGTGCTGATGTAAAATAGACATGTGGGAAATGTTATTTATTAACTCTTTTGTGTGACATATCTCTCTGATTTAAGGGCATAAAAATTCAAATTTTGAAAATTGCAAAATTTTCAACATTTTCGCCAAATTTCCGTTTTTTACACAAATAAACGCAAGTGATATCGAAGAAATTTTACCAAAATCATGAAGTACAATATGTCTCGAAAAAACAATCTCAGAATCAGGGGGATCCGTTGAAGCGTTCCAGAGTAATTACCTCATAAAGTGACAGTGGTCAGAATTGTAAAAATTGGCCTGGTCATTAACGTGCAAACCACCCTCGGGGCTTAAGGGGTTAAGGACCATAAGGTCTGAAACTCGTCTGTACATCACCTCCTCCTGTGGGGGCTGTGACTTCTCTACATATGATTTTTAAAATAGTTTTCTAATATAGGATTATTGATTTTAAAGAAGACTTTTGGATGCCGGATCACTCCTTGTTTTTTCCTGCTAATCTCCCGGGGCACTGCCGGCTGTTCCGTGCACCTGATGTCTGAGTAAGTTGAGCTGACTTTTTTTTCCTCTTTTGTTTCAATGTTCAAAAGTAGAAAATTTATTGATGGATAAAAATATAAATGAACAGGGCAGGGGGGAATAGGACACACATCCACATGTGAAGACAAACTGTGGAAAAAAGGGGCACGCAATATAGGAACATTAATAATAGTATATATCAAATATCATATACATTATCATATGTACTATCATAACAGATATAAATGAATACTATGTCATAAAAAAGAAATCCTGCCGTTATACCAATAAATAGCGTTATCAAGGTATATGTGACAAATTATCCCACTAGAACTATGCTAATGCACCAAACAAGAAGCATTATGAAATACTTTGGACACCAATGATGCAGGAGCTCTAACTATTAGTGCGTCCGCCCCTGACGCGCATTTCGAACCAGCCTTCGTCAGGTGGCACGGTCTCCACTTATTCCCTGACTTATACACTACGCCAGATGAAGAAAAAAGGCGATGTAGTGCAGCCCTGCACAGTAACAAGACCTACCTTTTGTTTCCCCCATGGAACACCAATACATTTTAATTGAATGTGTGTCCTCGGATGTACATTCAGTTGAAACCAGTGGGCCCACTCTATGTCCTGCTCGGGGACACGCCAAAGATCTGGGCCCACCGAAGAGTTGTCCGATGTCCCATTGCTCCAGTCCGGCCCTGGTTACAGTTCATGCTAGACCAGACAACAGATATCACGTCCATCGCACATGTATCCAGTCAGCAACTACAGTCCTCACATACATAGTTAATCACATACAGACGATGGATACCATGACCGTAGAACATCTATCTCCATCTATCTCCAGCAACATATAGTACAGTCTCAACTGGGGTTCTCCAAACTTATTTGTGGGTTCAGTGTTGGGCAGAGGAGCAGACCTGTATTCCACCAGATGGAGCCATGGTGTTTTGGACTGTTACTGAAGAGACCCTCTGGAGTGGGAGTCAAAGACTTTATACCCACAGTTCCCATTCAGGACATTCCTCCACAGGATTGGAGAAGTTGGGGGGAGGTGATACTTCACTGTTCAACTAACCAGCATATTTGTCCTAAATTGTGTAATTAGAAAACTGCAGTGGGCTGATGCAATATATACTCAGCAGGCATTTACAAATGAACATACCACAAGAGTGAACGTACAGTCTCATATGAAACAATGACTCAATTGAGGCCTCTGAGAGACTAACAAGAGTAATGGAACGATTGATTTACCTGATTACCAATTTTGTGTCTGGCCTTATGGATACATAAGATCCAGCTTGCATGTCTTTCTCTGCTTACTATTACTGAATGGAAACAGTGATTCCCGATGCTGAACGCTCTCCAGGAGAGACCCGTGCACCTCAATCTCATGAGCAAGCAAATCTCCAATAAAACACAACAATAAGACCGACATAACCAGTGCTCCGTGCTGGAAAAAGTCTGTATCCCTTAGAGACGTGCACTCTGCTCTACGTCCATTGGTCCAATAGTCTTAAGTCCGTGGCCAGCTCCTCACACTGATGAAACTGGTGTAACGCCTGTACAAGAGATAGCAGCCACAACACTTATTACTCACATCTTCATCTGTTTTACATAGAGGCAGAATCATTTTATATCCTGGTGGTGGTGCTTCACTTGTAAATGACTTTAAAGCAGTACAGTTGCTGGGCCTGAAAACTCCATTCCTTTTTTTCTGCCCTTCACTGACCACTGCTCTTCCAGTAATTCCCTTGCCCCAGCCTGAAAAGTCCAGTATTTACTCACTATGACTCCCAGGTGTAGCCTACACGTTACGTTCTCTTCAGTCGTACTGTCCATTGACAATATGGAAAGGAGTCTGCTGCTCACTGAGCAGCTGCTCACTGGGGTAGATGTGGGGGAGGGTGGTAGTAGGGAGCTGCAGGACAGTGAGGGGGGGTAGAGGGAAGAGTACTAGGGAGGCTAGTCCTGATCTGGCACACCCCAATAAGTTTGCAAAGTTGGCATATGAGGGGGGTGACGGTACAGGGGTAGCACTGCTGCAGCAAGACATGTCCCCTGAAAGCCAGAGGAGTGTCAGCTCCAGTAAGGAGGGAAATAGAAGAGCAGGGCAGGCCAGGCAGGTGCTAGTAGTGGGGGACTCAATTATTAGGGAAACAGATAGGGCAATCTGTCACAAAGACAGGGATCGTCGAACAGTGTGCTGCCTACCTGGCGCTCGAGTCCGGCACATCGCTGATCGAGTTGACAGATTACTGGGAGGGGCTGGTGAGGACCCAGCAGTCATGGTGCACATTGGAACAAATGACAAAGTTAGAGGTAGGTGGAAGGTCCTTGAAGATGATTTCAGGGAATTAGGCTGCAAGCTGAAAGCAAGGACCTCCAAGGTGGTATTCTCTGAAATACTACCGGTACCATGTGCCATGCCAGAGAGGCAACCGGAGATTAGGAAGATAAATAAGTGGCTCAAGAACTGGTGTAGGAAGAAGGGATTTGGGTTCCTGGAAAACTGGGCTGACTTCTCAGTTGGCTACAGACTCTACGCTAGGGACCGGCTGCACCTCAATGGGTGCTGGGGGAGAAAATGGCTAGAAGGTTGGAGGAATGTTTAAACTAGGGATTGGGGGGAAGGTACTCATTTTATAGGTGGGGAAGATAGTGCAGATAGTGACCTGGGCACAAATAAAGAAATTAGAGGGGGGGTTAGAACAGTCAATAAAGTAAGAAGGAATAGAGGTACAGAGAGATACATAAAATGTATATACACTAATGCCAGAAGCCTCACCAACAAAATGGAGGAAATAGAATTAAGTTTGTTGGAAAATAATTATGACAGGGTGGGGATATCTGAGACGTGGCTGGACGAGAACCATGACTGGGCAGTTAATTTACAGGGCTATAGTGTGTTCAGAAATAACCGTACAAACAAGCGAGGTGGGGGGAGGGGGGGTTAATTGTAAAATCATCCTTAAAACCCATCTTGCGGGAGGATATATGTGAATCTAATGGAAATGTAGAGTCCCTGTTGGTGGAAATAAGGGGAGGGGGAAAAAATAATAAATTACTGATAGGGGTTTGTTATAAGTCTCCAAAAATAATGGAAGCAGCGGAGAATATCCTCGTAAAGCAAATAGATGAAGCAGCGACTCAAGGAGAAGTTATTATTATGGGGGACTTCAACTATCCTGAAATACATTGGGGGACAGAAACCTGTAGTTCAAGCAAAGGTAATAGGTTTTTGACAACTACGAGAGACAATTACCTTTCACAACTGGTTCAGGACCCAGCAAGAAGGGGGGCACTGCAAGACCTAATATTAACCAACAGGCCAGACCGCATATCAAATACAGTACAGACCAAAAGTTTGGACACACCTTCTCATTTAAAGATTTTTCTGTATTTTCATGACTTTGAAAATTGTACATTCACACTGAAGGCATCAAACTATGAATTAACGCATGTGGAATTATATACTTAACAAAACAGTGTGAAACAACTGTAAATATGTCTTATATTCTGGGTTCTTCAAAGTAGCCACATTTTGCTTTGATGACTGCTTTGCACACTCTTGGCATTCTCTTGATGAGCTTCAAGAGGTAGTCACCGGAAATGGTTTTCACTTCACAGGTGTGCCCTGTCAATTTTAATAAGTAGGATTTCTTGCCTTATAAATGGAGTTGGGACCATCAGTTGTGTTGTGCAGAAGTCTGGTGGATACACAGCTGATAGTCCTACTGAATAGACTGTTAGAATTTGTATTATGGCAAGAAAAAAGCAGCTAAGTAAAGAAAAACGAGTGGCTATCATTACTTTAAGAAATGAAGGTCAGTAAGTCCGAAAAATTGGGAAAACTTTGAAAGTGTTCCCAAGTGCAGTTGCAAAAACCATCAAACGCTACAAAGAAACTGGCTCACATGAGGACCGCCCCAGGAAAGGAAGACCAAGAGTCACCTCTGCTTCTGAGGACAAGTTTATCTGAGTCACTAGCCTCAGAAATCGCAGGTTAACAGCAGCTCAGATTAGAGACCAGGTCAATGCCACACAGAGTTCTAGCAGCAGACACATCTCTTCAACAACTGTTAAGAGGAGACTTTGTGCAGCAGGCCTTTATGGTAAAATAGCTGCTAGGAAACCACTGCTAAGGACAGGCAACAAGCAGAAGAGACTTGCTTGGCTAAAGAACACAAGGAATGGACATTAGACCAGTGGAAATCTGTGCTTTGGTCTGATGAGTCCAAACTTGAGATCTTTGGTTCCAACCACCGTGTCTTTGTGCGACGCAGAAAAGGTGAACGGATGGACTCTAGATGCCTGGTTCCCCCCGTGAAGCATTGAGGAGGAGGTGTGATGGTGTGGGGGTGCTTTGCTGGTGACACTGTTGGGGATTTATTCAAAATTGAAGGCATACTGAACCAGCATGGCTACCACAGCATCTTGCAGCGGCATGCTATTCCATCTGGTTTGCGTTTAGTTGGACCATCATTTATTTTCAACAGGACAATGACCCTAAACACACCTCCAGGCTGTGTAAGGGCTATTTGATCAAGAAGGAGAGTGATGGGGTGCTACGCCAGATGACCTGGCCTCCACAGTCACCAGACGTGAACCCAATCAAGATGGTTTGGGGTGAGCTGGTCCGCAGAGTGAAGGCAAAAGGGCCAACAAGTGCTAAGCATCTCTGGGAACTCCTTCAAGATTGTTGGAAGACCATTTCCGGTGACTACCTCTTGAAGCTCATCAAGAGAATGCCAAGAGTGTGCAAAGCAGTCATCAAAGCAAAAGGTGGCTACTTTGAAGAACCTAGAATATAAGACATATTTTCAGTTGTTTCACACTTTTTTGTTAAGTATATAATTCCACATGTGTTAATTCATAGTTTTGATGCCTTCAGTGTGAATGTACAATTTTCATAGTCAAGAAAATACAGAAAAATCTTTAAATGAGAAGGTGTGTCCAAACTTTTGGTCTGTACTGTATACGAGTTGGGGGTCACTTGGGTAATAGTGATCACAAAATAATACATTTTCATGTAACTTTTAATAAGATGTGTAGTAGAGAGGTTTCAAGGACACTAAACTTCAGGAAGGCAAATTTCCAACGGTTGAGAGATGATCTTAGTGCAATAAACTGGGACGATATCCTGAGACATAAAGCTACACAAAGCAAATGGGAGACATTTATTAGCATCCTGAATAGGACCTTTGCACAATATATACCCTATGGGAATAAACATGCTAGAAATAGGAGGAAACCACTATGGCTAAATAGAGCTGTAAGGGGCGCAATATGTGACAAAAAGAAAGCATTTAGAGAACTAAAGCAAGTAGGTAGTGATGAGGCATTAAATAAATATAGAAAATAAATAAATTCTGTAAAAACCAAATCAAGGCAGCAAAGATTGAGGCAGAGAGAATCATTGCCAGAGAAAGTAAAAATAACCCCAAAATATTCTTTAGCTACATAAATAGTAAAAAACTAAAAAATGATAGTGTTGGCCCCCTTAAAAATAGTCTGGGGGAAATGGTGGATGAGGATGAGGAAAAAGCCAATATGCTAAATGATTTTTTTTCAACCCTATTTACACAAGAAAATCGCATGACAGACAACATGATAAGTGATAACAAAAATTCTCCATTAAATGTCACTTGCTTAACCCAGCAGGAAGTACGGCGGCGTCTGAAAATCACTAAAGTTGACAAATCCCCGGGCCCGGATGGGATACACCCGCGAGTACTGCAGGAATTAAGTAACGTCATAGATAGACCATTATTTTTAATCTTTAAAGATTCCATAATAACAGGGTCTGTACCACAGGACTGGCGTATAGCAACTGTGGTGCCAATATTCAAAAAGGGGACAAAAACTGAACTTGGAAACTATAGACCAGTAAGCTTAACCTCTACTGTGGGTAAAATCCTGGAGGGTTTCCTAAGAGATGCTATACTAGAGTATCTGAAGAAGAATAACCTCATGACCCAATATCAACATGGGTTTATGAGGGACCGTTTCTGTCAAACTAACCTGATCAGCTTTTATGAGGAGGCAAGTTCCGGACTGGACCGAGGAAATGTAGTGGATGTTGTGTATATGGACTTTTCAAAAGCTTTTGATACGGTTACACACAAAAGGTTGATACATAAAATGAGAACAATGGGGATAGGGGAAAATATATGTATGTGGGTTAAGAATTGGCTCAGTGATAGGAAACAAAGGGTGGTTATTAATGGAAAACACTCCGACTGGGTCTCAGTTAACAGTGGGGTACCACAGGGGTCAGTATTGGGCCCCCTTCTTTTTAACATATTTATTAATGACCTTGTAGGGGGCATACAGAGTAATATTTCAATATTTGCAGATGACACTAAACTCTGCAGGGTAATCAATACAGAGGAGGACAATTTTATATTACAGGAGGATCTATGTAAACTAGAAGCTTGGGCTGATAAATGGCAAATGAACTTTAATGGGGATAAATGTAAGGTAATGCACTTGGGCAGAGGAAATAAAATGTATAATTATATGCTTAATTATAACACACTGGGCAAAACTGTAACTGAAAAAGACCTGGGTGTATTGGTGGACGACAAGCTCACGTTTAGTGGCCAGTGTCAGGCAGCTGCTGCAAAGGCAAATAAAATAATGGGATGCATTAAAAGAAGCATAGATGCTCATGAGGAGAACATAATTTTACCTCTATACAAGTCACTAGTACAACCACACTTAGAATACTGTGTTCAGTTCTGGTCTCCGGCGTATAAGAAAGACATAGCTGAACTAGAGAGGGTGCAGAGAAGAGCGACAAAGCTTATTAGAGGACTGTGGGGTCTGCAATACCAAGACAGGTTATTACACTTGGGGTTATTTACTGTGGAAAAACGAAGGCTTAGGGGTGATCTTATTACTATGTACAAGTATATGAGGGGACAGTACAAAGACCTTTCTACTGATCTTTTTACTCTGAGGCCAGAGACGGGGACTAGGGGGCATCTTCTACGTCTGGAGGAAAGAAGGTTTAATCATAATCACAGACGGGGATTCTTTACTGTAAGAGCAGTGAGACTATGGAGCTCTCTGCCGCATGATGTTGTAATGAGTGATTCACTAATAACATTTAACAAGGGCATGGATTTCTTTCTTGAAAAGTATAATATTACAGGTTATATATACTAGATTCCTTGATAGGGCGTTGATCCAGGGAACTAGTCTGATTGTCGTATGGAGTCGGGAAGGAATTTTTTTCCCCAATGTGGAGCTTAGTGTTTGCCACATGGTTTTTTTTGCCTTCCTCTGGATCAACATGTTAGGCTATGGGTTGAACTAGATGGACTTAGTCTTCCTTCAACCTTAAAAACTATGTTACTATGTTACTTTGCCTGTGCTGTCTCAGGGTTACCCGCTAACCCACAGCTCTACCTCCTTAAGCTCCTGGTCGTATCCAGTGCAGCTGACCTCTTTCTGTCTATAGTCCACTTCACCACACAGGGTACAGGCTGCTCTGGCCATATTACTCTGCCACTGGATCCAGTTACAGAATCTTGCTATCTCTGTTCTGCTTCCTTCCAGTCTCACACTCCTCACTATGTGGCCTCATCTGTCACACTCTGTATTTGGCGTCACCTCACTACTCATTCCAGTGCTGACTTCTCTAAGCAGGAAGAAACTCTCTTCTTACTTCCAAACACTCCTCCCATCTGTAGGGCCAGCTGACTGTTAAGTCTTCCTTACCCAGTTGTCCAATCTACTACAGCTCTGATGGGAGATATTACATTAAATTCAGCATTAAACATTGCTCAACCATTATACATGTTATAATGACACAAACTGTAAAAGTCTTCTGGGACGGTGTCAGACATCTTCACACACTTTTACTGTATAACCACGAGTCACTTAAATGTCAGGGACATCGATCTGTCTAGTTAGGGGCAGAAGTGATTGTGAATCAATGTCACCTCTTCTGGTGCAGATGAAAGTGACAACAGGAGCCCGGGAGAGGAACAGCGAGACACCCCGAAAGAGGGAATGGTGCAGATAGTGGCCTATTATGACTGCACAAGCCCATGTACATTGGTAGCGTACAAACAAGGGGAACAAATACCTGAACCTGGCAGATCCCAATTCAGACTGGTAGAAGCACTACTCTGACCCTGGTCTGTCCCTACATGATGGTGGAGGTTGGCACCCTAAGATAACGCAATGGCGCCCCCTATCAATAGTGGCTCACCCTGAATGCTCCTAACAACTCCTAGTTTATCTATGCTTGTGTAGCAACTTACTTGGGAAAATAGGTTAAACACTAAAAACTACAACTGACCCTGCTTGCTCCTGTACAGACTAGATACCTTGACTACACAGTCCCCAGCGGTACCTGCGGGTGAAGAGATAGACCTAACCACAGACTAGGAGATGGCAACTATGGCCTAAACTGCCTAAAAGGCAGACAAGTTGCTTCACGTTCCTCCTAAAGAACCAGAGGGCATAGCAGAGTGTGAATTATCTAAAAGAAGAGAAGTGTGCTGAACAAAGGAATAATCCCAAAGCAAGTAAAGTAAGAAACAAAATACCAAACAAAGAATACAGCAAGTACTGTTAACAAATATACTGCCTATTTTCAAATGATAAAACGAAGAAAAGTGCAAAGTATAACAAATAAACAGCAAAGCGAAAAACCCTAGCTCCAAATATCAACAGAATGTCAGAATATCCAAATGAATCTATCACTAGCAGGAAACGCAGACTATAAAGCTGCACCCAAAATGTGATAGGCATCCAAATAAAAATACAAATGTGTAAAGCTAAGCAGGCTGCAGCCAGAAAAGCAGAACCTAAACACCCAGTGAAAAGGTGTGTGTCCTGTGGCTCGGCAGAAAGAGAAGCTGACCACAGAACTCAAACTGAAGGGATCAAATCCTGGAGCATGACATTGCCACAGACAATTCCTCTCTCTTCCTCCTCCCTGACCTCTCTAGTTTTCCATTTCTGTTGTGTCTTGGTAATTGTGGGTAACATGAGGCGGCCCATTCAGGTTGTACAGGTGGTCTGGCTCTGCCAGGACGGCATCCATACGTGCCGTCACAAGAAGGTTTGCTATATCTCGCAGCACAGTCTCAAGAGGACGGAAACAAACTCCATGTGGACGGCATGAGGGGCCAATATCCTGTAGTGGACAAGGGACAAATACCGCCACACCATGACCAGATCAAATATTACCACCACATAGTGACCGAATACTACCATACTGAGCATTAATACAAAAACAGAATACTAATATTACCATTACTAATAGTGCCATTATTCACAGGAGCTCTGTGTATAGTATACAGTGTATAGTGTCAGTGTACAGATAACACACTGACTCACTGGTGATGTCTCTAGTTGAAGTCCTTCATCTCCACTTTTCCTCTTCATCCATGGCAGACCGCCATCACTTCTTCTCGCCAGGACTCGTCTCTGCATAAAATAACACAGTTATCTAGAGTAGCTTACAGAGCACATTCCCCAATATTTCCCCAACTTCTACACTACACCAGATGAAGAAAAAAAATGATATAGTGCCGCCCTGCACAGTAACATGAACCCCCCACAGAAAACAGTATCCTCAAAAATAAAATACATTACAGCAGTAATAATATCCTTTAATTAGCCCCTACAGTAATAATGTCCCACATCCTACTCCCATTGTCTTCATCCTGCCCCCATTGTCTCCATCTAGCCCCCAATGTCTCCATCCTGCCCCCATGTTTCCATTTGTCTCCATCCTGCCCCCAATGTCTCTCCATCCTGCCCCCAATGTCTCTCCATCCTGCCCCCCAATGTCTCTCCATTCTGCCCCAATGTCTTTCCATTGTGCCCCAATGTCTCTCCATTCTGCCCCCATTTCTTTCCATTCTGCCCCAATGTCTCTCCATTCTGCCCCCATTTCTTTCCATTCTGCCAATGTCTCTCCATTCTGCTCACGTCTCCATTCTGCCTCCATGTGTCTATTTTGCCCCATGTCTCCATTCTGCCCCCAATGTCTCTCCATTCTGCCCCCAATGTCTCTCCATCCTGCCCCCAATGTCTCTCTATTCTGCCCCAATGTCTTTCCATTCTGCCCCAATGTCTCTCCATTCTGCCCCCATTTCTTTCCATTCTGTCAATGTCTCTCCATTCTGCCCACGTCTCCATTCTGCCTCCATGTGTCTATTTTGCCCCATGTTTCCATTCTGCCCCCAATGTCTCTCCATTCTGCCTCCAATGTCTCCATTCTGCCCCGTCTCAATTCTGCCCCGTCTCCATACTGCCCCCAATGTCTCTCCATTCTGCCCCGTCTCCATTCTGCCACCATGTTTCTATTCTGCCTCCATGTTTCTATTATGCATCCAATGTCTCCATTCTGCTCCCCTCTCTCCATTCTGCCCCCCTTGCCTCCATTCTGCCCTAATGTTTCTATTCTGCCCCAATGTCTCCATTCTGCCCCCCTTGTCTCCATCCTGCCTTCCCTGTCTCCATTCTGCCCCCCTGTCTCCATTCTGCCCCCTTGTCTCCATACTACCCCCTGGTTTCTATTCTGCCCCCAATGTCTCCATTCTGCCCCCGTCTCCATTCTGCCCCCCATGTTTCTATTCTTCCCTCCATGTCTCCATTCTGTCCCCCCTTGTCTCCATTCTGCCCCCATGTTTCTATTCTGCCACCCTTGTCTCCATCCATACTGCCCACTGGTTTCTATTCTGCCCCCAATGTCTCCATACTGTCCCCTTGTCTCCATTCTGCCCCCTATCTCCATTCTGCCCCCCCGGGCTCTATTCTGCCCCTCTCCATTCTGCCCCCTATCTCCATTCTGCCCCCTGTCTCCATTCTGCCCCCTATCTCCATTCTAACCCCTATCTCCATTCTGCCCCCGGTCTCTATTCTGCCCCATCTCCATTCTGCCCCCCTGTCTCCATTTTTCCCCCATGTTTCTATTCTGCCATCCTTGTTTCCATCCATACTGCCCTTTGGTTTCTATTCTGCCCCCAATGTCTCCATACTGTCCCCATGTCTCCATTCTGCCCCCTATCTCCATTCTGCCCCGTCTCCATTCTGCCCCCCTGTCTCCATTCTGCCCCCTGTCTCCATTCTGCCCCCTATCTCCATTCAGCCCCCCGGTCTCTATTCTTCCCCGTCTCCATTCTGCCCCCCTGTCTCCATTCTTCCCCCATGTTTCTATTCTGCCACCCTTGTCTCCATCCATACTGCCCTTTGGTTTCTATTCTGCCCCCAATGTCTCCACACTGTCCCCATGTCTCCATTCTGCCCCCTATCTCCATTCTGCCCCCCAGTCTCTATTCTGCCCAGTCTCCATTCTGCCCCCCTGTCTCCATTCTGCCCCGTCTCCATTCTGCCTCCCTGTCTCCTTTCTTCTCCCCTGTCTCCATTCTACCCCCATGTTTCTATTCTGCCACCCTTGTCTCCATCCATACTGCCCTCTGGTTTCTATTCTGCCCCCAATGTCTCCATACTGCCCCTGTCTCCATTCTGCCACCTATCTCCATTCTGCCCCCCGGTCTCTATTCTGCCCCGTCTCCATTCTGCCCCCCTGTCTCCATTCTTCCCCCCTGTCTCCATTCTGCCCTGTCTCCATTCTGCCCCCCATGTCTCCATTCTGCCCTCAATGTGTTTCCATTCTGCCTCCAATATGACTCCATTCTCCCCCAATGTGACTCCATTCTGCCCCCAATGTCTCCCATTCTGCCTCCATGTTTCCCATTCGACCCCCCCATGCCTCCATTCTGCCCTCAGTGTCCCTCACCCTGCCCCCACCCTGTGCGGTTTTGGTGATTTTTTTCCTCTATAGACTTCTATGTGGAGCATAAAAAAACGTCTGTAAGAAACTGCAGATACTTTTTTAAGTGCAGAATCAAAGCTTTTCTGTACTGTAAAAACAATTAAAAACGCGGTTTCACATCTGCACCAAAATGCATCAAATAAGGGGGAAAAAGCCTAAAATAGTGCACCAAAGATGCAATAACCAGAGGAGATTGTTATTGTGTAGATTGGTGCACAGTATTTATGCTACGTGTGAACACGGCTTTACAGACACAAAAAAGCCAGATGTCATATAGTGAAACTACACAGAGATGAGAAAGTTCTGACGGGTCCGACTGTGAATGAGGGAACAAAAAATAATCCACAGGTCCCAACTAGAGAAGAGCAGGACGCACAGATGATATTGCAGCAGCCCGGGCTAATCTAAAGCCGCGACAGGGCCTACCGTCCAGCCACCAATTACCACTGACCTGGATGCTGGACCTGAGTCCCATGAGTCGATCCTCTCATCTCTAGTCCCAGCCGTCCTGGATACAGCAGACAGTCCCGGATTTAGGTCTATGCCCTGCAGTCCCGAGTTTCTGCTGAATGTCCCTCACTGCCACCGCCCCTCTGATAACTCTTCCTGCCGGGGGAGAAAGACATGGTAAATGGGCGTAGCTTGGGGTGTGGATAGGGGCGTGGTCAGACTACGCGTGCCGCATGGTTTCGCCCTCTTTCTAGTCCTCATAGGTTGGCGGTATGCTTGTACTGAGGAGATCTGGGATATCAGTGATTAGGTCCCATATTGTGCACTGTAAGGTCTGGAAAAGCTCCTTCTATCGGTCTCTGTAGCACCAGAGGAAGAACAGAGGGGAAAAGACAGGATTTTCTACATGTCGCGTTATGTAGATGTTCTGCAGATTTATCACAACCGTCCACAAGAAGAAACTGCCATCACAGAGCCGCCTTTAGCTGTTGGAAAAGTTTAAACTTAGTTTTGAATAGTTGCTATAGGCAACAAGGACTTTCTATTTATGCTGGGTCACATGATGCTGGTGCTGGGTGATGTCATGTGACGGAATGTTGTGGGTGATGATGTCACAGAGGGCGTTGTGATGTCACCCTTGGGGTATATAAGGGGGCTCCATCCACCTGGAGCTCATATCTCATTGGCCATATCTTGGTGCTGAGATACCCCCTGGAGACAATGAGGATCGCCATATTGTTTCTGTGCTGTACCCTGTTCTACCCTGTGAATTACCATAGGCTGCCGGTGAGTACCTGTCTATTATTACATATGGAGGACGTTTAGAATCAGCTGCGGCAGGGGAAGGGGATGGGGAGGGGGGTCCTGTAAGAATTTACCTGCGGGAATAAGAGGTTATGGCAGGGAAAAGAGCTTAGGAAGTGACAGTCAGAGGGGATATAAGTGTGGGGTGACCCCTCTGACTCCCACATTCCTGCCTTGTCCTTGTAGTGATTAATGACTTTGGTGTTGTCCCTTATATATCACTTTGCAGTCACCACTGATCGCTCCGCACTGTGATCCTAAACTACAGTCTCATTTACCTTTTTGCAAACGCCCAGAAGGGGAGGAGTGACATCACACCCATGTGAGCAGATCCCGCCCACTTTTACTGCAGTCGTAATGCGAGCTAGCTGTATTCTGTTTTCATGGAAATGTCAGCAGCTGCTCCCCCTAGTGTTTACAAGATGAAAACATCAAAACAGTTAAAATATTTTTTCAGATTTTATACCATTAAAACCTTTTTAAATATATATGTGTATTTATATATAAATATAAATACTTTACAATTTTACAATTGTAAAAAAATTGCTGACACTTTCCCTTTAAAAGATCTAAAGACGTTCTGCTTCATGTGCCATTGTGACCAATCACAGCACAGATTATATTTTTTAAACTTTTCTTGAAAAACTGAAGCTGCTCCGTGATTGGAAATCATGTGGAAGGGTTCTCTTTTAGACATTTAGTTAGGTCCAAAGTATCAGTGACATGATGGATAGAACTGTGCAATGATGTCACAGAGGGCTTTGTGATGTCACCCCTGGGTATATTAGAAGCCTCGGCCCATCTGCAGCTTGTATCTCATTGACCATACCTTGGTGCTGAGAGACCTCTGGAGATGATGAGTATCACCCTATCATTTCTGTGCTTTACGTTGCTCTACCCCCCACATTACAGTACACTGAGGGCGAGTATGTTCTCATCAATATGGAGGTCACAAGGATCAGCTAATGAGAATATCGCCTCTTGCAGGACTTCTCATACTGGACACGTGACCGTCCGTCATATGAAAGTCCAACTGTAAATAATATTCCATGGACCCTGGAGGTGAATCCCAAACTTCTTCCTGATCTTCTCAATGGGATATTTCTGAAAGTTGCTTGATAATGTATCCATCACTGTATAATAAGAAGGGCTCTCTGTTTGACTGGATTGGGTATAAATATACAGGACTTTATTATGTTTTTTTCTTTATTATAGGATGACCCACTACCCGTGGATCTCAGGAGAAGCGCCTATCAAGCTTCCATCAATCTTCCTCTTTGGCTCTTCCGTGACGCAGTTTTTGTTGCGGTGATGACACTACTGACAATACTAGAGTATTTGACCTTAAGTCTTGTCCTGAGCAAGTGGGCAATGTCTGAACCTGGTGAAACAATCAGAAAACTCCTGAGAACAAAACCATTCTGAAGGAACAAAGTGCTTGTAAGGAGCCAATTTGCATCCCTCAGATTCAGGAGCAAGACTCCAGGAGAACACCTGTCCTGCCCAATGGCAAATGTTCTACTCCATTCATGGCTCCTGCACCGCAGGATGCGAAAAAGGTTCCTAGTTGCAACTATAAAGTGGCGTTCAGTGATATTGTCTGGGTCAGAACGATCCCTCACAACAATATAGGAAGAAGAGCTCGAAGTTCCACAGAGCATAAAGAGAGGTTACTGATTTTTCAGAGAAGCCAACAATCCAGAATTCCAGAGCCAAGAGCACCAGAACCTAGAACACCAGAACCTACCATGTCAGAACCTAGTATGTCAGAACCTAGAATGCCAGAGCCTGAAATGCCTACAACACCTCCACCCAAAATCAAGAGGAGAAGATGTTTCCTTAGATGTCTTAGAGGCGAGGAAGATTGAGAAGGCAACTGCTTGAACTTTCCCATTGCTCGTGTTTTCATCACAGGTTAGTCCTATACATGCTGTCTGATGGGCACCATCTTACTACATACAATGCAGCATTGCACCTGAAATCGAATGGATATTTTGTCACACACTTGCACTTTAGCACCTTATCATATGGCGCATATATCTATGAACGCTTTGCTAAGTATCACTGTCTAGTATGTGCTTCTGATGAACCTATTTTAGGAAAAAGTGTCGAGGTTTGGCATACTATGTACTTGAGTTTGGCGTACTATGTGCTTGTTGGTAAATTCTATTGCCATCTATAATCTACTAGATATTATAATGTCTCTGGTGGGATGCCCCATGCCGAATTGTTGATAACTGACTATGAGCATTGTCCTCTATTTCTTATCTACTATGGTTACAGGTTGATGTGAAGAGAGCTGTGCCATTGGTAGCGATTTTTCTACTGATTTGTCAGTTATATTTATGTTAGTTTAGCAAATTTCTGCTTGTAGGGTCTAATGTTTTAGCATAGTGTATGTTCTGTGAGCTAAATTGTCATACTTATGCACTAGATAAATTATAAATTGTGATGCTTATGTACAAGATAGATTATTAGTTTAATCGGTGATTTTTTAAATATTTTTTAACATCAGGAGACTCAAGAATCGCATCTTACAGAAGACAAGAAGCCTAAATGCTGAAGGGTGATGACCTGTTGATGGCCCACAGCTGGAGCGTCATTACCTCTTGATGGCACAAAACTGGACAGAAGATAAAAACATTTGATGGCACACAGCTGGAGGGTGATGACCTATTGATGGCCATAGCCAGAGGGTCATTACCTGTTGATGGCACACAGCCGGACAGAGGATCATTACCTGCTGATGGCACACAGCCGGATGGTCATTACCTCTTCATGGCGCACTGCCGGATGGTCATTACCTGTTGATGGCACACAGCCGGAGGGTGATGACCTATTGATGGCCATAGCCAGAGGGTCATTACCTGTTGATGGCACACAGCCGGACAGAGGATCATTACCTGTTGATGGCACACAGCTGGAGGGTGATGACCTGTTGATGTCGCACTGCCGGATGGTCATTACCTGTTGATGGCGCACTGCCGGATGGTCATTACCTGTTGATGGCACACAGCTGGAGGGTGATGACCTGTTGATGTCGCACTGCCGGATGGTCATTACCTGTTGATGGCACACAGCCGGACAGAGGATCATTACCTGTTGATGGCACACAGCCGGTCAGAGGATAAGATCTTTTGATTGCATACACCGGGTCCCTCCCTGATAACAAGGAACCCTGGGGAATACTGGTCATCTTGATCCCCCACTGACTATATACTTGCTCCACCTCAGCCTACACCATCATGGAGGACACTTCCACCTGTGTCCACTGTAAGGTTGGACTTTCTTTTATAATTACAGCAGATTAATAAACATCATAAAGCTGAAAAACTATCGAGTAATTTATTATAAATTATTATAAAGAAATATAAAGTATAATAGATAGCTATAGAGGGCACATAAGACGACTAACTATAGAAAGCATAGTATCGCCTGATATATACTGTATATTCTAGATGGCGCTATTACACTAAATACATCACAACCTCCAGGGTGATATTACCGTACAATGCGAGATCACTAATAATGGCCACAGATTATGAGAAAATGACCAGCTCCATAGTCCTGGAGTTATTATAAATGTCTCTAGTGTGAGGCAGGGACTGGACGAGTGTTGGAGGGAGGTATATTCCCCCAGGACGTCCTTTATGTATCCATGCTGTAGAATCTGCCGTATACTTCTGTTCTAGCAGTCAGACATTTCACTCTGCAGATCACAGGCTCAACATTGTGTAAAACTACCACCGTATATAAGAGCACTCAGAATATAAACTAGCGGCATGCCGTGCACTGCCCACGTCATGTGTACGGGATACAGGACCTGCAGAACCTGGTACGGCCATTATAGTTGATAGATTAATGATACCTGTGCAGATGAAGGGAAAAAAAATATGTGCAACAACAGGAGGAGAAAGTCTCAAAATGTAATTTGAAGAGTATAATAGAGAAATGGGAAACTTCTGGAGATGCAGATAAGTGGTACCAGGGCGAAACGTAAGTGTAGTCAGACAAGGGAAAAGTGCAAACGATCCAGCGTAAAGGTTTGTTTAGTAGAAAAAATATTAAAACTTAGCTTTTATTAGCCATATAAAACACTGCTCCACAAAGAATACAGCAAATGTGCAACTATCATAGCTTACAGACCTACGCGATTCAACAAATCATGTCTTAATTATGGCCCTACTACTAGAATGACAAAAAGGCATATATATATATATATATATATATATATATATATATATATATATATATATATCCACGTGCCTGTATGACCTCCCTACAACGCCTGGGCATGCTCCTGATGAGGTTGCGGATGGTCTCCTGTGGGATCTCCTCTCAGACCTGGATTAAAGCATCCGCCAACTCCTGGGCAGTCTGTGGTGCAACGTGACGTTGGCGGATGGAGCGAGACATGATGTCCCAGATGTGCTCAATCGGATTCAGGTCTGGTGAACGGGCAGGCCAGTCCATAGCTTCAATGCCTTCATCTTGCAGGAACTGCTGACGCACTTCAGCCACATGAGGTCTAGCATTGTCCTGCATTAGGAGGAACCCAGGGCCAACCGCACCAGCATATGGTCTCACAAGGGGTCTGAGGATCTCATCTCGGTACCTAATGGAAGTCAGGCTACCTCTGGCGAGCACATGGAGGGCTGTGCGGCCCTCCAAAGAAATGCCACCCCACACCATTACTCACCCACTGCCAAAGCGGTCATGCTGAAGGATGTCGCTCTCCACGGCGTCTCCAGACTCTGTCACGTCTGTCACATGTGCTCAGTGTGAACCTGCTTTCATCTGTGAAGAGCACAGGGCGCGAGTGGCGACTTTGCCAATCCTGGTGTTCTCTGGGAAATGCCAAGCGTCCTGCATGGTGTTGGGCTGTGAGCACAACCCCTATCTGTGGACGTCGGGCCCTCATACCACCCTTATGGAGTCGGTATCTAACCGTTTGTGCAGACACATGCACATTTGTGGCCTGCTGGAGGTCATTTTGCAGGGCTCTGGCAGTGCTCCTCCTGTTCCTCCTTGCACAAAGGCGGAGGTAGCGGTCCTGCTGCTGGGTTGTTGCCCTCTTATGGCCCCTCCACATCTCCTGGTGTACTGGCCTGTCTCCTGGTAGCGCCTCCAGCCTCTGGACACAGCCAACCTTCTTGCCACAGCTCGCATTGATGTGCCATCCTGGATGAGCTGCACTATCTGAGCAACTTCTGTGGGTTGTAGAGTCTGTCTCATGCTACCACGAGTGTGAAAGCACAACCAACATTCAAAAGTGACCAAAACATCAACCAGAAAGCATTGGTACTGAGATGTGGTCTGTGGTCCCCACCTGCAGAACCACTCCTTTATTGAGGGTGTCTTGATAATTGCCAATAATTTCCATCTATCGTCTATTCCATTTGGACATCAGCATGTGAAATTGATTGTCAATCAGTGTTGCTTCCTAAGTGGACAGTTTGATTTCACAGAAGTTTGATTTACTTGGAGTTATATTCTGTTGTTTTAAGTGTTCCCTTTATTTTTGGAGCAGTGTATATAGATACATACAGTGAGTACGGAAAGTATTCAGACTCCTTTAAATTTTTCACTCTTTGTTTCATTGCAGCCATTTGATAAATTCTAAAAAGTTCATTTTTTTTTCTCATTAAAGTACACTCTGCACCCCATCTTGACTGAAAAAAACAGCAATGTAGAATTTTTTGCAAATTTATTAAAAAAGAAAAACTGAAATATCACATGGTCATAAGTATTCAGATCCTTTGCTCAGACACTTATATTTAAGTCACATGCTGTCCATTTCCTTGTGATCCTCCTTGAGATGGTTCTACTCCTTCAATGGAGTCCACATGTGTTTAATTAAACTGATAGGACTTGATTTGGAAAGGCACACACCTGTCTATATAAGACCCCACAGCTCACAGTGCATGTCAGACCAAATGAGAATCATGAGCTCAAAGGAACTGCCCAAGGAGCTCAGAGACCGAATTGTGGCAAGGCACACATCTAGCCAAGGTTATAAAAGAATTTCTGCATTACTCAAGGTTCATAAGAGCACAGTGGCCTCCATAATCCTTAAATGGAAGAAGTTTGGGACCACCAGAAGTCTTCCTAGACCTGGCCGTCCGGCCAAACTGAGCAATCGTGGGAGAAGAGCCTTGGTGAGAGAGGTAAAGAAGAACCCCAAGATCACTGTGGCTGAGCTCCAGAGATGCAGTAGGGAGATGGGAGAAAGTTCCACAAAGTCAACTATCACTGCAGCCCTCCACCAGTTGGGCCTTTATGGCAGAGTGGCCAGACGGAAGCCTCTCCTCAGTGCAAGACATATGAAAGCCCGCATAGAGTTTGCTCAAAAACACATGAAGGACTCCCAGACTATGAGAAATAAGATTCTCTGGTCTGATGAGACGAAGACAGAACTTTTTGGTGATAATTCTAAGTGGTATGTGTGGAGAAAACCAGACACTGCTCATCACCTGCCTAATACAATCCCAACAGTGAAACATGGTGGTGGCAGTTGTTCGAACCCTCCTGTTAGTTTTTTCTATTTTGTGGTCACGTGACCTTCTGCCTATTTATTCCAGCTCCGCCCTTCAGGCTTTTCTGGACTTCAGTGTTACTTTGACTCTTAATCTAGCCAGGTGCTTTGTACCTACTGTATCTCTCTAGTTAGTTTGGTCCTTGGACCACTAAGTACTTTTATCTGTTTGTCTTCTTCTGCTACTACTTCTGCCAGGAGGTGTCCAATTTTGTCCCAGTCCTTAGTTCTTTTAGGGACCCCTCCCTTTAATCTATAGGTCTGCGTTCAGACTAGCCGCGGACGAAGGCGGGTCTGTTCACAAGGAACAGGCTGCCCGCTGCATCGTAGGGAATCAGCTTAGTCCTATTGTATGGACAGATTTCCTCTCTTTCCTTAGTTCTTGTAGCAGATCATAACAGCAGTATCATGCTATGGGTGTGTTTTTCAGCTGCAGGGACAGGACGACTGGTTGCAATTGAAGGAAACATGAATGCGGCCAAGTACAGAGATATCCTGGATGAAAACCTCTTCCAGAGTGCTCTGCACCTCAGACTTGGCCAAAGGTTCACCTTCCAACAAGACAATGACCCTAAGCACACAGCTAAAATAACAAAGGAGTGGCTTCAGAACAACTATGTGACCATTCTTGACTGGCCCAGCCAGAGCCCTGACCTAAACCCAATTGAGCATCTTTGGAGAGACCTGAAAATGGCTGTCCACCAACGTTTACCATTCATCCTGACGGAACTGGAGAAGATCTACAAGGAAGAATGGCAGAGGATCCCAAAATGCAGGTGTGAAAAACTTGTTGCATCATTTCCAAGAAGACTCATGGCTGTACTAGCCCAAAAGGGTGCTTCTACTCAATACTGAGCAAAGGGTCTGAATACTTATGCCCGTGTGATATTTCAGTTTTTCTTTTTTATTAAATTTGCAAAAATTTCTACATTTCTCTTTTCTTTCAGACAAGATAGGGTGCAGAGTGGACTTTAATGAGAAAAAATGAACTTTTTAGAATTTACCAAAAGGCTGCAATGAAACAAAGAGTGAAAAATTTAAAGGGGTCTGAATACTTTCCGTACCCAGTGTGCATGCATGGAAATAAATGCAGAATTATATTTCTTAATACTGCAGTATCAGATCCTGTCTTGAATTTAACCCCTGTGGTATCCAATATGAAAATCCACAGGGACTCCCGGTTCAGAAGTTTGCACTTATGATCCCCCCCTCGTGTGGATCTATATGACGCGCCCCTGGGCCTGTGTCGCGCTGCGTTGCGCACGCGGGAGCTTACCCGGAGCCGGATCTCTTGAGGGTTGTAGTCTCGTGGCGGTGATCCGGTCCGTGCCCAGGGAGTCAGACTAAGTGGCGCTGTATCAGCGGTAGATGATGGACGACTACGCCACCCGTTGAATGCAGCTATGGAGCTGCCGCTGCAGGGCAGACCGCTGAGGCCGGTGGAAGGATGGTGCAGCGTGGATGGTATAACCCCCAACAGGAGGGGTATGGCCTCAGGCAGCCGACGTGGATGATGGGGGTAGCAGGAACCACTCAGAGACGGTACGGTGTAGTTCAGGGTCTTTACTGGTAACAACGATAGACCCTCCCGGAGTACTGGCTAGCGATTGGGGCCTGGTCAGTCCTTGAGCAGATGGGATCTCCCCTGGCCAGGCGGAGTTGTAGGCCTCCCAAACTAACGATACTCTTCTGGCTACCTTGCTAGAAGCGGGTATAAGTAGCCCACGTCCCTGAGTGTACCGTGTGGTGCTCACCCGTATGGCCGGTGACTCGGGGCCTTCTAGTAGCTTCCGCTCCACGACGGCGGTGCTGGTCCCATGCGTGTGACCGTGCCTTCGGGTTTCTTGGCCAGAGGACCTGAAATCCCCTGCCTGACGGATTCTGCTGCTGGGTAGGAATTAGTCCCCACAGCCTCGGACTCCGGGTCCGGTAAGAAATCTTCTCAGTCAGGGCGAGCTCTGCAGCTGCCAGCCCCTGACTCCTTGTAACACTGCTCCCACAGAGCTCCTGTTGTTTCTTCCCATAGCTGCTTCTCTTCTCTGCCTCTACTTCTGGCATGGCCCAGGAGCTGGGCCCAGCCGGAGCCACAGCTCCCTGTCAGCCCTCCTGGCTGAACTCTCCCTCTCAACTCTCCAACCCTGCCTCAGCCCCAGGTTTATATAGGGGAAGTTCTTCCCCTCCCAGGACTGGGCAGGAGGTGTGGCATGCATAGGATTCCTGACCAAGAGACCTCCCACCTGCTCTCAGACATAACATTGTTGTTACTGTGGAAACCAGACCCCTGGGGTGTCACATTCCCCCCTAGTGAAATTTAGTACTCCGGGACTAAACATATTTTTAGAAAAACATAACAAGGTATAAACAATAATAATACAATAAGAAAAACACATAAAGATGGTTACGGCGTGTCCGCAACCGGGTGCAGTTTTGAAGAAAAGCAAGGTGTCCATTTCACCAAAACAGGGAGACGTAACCAGGTAGGGGTCTGTCCTGCCCCGAGTCCTTAACAGTCTTTAGTCCATTCCTGGGTTACGCTCCAACCATGTACAAGGATTCCCAGTAAATCCACCAAGGACTCCCATAAATTACTAGAAACACATAATTATTTACAGGATATGGCCGCTCTCAGTCCTCGGCCAGTGGGGATAAGGAATGGCTGCTCACAGTCCTCAGCCTGGTTTAAGATAGGGGCACATGGGGAACAATTCACTAATCCCAACGGGGACCATATTTTAATTAGCAGCAGTCCTTGTACCCTTACGGGTAACTATTTACAGCTCTTTATTCACGCTACTTCCCTTCAGTAGCTATGTCCTCTTTGTGCTCCCTCCTGAGGGTAGTCCTCAGACCCGTCCGGGTCCTCTTGGCTTTCCTCGTATTGGTAGTACTGCAGCTCCTCCTCGGTTAGCTGGGTTAGTATCTCTGCGACAGTCCTCCTCCCAGGTGGCCAGGACTTTACCTCCCTTTGGGCTGCCCCGGTTAATTGGGCCACCAGGATGCTCACTTTTTGCTCCTCTGTGAGGGGGTACACCTGGAAGAGGCTATCCAGCTTTTCTCTAAAGTCATGCAGGGTATGTGACTCCCCTGAGTACTGGGGTAGCCAGGCTGCCCCCGGGATATAGGGCATGGTGAAAGGCATGACCGCAACAGCGGTGGCGCCGGCGGGGGTTGAAGCGGTGAAGCTCTCCTCCGTATCCGGCATCCTTCTCCCCCCTAGTGGACCGTGGCCTACCTTGCGATGATCCTTTTCCGTAGGCCGCGGCTCCGCAGTGGATCGTCAGGTTTGAGGACCTTCCGTCGCGCTCCTGTGACGTCGGCGTCTGCTGGGCTCCTTCCAGGACCTTACGCAACGTCCGGACGTAAGGCGGGGCTTCAGTTCTCGCGCGCTTTCGGAGTTCACGCCCCTCTTCTTCCCGCACGGCGTCTTCAAGATGACGTCCAACGGCGGGAAAACTCCACGGAAGGCGGGAAGAAGGCTGAAAATGGCGCCGGATGGCGGGAATCTTCACCACTGGTAAGTTTGCACAGTCTTTTTCAGGCACGCAGTACCCGGTGGTTGCGGGCACGAAATCCTGCCGACTACGCCAAAAGTTGACGCGCCCCTGGGCCTGTGTCGCGCTGCGTTGCGCATGCGGGAGCTTACCCGGAGCCGGATCTGTTGAGGGTTGTAGTCTCGTGGCGGTGACCCGGTCCGTGCCCAGGGAGTCAAACTGGACAGCAGTGTTCTTAATAGTAGATGTTGTACGACTACGCCACCCGTTGAATGCAGCTATGGAGCTGCCGCTGCAGGGCAGACCGCTGAGGCCGGTGGAAGGATGGTGCAGCATGGATGGTATAACCCCCAACGGGAGGGGTATGGCCTCAGGGCAGCCGACGTGGATGATGGGGGTAGCAGGAACCACTCAGAGACGGTACGGTGTAGTTCAGGGTCTTTACTGGTGACAACGATAGACCCTCCCGGAGTACTGGTTAGCGATTGGGGCCTGGTCAGTCCTTGAGCAGATGGGATCTCCCCTGGCCAGGCGGAGTTGTAGGCCTCCCAAACTAACGATACTCTTCTGGCTACCTTGCTAGAAGCGGGTATAAGTAGCCCACGTCCCTGAGTGTACCGTGTGGTGCTCACCCGTATGGCCGGTGACTCGGGGCCTTCTAGTAGCTTCCGCTCCACGACGGCGGTGCTGGTCCCATGCGTGTGACCGTGCCTTCGGGTTTCTTGGCCAGAGGACCTGAAATCCCCTGCCTGACGGATTCTGCTGCTGGGTAGGAGTTAGTCCCCACAGCCTCGGACTCCGGGTCCGGTAAGAAATCTTCTCAGTCAGGGCGAGCTCTGCAGCTGCCAGCCCCTGACTCCTTGTAACACTGCTCCCACAGAGCTCCTGTTGTTTCTTCCCATAGCTGCTTCTCTTCTCTGCCTCTACTTCTGGCATGGCCCAGGAGCTGGGCCCAGCCGGAGCCACAGCTCCCTGTCAGCCCTCCTGGCTGAACTCTCCCTCTCAACTCTCCAACCCTGCCTCAGCCCCAGGTTTATATAGGGGAAGTTCTTCCCCTCCCAGGACTGGGCAGGAGGTGTGGCATGAATAGGATTCCTGACCAAGAGACCTCCCACCTGCTCTCAGACATAACATTGTTGTTACTGTGGAAACCAGACCCCTGGGGTGTCACATATATACCTTCTCTATCTCCATATATTTAAAGAATGAGGTGTCACCTTTATGAACTCTCGCAAAATGCCTCGATACTGCTGATGTATTTATGGCTTCCAAGTTAATCGCATCAGAAAGATGTCTTCTGATACGGACTTTCAGCGCACCTGTGGTACAACCCACATAGTGGACCTTACACAAGGTGCATTCTATAAGGTATATAACCCCTGATGAATTACAATTGAGGAAATCATGAATTTTATATTCTCTATCATTACTTAAGGGCATAAAACTATCTGTTTTAACCGCGTGTAGACACGCTTTGCACCGATTGGCTCCACATCTGAAGAAACCTTTTGTGCTGAGCCAATTTGGTTGTACAGTATTAGTCTCACTGGTGTATAAGCTAGGAGAAAGGATGGTTCCCAGAGCGGGCGCTTTCCTGGCTACAAAGCGGATGGCATTAGAAAGTAGGTTTTTTAGTTTCTTGTTCTGATATATAATAGGGTTATACTTTTTAATTCTAGATGTAATTTTATTATACTGAGGACTATAGGTGGTAGAAAACGTTACCCTAGTATCCAATGTGTTAATGTTATTTTTCTGTTTATTTCGGAGTATATCTTTCCGATTTATATTGGAGACAATTCTACTCGCTTTTCTTAAAGACCACTCGGGATAGCACCTATTGGATAGTCTGGTACACATGTTTTCTGATTCCTTCTGAAAAGTGATGTTATCTGAACAATTTCGTATTGTTCGTATTAGCTCACCGTAAGGGATATTTCTCTTAATATGTGGCGGATGACAACATTTAGCTGATAGAATAGAATTTGAGGCTGTAGATTTTCTGTGGGGATTAATTTTGACCAATTCTTTCTCCTTGGTAGCCTCAAGTTTGAGATCCAAAAAAGTAATTTTGGATGAATGGTAGAACTAAGTGAATTTAAGATTAAAATGATTGCAGTTGATGTACTGTACAAATTGTACCACCTCCTCCTGTGTGCCCCCCCACACCAGGAGGAGGTCATCAATAAATCTACCGTACCACACAATGTGTCCACTATATGTGTTATCATTATGGTAAATGAAAAGCTCCTCCACCTACACATCACTATGTTCGCTGGCGAAGGAGAAAATTTACTGCCCATGCTGACTCCTCTTTTCTGTAAAAAAAAAACTTTTATCAAAGCTAAAATAATTACGCTCTAAGAGGAACTGTACTGCTATGACCAGAAATTCTTTTATTTCTATAGTGTATGAACTGTATGTGTCAAGGTGGTAGGTTAAACATGCTAAAGCAATATGGTGAGGAATTGAGGGGGTATAATGCCACCACATCACAGGACAATCATCAAAAGTTTTTTGGCCATTCAAATTTATCAAAAATGGTCACTATGAATTTTGAATCCCTAATGTAACTCGGAGTTTCCTGAACCAGAGGCTGTAGGTAAAAATCCATCCAGGCACTTAATTTTTCACCATGGGAACCAATCCCCACCACTATGGGTCTTAACCCCTTTACAGCCCAGGGCGTACTAATACGTACAGTACAGACCAAAAGTTTGGACACACCTTCTCATATAAAGATTTTTCTGTATTTTCATGACTATGAAAATTGTACATTCACACTGAAGGCATCAAGACTATGAATTAACACATGTGGAATTATATAGTTAACAAAAAAATGTGAAACAACAGAAAATATGTCTTATAATCTAGGTTCTTCAAAGTAGCCACCTCTTGCTTTGATGACTGCTTTGCACACTCTTGGCATTCTCTTGATGAGCTTCGCTGTAATCGCACCGACCCAAAGAATAAAGTCGTCTAATCACTTATACTGCACAAGGAACGGTGTAAAAAATAAACTCTAGGGTTAGGATTTTATTCAAAAGCAAAAAAAAAAAGATGACGATATGGCGACTAGTGTTGAGCACAAGTGCTCGCTACTTGAGTTTGCATCGGGTGCTCGGGTATGCATTGAGTATCGCGGGTGCTCGAGTCTCTGCCCATATGCTTCACAGTCAAAAAAAACTTGTGGGGATTGCCTGCCATGCACCAGCAATCCCTGCATGTTTGTTTTGGGTGTCTAATAACCGTGAAACATGTGGGCAGGACTCGAGCATGTCACTCGAGCACGTGAGATACATGGTGCATACCCGAGAACACGATGCAAACTCAAGTGGCGAGCACTTGTGCTTAAGACTAATGACAACTTATTCAATATGATGACCTAATGTTATCAAATTATGTGTCGTACCGGGTTCAAAATGTTCATTATACCCCTTGATAAAATCCTTAAGGGTTGTAGTTTCCAAAATGGGTCACTTGTGGGGGGTTTCAACTATTTAGGCACATCAGGGGCTCTTCAAACGTGACATGGCGTCTGCCCTCAATTCCAGCAAATTTTGCGTTCAAAAAGCCACACAGTGCTCCTTCCATTCTGAACTCTGCCGTGCACCCAAACACTGTATTTTCCCCACATATAGGGTATTGGCGTACTCAGGAGAAATTGCAAAACGTTTTTGGGGTCTATTTTCTCCTCTTACCCTTGTGAAAATAAAAAAATTGGGGCTAAAACATAATTTTTTATTTTCATGGCTCCATGTTATAAACTTCTGTAAAGGTTCTCTGAGGGGTCTAGTTTCCAAAATGGTGTCACTTGTGGGGGCTTTCCACTGTTTAGGCACATCAACGCGTAAACAGTGTTTTTTCCCCACATATGGGGTATCTGCGTGGTCAGGGGAAACTGAACAACAAATTTTGGGGTCCATTTTTTCCTGTTAACCCTGTGAAAATAAAAAAAATTGGGTCTAAAGTAACATTTTTGTGAAAAAAATTAAATGTTAATTTTTTTCTTGCACATTCCAAAAATTTCTGTGAAGCACTTGAAGGGTTAATAAATTTCTTGAATGTGGTTTTGAGCACCTTAGGGGTGCAGATTTTAGAGTGGTCTTACTTTTGGGTATTTTCTGTCATAAAGACCCCTCAAAGTGACTTCAAATGTGATGTGGTCCCTAAAAAAATGGTTTTGTAAATTTTGTTGGAAAAATGAGAAATCTCTGGTCAACTTTTAACCCTTATAGCTCTCTAATAAAAAAAAAATTTGGTTCCAAAATTGTGCTGATGTAAAGTAGACATGTGGGAAATGTTATTTATTAACTATTTTGTGTGACATATCTCTCTGATTTAAGGGCATAAAAATTAAAATTTTGAAAATTGCAAAATTTTCAAAAATTTTCGCCAAATTTCAGTTTTTGTCACAAATAAATGCAAGTGATATCGGAGAAATTTTACCACAATCATGAAGTACAATATGTCGCGAAAAAACAATCTCAGAATAAGGGGGATCCGTTGAAGCGTTCCAGAGTAATTACCTCATAAAGTGACAGTGGTCAGAATTGTAAAAATTGGCCTGGTCATTAATGTGCAAACCACCTTGGGTAGTAAAGGGGTTAAAGGCGGTGGGAAAATATTTTTATGTATTTTTGGAGGCGAATGGTAAGCTGGAACAATTGGGTGATCTAAGTATAAATATTCCATTAATTTTTTTTTTAGGGCCCCTCAGTGCAAACCTTCGTTTAATAGATTATACATAGCAGCATTAAACTCAACAGTAGGATCTCTAGCTAACTCCAAATAAACATCCCTATTTTCTAAATCCATCAAATTCAATTTTTTATACAATCCTGCATTCAGTACTATAGTGCCACCTTTATCCGCTGAGCGGACTAGTATGTCTGAATTATCCTTTCATTTTTTCAGAGCGTCTTTTTCTCTATATGTCAGATTAGAGTCCAAATGATTAGTAGAAGATAATTCATTCTTTAATTCCACTAGTTCTTTTTCAATTAAGTCCTGGAACTGATCCAGAACCAATGGTCTGGACTGAAGTGGGTAAAAGAAAGGATTACCAGCCCGAAAGTCGTCATTTAAATTTACATTTGGAATTAAAGATTCCGTCTCGAATTGTTTCATTTGTAATAAAGACTGTTGTTCTGTGAATAATAACATGGAATCCTGGCTTGTCCTAGGAGAAACTTCTTCTGAAGCTGTATTCTGTGGATTTTTCATGTCCATAAAATGACATCGGATGGTGAGGTTACGTGCTAGTTTGTTAACATCCAGAATTGTTCTGAAAATGTCGAATTCGTTAGAAGGTGAAAAGCTCAGGCCTTTAGCCAGGAGAGAAATTTGACTCTCAGATAAGATGTAGCTAGAGAGATTCCAAACAGGTGACTCTAATCATGGCGTTTTTTGCTCTGTGTTGGGTACTTGTTTGCATTTACGCTTACGTCCCGCCCTTGTGTGACCCGCCACTAGCTGTTTCAGTAGCAGCTAGCCCTCCCTTGGAAAGGGGTGTACTCGGACGGCGGGCCCAGTTGGTAGAATGGGGATGCAGTCGCGGCCTTGGCCCGGTCCGTGCCCAGGGCGCACACATTAAAAATAGGGGCCAGTTGATGAGTGGCAATTATGAGTGGATAAACGACTACGCCACCTGTGGTGTCTGGTGATGCGCCACCAGCGCTGCTGCAGTCCTCTGAGGCGGGATGTTATGGCAGCCGATGGTAGTACTACTCCCCACAGGCGGAACAGGGCCTCGGGGCAGAGGAAGAAGGAGGATGAGGGGAGTCGTAGTAGGTGCAGTTGTGCGGTGTGGTGTTGCGCTGCTATAATGGACCGGAGGCAATGGATTTAGTCTTCCAAGAATTTACTCACGTTGTTAGAGGTCAGCTGCAAGGCTTCTCCTTGCTCCTCATGGCGTGCTGTGGCCACCAGAGAAGGGGGTTCGGCACACCCCAGTAGTTCAGGTGCGTCTATCAGGACCCCCAGCACCAGCGTGTTCCTAGAAATCTCCCCCTTGGGCCTCTCCTGTCCGTGTGCGGTGCGTGTTGCAAGGCTGGGTCTCCCTCTGGCTATACACAGAACAAGGGCACGGGTGGCGACTCCGCTCCGTCCGTTACCCGGTGGGAACCACTTAGCCTCCGGGCTTTTCCGACTGAGACGTGAAGTAACAAAGTCAGATATCAGGGGCCGGTACCCCTCTTGCAGCAGGAGTCCCTCTGACTAGGCCAGAATGGAGAGTACAGGTGGCGTATGCCGCTCCGTCCGTGTTCCCTGGGATCCTTTTGCCTGCGGAGCTCTCCTCCTCAGCTCCCCTCCAGGCCTTCTTAAGCAGGGACCTTGACCGGGTAGAGACCTCCGTTAACTCTATCCCGCTCCTCGTCTCAAGGCCAGAGCATGGGGACCGTGCATCTCCAGCACGCTGCAGGCTCCTACACAAGGCCACTGCCAGCTGTGAAGACCACAATCAAACAACCTTGAACTTAAGATGGCTGGCTATTAAATATGTACTGTATCTACAAGTGTAACCTAAAAGTGCATCCTCCACCCTCACTCACTACATGGTTCCCCCTATTTTTGGTTCCCTCATCTCCATTATCCTGCTGGGGCAGCACACTAGTGCATACTAGCCCCCCATAGGACAGGAGTGTGTAGTGTTGAGTAATGAGGTGGGGTCCTGACAGGAACTCCATCCTTACCTGAGAGAGGAGATACAACACCTCTTTCACAAGATGCAGTACCCCCCCCCTGGCGACCGAACCTTCAGGGGCGCCACATTCCCCCCTGGTGAAACACCGCACGTCCGCGGGCTGCAAAGAGAGCAAAACATGGTACAGACTTTTTATATGCTTTTTCACAACAATCAACAATCTTCCCATTATGGGAGGCTCTGATTCTTAAACGTTGCAGATAAATAGTACAAAAGTATAAAAACATCAATGAGACATTATGCATGTAGACAGCTTGGTAGGAAAATAGAAAAAGAGGCAGTTCAGCAGCAAGAGGGACCTGTCCCAAACCCTCAACGTAGGCCCTGGTGTGCCTGCAGGGCATGGAGATCCTGTGTTGGACCTCCAGGAGAGCCACTCCAGACAGGTTTTGCTTCTTAGGTCTGAGGTAGAAGTAGAAGTGGGTTTTGTATAAAACCAATAGGGAGTACCTAAATAGATGCATAACTATATACAATAGAATCTGTCTACAGCCAGTCCGCAGGGACAAATGTCTCTCTAAACCGGGAGGAAAACATGGTAATAAACATAAACAATCAACAAGTCAACTCAAAGGTACAGCCTCCGGGGCCACTTAGTTCAGGTACCTCCACCTAGGGAAAGGCTCGTTTTTGCTCACGGAGCCAGACCGGTCCCCTACCGGCAGGTGAGCAGGGGCCTCACCCTGGAATACTCTATGCACATCCAGGGCGTACCACCCACGCTCCCCATGGTGGCGGGTGTACGACATCAAGTCACCCGGGTAGAGATTCCGGCCAGGGTCATCCCTCCTCAGTTGTGGCTCGAAGTCTCTGCGGTTCACAAATACGTCCTGAGCAAACTGGGGACTCCTGATGAAGCCCCACCCCACCTCCTGGTGGAAGCGGACGATCAGCCCTTCCTCCCGGGGGCTTGGATGGGCTGCCTCCTCCTGGCAGGCCTTGGACTTGGTGGCCTTAGCGCACACCTCCAGACGCTCGCAGCGTACCCGCCTCTCCCGCAGCTCCTTGTCCAGCTGGAGGAGCTCCTTGCGGCTGAAGTCCTTATGCCTCCGCGCTTCCGCCCGGGTCTCCTGGGGGAAGCCCATTAGGTCCCCCCCTGGTTGTCCCAGACCATCTCCTCCGCCACAGGGCAGGTAACCAGAGGCGCTGGCAGCGGCGACAGCAGGGGTTGCTGCAGGTCCTTCGGTGACGCCGACCAGTCCGGGTTCGGGCAGGTAGTGTCCCCACTAAGCACAGGCTCTTCTAGGCCGGGAGTCGGGAGGCATTGCAGGCCTCCGGCGGAGAATGACACGTGGGCCTCCATCTCCGGAGCGAAGATCTGCTCCCAAACAACGGCGCCCGGGGACAGCGGTACCGGCATTAGATCCACTAGGGCCTCCGTGCGTCTCTCACCCGGGACAGGGGTTTGTATCTTACCCAGTCCTGGGCTGCACGCGGCCTCTGAGGTTTCTTCCTCCTGGGTTGCTGCTCCGCTTTCTTGGCTTGCAGCACCTTGGCGGCGGGTCCGGATCTTCTGCAGCACCTCCTCTCTCCATGTCTCCATGCTGCGGACACCGCACGCTGGGCCTCTGCGACCCTCCGGGTCAGGTCCTGTGACTCCACTCGGAGGAACTCTGCCTCCTCCGGGGTGAGGTGAATCCCCCGTATTCCGAGCGAGGCAGCAGTTGGTGGGGCGGCATCGGAGCATCTCTCCTGCGCTGTTTCCATCCTTGCTGCTGGGTGTGGAGTCTCTAGGATTGTTGTGGCCACACCTTGTTGTTGCTTACTCCTCCTTCTCTTGGGGCGGCTCCAGGGCGGCTGGCTGACAGGCACTCCTTGGGACGTCCCATACGTCTTGATGGACACTACCTCGCGGACAGTCTCTAATGAAAGGGGCGGTCCTAGCTGTTGGCGCCATGGGGGAAGCCAGACCCATGATGGGAGGTGCTGGGTGTTTGTCCTTTTTGCACACAATGGCGTCCGTTCTTCTTGGGCGGGCGCCATCTTGGGTGTTAAAGACAGTCTGTTGTAAAGGCGCGCAGTACCCGCTGGCAATGGGAATCACTTCTTCCGTTGCTGCGGGCAAGCAATCCTGCCGACTACGCCAGTGATGTTTGACCCGCCACTATCTGTTTCAGTAGCGGCTAGCCCTCCCTGGGAAAGGGGTGTACTCGGATGGCGGGCCCAGATGGTAGAATGGGGATGCAGTCGCGGCCTCGTCCTGGTCCGTGCCCAGGGCGTACACATTAAAAATAGGGGCTAGTTGATGAGTGGCAATTATGAGTGGATAAACGACTACACCACCTGTGGTGTCTGGTGATGCGCTACCAGCGCTGCTGCAGTCCTCTGAGGCGCGATGTTGTGGCAGCCGACTGTAGTACTACTCCCCACAGGCGGAGCAGGGCCTCAGGGCAGAGGAAACAGGAGGATGAGGGGAGTCGTAGTAGGTGCAGTTGTGCGGTGTGGTGTCCCGCTGCAATAATGGACCGGAGGCAATGGATGTAGTTTTCCAAGCTTTGCTCACGTTGTTAGAGGTCAGCTGCAAGGCTTCTCCTTGCTCCTCACGGCGTGCTGCGGCCACCAGAGAAGGGGGTTCGGCACACCCCGGTAGTTCAGGTGCGTCTATCAGGACCCCCAGCACCAGCCTGTTATCTCCCCATTGGGCCTCTCCTGTCCGTGTGCGGTGCGTGTTGCAAGGCTGGGTCTCCCTCTGGCTATACACAGAACAAGGGCACAGGTGGCGACTCCGCTCCGTCTGTTACCCGGTGGGAACCACTTAGCCTTCAGGCTTTTCCGACTGAGACGTGAAGTAACAAAGTCAGATATTGGGGCCCGGTACCCCTCTTGCAGCAGGAGTCCCTTTGACTAGGCCAGAATGGAGAGTACAGGTGGCATATGCCGATCAGTCCGTATTCCCTGGGATCCTTTTGCCTGCGGAGCTCTCCTCCTCAGCTCCCCTCCAGGCCTTCTTAAGCAGGGACCTTAACCGGGTAGAGACCTCCATAAACTCTATCCTGCTCCTCGTCTCAAGGCCAGAGCACGAGGACCGTGCATCTCCAGCACGCTGCAGGCTCCTACACAAGGCCACTGCCAGCTGTGAAGACCACAATCAAACAACCTTGAACTTAAGATGGCTGGTTATTAAATATGTATCTACAAGTGTAACCTAAACGTGCGTCCTCCACCCTCACCCACTACATGGTTCCCCCTATCTTTGGTTCACCCATCTCCATTATCCTGCTGGGGCAGCACCTTAGTGCATACAAGTACCCCATAGGACAGGAGTGTGTAGTGTAGAGTGATGAGGTGGGGTCCTGACAGGTGCTCCATCCTAACCTGGGAGAGGAGATACCACACCTCTTTCACAAGATGCAGTACCCCCCTGTGGCGACCGAACCCTCAGGGGCGCCACACCCTCTTCCTCAGTTTTTTGTAATAGCTCCACCAGCACAAGATAATTTATTTTTGATAAAATACAATTGTTGCATTTCTCCCATTGAACTCATAGATGAATCTGAGTAATCATCAGAGGTGGCAGCAAAAGAATTATCCGTAACATCATCATGGTCCTTAAAACTCCCTCTTCCAGATCTCTGAAAACGTTTGTGGGAGCGTTTTTTTAAGATGGATGGTAATTGTTTATTCCAACTATAAATCTTGTTCTGTGCATAGTCCTCACTGTCCCTTTTGAACTTGGATCTTTTTATATCCATAATGGTGTTCTCCAACTTGGCCAAATTAGATTTCAGTTTGTCATTACAAATATTAAATTCTTTTAGTTGCACATATTTCCCCAAAGACGATTGTTTATTTTTAATATCCAATTTAATTTAAGTCAGTTCCAGTTCCTCATGTTTGATTATGAGGTGCATAAGATTCAGTGAACATTGACTAAGAATCGCATTCTGATCTTCTGGAAAACCGTCATTGTATATAGTGGTGGCGACTTTTTTTTTAAACGCAGACCTCTAGGGATCATTTCCTTTTTTATATATGTGTCCAAGGTTGTGAGATCCCACCAAACTTTAAGTTCTCTGGTCATTTTGTTTTCCATCTGGAACATGAGATCGTTAAATTCATCCGGTTCTGTTGTCACCACTGACGGTTTATTATCAAAAATAGATGCTAGTTTGTTCAGTCTAGCCGAACAATCCTCTGTGTCACTGAAATTCATTATGTCAAATTGAGGGGATGTGAAAATCCACAGGGACTCCCGGTTCAGAAGTGTGCACTTGTAGTCAGACAAGCCAATGGCCTGGTAACAGGGGCCAAGCAGAGCTGGGTAAGTGGTAATACAAGTGGGCAGTGGAATGAGTCGAGGTTTTGGTAATCATGGTGTAACAGATCGGGCAGACTGACTGGGCAGGAGAGAATTTCATGTTTTCTTGATTATAGCATCATGCAGAGAATTCCTGCTCCTTAATATTAAAAGGGGTTGTCCGGGACTTTTTTTTTGTTTTTTACCATGGACCTAAGAACTAACAGGCAAGTATTTGCTAACTATGTGCCTGTTGTGCCAGGCGCCGATATCTGCTGGTTCAGAGTGGTCACGGAGCGCTCCTGACAGTGATTTTTCAGCTCCCGCTCTGATCTATTGATGGGGTGTGACTGCCGGTGTCATGCTGATTGACAGTTGGCTCCCTGCTGCCTAACTGCAGGGAGCCGTCTGTCAATCAGCATAAAGTTGGCAGTCACGCCTCTTTGACAGAGCAGTCGGGAAGAGGAAGAGCTGTTCTGTTGACGTGAAGCAGCAGAATCGCTGTTAGGAGCGGTCCAGGAGCAATCTTAGCCACCACAGGGTGGAACAAGCACGTAATAAGCAATTACCTGCCTGACAGTTCTTAGGCTCATTGCATTTTTCTATCTCACCCTGTAGGAGTCACCTTCTCCTCAACCAAAAAGAGAAGGTGCATATCCACCGACATTGTGATATGCCAGCTTCCAGATCCAATTGCAGATAAAATTATGATTTTATTGTTAATCCATTAAAAAGATATACACATTGCAAAAATAAAATAAATAAAGGTGGAGACCTCTGTCAAACCTACACGTTTCAAACTCCAAACGTTCTTCGTCCTGCTATAGAAATACATGTAGGGAGTTACAATTTACATGCTCGACCGCCCCATCATATGGGCGTGTTGATCGTTCCTCACGCCCAATTTTCTAAGTAAAGAAATGATAGGGTGTGGGAATAACAGAATAAAAACAAGTGATCTAATCTTGAAAAGTAGGCAGTGTGTATAAAAAATACACAAAGATGATACAAACAATATGATATATACATTAACATAAAATCAAAAAGATAATAAAAGAAAAGTGCTAAACCTGTGTCAGAGAAATAGCTCAGAGCTTAGCGCAAGGAAGCACTCCTTAGAAGAACTCCTTAGGAAAACAGATACAACTACAGCAAGCTGTACCTTCCAGGACTGACCAATGACCAAAATCCAAGCTCTGATTTAATAAGATCACGGTTACACCCACATACCTTCTATTGGTGAGCTCATATGAGGACTTGTCATAGGTGTGCTAGATCTTTTAGTAGCTTATGAGATCCCCAACTTTCAGGATATCTTCGCCCATGGAGGTCTCGGGCGGGAAATATCATGGTCATGTTTTCTATCATGATTTTACCTTTCTATAGAGATGAAACATGGCATGGATAGCATTATCCATCTAAACAATATTAAGTTGGGGGTGTTCGGCTGGCCTTACAATGATGTGAGTGAATGCGTTATGATCGTCCCTTTGCTACGATGTCGAAAATACATCTCCCATGAATATTGGATCGATGCAAACCCCAATATTCATCACTGACCACAGTCTTCAGAGTGTCTGAGACAAGTCCTTTGAAAAGAGGAAGCCCTTGCTTCGGAAATGTACTTATCCGCCTCTGAGTATGCAAATTCTAGACTTGTTGGCTGGTTCTCATCAGATTCTTTGTAGAATTTACCTGACCACGGCAGGAGGCCCTACGTCAATAGAGGTTGAAGTGTCAGCTCTTTCTCACTTTTCTTGTTATAATCCTATATGTTCAATGTGAGGGTGATATGTCCCCTCTCCAGAGATGTCTTTTTGGATTTTACAATTTTTCTTTACGACAGGGTGCAAAATTACCCTCCCCACCCCCAACCAGTATCAAACTGGGGTGTCTGGGGCCCCAATAGGAATTGATTCTAGGGGCCCACACTACAGCTGTATATGAAAACCTGTTAGCCATTATCTCGATTATAGTGGAGCGTCGGCTGTAAAATACAGGAGGCTCCTGCACCTCTTACTGTGCGATACCATAACTGGGATGTACAATTACGGTAATTTGCAGTAAAGGACTTTGTTGGTGAAAACAAGTTATGACCATAGGATCCACAGGAGAGGTGATAACTCCATAGGATCCACAGGGGAGGTGATATCTTATTGGTCAGTGATTGATTGGTCTGACCATTTGGGACTGTACCGACTGGAAGAATGGGGAATTTTTATCCCTGACAGGGCACTTTTATTCCTATTGTAAAATGGAGCGGCAGATCGGGTGTGTCATCTTCTCTGCCAGAAAAAGCCAAGTGCAGTGCTCATATAAAATACATATAATACAGACTGTCTTTGATGTGAGATCAGGAGCAGATGATGGGAGTGTTACAGATTCCCCTTTAAAAAGGACCTTTTGCTGACAGCCTCTTCACATGGAAGCTCTGTGCTTTGCTCCTGCTCTGCATCCTTTCATTTCCACCTATTAGCAGTGAAATATTGATTCCTTCACACCAAAGGCTGGGGGAAAGTACACAGAGAAGCTTAAAGTGCACTCAGACATGACCAGAAGCAAGCATCAGAAGGAGCAGAGTCCAGATAGTGGGCCTTCCAACATGGCGCCTCCTCCCCCACACCAGCCAGAGTGAGAGATGCTGAGGCTGCTGCAGCAAAGCTGGGGAGATTTGCCAGACTGACCTTAGATTCTGACCCTTCAGATGATTTACAACCTGATCAGGTATGCTCACAGAGGAAGAGAGATACAGAGACTGTGCAGGGGAGGCAATGTGGCACCACTCTCACAGCAACAGTTAAACAGAGAAGTGCAGGAAATGCAGAGCACTAACAACACCTATGGAGAAGTCAATGATTCTGGGCAAGAGCCTATGTGGCACCCTAGGGGTCTGGTTTCCACAGTAATAGCAGTATTACGTCTGTGAGCAGGTGGGAGGTCTCCTGGGCAGGAATCCTAAGCATACCACACCTCCTGCCCAGTCCTGGGAGGGGAAGAACTTCCCCTACATAAACTGGGGCTGAGGCAGGGTTAGAGAGAGGAGTTCCAGACAGAGACGGAGTCTGGTCTGGACACGCAGAAACAGGGACAGATAAACATCAGGAGCTCTGTAGGAGCCAAGGAGAAGCGCCAGGGGCTGGAGCTGTGCAGAGCTCGCCCTGGGAGAAGGAACTAAAACCGGACACAGGAGTCCGAGGCTGTGGGGACTAAGATATACCCAGCAGCAGAATCCATCCGGCAGGGGATTCCAGGTCCTCTGGCCATAAAAGCCCGGAGGCTCAGTCACAACGAAGGGACCAGCACCGCCATCCCGGAGCGGAGGCTAACAGGAGGCCCCAGGTCACCAGCCATATGGGTGAGCACCACACGGTATACCCAGGGACGTGGGCTACTTGTAACCGCCGAAAGCAGGGTAGCCAGGAAGGGTACAGACTAACGGGAAGGCCTACAACTCCACCTGGCCAGGGGAACTCCGGCTTACTCGCAGACTAACCAGGCCCCAAATACTAGCCAGTACTCCCGGGGGAATTTGCCTTGTACCATCAGTAAAGACCCTGAACTGTACCCTCGCGTCTCCGTGCTTCCTTGTCGCACCATTAGTGCTGGGACATCCACACCATCACTCCCAACATCAACCTCATCCTCTGCCCTGAGGCCATACCCCTCCCGTTGGGGGTTATACCATCCACGCTGCACATCCGTACCACCGGCCTCAGCGGACTGCCCTGCAGCGGCGGCTTCATAGCCGCATTCAACGGGTGGCGTAGTCGGACACTAATACCATCATACCAATAACTGCCACTTAGTTTGACCACCCTGGGCACGGACCGGGTCACCGCCACACGAAGACTACTACCCCCATCGGATCCGGCTCCGGGTATTCCCCGCGCGCACGCGCGCCGCACTACAGCACGGGCCCAGGGGGCGCGTCAACTTTGGCGTAGTCGGCAGGATTACGTGCCCGCAACCACCGGGTACTGCGTGCCTGAAAAAGAGACTTTTATACTTACCTGTGGTGAAGTTTCCCGCCGTCCGGAGTCGTTTCCCGCCATCCGGAGCCGATTCCCGCCATCAGACGCCATCTTGGACCGTTTCCCGCCGTCTTCTGCCTTCCCGCCATCCGCAGCTGCTTCCCGCCTTCGGACGCCATCTTCGGGACGCCGCACAGGAAGAAGAGGGGCGTGGACGCCGAAAGTGCGCGAGATCCGAAGCTCCGCCCCACGCTCCGCCCCACGCTCTGACGCTGCGCAAGGTCCTGGAAGGGAGGAAGAGCGACGCTGACGTCATTGGAGCGAGACGCCAGGTCCTCAACCCCGACGATCGACTGCGGAGCCGCGGCCTACGGAAGAAGAGCATCGCAAGGTAGGCCACGGTCCACTAGGGGGGAGGAGGATGCCGGACACCGAGGGGAGATCCACTGCCACAATCACCGCCAGCGCAACCGCTGCAACAGTCATGCCATTCACCATGCCCTATATTCCGGGGGCAGCCTGGCTACCCCAGTACTCAGGGGAGTCACATACCCTAAATGACTTCAGAGAAAGGCTGGATAGCCTCTTCCAGGTGTACCCCCTCACAGAAGAGCAAAAAGTGAGCATCCTGGTGGCTCAATTAACAGGGGCAGCCCAAAGGGAGGTAAAGTCCTGGCCACTTGGGAGGAGGAGGACTGTCGCAGAGATACTAGCCCGGCTGAAGGACACCTTTGATACCCGTACCTCAGCCGAGATCAAGCTTAGATTCTACGGGTGCAAGCAGCGAGCACATGAGAATATAAGGGACTATGCGCTAAACCTACAAGAGGCCCTGAGAGCCATTAAGCAGGCCGACCCTGACGGCGTGGGAAACGAAGACAAACTGTTGACTGAACAATTTATAGAGGGTCTACATTGTAATGCCCACCGAACCCAGTTGCGGGCCATGGCCTTACAGGACCCTCATCTGGATTTTGCACAGTTCAAGGACAGAGCCATCCGGGTGCTCCGAGAACCGGCACCAGGTGGCACTGTGACCCACAGGCGCCCTGCTATCACTTATCACCAGGAGACGGCGCCCTTGTCTGCAGGGCCTGTGGGAGCTGATGCGCAGGCTTTAAACAATGACCCAGCTACAGACTTGCACCATCAGGTCCAAGAGCTAACTAAAAGCGTTGCCGCGCTAACCCGAACTGTGCAGTCTTTACAGGTTTCTACTGCAGGGAAGATCGAGCTGGCATCCGGACCGGAGGACATCCCGTGGCGCCGACCAAGGAGGACCCCACCGGCCAGAGGAAGACCCAGCGATCGATACAACGAGGACGGACGACCTATTTGCCGCCGCTGCAATCAACCCGGACATGTGGCAAGGTACTGTCATTTAAACGGGCACAACCTGGGGTAGAGGGCCAACCCCCAGGCATAAGACCATCAGGCCCATCAAACTGGCGTGATAAATACGTAGGGGGACGTCCAATCTTGCCTGTGGTACTGGATGGCATTCCTATGAGTGCCCTACTAGACACTGGGTCACAGGTCACCACCATCCCGTACGTGCTCTTCAAGCAGTACTGGAATGATTCGGACATAACCCGCTACCCAGACGATGACCTGAGTATCATCGCCAGCAATGGTCAGCCCGTGCCGCAGGTGGGATTCAAGGAGGTGACCATTAAAATCGGTAAAGTCGAACTAGCGGCACAAGGACTGATTATAGTGGACATCGACCGTCATGAGAGTCACCCTAGAATCACCCTGGGAACCAATGTAATTGAAAATTGTCTTGCAGAGGTGATTCTCATTTTACAGCAGGTTGCCAAGAACGCCAGTTCCGGCCAGCAGCGTGTGCTCCAAAAAGAGATCCGGGCACTGATGAAGCGGCAACAGGTGGAACTATCTGGTGGTGAGATAGGTAGCGTGAGAATGTGTGACCCGTTCCCTATTGCCATGCCCCCAAAAAGTGAGATGATGATTTGGTGCCGGGCAGCTATTGGTCTAAGAGGTAGAGACTACCAAGCAATGGTAGAACCCGTCTACTCAGACAGTAGGCCCACCATTTTGACAGCACGGGGGGTGGTCGATGTACGCCATGGGAGGGTGCCCGTTCGCATCATAAATATCGGTGAGAGAGAAGTACACCTGCCCCGGTATGCCACGCTAGCTAAATTGTTCACCATAAACCAGAATTCTGTACAGGCCGTGGAACCCTTGCCTCTATCTCAACCAGAGGAAGGTAACGGCTCTAAGAAACCAATGGAGGACTGGTGTCAGCAACTACATCTGGGTACTGACTCCACTCCCTCACACCAGAAACAAGGAGTCTATCGGGTGGTTCAAGAGTACGAGAGAGTGTTTAGTAAACACCCGTTAGACTTCGGGCGAGTAAAGGGGGTAGAACACCACATCCCCACGGGAGACCATCCTCCCATAAAGGAGAGATACCGACCCGTACCCCCTGCACACTACCAACATGCCAAGGGGATGCTTAGAGACATGAAGGAGGCTGGGGTAATCAGGGACAGCTGTAGCCCCTGGGCAGCTCCACTAGTCTTAGTGAAAAAGAAGGACAACACTATGAGAATGTGTGTAGACTACAGGAAGGTCAACCGTATCACACACAAAGATGCGTACCCGTTACCAAGGATAGAAGAGTCCTTAGCTGCATTAAAATCTGCTAACTTCTTCTCTACTTTGGATCTCACTAGCGGGTACTGGCAGGTTCCTGTAGCAGAGGCAGACCGGGAGAAGACCGCATTCACCACCCCGATGGGTCTCAGCGAATTTAACTGTATGCCGTTCGGGCTCTGCAACGCACCAGGAACCTTCCAACGGTTGATGGAATGCTGTCTGGGACACCAGAACTTCGAGACGGTCCTGTTATACCTGGACAATGTCATCGTCTATTCCAAGACCTACGAGGACCACCTGAAACACCTGGCGGAAGTGTTTGAAGCTCTGGCAAACTACGGCCTAAAGGTGAAACCCTCCAAGTGTCACCTCCTGAAACCAAAGGTGCAATACCTGGGACACGTGGTGAGTGCTGACGGAGTGGCTCCCGACCCTGATAAGATCACCGTAATTAAGGACTGGCCAAGACCCTCCAGCATAAAGGAAGTGCGGCAGTTCCTCGGGTTGGTAGGCTACTACCGAAGATTCATTCCCGGTTTCACCAAAATGGCAGCCCCTATGCAGGACCTCCTGATAGGTCAATCTCGAAAAGCCAAAAACCAGAAGCCGCCCTTCAGGTGGGAAAAGCTGGAAGAGGAGTCCTTCTGCCAGCTGAAGATGGCCCTCACGGGGGATGAAATCCTGGCATATCCAGACTACAGCCAGCCCTTTATCCTCCACACGGACACAAGCAACATCGGGCTAGGAGCCGTACTGTCCCAGATCCAGCAGGGGAAAGAACGGGTAATCGCTTACGCCAGCCGAAAGCTACGACCCACCGAGAGGAACCCTGAGAATTATAGCTCATTTAAGCTGGAGTTCCTGGCAGTAGTGTGGGCAGTGACCGAACGTTTCAAGCATTACCTTGCCTCCTCCAAATTCACTGTGTACACGGATAACAACCCGTTGACACACCTGGACACTGCAAGGCTCGGTGCTCTGGAACAGAGATGGATGGCTCGCCTGTCCAACTTTGAATTCACCATCAAATACCGGGCAGGACGCTCCAATGCCAACGCGGATGCCCTGTCTAGAATGCCGAATTTACCGGACGTAGAGGAAGATCCAGAAGATCTGGAAGAAGTTGAGCTCCCTGCGTTCCACCGTCATGGGATTACCCTGTATTCCCACCGTGTGAAGGACAGGCGCTCCGCGACGTTCAATCCCTTGCCCCACTACAACTGGGCGGAGACGCAAGACAGTGATCCCGCAGTCCGTCTGGTGAAGGAAATGCTGACCCAAGCCGATGCCAGTCTGGACCCAGACGCCCCAGAGGAGACTAAGCAACTGTGGAAGGAGAAAAGTAGGCTGTTCCTCTACAGGGAGAAGTTGTGCCGGAGAATGGTTAACTCTCGAACACATGAGTTGACCTGGCAGGTAGTGGTCCCCAGACGAGACGCGGCTATGATTCTGGAGGCGTACCACAACGGAGCAGGACATTTCGGGTGGAAGAAGCTGGATTTCTTGTTGCGTGAACGGTTCTACTGGGTAGGCATGAGAGGAGCCATCGAGAGGTGGTGCAGAGACTGTGGACCGTGCCACCTAAGAAGGAAGGACCGTGCCAGCCAGAAGACTCCCTTGCAGCCTATCATCACCCGACAGCCACTGGAACTGGTAGCCCTGGACCATGTGAAACTGGCTCCAAGCAGATCTGGGTATGTCTACGCCCTCACAATCGTAGATCATTACTCCCGGTTCCTGGTGGTGGTCCCGGTCAAGGACTTAACGGCTCAAACAGCAGCTAGAGCCTTCCAGCAGCACTTCTGCCGTCCACACGGGTACCCGGACCAAGTGCTGACAGACCAAGGGCCAGCCTTCGAAGCGGAAGTCTTCCGGGAGTTCTGCAACCTGTATGGCTGCACGAAGATAAGAACAACGCCCTATCACCCTCAAACCAATGGACTCTGCGAGAAGATGAACCAGGTGGTGATAGACCTCCTGAAAACATTGCCCCTGGAAGAACGCAGTATGTGGCCTGAGAAGCTGCCTGATCTGGTGGACCTATACAACCACATCCCTGTAGGTTCTACCAACTGTACCCCGGCTTACCTAATGAGAGCGAGACCTGGTAAGCTGCCTATCGACCTGGATATGGGAGTCCTGACGCCCGAGGACACCTCGCCAGATGCAGACTGGGATACAGAACGGCAGCAGCAGTATCGGAAAGTACAGGAGAGCGTCGAGCGAAGTCTGTCTCAAGCTAGAGAAAGGCAAGAGAGGGCTTATAATCAGTATGCTCCCGCTGTTTCCCTGGTACCTGGAGAGCAGGTCTTGAAGAGGAAAAGACGGCTCCACAAGTTGGACGACCAGTGGGAGAAGGACCCGTACACCGTACTGCCATCAAGCCATGAGAACCCAAAGATTTGCGTGATCAGTAAGGATGGAGGAGAAACCACAGCCGTTGTCTCCAGAGACTACCTGAAGAAGTGTCCCGAGCAGCTGCAAAACCCTGAAGAAGAAGATCAAGAAAACCCTCGACCCGCAGAGGAAAGGGAAGAAATGATCAGGACTGTACTCGGAGACTTCCCCCGGTCTTGGACACAAGTAAACGGTGCTGTTGTGGTACCCGTCCTCACCTTTCTCCAGCCAGCCCCGCAAGTGCCTACAGAGGAACCGGAAGAGCTGGAAGAGCAGCCGGCCCAAGAGGCAGAAGAGTCCACACCAGCGGTACAGGAGTATCAACCCTCTGCTAGTAGTGAGCCTGCCGTGCCCCTAGTGAGCCAAAGAGTGCGCAGAAAGCTGCCCAGCTTGCCCATAACACCTCCTACACCCTGTAGTGCAGGACCAGTGAGTGAGCTCCGTAGGTCCACTAGGGTTACCAGAGGCCAGATGCCCGTACGTTGGAGAATCTAAGTTGGCTAATTGCTTTAACTATTTTATGTTTACCTGTTTTGTTGTAGCCGTTGCTAATTATGTTTTTCAGTTACAGATTTCTTTATATGGACTGACAGGTTATGGACAGTGAGTAACCGGAACTCTGTTGTAAATATGTTTGGAGCGTAACCCAGGAATGGACTAAAGACTGTTAAAGACTCGGGGCAGGACAGACCCCAACCTGGTTACGGCTCCCTGTTCTTTGGTGAAATGGACACCCTTATTGCTTCCCGGTTACGGACACGCCGTGACCATCTCATGTATTTAATTGTTATTGTTTATACCCTGTTATGTTTTGAAAAAAAATATATATGTTTAGTCCGGGAGTACTAAATTTCACTAGGGGGGAATGTGGCACCCCAGGGGTCTGGTTTCCACAGTAATAGCAGTATTACGTCTGTGAGCAGGTGGGAGGTCTCCTGGGCAGGAATCCTAAGCATGCCACACCTCCTGCCCAGTCCTGGGAGGGGAAGAACTTCCCCTACATAAACTGGGGCTGAGGCAGGGTTAGAGAGAGGAGTTCCAGACAGAGACGGAGTCTGGTCTGGACACGCAGAAACAGGGACAGATAAACATAGGAGCCAAGGAGAAGCGCCAGGGGCTGGAGCTGTGCAGAGCTCGCACTGGGAGAAGAAACTAAAACCGGACACAGGAGTCCGAGGCTGTGGGGACTAAGATATACCCAGCAGCAGAATCCATCCGGCAGGGGATTCCAGGTCCTCTGGCCATAAAAGCCCGGAGGCTCAGTCACAACGAAGGGACCAGCACCGCCATCCCGGAGCGGAGGCTAACAGGAGGCCCCAGGTCACCAGCCATATGGGTGAGCACCACACGGTATACCCAGGGACGTGGGCTACTTGTAACCGCCGAAAGCAGGGTAGCCAGGAAGGGTACAGACTAACGGGAAGGCCTACAACTCCACCTGGCCAGGGGAACTCCGGCTTACTCGCAGACTAACCAGGCCCCAAATACTAGCCAGTACTCCCGGGGGAATTTGCCTTGTACCATCAGTAAAGACCCTGAACTGTACCCTCGCGTCTCCGTGCTTCCTTGTCGCACCATTAGTGCTGGGACATCCACACCATCACTCCCAACATCAACCTCATCCTCTGCCCTGAGGCCATACCCCTCCCGTTGGGGGTTATACCATCCACGCTGCACATCCGTACCACCGGCCTCAGCGGACTGCCCTGCAGCGGCGGCTTCATAGCCGCATTCAACGGGTGGCGTAGTCGGACACTAATACCATCATACCAATAACTGCCACTTAGTTTGACCACCCTGGGCACGGACCGGGTCACCGCCACACGAAGACTACTACCCCCATCGGATCCGGCTCCGGGTATTCCCCGCGCGCACGCGCGCCGCACTACAGCACGGGCCCAGGGGGCGCGTCACCTACACGACAAGATGTTTTCTCTGCTGGAAAATCCTGTAGCTTCTCATTAGAAATTCTCAACAAACAAATGGGAGGGCTTAGAGAGGACATTAATCTCATCAGACAAAACATGAAGAAAATAAACAGCCGAGTCAATGAGTTGGAGGAAAGAGTGAGTTCTGTTGCGGACCAAATGCCTACTATACATAAATATCTCAGGAGAGGTCTTCAGAATATCAATGCCCTTCTCAAGAAGGTTGATGACCTAGAGAATAGGCATCGGCGAAATAACATACGTTTAGTCGAGGTTCATGAAAAAGCGGAGGGTCGTAATTCAGTTGATTTTTTTTTAATCCTGGCTGACTACAATGTTCTGCAAAGACACTCTCTCTCAATTTTTTGCAATTGAAAGAGCTCACAGAGTTCCTACACGTCCTTTGCCACCGGGTGCTCCACCAAGACCTGTACTCATCAAATTACAAAATTTTAAAGAGAGAGATGTGACACCCCAGGGGTCTGGTTGCCACAGTAATAGAGATATTATGTCTGAGAGCAAGTGGGAGGTTTCTCTGGTCAGGATCCCTAAGCATGCAACACGGTCCACCCAGACCTGGGAGGGGAGGAATCTGCCCTTATAAACTGGGTCTGGGGCGGAATTAGAGTAGTCAGAGCCTGGAGTTCAGTTCCAGACACAGGGAAAGCAAGAACAGGAGCTCTGTAGGAGCAGTAGCAGAAGTCCAGGGGCTGGAGCTGAGCAGAGTTCGCCCTGGACGAAGATACTAAAGCCGGACACAGGAGTCCGAGGCTGTGGGGACTGATCTATACCCAGCAGCAGAAACCAGCCGGCAGGGGATTCCAGGTCCTCTGGCCATAGAAGCCCGGAGGCTCAGTCACAAAGAAGGGACCAGCGCCGCCATCCAGGAGTGGAGGCTAACAGAAGGCCCCAAGTCACCAGCCATACGGGTGAGCACCACACGGTATACTCAGGGACGTGGGCTACTTGTAACCGCTGACAGCAAGGTAGCCAGGAAGAGTGCAGATAAACGGGGAGGCCTACAACTCCACCTGGCCAGGGGAACTCCTGCTTGCTCGCAGACTGACCAGGCCCCTTATACTAGCCAGTACTCCCGGGAGGGTCTGCCTTGTACCATCAGTAAAGACCCTGAACTGCACCACACGTCTCTGTGATTCCTTGCCGCACCAGCACCATTAGTACTGGGACCCTCACACCATCACTCCCATCATCTTCCACCTTAGCTGCCCTGAGGCAATACTTCTCCCGTGGGGAGTCATCCCATACTCAGCTGCGCAAACAACATCAGCCTCAGCGGTCTGCAGCGCAGCGGCGGTCCCCACTGACCGCAATCCACGGGTGGCGTAGTCGGACACTTATTACCATACAAATAGACTGCCACTGGTTTGACCACCCTGAGCACGGACCGGGTCACCGCCACGGAGAACTACAACCCCCAGCGATCCGGCTCCGGGTATTCCCCCTGCACAGCAGCACAGCACAGGCCCAGGGGGCGCGTCAGAGACCTTATCCTACGAAAGGCCAGGGACCACTCTTCACTTACCTTGATGGAAGGAAAATATCTATTTATCCTGACTTTTCAACAGAAGTTCAGAAGAAGAGGGTCAAGTTCTGGGATAGAAAAAGGAGGCTCTGTGAAAAGCAGATTTCCTATTCTATAATCTACCCTGCTCGGCTCAGGGCGGAGTTCATATGTTTGACTCCCTTCCAGATGCTTTATCATGAATGGATGCCAGAAAGAGATCTCTGCGAAATGGAGCTGGATGAGAGACTTCTTCTTGAGGCGGTTTTCTCCAAGCACTTTTCATATACCATTATGAAAAAATGCCTATCCCTGAATCTATTCCGTTATTCTATTATGAGCGGGAAATGTTGAGCTATGATGAGTTTTGTACCTGCCTTATTGTACATACAAAGTATTCTTATTTTGTGAGTGGAGCATCTGTGGAGAAAATCTCTTTTGACAGAAAACTTCATCCACTATACATTTACTTTCAATTATTTGGGTATTTTTCTTGTTTTTGGTTTCTCTTCATCCACTATAAGTTCATGCTCAAAACTTATAATTCTGCTCTCCATCCGGCTAAACAAGGCTACTTTACCACTCTCATCACATCTCTAGCCAACAATCCTAAACGACTCTTTGAAACCTTCCACTCCCTCCTGAGCTCTAAAATACAAACCCCGTCACAAACCTAAGCGCTGACGATCTGGCCACTTATTTCCTGCAAAAAATCAATCATATCTGTCAAGACATTTTTACACAATCCCCTCAGAGTCTGGATTCCCTTCCCTCCCGCACCTCAAGTTCACTTTCCATCTTCGAGCTGGCAGTGGTCACAGAAGGAGAAGTGACCATACTCCTCACTTCTTCCCGCCCTACAACCTGCAACAGTGACCCTATTCCCTCACAGCTCATTCAGTTCCTTTCCCCAGCTGTCACTGTGGAGGTTTCACCAATTTAAGATACACTAGGTAACTGCTCTCCTCCTAATTAAAGATGTCCGAGTGAATGCAAATCAGCCAAATTTGCTAATATGGTTGAAAAACTTCACTCAGAGACTAAACCACGCAAAATGACATACTTTATTATGTAGACATGGGGTTATATAGTATTCTACTTCTAGGTGGGATTAGTAAAATTCATTGCTCCTTCTGATAACTTGGTACACTGCAATTTGCTCATCCATGTATCTCCTGGCCTCAGTAACACCTTAGGAATTCTGATGGGAGGGGTGAAGTCGTCTCTCAGCGCCATCTTTGCCAACTCGACATGAATCTCTCTGTTATCAGCCATGCACATATGTAGCACCCTGAGGATTCGGCTGCTACAGGGGTATTGCACCTCAACCCAGAGGTGTGATATTCCACTCCCGGGTAAGGATGGAGTGTGGAACTGAGCTCAGAAAGCTGCATGCACTACACACATCCCATTTCCGAGGAACAGACCAACGGTACTCCCACTTAGAAATGTGCAGGTACGACCGAGTCTGTTCCTGGCTGGAGTGGGAGGGGGGTGGTACATCCCAGTAGTGTAGGGGCAGATAGGGGGAGCAGCCTGGGTAAAGTTAGGAGCTCATTGGGTGCTGGTCACCTGAGCTCACACATAGAGGGAGTATTTAAGGTGGGCACCATCTAAGATCAGGGTCAGTCAGTCTGTGAGAAGTCAGCCTTTTGCAGAGCAGTGGAGGAAAGCAGAGGAGCAGAGCAGCCCCAAGGCCCAAGAGTGAGAGAGGAGAGAAAGAAAGACCCAGAGGGGGAGACAGAAGGAACTCTGAGAACCCAAGTACAACCTAAGGGTGAAGAGTTGGCAACAGGGTACCGGATCCCAAACTGGTGGGGGCTACAGCATACCTCAGCCAGAGACCGGAGGCCGTGGGCAGGATCTGCCACGGCCACCCACCACATCCACCCTGAAGGCAAACCACGTGTAGGGTCAGGGAACCCAAGGCCAAGGGTATCCCAACAGAAGGCCCGAGGGAGCTGGACCTAGGTGGATCCCTGGTGGGGACGGCCAGAAGAAAGGACAAGAAGGAGGGCTCAGGGACACGCTCCGGACTTGCTTGGGGGTTGGCTGAATCCAGGACCTGGTGGACGCAGCACGGCTCGGGTGGTCACTCAAGGCCGGAGTGACCGGAATATCTGCAGTAAGTAATCACCCTGAACTGCACAACCCGACTCTGTCTTTAATTATCATCTACGCTGCACCACCACAACCCCCATCCTCTACACCTGACCCCCTGAGGCCATACCCCTCCCGTTGGGGGTTATACTATCTAAAGCTGCACCAACACCATCAGCCTCAGCGGACCCTGCTGCAGCGGCGGCCGTAGAGACCGCAATCCAACGGGTGGCGTAGTCGACATAACGAACTTTGTAACATCTGTAGGACTGCCACATACTCTGAGCTTGACACCCTGGGCACGGACCGGGTCACAGCCACTCGGAGACTACAACCCCCATCTGATCCGGCTCCGGGTATTCCCCTAAAGAATATGGCCCAGGGGGCGCGTCAACTTTGGCGTAGTCGGCAGGATCTCGTGCCCGCAACACCCGGGTACTGCGTGCCTGAAGAAAAGAACAAGTTTACCTCAAAAAGAAGTCTCCTGCCGGTTCCGGAGGGTCCCTGCCATCGGACTCCATCACAGATCGATTCCCGCCGGTTGTCCGCCATTAACAGCTTTTTCCCGCCATCCGCAGAGTTTCCCGCCACTGGGAGACGATTCCCGCCATTTCCAAAGGTTTCCCGCCTTGGAAGAGCGGACGCCATTATGGGCGTGCCAGAGGGTGGCAAGAGGCCGCCTCCCATCGTGGGCCAGGACCGAAAATGGCGCCAAAAGTGGAAACCGCCCCCACCAACGGAGACTGTGATGCTAGAGGTGTCTGTCAGCGTGAAAGAACTGCCCCTGGAGCTGACAATCACCAAGTGGCCCCGGGACCGCCCTCGAAGTGGGAGGACTGAGAAGAAGAGAGCAAAGATGGGTGTCGCCTGGAGCAGTCTGGAGAGAGCGCACCCGGAGACAAGAAGCCTAGAGCTGAGTCCAGAAGAAGCTTACCCGGAGATGGAAGAAGAGCAGAGCAGCACCGGCCCGCTGGCCAGGAGCCTGCTGGAGACAACGGAAGGAGAGCAGAGCAGCACCGACCCGTTGGTCAGGAGCCTGCTAGAAGCAACGACCCCACTAGGCTTAGTGGAGGTCTTGGCACAGCTCCCCCGAGATCGGGAGTGTGCACAGACTGCGCTGGAGGGCCTCGCACGGAGGTTGGCCCGGGTGCAACGAGAGACGTTGGCGGAGTGGAGCCGAGAGATGGCCCAGCAGACCGAGACTCGTCAGCGGAGCACGCCACCCGAGACGAGGAGACAGACCGCCTCTGAGGATGGCGCAGGAGGACTGAAGGCCGGAGACGGCGCCGAGAAGGGAGCCGAACGAAAGGAGGCAGGTAAAGGGGACGTCTCTACCCCAAACCGGGAAACCGCGTACCTGCCCCAGCTCCCCGTCGCAGAGCCCGAAGTACCCCCTGCCGTGCCCGTAACCGCAACGTCACCGCCACAGACTAGGCCTCAACCGGAAGCCGCAGCCGCGACCCCTGTGACGTCACACGCCTCGACCCCGAGCGTGACCAAGCAGGAAGTACGACCAGCCTGGTCGCAAGGCCTAGTACCCCCGGGCGCTGCAATACCAACAGCGCCCCCTACCTCCGCGGAGCCACCGGCCTGGTCGCAGGGCCAAGTAGCCCAGGGCGCCGCCGTCCTTACGGTGCCCTTCACTTTCCAGGTGCCCCAGGCCTGGCCGCAAGGCCTGGGCAACCCGGGCGCCACCACCACCGCGCCCATAAAACCAAGAGTGCCGCATCTGGGAGAAAATCTATTTGCCCAGCATACGTGCCCGGACGGGTCTGAAGCTAAAGTTAACCACAAAGAAAGAGCAGGAGGACGTCGTCGTTGAGTACAGCAGAGTAGAGACTGTATATAGTTGCCCGTCGGGGCACAGTGAACCGTTGCTGCTATTATAGTCCCCGTTGGGACCAGAGAATTGAACTGTTACCCGTATTTCCCTTAATCCCTCTGACCGAGGACTGAGAGCGGTCATCCCTTTCCTAAATACCTGGCCGAGGACTGAGAGCGGCCATATCCCTTGTATATAGTTGCGCTTCCTAAAGCGCCCCCTACCGGTTTTATAGGAAAACCATTTTTCTAAAGAAACTGTTGCACTTTTCCCGGGCACACGTTGCACAGTGTCCGGAGGAGGAGCTAGAAGCAAGAGAAGTCTACGAGAATGTTATTTATGAAAAAAAAAGTTTTATTGCTGATATATATGTTTTATATGTTTTTATTATGTTGTTTATGCAAAAATTGTATGTTTTGGTGTTTTTATATCTTACAGCCCGAGGACGTGCTGTGATTTACCAGGGGGGAATGTAGCACCCTGAGGATTCGGCTGCTACAGGGGTATTGCACCTCAACCCAGAGGTGTGATATTCCACTCCCGGGTAAGGATGGAGTGTGGAACTGAGCTCAGAAAGCTGCATGCACTACACACATCCCATTTCCGAGGAACAGACCAACGGTACTCCCACTTAGAAATGTGCAGGTACGACCGAGTCTGTTCCTGGCTGGAGTGGGAGGGGGGTGGTACATCCCAGTAGTGTAGGGGCAGATAGGGGCAGCAGCCTGGGTAAAGTTAGGAGCTCATTGGGTGCTGGTCACCTGAGCTCACACATAGAGGGAGTATTTAAGGTGGGCACCATCTAAGATCAGGGTCAGTCAGTCTGTGAGAAGTCAGCCTTTTTCAGAGCAGTGGAGGAAAGCAGAGGAGCAGAGCAGCCCCAAGGCCCAAGAGTGAGAGAGGAGAGAAAGAAAGACCCAGAGGGGGAGACAGAAGGAACTCTGAGAACCCAAGTACAACCTAAGGGTGAAGAGTTGGCAACAGGGTACCGGATCCCAAACTGGTGGGGGCTACAGCATACCTCAGCCAGAGACCGGAGGCCGTGGGCAGGATCTGCCACGGCCACCCACCACATCCACCCTGAAGGCAAACCACGTGTAGGGTCAGGGAACCCAAGGCCAAGGGTATCCCAACAGAAGGCCCGAGGGAGCTGGACCTAGGTGGATCCCTGGTGGGGACGGCCAGAAGAAAGGACAAGAAGGAGGGCTCAGGGACACGCTCCGGACTTGCTTGGGGGTTGGCTGAATCCAGGACCTGGTGGACGCAGCACGGCTCGGGTGGTCACTCAAGGCCGGAGTGACCGGAATATCTGCAGTAAGTAAACACCCTGAACTGCACAACCCGACTCTGTCTTTAATTATCATCTACGCTGCACCACCACAACCCCCATCCTCTACACCTGACCCCCTGAGGCCATACCCCTCCCGTTGGGGGTTATACTATCTAAAGCTGCACCAACACCATCAGCCTCAGCGGACCCTGCTGCAGCGGCGGCCGTAGTGACCGCAATCCAACGGGTGGCGTAGTCGACATAACGAACTTTGTAACATCTGTAGGACTGCCACATACTCTGAGCTTGACACCCTGGGCACGGACCGGGTCACAGCCACTCGGAGACTACAACCCCCATCTGATCCGGCTCCGGGTATTCCCCTAAAGAATATGGCCCAGGGGGCGCGTCACATACATGCGTCATTCCCAGGAAATCATTTAGTTGTTCATGTCTACAATAAGGCTGTGTGCCCACGATGCGTTTCTTAAGCGTTTCCGCAGCGGCAATTCCGCTGCAGAAACGCTTAAAAACGCATGGTAGAAGGCCTGCCATGTTCCCCAATGATAATCCGCATGTGCTATGCACATGCTGCAGATATTTCCGCTGCGTCTTATCATTGCGGAAAAAAACGCAGCACGATCAATTATTTTGCGGAAGCGCTGCATTTTCGCCGCCATTGACTTGCATTGGAACGCATGGAATCCGCATCACTGGATCTGTACATGTGCATTCCATGCGTTTCAATGTGCGGATGGTACCCGGGTCTGGAGAAGACGAGACTCTCCTCCGGACCCAGGTACCATAGTACCTGTAAAAAAAGAATAAAAAAATAAATAATTATTATACTTACCTTCTGATGGCCCCCGGTGTGCTTGTCTTGGCTTGCCGGCAGATCGCGGTGGACTCAAGGACCTGCGCTGACGTCATTTAGTCATGTGACGGCAGGTCCTTCAGTGTACCGCGAGCGGCCGGCAAGCTGAGACGCATCGGATAAAGACACCGGGGGCCATCAGAAGGTAAGTATGACATTTATTTTTATTTTTTAACATTCTTTCGGACACACTATATAAATCCATGCCGTTTGCATGGATTTATATAGTGTGACCAAGTTGTCAAGCACTTTCCAAGTGATGTTAAAATCGCTTGGAAAGCGCTTTTCAATGCGCATGCGGAAATGCATGTGAAGAAAGCTTCACATCCGCTTGTCCTTGGCAGGAAAAACGCATGTAAAATCCGCATGTACAATCCACATGTAAAATCCGCATGTACAATCCGCATGTAAAATCCGCATGTACAATCCACATACATTTTTTCTGCCAGGGAGATGCAGAAACGCTCAGGAAAAATCCGGAGCATTTCTGCATCGTGGGCACATAGCCTGAGAACAGAAACTGTTATATATCATTAACTATTAACATAATCAATGTGCATATACACATTTGCATACATACATACACATAGATTATTCCATCATCTCTATATTAATTCACACTGATTAGGTAATCTATTAAAATAAACTAATTGATTTTCTATAATATATATATTTTACCTTGACATCACTACCCACCTAACTAAAATATTTGACCTCTCTCTTTCTCCAGGTATCTTTCCCTCCTCACTTAAACATGCCATCATAACCCTTTTACTGAAAAAGCCATCCCTGGACCAGAACTGCACTGCTAACTACAGACCGGTGTCTAATCTTCCCTTCATCTCTAAACTCCAGGAACGCCTGGTCCATTCCCGCCTAATCCGCTATCTCTCAGATAACTCTCTTCTCGACCCTTTACAATCCGGTTTCCGCTCCTCACACTCTACTGAAACTGCCCTCACTAAAGTCTCTAATGATCTACTAACAGCTAAATCTAATGGTCACTACTCCCTGCTGTTTCTCCTGGATCTCTCTGCCGCTTTTGACACTGTAGATCATCAGCTCCTCCTCACTATGCTCCGCTGTATAGGCCTCAAGGACACCGCTCCCTCCTGGTTCTTCTCCTACCTCTGACCGCTCCTTCACGGTATCTTTTGCCGGCTCTTCTTCCTCTAATCTTCCACTTACTATCGGGGTTCCACAAGGATCAGTCCTAGGTCCCTTTTCTTCTCCTTGTACACTGCTCCTATTGGACAAACCATCAGCAGATTTGATTTCCAGTACCATCTCAATGCTGATGACACCCAACTATACACCTCTTCACCTGACATCACCCCCACTCTAATACAAAATATCAGTGATTGTCTGTCTGCTGTCTCTAACATGATGTCTTCCCTCTATCTGAAACTGAATCTCTCCAAAACTGAACTCCTTGTTTTTTCTCTCTCTACTAACCTACCTGTACCTGACTTTTCAATTTTCTTGGGTTTCGCCACCATAACCCCCAAGCAGCAAGCTCGATGTCTTGGAGTCATATTTGACACACAACTTTCCTTTATCCCCCATATACAATCATGTAATGCAGGTGCGGGAATGCAACGCACAGAGACACAAGGCGAGAACAGTCTGAGATGAAAATAAACAATTTTATGCAACAGGTATTCTGAACAAGGGATTAGTAACAAGGGTAATGAACAGTAATTCAATATATCAGCAAAAGGCAAAATCTCTCAAAATAAGACGCAGTCTCTCAAAGTAAGGTGAAGCCTCTCAAAGTAAGGTGAAGTCTCTTAAGTAAGGTGCAGTCTCTTTAGTAGGGTGAAGTCTCTTAAGTAAGGTGAAGTCTCTTAAGTAAGGCGAAGTCTCTTAAGTAGGGTGATGCCCTCAGTCATGGGAGACACCACGTAAGTTCTTTAACTGTACATTTGGCCCTAGCGGGGGTCATCGGTTATTCACGCTAGGCCGTGAGTCTCTTCCGCATAAATTCAATTAGATCACGTTGTGCTCCTTTAGTCCCAACCGTTAACCTCCCAACCTGATTATCTAAACCCAATTGTCCCCGGTACTGTGGGTGAACAGTGGAAGTGACGGCCCTGTTCACGTATGCAGCTCCTCCGCTTCCGCTGGCGTGACTTTCCTGGGGCAACCGTCTCTCAACTCCTCTCTGCTTGGCTGTTGGAGGCAGTCTCTCGAGCCTTGGATAGGGGGGTCCAGGCCTCGTCTGTCGGCAGACGACGTCGGGTTCTGCGAACTCACTCAGCACCGCAATTAGGTTCCTAGTCTCCTCAGCAGGCACAGCACTCAGGTAACATCCGCGAGATATCCGGAGCTCTTTTACCGGTGCCCGGCTGTGGCACCTCACAGGCCTCTAGCTTAGGCCTGTCTCGCGGGGTTTCTCAGGACACAGGGAACACATCTGCTCCTTTCTGCTGCTTGGCGCCAAAGACCCCTCAGGTTTGGCGCGCTGGCCTCTTATTTTCCGAACTCCTTCCTGGAAGTCACCTGATCAGGTCCAGCATCTGAACTTGCTCTCCCTGCAACTTCCCTTGCATATCTTGGTTCCGCTTGACTGCGTCTGGCCAGTAGATGGCAGTCTCTTTCCATCCTTGAAACATCATGTAGAAGTTCTTTTACAATCTCTCTTGACTGGGCTACAATCACTCACTCACTCATGTCACCTGCACCTTAAAAACATCTCCAGAACCCCACATTTTCTCACCTTTGATACTGAAAAAACTCTTACTGTCGCTCTTATTCACTCTCGTCTGGACTACTGCAACCCTCTTCTAATCGGTCTCCCTCTAAACAAACTCTCTCCTCTCCAATCCATTCTGAATGCAGCAGCCAGGGTCGTATTTCTATCAGGCCGCTTCACCAACGCCTCTAACCAGTGCCAGTCATTGCACTGGTTACCCATTCACCACAGAATACAATACAAACTCATCTCTCTCACCCATAAAGCCCTCCACAGTTCTGCACCACCCTATATCTCATCCCTCATTTCTGTCTATCACCCCTCCCGTGCCCTCCGTTCTGCAACTGATCTAAAACTAACATCCTCCTAAATCCCAACCTCGCAGGGGGAGGGGATTTTACCACCTACCTCCACCCTTTCTGGGATAAATTCCATACTGGAAATATTTTTCAAAATGCACAATATACATCTCTACATTATCTGCAAGAGGAGGTAGGCATAGTGGACCTATGGAGAATACGGCACCCTGATGTCAGACAATATTCCTGTTACTTTGCCTCCCATCATTCTTTGTCAAGAATAGACCAAGCTATTGGCTTTGAATCAATCATACCCTATATTAAATCGGTGAAGTATCTGCCAAGGAGTGTCTCTGACCACTCGCCTATACAGGTACAACTGCAGATGGGTGCTGTGAGGTCTCCGGGGGAATATACATGGCACATCAATCCTTTTTGGCTTCAACTAATTGGTCCTACTCTTAGCTCTAGAATCTTAGAATATTTTCGTTTTAATGATGGGTCGTCATCTACGAGATTTATATGGGATGCTATGAAAGCATATGTACGGGGAATATGCTTAGGGGAGATCAATAAGATAAAATCCAAAATAAAGGAGTTAACCCAAAAATTGCAACAGAATGTTTGCGAAAAGGAGGCACAAGTAGAATGAAATGGGAAAATGCACAGAAAATATTGCCTGATCATTTGCTATCATTAGCTTCTCAGAAACAACTGTTTGTTAAGCAAAGATACTTTATAAAACAAGGGTCTCAAACTCGGCTGGTTAGATGGGCCACATTCTTTGCATGACAAAATGACATTTTTAGTGATATCATTTTTTTTTCTATACACCTTTTGAATTTGTCCTCATCTTGTATTAACCCCTTTACAGCCCATGACGTACTAATACGCGTCTGTGCCCTGTGCTTTAAGAGCCTGACCCGTATTAGTACGTCATGGCGATCGTGCGCGCACACAGGCTGTGCGGGCTCGATCGCCGCCGGGTGTCAGCTGATTGTCACAGCTGACACCCGGTACTATGTGCAGGGAGCGGTCCCGCACTGCTCCCGGAACATTAACCCCCGCAATGCTGCGATCTAAGTCATGACCGCAGTGCATGACCGAACAATCTTCTCACTGTGCAGCGCTCCATCCCTATGCTATGCAGGCGATCAGAATAAAAAAAGTGAAAGTCCCAGAGTGGGACAAAGTAAAAAGGTGTAAAACCTCTCAGAAAGTGGAAAAAAATTTAAAAAAATTGTAAAAATATTTTAAAAAAAATAAAAAAAATAATCCACCAAAAATAAAAATATAATGTACCCATCAATAAATGTTATTATGAAAAAAACAAACAAACAATAAAAGTACACATATTTGGTATCGCCGCGTCCGAAACGACCTGACCTATAAAACTGTCCCACTAGTTAACCCCTTCATTAAACACGGTAAAAAAAAAAAAAAAAACGAAGCGAAAAACAATGCTTTATCATCATACCACCAAACAAAAAATGGAATAGCACGTGATCAAAAAGCTGAATATAAATAAAAATGGTACCGCTGAAAACGTAATCTTGTCCCGCAAAAAACAAGCTGCCATACAGCTCCATAATCCGAAAATTCAAAAAGTTATAGCTCTCAGAATAAAGCGATGCAATAAAATATTTTTTTCTATAAAATGTCTTTTATTGTGTAAAAGCGCCAAAACATAGAAAAAAGATATAAATGTGGTACCGCTGTAAACGTACTGACCCAAAGAATAAAGCTACCTTATCAATTTTACCACACGCGGAGTAGAATAAAAAAAAAAAAAAACAATTCCTGAATTGTAGGTTTTTGTTTATTATGCCTCCCAAAAGCTGGAATAGAAAGCGATCAAAATATGTCACGTGCCTGAAAATGGCACCAGTAAAAACGTCAACTTGTCCCGCAAAAAAAAATCCATCATATGACTCTGTCGGCCAAAATAAGGAAAAATTATAGCTCTCAAAATATGGCAATGTAAAAACTAGATTTTACAAAATATGTGTCTTTTAGTGTGTGACAGCTGTCAATCATAAAAACCCGATATCATTCTGGTATCTCTGTAGTCGCACCGACCCGAAGAATAAGGTCGTCTAATCACTTATACCACACGAGGAACGGCGTAAAAAATAAACACTAGGACTGGGGTTGGGGTTAGGGTTGTGCTAATGTTAGGGTTGGGGTCAGGGTTGGGCTAGGGTAGGGTTAGGGTTGGGGGTAAGGGTTGTTTTTTTTTATAAAAAAAAAAAAAAATGACGATATGGCAACTAGTGTTTAACACAAGTGCTCGCCCCCATATAACGCTCCCTACCGAATACTGTCCCCCATATATCGCTCCATACAGAATACTGACCCCCATATAACGCTCCATACAGAATATTGGCCCCCATATAACGCTCCATGCAGGCTGTTCCCCCCTTATAATGCCCCATTACACAAGCGATATCTATAGTAAATTCTACAATAGCTCAGAAACCGGCGAATCCTCACATCGCACAGTGCAGACTGGACAGTATAGTCCTCCATACAGTAATATGGGCACCATATAATGCTCCATACAGGATACTGACCCCCTTATAATGTTCCATACAGTATACTGGTCCCCATATAATGCTCCATTCAGGATACTGGTCCCCATAAAACTCTCCATACAGAATATTGGCCCCCATATAACGCTCCATGCAGGCTGTTCCCCCCTTGTAATGCCCCATTACACAAGCGATATCTATTGTAAATTCTACAATAGCTCAGAAACTGGAGAATCCTCACAGCGCACAGTGCAGACCGGACTGTATAGTCCTCCATGCAGTAATATGAGCATCATATAATGCTCCATACAGGATACTGACCCCCTTATAATGCTTCATACAGGATACTGGTCCCCATATAATGCGCCATACAGCATCCATACAGGATACTGGTCCCCATATAACTCTCCATACAGAATATTGGCCCCCATGTAACGCTCCATGTAGACTGTTCCCCCCTTATAATGCCCCATGCAGGATGACACCCGTCTTTTAATGCGCTATGCAGGATGTCACATCTACCCCCCATAAAATGCCCCATGCAGGATGTCACCTCTTCCCCCCATATAATGCCCCTTGCAGGATGTCACTTCCCCCCTTTTCAATGCCCCATGCAGCATGTCAGACCACCCCCTCCTTTATAATGCCCCATGCAGGAGGACACCCACCCTCTATATAATGCCCCATGCAGGATGTCAATTCCCCCCTCCCCCTCTTATAATGTCCCATGCAGGATGTCACACCACCTCACTTATAATGCCCCATGCAGAATGTCACGTCCCCCTCCCTTATAATGCCCCATGCAGGATGTCACTTCTCCCCTTACCCTCTTATAATGCCCCATGCAGGATGTCACTTCCCCCCTTCCCCTCTTTTAATGCCCCATGCAGGATGTCACTTCCCCCCTTCCCCTCTTATAATGCCCCATGCAGGATGTCACTTCCCCCCTTCCCCTCTTATAATGCCCCATGCAAGATGTCACTTCCCCCTTCCCCTCTTATAATGCCCCATGCAGGATGTCACATCCCCCCCTACCCCCATGCAGGATGTCAATTCCCCCCTCCCCCATATAATGCCCCATTCAGGATGCCAATCCCCCCCCCTATATAATGCCCCATGCAGGATGTCACACCACCTCCCCCATATAATGCCCCATGCAGGATGTCACACCCACTGTCCCCCCACCATTAAATGCCCCATGCCCCCATACATAAAAAAAAAAAAAAATCAAATACTCACCTCACTTCTTACCTGCTGCGCTCGTCTTCCCGCTCTGTGATGTGACAGCTCAGAAGAGAGCGCGCGGTGTAAAGACGTCACCGCGTCCTCTGACCTGAGACGTCACAGTCAGAGGACGCGGCAGACGCTGCGGAGGCACGGGGAGGGGTAAGTATTGTGCCGGCGCCGTCACATGACCGGAGATGTCCCTGCGCTCAGCATGGGGCCCATGCTGAGCGCAGGCACATCTCCGGTCATGTGACGGCGGGGGGTCCTGTGGGGGGGGGGCCCATGAGGAGATGCACAAGAGGGGGCTCCGAGGGGGCCCCGACCGGCTGGGCCCCATGCTGGAGTCAGAGCAGTCATGCAATGATGGCGGCCCTGCTGGAGGCTGGAGGGGCCCCCTCTCCCTCGGGGGTCCCCGTTCAATGAACCGGCTGCACGGGCGGTAGGTCCGCCCCTGGTACTACATCTCTAAAAAGGTATATCTGCTTTAAAAATAGTAATACATAAGAATAATATGTACTATGTCTGACCACTACCAACACTCATCTGAACTGGTCCAAGTGCTGTCAGCTTTTTTCACGGGCAACACTTAGACAATACGGTCGTGTGAATATAGGCTTATGATGCATCTGGTAATAAACATGTTAAGGATGGGCCGCTACTCATGGGCCACTGCTGTGTGCTTGCCCCCCAGGCTAAAATGTGCCAGCCAGCCCCTGCTGCACCAGGTGCCAGAAAACCTAGATACACCTTTGGAATAGGTATCCTGCAAAGTAAGGATGGGGTTTGGTGTTTTTAAGTGATATTATTGACTCTGTGCATTTATATTTTGTATCAGTAATATGATATGGTTATATATATCTTCTGGATATCAGGAGGGCTTATCCCTGTGCATTGACTCTCTCCTTCTCCTTCGATGTCCTGTATAGGCCAAAAAAAACTACGCGTTTCGAGGACTCACAGTTCCTCTTCGTCAGCTTCTCGCTGGTAGTCAAACTGGTAACCTAATAAAGTCCAAAAGCCCCCCACAAAGATAATACAACCAAAGAAATGGAGGAAGATCCAATTCTATCAAGACGGTGCAAAAGGACATAAGGAGGTGCAATAGAACTAAGATAGAATTCCAATAAGAATAGACTGTGTGTGAAAAAAATAATAATAAAAAAGACTTTGTTCAAACTTTCACAATTAGTTAAAAATGAATAAAAATTATATACTTATATTTCTGATGGCTATAAAAAACAGTCTGTTAATCAGTGTATATTACCAGGATAGTATAAATTCGGCACTTAGTACCATCCAGAGATAAAAAGGAAAAAATGAAGGAGAAAAATAAAAACATTATATTGTATCTCCAATAGGGGTATCAATGTATAGAAACAAATACAAATATAAAATAGGTGGATTCAAAGGAATATATCCAAAAGACATATTATATTGATAAAATATAAGGAGGTTCATAAAAGTGCAATGTAAATGTTCAATTGGTACAGGGATAAAAAATACATAGAGTATATACCGCTGCGAGTTAAAGGCATACAGCTGACTCTCGTGATTAAGGCCCTTCAGAGCCAAGCTATTTAATGTGAAGAACCATTTGGATTCCATCCGCGACATTAATCTCAGGTAATCACCTCCCCTCCATTTTCTGGGGACTAATCGGATCCCACAAAACTTAGTGTCCTTATAAGATTGGTTGTGGAACTTCCGGTAGTGCCGGGACAGTGGATGCCCTTCAAAACCTTCATTCATGTTGATAAAGTGTTCCTTCAGCCTTTTGATAACTTGCGCTTTGTACAGACATCTCCTCCTGCCAGGGTATAAAATGGGCGTAGCTTGGGGTGTGGATAGGGGCGTGGTCAGACTACGTGTGCCGCATGGTTTCGCCCTCTTTCTAGTCCTCATAGGTTGGCGGTATGCTTGTACTGAGGAGATCTGGGATATCAGTGATTAGGTCCCATATTGTGCACTGTAAGGTCTGGAAAAGCTCCTTCTATCCGTCTCTGTAGCACCAGAGGAAGAACAGAGGGGAAAAGACAGGATTTTCTACATGTCGCGTTATGTAGATGTTCTGCAGATTTATCACAACCGTCCACAAGAAGAAACTGCCATCACAGAGCTGCCTTTAGCTGTTGGAAAAGTTTAAACTTAGTTTTGAATAGTTGCTATAGGCAACAAGGACTTTCTATTTACGCTGGGTCACATGATGCTGGTGCTGGGTGATGTCATGTGACGGAATGTTGTGGGTGATGATGTCACAGAGGGCGTTGTGATGTCACCCTTGGGGTATATAAGGGGGCTCCATCCACCTGGAGCTCATATCTCATTGACCATATCTTGGTGCTGAGATACCCCCTGGAGACAATGAGGATCGCCATATTGTTTCTGTGCTGTACCCTGTTCTACCCTGTGAATTACCATAGGCTGCCGGTGAGTACCTGTCTATTATTACATATGGAGGACGTTTAGAATCAGCTGCGGCAGGGGAAGGGGATGGGGAGGGGGGTCCTGTAAGAATTTACCTGCGGGAATAAGAGGTTATGGCAGGGAAAGGAGCTTAGGAAGTGACAGTCAGAGGGGATATAAGTGTGGGGTGACCCCTCTGACTCCCACATTCCTGCTTTGTCCTTGTAGTGATTAATGACTTTGGTGTTGTCCCTTATATATCACTTTGCAGTCACCAGTGATCGCTCCGCACTGTGATCCTAAACTACAGTCTCATTTACCTTTTTGCAAACGCCCAGAAGGGGAGGAGTGACATCACACCCATGTGAGCAGATCCCGCCCACTTTTACTGCAGTCGTAATGCGAGCTAGCTGTATTCTGTTTTCATGGAAATGTCAGCAGCTGCTCCCCCTAGTGTTTACAAGATGAAAACATCAAAACAGTTCAAATATTTTTTTCAGATTTTATACCATTAAAACCTTTTTAAATATATATGTGTATTTATATATAAATATAAATACTTTACAATTTTACAATTGTAAAAAAATTGCTGACACTTTCCCTTTAAAAGATCTAAAGACGTTCTGCTTCATGTCCCATTGTGACCAATCACAGCACAGATTATATTTTTTAAACTTTTCTTGAAAAACTGAAGCTGCTCCGTGATTGGAAATCATGTGGAAGGGTTCTCTTTTAGACATTTAGTTAGGTCCAGAGTATCTGTGACATGATGGATAGAACTGTGCAATGATGTCACAGAGGGCTTTGTGATGTCACCCCTGGGTATATTAGAAGCCTCGGCCCATCTGCAGCTTGTATCTCATTGACCATACCTTGGTGCTGAGAGACCTCTGGAGATGATGAGTATCATCCTATCATTTCTGTGCTTTACGTTGCTCTACCCCCCACATTACAGTACACTGAGGGCGAGTATGTTCTCATCAATATGGAGGTCACAAGGATCAGCTAATGAGAATATCGCCTCTTGCAGGACTTCTCATACTGGACACGTGACCGTCCGTCATATGAAAGTCCAACTGTAAATAATATTCCATGGACCCTGGAGGTGAATCCCAAACTTCTTCCTGATCTTCTCAATGGGATATTTCTGAAAGTTGCTTGATAATGTATCCATCACTGTATAATAACAAGGGCACTCTGTTTGACTGGATTGGGTATAAATATGCAGGACTTTATTATGTTTTTTTATCTTTATTATAGGATGACCCACTACCCGTGGATCTCAGGAGAAGCACCTATCAAGCTTCCATCAATCTTCCTCTTTGGCTCTTCCGTGACGCAGTTTTTGTTGCGGTGATGACACTACTGACAATACTAGAGTATTTGGCCTTAAGTCTTGTCCTGAGCAAGTTGGCAATGTCTGAACCTGGTGAAACAATCAGAAAACTCCTGAGAACAAAACCATTCTGAAGGAACAAAGTGCTTGTAAGGAGCCGATTTGCATCCCTCAGATTCAGGAGCAAGACTCCAGGAGAACACCTGTCCTGCCCAATGGCAAATGTTCTACTCCATCCATGGCTCCTGCACCGCAGGATGCGAAAAAGGTTCCTAGCTGCAACTATAAAGTGGCGTTCAGTGATATTGTCTGGGTCAGAACGATCCCTCACAACAATATAGGAAGAAGAGCTCGAAGTTCCACGGAGCATAAGGAGAGGTTACTGATTTTTCAGAGAAGCCAACAACCCAGAATTCCAGAGCCAAGAGCACCATAACCTAGAACACCAGAACCTACCATGTCAGAACCTAGTATGTCAGAACCTAGAATGCCAGAGCCTGAAATGCTTACAACACCTCAACCCAAAATCAAGAGGAGAAGATATTTCCTTAGATGTCTTAGAGGCGAGGAAGATTGAGAAGGCAACTGCTTGAACTTTCCCATTGCTCGTGTTTTCATCACAGGTGAGTCCTATACATGCTGTCTGATGGGCACCATCTTACTACATACAATGCAGCATTGCACCTGAAATCGAATGGATATTTTGTCACACACTTGCACTTTAGCACCTTATCATATGGCGCATATATCTATGAACGCTTTGCTAAGTATCACTGTCTAGTATGTGCTTCTGATGAACCTATTTTAGGAAAACGTGTCGAGGTTTGGCATACTATGTACTTGAGTTTGGCGTACTATGTGCTTGTTGGTAAATTCTATTGCCATCTATAATCTACTAGATATTATAATGTCTCTGGTGGGATGCCCCATGCCGAATTGTTGATAACTGACTATGAGCATTGTCCTCTATTTCTTATCTACTATGGTTACAGGTTGATGTGATGAGAGCTGTGCCATTGGTAGCGATTTTTCTACTGATTTGTCAGTTATATTTATGTTAGTTTAGCAAATTTCTGCTTGTAGGGTCTAATGTTTTAGCATAGTGTATGTTCTGTGAGCTAAATTGTCATACTTATGCACTAGATAGATTATAAATTGTGATGCTTATGTACAAGATAGATTATTAGTTTAATCGGTGATTTTTTAAATATTTTTTAACATCAGGAGACTCAAGAATCGCATCTTACAGAAGACAAGAAGCCTAAATGCCGAAGGGTGATGACCTGTTGATGGCCCACAGCTGGAGGGTCATTACCTCTTGATGGCACAAGACTGGAAAGAAGATAAAAACATTTGATGGCACACAGCCGGAGGGTGATGACCTATTGATGGCCATAGCCAGAGGGTCATTACCTGTTGATGGCACACAGCCAGACAGAGGATCATTACCTGTTGATGGCACACAACCAGATGGTCATTACCTGTTGATGGCACACAGCCGGAGGGTGATGACCTATTGATGGCCATAGCCAGAGGGTCATTACGTGTTGAGGGGACACAGCCGGACAGAGGATCATTACCTGTTGATGGCACACAGCCGGGTGGTCATTACCTGTTCATGGCACACTGCCGGATGGTCATTACCTGTTGATGGCACACAGCCGGAGGGTGATGACCTATTGATGGCCATAGCCAGAGGGTCATTACTGGTTGATGGCGCACTGCCGAATGGTCATTACCTGTTGATGGCACACAGCTGGAGGGTGATGACCAGTTGATGTTTCACTGCCGGATGGTCATTACCTGTTGATGGCACACAGCTGGAGGGTGATGACCAGTTGATGTTTCACTGCCGGATGGTCATTACCTGTTGATGGCACACAGCCGGAAAGAGGATCATTACCTGTTGATGGCACACAGCCGGATGGTCATTACCTGTTGATGGCACACAGCCGGACAGAGGATCATTACCTGTTGATGGCACACAGCCGGCCAGAGGATAAGATCTTTTGATTGCATACACTGGGTCCCTCCCTGATAACAAGGAACCCTGGTGAATACTGGTCATCTTGATCCCCCACTGACTATATACTTGCTCCACCTCAGCCTACACCATCATGGAGGACACTTCCACCTGTGTCCACTGTAAGGTTGGACTTTCTTTTATAATTACAGCAGATTAATAAACATCATAAAGCTGTAAAACTATCGAGTAATTTATTATAAATTATTATAAAGAAATATAAAGTATAATAGATAGCTATAGAGGGCACAGAAGACGACTAACTATAGAAAGCATAGTATCGCCTGATATATACTGTATATTCTAGATGGCGCTATTACACTAAATACATCACAACCTCCAGGGTGAAATTACCGTACAATGCGAGATCACTTATAATGGCCACAGATTATGAGAAAATGACCAGCTCCATAGTCCTGGAGTTATTATAAATGTCTCTAGTGTGAGGCAGGGACTGGACGAGTGTTGGAGGGAGGTATATTCCCCCAGGACGTCCTTTATGTATCCATGCTGTAGAATCTGCCGTATACTTCTGTTCTAGCAGTCAGACATTTCACTCTGCAAATCACAGGCTCAACATTGTGTAAAACTAACACCGTATATAAGAGCACTCAGAATAAAAACTAGCGGCATGCCGTGCACTGCCCACGTCATGTGTACGGGATACAGGACCTGCAGGACCTGGTACGGCCATTATAGTTGATAGATTAATGATACCTGTGCAGATGAAGGGAAAAAAATATGTGCAACAACAGGAGGAGAAAGTCTCAAAATGTAATTTGAAGAGTATAATAGAGAAATGGGAAACTTCTGGAGATGCAGATAAGTGGTACCAGGGCGAAACGTAAGTGTAGCCAGACAAGGGAAAAGTGCAAATGATCCAGCGTAAAGGTTTGTTTAGTAGAAAAAATATTAAAACTTAGCTTTTATTAGCCATATAAAACACTGCTCCACAAAGAATACAGCAAATGTGCAACTATCATAGCTTACAGACCTACGCGTTTCAACAAATCATGTCTTAATTATGGCCCTACTAATAGAATGACAAAAAGGCATATATATATATATATATATATATATATCAACGTGCCTGTATGACCTCCCTACAAAGCCTGGGCATGCTCCTGATGAGGTTGCGGATGGTCTTCTGTGGGATCTCCTCCCAGACCTGGACTAAAGCATCCGCCAACTCCTGGACAGTCTGTGGTGCAACGTGACGTTGGCGGATGGAGCGAGACAAGATGTCCCAGATGTGCTCAATCGGATTCAGGTCTGGGGAACGGGCGGGCCAGTCCTTAGCATCAATGCCTTCATCTTGCAGGAACTGCTGACACACTCCAGCCACATGAGGTCTGGCATTGTCCTGCATTAGGAGGAACCCAGGGCCAACCGCACCAGCATATGGTCTCACATCGGGTCTGAGGATCTCATCTCAGTACCTAATGGAAGTCAGGCTACCTCTGGCGAGCACATGGAGGGCTGTGCGGCTCTCCAAAAAAATGCCACCCCACACCATTACTCACCCACTGCCAAACCGGTCATGCTGAAGGATGTCGCTCTCCACGGCGTCTCCAGGCTCTGTTACGTCTGTCACATGTGCTCAGTGTGAACCTGCTTTCATCTGTGAAGAGCACAGGGCGCGAGTGGCAACTTTGCCGATCCTGGTGTTCTGTGGCAAATGCCAAGCGTCCTGCATGGTGTTGGGCTGTAAGCACAACCCCTATCTGTGGATGTCGAGCCCTCATACCACCCTCATGGAGTCGGTATCTAACCATTTGTGCAGACACATGCACATTTGTGGCCTGTTGGAGGTCATTTTGCACGGCTCTGGCAGTGCTCCTCCTGTTCCTCCTTGCACAAAGGCGGAGGTAGCGGTCCTGCTGCTGGGTTGTTGCCCTCCTACGGCCCCCTCCACATCTCCTGGTGTACTGGCCTGTCTCCTGGTAGCGCCTCCAGCCTCTGGACACAGCCAACCTTCTTGCCACAGCTCGCATTGATGTGCCATCCTGGATGAGCTGCACTATCTGAGCAACTTCTGTGGGTTGTAGAGTCTGTCTCATGCTACCACGAGTGTGAAAGCGCAACCAACATTCAAAAGTGACCAAAACATCAGCCAGAAAGCATTGGTACTGAGATGTGGTCTGTGGTCCCCACCTGCAGAACCACTCCTTTATTGAGGGTGTCTTGATAATTGCCAATAATTTCCATCTATCGTCTATTCCATTTGCACATCAGCATGTGAAATTGATTGTCAATCAGTGTGGCTTCCTAAGTTTACAGTTTGATTTCACATAAGTTTGATTTACTTGGAGTTATATTCTGTTGTTTTAAGTGTTCCCTTTATTTTTGGAGCAGTGTATATAGATACATACAGTGAGTACGGAAAGTATTCAGACTCCTTTAAATTTTTCACTCTTTATTTCATTGCAGCCATTTGATAAATTCTAAAAAGTTCATTTTTTTTTCTCATTAAAGTACACTCTGCACCCCATCTTGACTGAAAAAAACAGTAATGTAGAATTTTTTTGCAAATTTATTAAAAAAGAAAAACTGAAATATCACATGGTCATAAGTATTCAGATCCTTTGCTCAGACACTCATATTTAAGTCACATGCTGTCCCATTTCCTTGTGATCCTCCTTGAGATGGTTCTACTCCTTCAATGGAGTCCAAATGTGTTTAATTAAACTGATAGGACTTGATTTGGAAAGGCACACACCTGTCTATATAAGACCCCATAGCTCACAGTGCATGTCAGACCAAATGAGAATCATGAGCTCAAAAGAACTGCCCAAGGAGCTCAGAGACAGAATTGTGGCAAGGCACACATCTAGCCAAGGTTATAAAAGAATTTCTGCATTACTCAAGGTTCATAACAGCACATTGGCCTCCATAATCCTTAAATGGAAGAAGTTTGGGACCACCAGAAGTCTTCCTAGACCTGGCCGTCCAGCCAAACTGAGCAATCGTGGGAGAAGAGCCTTGGTGAGAGAGGTAAAGAAGAACCCAAAGATCACTGTGGCTGAGCTCCAGAGATGCAGTAGGGTGATGGGAGAAAGTTCCACAAAGTCAACTATCAACCACCAGTTGGGCCTTTATGACAGATTGGCCAGACGGAAGCCTCTCCTCAGTGCAAGACATATGAAAGCCCGCATAGAGTTTGCTCAAAAACACATGAAGGACTCCCAGACTATGAGAAATAAGATTCTCTGGTCTGATGAGACAAAGATAGAACTTTTTGGTGATAATTCAAAGTGGTATGTGTGGAGAAAACCAGGCACTGCTCATCACCTGCCTAATACTATCCCAACAGTGAAACATGGTGGTGGCAGTTGTTAGAACCCTCCTGTTAGTTTTTTCTATTTTGTGGTCACGTGACCTTCTGCCTATTTATTCCAGCTCTGCACTTCAGGCTTTGCTGGACTTCAGTCTTACTTTGACTCTTAATCTAGCCAGGTGCTTTGTACCTACTGTATCTCTCTAGTTTGTTTGGTCCTTGGACCACTAAGTACTTTTGTCTGTTTGTCTTCTTCTGCTACTACTTCTGCCAGGAGGTGTCCAATTTTGTCCCAGTCCTTAGTTCTTTTAGGGACCCCTCCCTTTAATCTATAGGTCTGCGTTCAGACTAGCCGCGGACGAAGGCGGGTCTGTTCACAAGGAACAGGTTGCCCGCTGCATCGTAGGGAATCAGCTTAGTCCTATTGTATGGACAGATTTCCTCTCTTTCCTTAGTTCTTGTATCAGATCATAACAGCAGTATCATGCTATGGGTGTGTTTTTCAGCTGCAGGGACAGGACGACTGGTTGCAATTGAAGGAAACATGAATGCGGCCAAGTACAGAGATATCCTGGATGAAAACCTCTTCCAGAGTGCTCTGCACCTCAGACTTGGCCAAAGGTTCACCTTCCAACAAGACAATGACCCTAAGCACACAGCTAAAATAACAAAGGAGTGGCTTCAGAACAACTATGTGACCATTCTTGACTGGCCCAGCCAGAGCCCTGACCTAAACCCAATTGAGCATCTTTGGAGAGACCTGAAAATGGCTGTCCACCAACGTTTACCATTCATCCTGACGGAACTGGAGAGGATCTGCAAGGAAGAATGGCAGAGGATCCCAAAATGCTGGTGTGAAAAACTTGTTGCATCATTTCCAAGAAGACTCATGGCTGTACTAGCCCAAAAGGGTGCTTCTACTCAATACTGAGCAAAGGGTCTGAATACTTATGCCCGTGTGATATTTCAGTTTTTCTTTTTTATTAAATTTGCAAAAATTTCTACATTTCTGTTTTTTTTCAGACAAGATGGGGTGCAGAGTGGACTTTAATGAGAAAAAAATGAACTTTTTAGAATTTACCAAATGGCTGCAATGAAACAAAGAGTGAAAAATGTAAAGGGGTCTGAATACTTTCCGTACCCAGTGTACATGCATGGAAATAAATGCAGAATTATATTTCTTAATACTGCAGTATCAGATCCTGTCTTGAATTTAACCCCTGTGGTATCCAATGTGAAAATCCACAGGGACTCCCGGTTCAGAAGTTTGCACTTATGATCCCCCCTCGTGTGGATCTATATACCTTCTCTATCTCCATATATTCAAAGAATTAGGTGTCACCTTTATGAATTCTCGCAAAATGCCTCCATACTGCTGATGTATTTATGGCTTCCAAATTAATCGCATCAGAAAGATGTCTTCTGATACGGACTTTCAGCGCACCTGTGGTACAACCCACATAGTGGACCTTACACAAGGTGCATTCTATAAAGTATATAACCCCTGATGAATTACAATTGAGGAAATCATGAATTTTATATTCTCTATCATTACTTAAGGACATAAAACGATCTGTTTTAACCGCGTGTAGACACGCTTTGCACCGATTGGCTCCACATCTGAAGAAACCTTTTGTGCTGAGCCAATTTGGTTGTACAGTATTAGTCTCACTGGTGTATAAGCTAGGAGAAAGGATGGTTCCCAGAGCGGGCGCTTTCCTGGCTACAAAGCGGATGGCATTAGAAAGTAGGTTTTTTAGTTTCTTGTTCTTATAAATAATAGGGTTATACTTTTTAATTCTAGATGTCATTTTATAATACTGAGGACTATAGGTGGTAGAAAACGTTACCCTAGTATCCAATGTGTTAATGTTATTTTTCTGTTTATTTCGGAGTATATCTTTCCGATTTATATTGGAGACAATTCTACTCGCTTTTCTTAAAGACCACTCGGGATAGCACCTATTGGATAGTCTGTTACAAATTTTTTTCTGATTCCTTCTGAAAAGTGATGTTATCTGAACAATTTCGTATTGTTCGTATTAGCTCACCGTAAGGGATATTTCTCTTAATATGTGGCGGATGACAACATTTAGCTGATAGAATAGAATTTGAGGCTGTAGATTTTCTGTGGGGATTAATTTTGACCAATTCTTTCTCCTTGGTAGCCTCAAGTTCGAGATCCAAAAAAGTAATTTTGGATGAATGGTAGAACTAAGTGAATTTAAGATTAAAATGATTGCAGTTGATGTACTGTACAAATTGTACCACCTCCTCCTGTGTGCCCCCCACACCAGGAGGAGGTCATCAATAAATCTACCGTACCACACAATGTGTCCACTATATGTGTTATCATTATGGTAAATGAAAAGCTCCTTCCACCTACACATCACTATGTTCACTAGCGAAGGAGAAAACTTACTGCCCATGCTGACTCCTCTTTTCTGTAAAAAAAAAACTTTTATCAAAGCTAAAATAATTACGCTCTAAGAGGAACTGTACTGCTATGACCAGAAATTCTTTTATTTCTATAGTGTACGAACTGTATGTGTCAAGGTGGTAGGTTAAACATGCTAAAGCAATATGGTGTGGAATTGAGGGGGTATAATGCCACCACATCACAGGACAATCATCCAAAGTTTCTTGGCCATTCAAATTTATCAAAAATGGTCACTATGAATTTTGAATCCCTAATGTAACTCGGAGTTTCCTGAACCAGAGGCTGTAGGTAAAAATCCATCCAGGCACTTAATTTTTCACCATGGGAACCAATCCCCACCACTATGGGTCTTAACTCCTTTACAGCCCAGGGCGTACTAATACGCACAGTACAGACCAAAAGTTTGGACACACCTTCTCATTTAAAGATTTTTCTGTATTTTCATGACTATGAAAATTGTACATTCACACTGAAGGCATCAAAACTATGAATTAACACATGTGGAATTATATACTTAACAAAAAAGTGTGAAACAACTGAAAATATGTCTTATAATCTAGGTTCTTCAAAGTAGCCACCTCTTGCTTTGATGACTGCTTTGCACACTCTTGGCATTCTCTTGGCATTCTCTTGATGAGCTTCGCTGTAATCGCACCGACCCAAAGAATAAAGTCGTCTAATCACTTATACTGCACAAGGAACGGTGTAAAAAATAAACTCTAGGGTTAGGGTTGTGCTAGGGTTGGGATTTTTTTCAAAAGCAAAAAAAAAAAAAGATGACGATATGGCGACTAGTGTTGAGCACAAGTGCTCGCTACTTGAGTTTGCATCGGGTGCTCGGGTATGCATTGAGTATCGCGGGTGCTCGAGTCTCTGCCCCATATGCTTCACAGTAAAAAAAAACGTGCGGGGATTGCCTGCCATGCACCAGCAATTCCTGCATGTTTGTTTTGGGTGTCTAATAACCGTGAAACATGTGGGCAGGACTCGAGCATGTCACTCGAGCACGTGCGATACATGGTGCATACCCGAGTACATGATGCAAACTCAAGTAGCGAGCACTTGTGCTCAAGACTAATGACAACTTATTCAATATGATGACTTAATGTTATCAAATTATGTGTCATACCGGGTTCAAAATGTTCATTATGCCCCTTGATAAAATCCTTGAGAGTTGTAGTTTCCAAAATGGGGTCACTTGTGGGGGGTTTCAACTATTTAGGCACATCAGGGGCTCTTCAAACGTGACATGGCGTCTGCCCTCAATTCCAGCAAATTTTGCGTTCAAAAAGTCACACAGTGCTCCTTCCCTTTGAACTCTGCCATGCACCCAAACACTGTATTTTCCCCACATATAGGGTATTGGCGTACTCAGGAGAAATTGCAAAAAGTTTTTGGGGTCTATTTTCTCCTCTTACCCTTGTGAAAATAAAAAAAATGGGGCTAAAACATAATTTTTTATTTTCATGGCTCCATGCTATAAACTTCTGTAAAGGTTCTCTGAGGGGTCTAGTTTCCAAAATGGTGTCACTTGTGGGGGGTTTCCACTGTTTAGGCACATCAGGGGCTCCCCAAACACAACATGGCGTCCGCTAATTATTCAAGCAAATTTTACTTTCAAAAAGTCAAATGGCGCTCCTTCCCTTCCGAACCCTGCCGTACGCCTAAACAGTGGTTTTTCCCCACATATGGGGTATCTGCGTGGTCAGGGGAAATTGCACAACAAATTTTGGGGTCCATTCTTTCCTGTTAACTCTGTGAAAATAAAAAAAATTGGGTCTAAAGTAACATTTTTGTGAAAAAAGTTAAATGTTAATTTTTTTCTTCCACATTCCAAAAATTTCTGTGAAGCACTTGAAGGGTTAATAAATTTCTTGAATGTGGTTTTGAGCACCTTGGGGGTGCAGATTTTAGAGTGGTCTTACTTTTGGGTATTTTCTGTCATAAAGACCCCTCAAAGTGACTTCAAATGTGATGTGGTCCCTAAAAAAATGGTTTTGTAAATTTTGTTGGAAAAATGAGAAATCTCTGGTCAACTTTTAACCCTTATAGCTCTCTAATAAAAAAAAAAAATTGGTTCCAAAATTGTGCTGATGTAAAGTAGACATGTGGGAAATGTTATTTATTAACTATTTTGTGTGACATACTGTATCTCTCTGATTTAAGGGCATAAAAATTCAAATTTTGAAAATTGCAAAATTTTCAAAAATTTTCGCCAAATTTCAGTTTTTTTCACAAATAAATCGGATATCGGAGAAATATTACCACAATCATGAAGTACAATATGTCACGAAAAAACAATCTCAGAATCAGGGGAATCCATTGAAGCGTTCCAGAGTAATTACCTCATAAAGTGACAGTGGTCAGAATTGTAAAAATTGGCCTGGTCATTAATGTGCAAACCACCTTGGGTAGTAAAGGGGTTAAAGGTGGTGGGAAAATATTTTTATGTATTTTTGGAGGCGAATGGTAAACTGGAACAATTGGGTGATCTACGTATAAATATTCCATTAATTTTTTTTTTAGGGCCCCTCAGTGCAAACCTTCGTTTAATAGATTATACATAGCAGCATTAAACTCAACAGTAGGATCTCTAGCTAACTCCAAATAAACATCCCTATTTTCTAAATCCATCAAATTCAATTTTTTATACAATCCTGCATTCAGTACTATAGTGCCACCTTTATCCGCTGAGCGGACTAGTATGTCTGAATTATCCTTTAATTTTTTCAGAGCATCTTTTTCTCTATATGTCAGATTAGAGTCCAAATGATTAGTAGAAGATAATTCATTCTTTAATTCCACTAGTTCTTTTTCAATTAAGTCCTGGAACTGATCCAGAACCAATGGTCTGGACTGAAGTGGGTAAAAGAAAGGATTACCAGCCCGAAAGTCATCATTTAAATTTACATTTGGAATTAAAGATTCCGTCTCGAATTGTTTCATTTGTAATAAAGACTGTTGTTCTGTGAATAATAACATGGAATCCTGGCTTGTCCTACGAGAAACTTCTTCTGAAGCTGTATTCTGTGGATTTTTCATGTCCATAAAATGACATCGGATGGTGAGGTTACGTGCTAGTTTGTTAACATCCAGAATTGTTCTGAAAATGTCGAATTCGTTTGAAGGTGAAAAGCTCAGGCCTTTAGCCAGGAGAGAAATTTGACTCTCAGATAAGATGTAGCTAGAGAGATTCCAAACAGGTGACTCTAATAATGGCGTTTTTTGCTCTGTGTTGGGTACTTGTTTGCATTTACGCTTACTTCCCGCCCTTGTGTGACCCGCCACTAGCTGTTTCAGTAGCGGCTAGCCCTCCCTTGGAAAGGGGTGTACTCGGACAGCGGGCCCAGTTGGTAGAATGGGGATGCAGTCGCAGCCTCGGCCCGGGCCTTGCCCAGGGCGCACACATTAAAAATAGGGGCCAGTTGATGAGTGGCAATTATGAGTGGATAAACGACTACGCCACCTGTGGTGTCTGGTGATGCGCCACCAGCGCTGCTGCAGTCCTCTGAGGCGGGATGTTGTGGCAGCCGATGGTAGTACTACTCCCCACAGGCGGAGCAGGGCCTCGGGGCAGAGGAAAAAGGAGGATGAGGGGAGTCGTAGCAGGTGCAGTTGTGCGGTGTGGTGTCGCGCTGCTATAATGGACCGGAGGCAATGGATTTAGTCTTCCAAGCTTTACTCACGTTGTTAGAGGTCAGCTGCAAGGCTTCTCCTTGCTCCTCATGGCGTGCTGTGGCCACCAGAGAAGGGGGTTCGGCACACCCCGGAAGTTCAAGTGCGTCTATCAGGACCCCCAGCACCAGCGTGTTCCTAGAAATCTCCCCCTTGGGCCTCTCCTGTCTGTGTGCAGTGCGTGTTGCAAGGCTGGGTCTCCCTCTGGCTATACACAGAACAAGGGCACGGGTCCGTCCGTTACCCGGTGGGAACCACTTAGCCTCCGGGCTTTTCCGACTGAGACGTGAAGTAAGAAAGTCAGATATCAGGGACCGGTACCCCTCTTGCAGCAGGAGTCCCTCTGACTAGGCCAGAATGGAGAGTACAGGTGGCGTATGCCGCTCCATCCGTGTTCCCTGGGATCCTTTTGCCTGCGGAGCTCTCCTCCTCAGCTCCCCTCCAGGCCTTCTTAAGCAGGGACCTTGACTGGGTAGAGACCTCCGTTAACTCTATCCCGCTCCTCATCTCAAGGCCAGAGCATGGGGACCGTGCATCTCCAGCACGCTGCAGGCTCCTACACAAGGCCACTGCCAGCTGTGAAGACCACAATCAAACAACCTTGAACTTAAGATGGCTGGCTATTAAATATGTACTGTATCTACAAGTGTAACCTAAAAGTGCATCCTCCAACCTCACTCACTACATGGTTCCCCCTATTTTTGGTTCCCTCATCTCCATTGTCCTGCTGGGGCAGCACACTAGTGCATACTAGCCCCCCATAGGACAGGAGTGTGTAGTGTTGAGTAATGAGGTGGGGTCCTGACAGGAACTCCATCCTTACCTGAGAGAGGAGATACAACACCTCTTTCACAAGATGCAGTACCCCCCCCCCCCTGGCGACCGAACCTTCAGAGGCGCCACATTCCCCCCTGGTGAAACACCGCACGTCCGCGGGCTGCAAAGAGAGCAAAACATGGTACAGACTTTTTATATGCTTTTTCAGAACAATCAACAATCTTCCCATTATGGGAGGCTCTGATTCTTAAACGTTGCAGATAAATAGTACAAAAGTATAAAAACATCAAAGAGACATTATGCATGTAGACAGCTTGGTAGGAAAATAGATAAAGAGGCAGTTCAGCAGCAAGAGGGACCTGTCCCAAACCCTCAACGTAGGCCCTGGGGTGGCTGCAGGGCATGGAGATCCTGTGTTGGACCTCCAGGAGAGCCACTCCAGACAGGTTTTGCTTCTGAGGTCTGAGGTAGAAGTAGAAGTGGGTTTTGTATAAAACCAATAGGGAGTACCTAAATAGATGCATAACTATATACAATAGAATCTGTCTACAGCCAGTCCGCAGGGACAAATGTCTCTCTAAACCGGGAGGAAAACATGGTAATAAACATAAACAATCAACAAGTCAACTCAAAGGTACAGCCTCCGGGGCCACTTAGTCCAGGTACCTCCACCTAGGGAAAGGCTCGTTCTTGCTCACGGAGCCAGACCGGTCCCCTACCGGCAGGTGAGCAGGGGCCTCACCCCGGAATACTCTATGCACATCCAGGGCGTACCACCCACGCTCCCCATGGTGGCGGGTGTACGACATCAAGTCACCCGGGTAGAGATTCCGGCCAGGGTCATCCCTCCTCAGTTGTGGCTCGAAGTCTCTGCAGTTCACAAATACGTCCTGAGCAAACTGGGGACTCTTGATGAAGCCCCACCCCGCCTCCTGGTGGAAGCGGACGATCAGCCCTTCCTCCCGGGGGCTTGGATGGGCTGCCTCCTCCTGGCAGGCCTTGGACTTGGTGGCCTTAGCGCACACCTCCAGACGCTCGCAGCGTACCCGCCTCTCCCGCAGCTCCTTGTCCAGCTGGAGGAGCTCCTTGCGGCTGAAGTCCTTATGCCTCCGCGCTTCCGCCCGGGTCTCCTGGGGGAAGCCCATTAGGTCCCCCCCTGGTTGTCCCAGACCATCTCCTCCGCCGCAGGGCAGGTAACCAGAGGCGCTGGCAGCGGCGACAGCAGGGGTTGCTGCAGGTCCTTCGGTGACGCGGACCAGTCCGAGTTGGGGCAGGTAGTGTCCCCACTAAGCACAGGCTCTTCTAGGCCGGGAGTCGGGAGGCATTGCAGGCCTCCAGCGGAGAATGACACGTGGGCCTCCATCTCCGGAGCGAAGATCTGCTCCCAAACAACGGCGCCCGGGGACAGCGGTACCGGCATTAGATCCACTAGGGCCTCCGTGCGTCTCTCACCCGGGACAGGGGTTTGTATCTTACCCAGTCCTGGGCTGCACGCGGCCTCTGAGGTTTCTTCCTCCTGGGTTGCTGCTCCGCTTTCTTGGCTTGCAGCACCTTGGCGGCGGGTCCGGATCTTCTGCAGCACCTCCTCTCTCCATGTCTCCATGCTGCGGACACCGCACGCTGGGCCTCTGCGACCCTCCGGGTCAGGTCCTGTGACTCCACTCGGAGGAACTCTGCCTCCTCCGGGGTGAGGTGAATCCCCCGTATTCCGAGCGAGGCAGCAGTTGGTGGGGCGGCATCGGAGCATCTCTCCTGCGCTGTTTCCATCCTTGCTGCAGGGTGTGGAGTCTCTAGGATTGTTGTGGCCACACCTTGTTGTTGCTTACTCCTCCTTCTCTTGGGGCGTCTCCAGGGCGGCTGGCTGACAGGCACTCCTTGGGACGTCCCATATGTCTTGATGGACACTACCTCGCGGACAGTCTCTAATGAAAGGGGCGGTCCTAGCTGTTGGCGCCATGGGGGAAGCCAGACCCACGATGGGAGGTGCTGGGTGGTTGTCCTTTTTGCACACAATGGTGTCCGTTCTTCTTGGGCGGGCGCCATCTTGGGTGTTAAAGACAGTCTGTTGTAAAGGCGCGCAGTACCCGCTGGCAATGGGAATCACTTCTTCCGTTGCTGCGGGCAAGCAATCCTGCCGACTACGCCAGTGATGTTTGACCCGCCACTAGCTGTTTCAGTAGCGGCTAGCCCTCCCTGGGAAAGGGGTGTACTCGGACGGCGGGCCCAGTTGGTAGAATGGGGATGCAGTCGCGGCCTCGTCCTGGTCCGTGCCCAGGGCGTACACATTAAAAATAGGGGCTAGTTGATGAGTGGCAATTATGAGTGGATAAACGACTACACCACCTGTGGTGTCTGGTGATGCGGTACCATCGCTGCTGCAGTCCTCTGAGGCAGGATGTTGTGGCAGCCGACTGTAGTACTACTCCCCACAGGCGGAGCAGGGCCTCAGGGCAGAGGAAACAGGAGGATGAGGGGAGTCGTAGTAGGTGCAGTGGTGCGGTGTGGTGTCCCGCTGCAATAATGGACCGGAGGCAATGGATGTAGTCTTCCAAGCTTTGCTCACGTTGTTAGAGGTCAGCTGCAAGGCTTCTCCTTGCTCCTCACGGCGTGCTGCGGCCACCAGAGAAGGGGGTTCGGCACACCCCGGTAGTTCAGGTGCGTCTATCAGGACCCCCAGCACCAGCCTGTTATCTCCCCCTTGGGCCTCTCCTGTCCGTGTGCGGTGCATGTTGCAAGGCTGGGTCTCCCTCTGGCTATACACAGAACAAGGGCACAGGTGGCGACTCCGCTCCGTCTGTTACCCGGTGGGAACCACTTAGCCTTCAGGCTTTTCCGACTGAGACGTGAAGTAACAAAATCAGATATTGGGGGCCGGTACCCCTCTTGCAGCAGGAGTCCCTTTGACTAGGCCAGAATGGAGAGTACAGGTGGCATATGCCGATCAGTCCGTATTCCCTGGGATCCTTTTGCCTGCGGAGCTCTCCTCCTCAGCTCCCCTCCAGGCCTTCTTAAGCAGGGACCTTAACCGGGTAGAGACCTCCATAAACTCTATCCTGCTCCTCGTCTCAAGGCCAGAGCACGAGGACCGTGCATCTCCAGCAGGCTGCAGGCTCCTACACAAGGCCACTGCCAGCTGTGAAGACCAAAATCAAACAACCTTGAACTTAAGATGGCTGGCTATTAAATATGTATCTACAAGTGTAACCTAAAAGTGCGTCCTCCACCCTCACCCACTACATGGTTCCCCCTATCTTTGGTTCAGCCATCTCCATTATCCTGCTGGGGCAGCACCCTAGTGCATACTAGCCCCCCATAGGACAGGAGTGTGTAGTGTAGAGTGATGAGGTGGGGTCCTGACAGGTGCTCCATCCTAACCTGGGAGAGGAGATACCACACCTCTTTCACAAGATGCAGTACCCCCCTGTGGTGACTGAACCCTCAGGGGCGCCACACCCTCTTCTTTCGTTTTTTGTAATTGTTCCACCAGCACTAGATAATTTATTTTTGACAAAATACAATTGTTGCATTTCTCCCATTGAACTCATAGATGAATCTGAGTAATCATCAGAGGTGGCAGCAAAAGAATTATCCGTAACATCATCATGCTCCTTAAAACTCCCTCTTCCAGATCTCTGAAAACGTTTGTGGGAGCGTTTTTTTTAAGATGGATGGTAATTGTTTATTCCAACTATAAATCTTGTTCTGCGCATAGTCCTCACTGTCCCTTTTGAACTTGGATCTTTTTATATCCATAATGGTGTTCTCCAACTTGGCCAAATTAGATTTCAGTTTGTCATTACAAATATTAAATTCTTTTGGTTGCACATATTTCCCCAAAGACGACTGTATATCTTTAATATCCAATTTAATTTAAGTCAGTTCCAGTTCCTCATGTTTGATTATGAGGTGCATAAGATTCAGTGAACATTGACTAAGAATCGCATTCTGATCTTCTTGAAAACCGTCATTGTATATAGTGATGGCGACTTTTTTTTTAAACGCAGACCTCTAGGGATCATTTTCTTTTTTATATATGTGTCCAAGGTTGTGAGATCCCACCAAACTTTAAGTTCTCTGGTCATTTTATTTTCCATCTGGAACATGAGATCTTTAAATTCATCCGGTTCTGTTGTCACCACTGACGGTTTATTATCAAAAATAGATGCTAGTTTGTTCAGTCTAGCCGAACAATCCTCTGTGTCACTGAAATTCATTATGTCAAATTGAGGGGATGTGAAAATCCACAGGGACTCCCGGTTCAGAAGTGTGCACTTGCAGTCAGACAAGCCAATGGCCTGGTAACAGGGGCCAAGCAGAGCCGGGTAAGTGGTAATACAAGTGGGCAGTGGAATGAGTCTAGGTTTTGGTAATCATGGTGTAACAGATCGGGCAGACTGACTGGGCAGGAGAGAATTTCATGTTTTCTTGATTAAAGCATCATGCGGAGAATTCCTGCTCCTTAATATTAAAAGGGGTTGTCCGGGACTTTTTTTTTTTTTTTTTTACCATGGACCAAAGAACTAACAGGCAAGTATTTGCTAACTATGTGCCTGTTGTGCCAGGCACCGATATCTGCAGGTTCAGAGTGGTCACGGACCACTTCTGACAGTGATTTTTCAGCTCCCGCTCTGATCTGTTGATGGGGTGTGACTTCCGATGTCATGCTGATTGACAGCTGGCTCCCTGCTGCCTAACTGCAGGGAGCCGTCTGTCAATCAGCATAAAGTTGGCAGTCACGCCTCTTTGACAGAGCAGTCGGGAAGAGGAAGAGCTGTTCTGTTGACGTGAAGCAGCAGAATCGCTGTTAGGAGCGGTCCAGGAGCAATCTGAGCCACCACAGGGTAGAACAAGCACGTAATAAGCAATTACCTGCCTGATAGTTCTTAGGCCCATTGCATTTTTCTATCTCACCCTGTAGGAGTCACCTTCTCCTCAACCAAAAAGAGAAGGTGCATATCCACCGACATTGTGACACGCCAGCTTCCAGATCCAATTGCAGATAAAATTATGATTTTATTGTTAATCCATTAAAAAGATATACACATTGCAAAAATAAAATAAATAAAGGTGGAGACCTCTGTGAAACCTACACGTTTCGAACGCCAAACGTTCTTCGTCCTGCTATAGAAATACATGTAGGGAGTTACAATTTACATGCTCGACCGCGTCATCATATGGGCGTGTTGATCGTTCCTCACACCCAATTTTCTAAGTAAAGAAATGATAAGGTGTGGGAATAACAGAATAAAAACAAGTGATCTAATCTTGAAAAGTAGGCAGTGTGTATAAAAAATACACAAAGATGATACAAACAATATGATATATACATTAACATAAAATCAAAAAGATAATAAAAGTGCTAAACCTGTGTCAGAGAAATAGCTCAGAGCTTAGCGCAAGGAAGCACTCCTTAGAAGAACTCCTTAGGAAAACAGATACAACTACAGCAAGCTGTACCTTCCAGGACTGACCAATGACCAAAATCCAAGCTCTGATTTAATAAGATCACGGTTACACCCACATACCTTCTATTGGTGAGCTCATATGAGGACTTGTCATAGGTGTGCTAGATCTTTTAGAAGTTTATGAGATCCCCAACTTTCAGGATATCTTCGCCCATGGAGGTCTCGGGCGGGAAATATCATGGTCATGTTTTCTATCATGATTTTACCTTTCTATAGAGATGAAACATGGCATGGATAGCATTATCCATCTAAACGATATTAAGTTGGGGGTGTTCGGCTGGCCTTACACTGATGTGAGTGAATGCGTTATGATCGTCCCTTTGCTACAATGTCGAAAATGCATCTCCCATGAATATTGGATCGATGCAAACCCCAATATTCATCACTGACCACAGTCTTCAGAGTGTCTGAGACAAGTCCTTTGAAAAGAGGAAGCCCTTGCTTCGGAAATGTACTTATCCGCCTCTGAGTATGAAAATTCTAGACTTGTTGGCTGGTTCTCATCAGATTCTTTGTTGAATTTACCTGACCACGGCAGGAGGCCCTACGTCAATAGAGGTTGAAGTGTCAGCTCTTTCTCACTTTTCTAGTTATAATCCTATATGTTCAATGTGAGGGTGATATGTCCCCTCTCCAGAGATGTCTTTTTGGATTTTACAATTTTTCTTTATGACAGGGTGCAAAATTACCCTCCCCACCCCCAACCAGGATCAAACTGGGGTGTCTGGGGCCCCAATAGGAATTGATTCTAGGGGCCCACACTACAGCTGTATACAGGGTCGGACTGGGGTGTCTGGGGCCCACAGGGAGAACTGACTCTAGGGGCCCACCTACAGCCATATGCAAATATCTGTTATCCGCTATCCCTGTTATAGTGGAGCATTGACTGGCGGCTCCTGCACATCTACTGTGCACCACTATAACTGGGATGTACAATTACGGTAGTTTGCATTAAAGGGCTTCTTTGGTTAAAACAAGTTATCACCGATCCATGGGATCCACAGGATCGGTGATCACTTATTGATCGTTTGGGTCCGAACATTGGAAAACGCGCCTATCAGAAGAATGGGGAAGTTTCATCCCTGACAGGACACTTATCCCCAGTTTAAAATGCAGCTTCCAAAAAAGAGCAGCGCTCACAGTCACTGAGGGAATGACTGGATGAGTGGTCGCATCTCACATGCCGCTCCAGTCTAATGGGGAGAAAAGCTCCACATTCTGCCGATTGTGTCCCAGCAGTCAGACCCCCACCAATCAATATCATCACTGATCCTGTGGAGAGGTGATTACTTGTTTTCACCAGAGAACCCCTGTAAGTGCATCTCTGCCGCTCTGGTCCAAGTATTTAATCTCTAAGGCTGCGGCCCCACTATCAGTATTTGGTCAGTATTTTTTCTCAGGAGTGGGAGCCAAAACCAGGTGAGGAACAATCAGAGAAAAGGTATAATAGAAACAAGTCACCAATTCTGTATTTATCACCCACTCCTGGTTTTGGCAGCTACTCCTGAGAAAAAATACTGACCGAATACTGATGGTGGGGCTGTGGCCTAATGGAAAAAAATCTTTTCCTAGTTAATATCAGCAAGAACAAAATGACTGCCATACACAACACAGTCCACTATATCAACACCAATAATACCACATACAAAAGAGACAAATATCGCCACACCATGACTAGATCACATATTACCACCACATTGTGACCGAATAATACTACATACAAGGAACAAATACGGCCACACCATGACCAGACCACATATTACCACCCCAAAGTGACCAAATACTACAATACTGATCATGAATACAAACCACAATACTAACAACACTGTTATTACCACCAGTGACATTATACACAGGAGCTCTGTATATAGTGTCAGTGTACAGGTAATACAGGGATCACCAGTGACATTATACACAGGAGCTCTGTATATAGTGTCAGTGTACAGGTAATACAGGGATCACCAGTGACATTATACACAGGAGCTCTGTATATAGTGTACAGTGTACAGGTAATACAGTGACCACCAGTGACATTACACACTGGAGCTCAGTATATAGTGTCAGTGTTCAGGTAATACAGGGTTCACCAGTGACATTGTACACAGGAGCTCTGTATAGAGTGTGAGTGTACAGGTAATACAGTGATCACCAGTGACATTATACACTGGAGCTCTGTATTTAGTGTACAGGTATTACAGTGGTCACCAGTGACATTATACACAGGAGCTCTGTATATAGTGTACAGGTAATACAGTGGTCACCAGTGACATTATACACAGGAGCTCTGTACATAGTGTATAGTGCACAGGTAATACAGTGGTCACCAGTGACATTATACACAGGAGCTCTGTATATAGTGTACAGATAATACAGTGGTCACCAGTGACATTATACACAGGAGCTCTGTATATAGTGTACAGGTAATACAGTGGTCACCAGTGACATTATACACAGGAGCTCTGTATATATTGCACAGGTAATACAGTGGTCACCAGTGACATTATACACAGGAGCTCTGTATATAGTGTACAGATAATACAGTGGTCACCAGTGACATTATACACAGGAGCTCTGTATATAGTGTACAGGTAATACAGTGGTCACCAGTGACATTATACACAGGAGCTCTGTATATAGTGTATAGTATACAGGTAATACAGGGATCACCAGTGACATTATACACAGGAGCTCTGTATATAGTGTCAGTGTACAGGTAATACAGTGATCACCAGTGACATTATACACTGGAGCTCTGTATATAGTGCACAGGTAATACAGTGGTCACAAGTGACATTATGCACAGAAGCTCTGTATATAGTGTATACATAATATAGTGATCACCAGTGACATACACAGGAGTTCTGTATATACTATATACACACGTGGTCAGAATAGTTGGTACCCCTCGTTTAATGAAAGAAAAACCCACAATGGTCACAGAAATAACTTGAATCTGACAAAAGTAATAATAAATTAAAAATCTATGAAAATGAACAAATGAAGGTCAGACATTGCTTTTCTGCTTCCACTGAATTTAAAAAAAAAATTAAACTCATGAAATCGGCCTGGACAGAAATGATGGTACCCCTGAAAATAATGTGACAAAAGGGACATGTTAAATAAAGTTGTGTCCACTAATTAGCATCACAGGTGTCTACAATCTTGTAATCAGTCAGTGGGCCTGTATATAGGGCTACAGATACTCACTGTGCTATATATAGGGCTGCAGATACTCACTGTGCCTGTATATAGGGCTACAGATACTCACTGTGCTTGTATATAGGGTTACAGATACTCACTGTGCCTGTATATAGAGTTACAGATACTCACTGTGTCTGTATATAGGGTTACAGATATTCACTGTGCCTGTATATAGGGTTACAGATACTCACTGTGCTTGTATATAGGGCTACAGATACTCACTGTGCTTGTATATAGGGCTACAGATACTCACTGTGTTGTTTGGTGACATGGTGTGTACCACACTCAACATGGACCAGAAGAAGCAAAGGAAAGAGCTGTCTCAGGAGATTAGAAAGAAAATTATAGAAAAGCATGTTAAAAGGTAAAGGTTATAAGACCATCTCCAAGCAGCTTGATGTTTCTGTGACTACAGGTGCACATATTATTCAGAAATTTAAGATCCATGGGACTGTAGCCAACCTCCCTGGACGTGGGTGCAGGAGGAAAATTGATGACAAATCAAAGAGACGGATAATATGAATGGTAACAAAAGAGCCCAGAATAACTTCTAAAGAGATTAAAGGTGAACTTCAAGCTCAAGGAACATCAGTGTCAGATCGTACTATCCACCGTTGTTTGATCCAAAGTGAACTTCATGTAAGACGACCAAGGAGAACACCATTGTTGAAAAAAAAAATAGTAAAAAAGCCAGACTGGAATTTGCCAAACTACATCTTGACAAGCCACAAAGCTTCTGGGAGAATGTACTATGGACAGATGAGACAAAAATTGAAGTTTTTGGCAAGGCACATCAGCTCTATGTTCACAGATGGAAAAATGAAGCATATCAAGAAAAGAACACTGTCCCTACTGTGAAACATGGTGGAGGCTCTGTTATGTTCTGGGGCTGCTTTGCTGCACCTGGCACAGGGTGTCTTGAATCTGTGCAGGGTACAATGAAATCTCAAGACTATCAAGGGATTCTAGAGAGAAATGTGCTGCCCAGTGTCAGAAAGCTTGGTCTCAGTCGCAGGTCTAGCAACAGGATAATGACCCAAAACACACAGCTAAAAACACCCAAGAATGGCTAAGAGGAAAACATTGGACTATTCTGAAGTGGCTTCTATGAGCCCTGACCTAAATCCTATGGAGCATCTTTGGAAAGAGCTGAAACATTCTGGAAAAGGCAACCTTCAAACACGAGACAACTGGAGCAGTTTGCTCATGAGGAGTCGGCCAAAATACCTATCGAGAGGCGCAGAAGTCTCATTGACAGTTACAGGAATCGTTTGATTGCAGTGATTGCCTCAAAAGGTTCAACAAAATATTAAGTTAAGAAGAAGAACCATCATTTCTGTCCAGGCCGATTTCATGAGGTTAATTTTTTTTTAAATTCTGTGGAAGCAGAAAATCAATGTCTGACCTTCATCTCTTCATTTTCAAAAATTTGTAATTCATCAGATTGAAGTTATTTCTGTGACCATTGTGGGTTTTTCTTTCATTAAACGAGGAGTACCAACAATTTTGACCACGTGTGTAGTGTAAGTGTACATGTAATACACTGACTCACCAGTGATGTCTCTAGGTGAAGTCCTTCATCTTCGCTTTTCTTCTTCATCTGGAACAGATGGCCATCACTTCTTCCAGCCAGGAATCATCTCTGCAGAAAATAACACACAGTTATTAATAACTGATCTCTTCTAGAGAATATTCCCACTTTCCCCCCCCCCGACCTCTACACTACACCAGTTGAAGAAAAAAAGCAACATAGTGCCGTCCTGCACAGTAACAGGACCTCTCTTTTGTCCCATCCCATGGAAAACAATTTCCTAAAAAGTAAATTATATTACAGAAGTAATAATGTAATAATAATTGGAATCTAAAGTAATAATGTTCCCCACTGGTCACCATAAACTAATAAAGTATGTTCCTCAATCTGGCTCCCAAACAGTAATTAAGTCCCTTGTCTAGCCAGGCACAACCATATGTCCCTTCTGGCCACCATTTGTCTAGTGTGACCCCTCCATATATTTATCCTAGCACATGTGTATCGAGCCTGCCCCCTCCCATATACCCATCCTAGCCCCCCCATGTGCCAGTCTGCCCCCCCACATATCCATCCTTGCCTCCATGTTTCCAGCCTGCGCCCCCATATGTCCCCCCCATATATCCTCCATGTGTCCAGCCTGCCCTCTACATATTCATCCTGGCCTCCATGTGTCCAGCCTCTCCCCTCATATATCCATACTGCCCTTACCCCCTGCATATATCCATCCTGACACCCCCCATATATCCAGCGTGCCCCTCCATATATTTATGCTAGCCCATGTGTATCGAGCCCGCCCCCCCCACATATTCATCCTAGCCCCCCCCCATATATCCATCCTGGCCTCCATGTGTTCAGCCTGCCCCCCCCACCTATATATCCATCCTGGCCTCCATAAGTCCAGCTTGCCCCCCCCATATATCCATCCTGGCCTCCATATATCCATCTTGCCCCCCCATATATCCATCCTGCCCCCCCCATATATCCATCCTGCCCCCCATATACCCATCCTGCCCACCCCCCTTTGCCTGGGTCCACCTTGGTTCCCCCTTGTGTGTCCTGCCAGGGCTCCCCCTTGTGTGTCCAGCCAGGGCTCCCCTCCCTTGCGTGTCCAGCCAGGGCTCCCCCCTTGCGTGTCCAGCCACGGCTCCCCCCTTTGCGTGTCCAGCCAGGGCCCCCCCCCTTGCGTGTCCAGCCAGGGCCCCCCCCTTGCATGTCCAGCCAGGGTTTCCCCCTCGTGTGTCCAGCTTGGCCCCCCCTCGTGTGTCCAGCTTGGCCCCCCCTCGTGTGTCCAGCTGGGCCCCCCCTCGTGTGTCCAGCTGGGCCCCCCCTCGTGTGTCCGTCCAGCTGGGCCCCCCCTCGTGTGTCCGTCCAGCTTGGCCCCCCCTCGTGTGTCCGTTCAGCTGGGCCCCCCCTCGTGTGTCCGTCCAGCTGGGCCCCCCCTCGTGTGTCCGTCCAGCTGGGCCCCCCCTCGTGTGTCCGTCCAGCTGGACCCCCCCTCGTGTGTCCGTCCAGCTGGGCCCCCCTTGTGTGTCCATCCAGCTGGGCCCCCCTTGTGTGTCCATCCAGCTGGGCCCCCCTTGTGTGTCTGTCCAGCTGGGCCCCCCCTTGTGTGTCTGTCCAGCTGGGCCCCCCCTTGTGTGTCTGTCCAGCTGGGCCCCCCTTGTGTGTCTGTCCAGCTGGGCCCCCCCTTGTGTGTCTGTCCAGCTGGGCCCCCCCTTGTGTGTCTGTCCAGCTGGGCCCCCCCTTGTGTGTCTGTCCAGCTGGGCCCCCCCCTTGTGTGTCTGTCCAGCTTGGCCCCCCTTGTGTGTCTGTCCAGCTGGGCCCCCCCTTGTGTGTCTGTCCAGCTGGGCCCCCCCTTGTGTGTCTGTCCAGCTGGGCCCCCCCCCTTGTGTGTCTGTCCAACTTGGCCCCCCCTTGTGTGTCTGTCCAGCTGGGCCCCCCCTTGTGTGTCTGTCCAGCTGGGCCCCCCCCTTGTGGGTCTGTCCAGCTGGGCCCCCCCTTGTGTGTCCTGCTGGCCCCCGCCTTGTGTGTCCAGACCATTACACACACACAACACACCTCTTACCTTCCTGCGCTCCCGTGCGGTGTCCTCCTTCTCCTGAGTTGCGCGCCTCCTTCACAGCAGGCGCATGACGATGATGTCATACGCCGGCCGGCGAAGGGAGACACGCAGCTTCAGCTGCTTCACTGGGACGTGCGCCGCGGTGGTTCAGGTAATGAACGCTGCGTGCGCGCGTCCCTGCATACACTGTGCCTGCGCTTTTAAAGGGCCCGTGCCCCTTAAAACCGCAGGATTTTTTTTGTTCTCTTCTCCCCCCTCTACTCTGCAGCAGGGGCGGGGCCCACCGGGAAATTTCCCGGTATCCCGCCAGCCCAGACCGACCCTGGCTGTATATGAAAACCTGTTAGCCATTATCCCGATTATAGTGGAGCGTTGGCAGTAAAATACAGGAGGCTCCTGCACCTCTTACTGTGCGATACCATAACTGGGATGTACAATTACGGTAATTTGCAGTAAAGGACTTTGTTGGTGAAAACAAGTTATGACCATAGGATCCACAGGAGAGGTGATAACTCCATAGGATCCACAGGAGAGGTGATATCTTATTGGTCAGTGATTGATTGGTCTGACCATTTGGGACTGTACCGATTGGAAGAATGGGGAATTTTTATCCCTGACAGGGCACTTTTATTCCTATTGTAAAATGGAGCGGCAGATCGGGTGTGTCATCTTCTCTGCCAGAAAAAGCCAAGTCCAGTGCTCATATAAAATACATATAATACAGACTGTCTTTGATGTGAGCTCAGGAGCAGATGATGGGAGTGTTACAGATTCCCCTTTAAAAAGGACCTTTTGCTGACAGCCTCTTCACATGGAAGCTCTATGCTTTTGACTCGCCCCCTGGGCCGTGGGGCACTCGGATCCGGGCAATAGGGAGCGATGGGAGTAGTAGTGGCAACCCGGTTCCGTGGCTCAGGGTGGTCAGGCCAATGGTAGTTCGTTATATTGATTATGTCCAACTACGCCACCCGTGGATTGCGGTTATTAGGAACCGCCGCTGCTTGCAGACCGCTGGGGCTGATGAGGTGTGCAGCTAGGGTAGTGTGACTCCCCACGGGAAGAGTGCGGCCCCAGGGCAGTATAGTGGATGGTGGGAGTGATGGTAGTGAGAGTCCCAGTGATGATAGTGTTGGAGGAGCAAGGAGCACACAGACAACAGGTTGCAGTTCAGGGTCTTTACTGAAACAGGCAAACTAACCCATAAACAGTCCCAGCTAGGAGGGGACCTGGATGTCTGAGAGCAACGGGGAAATTGGCCCTGGTCAGGGTGAGGGTGTAGGCCTACCGTGCTTTCTGTGCTCCTTCTGGCTATCCCCTCCTCATAGAGTAACAGCCCACGTTTCCGAGCTTCCGTGCTTTCTCGCCTGTATGGCCTGCGACGTGGGTTCCTTTCTGCTCCCAGCCTTGTACGGCTTCACTGGTCCCTTCGGTTGTGGCAGAGCCTCCAGGCTTCTTAGGCCAAGGAATGTATAGTCCCTTGCGGACTGGTTCTCTGCTGGGGGATGTGGAATCCTTCCAGCCTCAGACACCAAAGTCTGGTAAAATGAAGTCTTTTCTCTGCCAAGACAGGCTCTCTTCGCCTCTTGTCTCTGGCTGGTGGCTCTCCTACTGCCACACTTCCTCTTAGGTGCAATCAACTTTCTGTCCCTGCTCCACTCTGGGACACGTCTCAGAGCTGAGACAGGCAATCCAGTTCTCCCTAACCCTGTCCCCAGTACCAGCTTTTTTTAGGGGCAGCCTGCTCCCCCTACTGGCCTGAGACAGGAGGCATTGCATGCTAATGTTCCCCTGACCAGAGAACCTCCCCCTTGCTCTCAGACACAGCTTTATTACACTTGTGGCATCCAGGTAGGGTGACACATTCCCCCCTAGTGAAATTTAGTACTCCGGGACTAAACAATAAACAAAGACAATATGCATAACAATAAAACATTAATAGACAGACGGCGCACAAATTGAGTTCTTTAGGTCACAGTGTGGCCTGTGACCGGGTGTCCATATCACCAAAACAACGGGAGCCTTAACCAGGTGGGGGTCTGTCCTACCCCAAGTCCTTCACAGTCTTAGTTCATTCCTGGGTTAAGCTCCGAACGCAGTCCATACAAGGTCCCGGTTATAAACAGTCCATAACCTTCGAGTCCTTACGGTAGCTGCAAGAAACTGAAACACACTATCAATAAACATGCAGGTAACTTTGGCAAACATTTTAACATTTGGCAACAGGGTTATTTACAATCTTAGTACACTCTATATTCTCCAGCGAGCGGGTATCTGTCCCTTTGTGCTCCTGGTTGACCTCCTTAACCCACTGTCTGGTGGTGGACCAACCTGGCTTTCCCCACTAGCGTTAAGGGTACAGCTACCAGCTGGGTGTACAGGTAGGGCAGGCAGCTGTCTGCGGGTTCTTTGGCTGACCGCAGGCATGGCAGGCTCACTGTCAGCAGAGGGTTGACTCTCCTGGGCTGCTGATACAGGCTCTTCTGCCTCTGGAACCGCTTGCTCCTCTTCACCTTCCGGCTCTGGTGTTGGTTGTTTCTGTGCCGGTTGCAGGAAATGCAGGACGGGTACCACTATAGCATCATTTATGCGAGTCCAGGACTGAGGGAACTCTCCGAGAACGGTGCTGATCATTTCTTCCTTGTCCTCCGCGGGTTCAAGGTCACTCTGATCCTCTTCTGCACTACGGAGTTGCTCGGGGCACCTTTTGAGGTGGTCTCTGGAGACGACACTAGTGGTTTCTCCTCCGTCCTTGGTGATCACGCACACCTTTGGGTTGTCGTGGTCAGACTGCAGTACGGTGTAGGGTTCCCTTTCCCACTGGTCGTCCAACTTATGTAGCCTTCTTTTTCGCTTTAGGACTTGCTCACCAGGTTCTAGGGGACTAGCAGGGGCGTGTTGATTGAAGAGTCTTTCTTGCTTCTCTCTCACCTGGGCCAGGCTCTTCTCCACACTCTCCTGTACCTTCTTGTACTGCAGTTGCCTTTCCGTATCCCAGTCCGCATCCGGGGAGGTGTCCTCAGGTATTAGGACTCCCATCTCCAGGTCTACGGGCAGCTTACCCGGTCTGGCTCGCATCAGGTAAGCCGGGGTGCAGTTTGTAGCGTTCACCGGGATATTGTACATGTCTACCAGGTCCGGCAGTTTTTCTGGCCACAGGCTGCGTTCCTCCAGGGGCAACGTCTTCAGGAGATCAATGACTATATTGTTCATCTTCTCACACATCCCGTTGGTTTGGGGGTGGTAAGGCGTTGTCCGAATCTTCTTACAGCCATAGAGGTTGCAGAACTCCTGGAAGATTTCAGCTTCAAACGCTGGACCCTGGTCTGTCAGGACCTGTTCCGGATACCCGTGTGGACGGCAGAAGTATTGCTGGAAGGCTCGGGCCGTTGTTTGGGCTGTCAAGTCCTTTACCGGGACCACCACTAGAAAACGGGAATAGTGGTCCACGATTGTCAGGGCGTAGATGTATCCGGACCGGCTTGGAGCCAATTTGACGTGGTCCAGAGCTACCAGCTCAAGAGGCTGCGTGGTGACGATGGGCCTCAAGGGTGTCTTCTGGCTGGTGCGGTCCTTCCTCCTCAGGTGACAAGGGCCACAGTCTCTGCACCACTTTTCTACTGCTCCTCTCATGCCGACCCAAAAGAACCTTCCTCTTAGCAGGAACTCCAGTTTCTTCCAACCGAAGTGCCCCGCTCTGTCATGGTAAGCCCCCAGGACCATAGCTGCATCCCGCCTTGGGACCACGACTTGCCAGGTCAGCTCGTGCGTCCGGTGGTTGACAATCCTTCTGCACAACTTGCCTTCGTAGAGGAACAGCTTGCTCTTCTCCTTCCACAGCTGCTTGGCTTCCTCTGGGGCATCTGGATCTAGGCGGGCGTCTTCCCGGGTCAGCAGATCTTTCACCAGGCGGACTGCAGGATCACTATCTTGGGTCTCGGCCCAGCTGTGGTGAGGTAGGGGATTCATCATCACAGTTGTTAGATCCTCCTCCTTCACGCGGTGAGAGTGTTGAGCGGCTCCATACCGGTGAAACGCGGGGAGTTCTACCTCCTCCAGCTCTTCTGGGTCTTCGTCACCTTCAGGTAAGTGAGGCATCCTTGATAGGGCGTCCGCGTTGGCGTTGGTTTTGCCTGCCCGGTACTTGATCACGAAGTCATAGTTGGAGAGACGGGCCATCCACCGCTGTTCCAGGGCACCCAGCCTTGCATTGTCCAGGTGTGTCAACGGGTTGTTGTCCGTGTACACGGTGAACTTTGCAGAGGCCAGGTAATGCTTGAAGCGTTCCGTCACGGCCCACACCACCGCCAAGAATTCTAGCTTGAAGGAGCTGTAATTCTCCGGGTTCCTCTCGGTGGGCCTCAGCTTCCGTCTGGCGTATGCGATCACCCGTTCTCTGCCCTGTTGGTTTTGGGACAGTACGGCTCCCAGTCCCACATTACTGGCATCTGTGTGGAGAATAAAAGGCTGGCCGTAATCAGGGTAGGCCAGGATCTCATCCCCTGTGAGGGCCAACTTTAGCTGGCGGAAGGACTCCTCTTCCGGTTTATCCCACTTGAAGGGTGGCTTTTGACTTCTGGACTTAGACTGTCCGATCAGAAGGTCCTGCATGGGAGCTGCCATCTTAGTGAACCCGGGGATGAACCTTCGGTAGTAGCCTACCAACCCGAGAAACTGTCTCACCTCTTTGATGTTCGAGGGGCTTGGCCAGCTCTTGATTGCCGTGACCTTGTCAGGGTCGGGGGCCACTCCTTCCGCACTTACCACGTGCCCTAGGTACTGGACCTTTGGTTTCAGCCGGTGACACTTCGATGGTTTCACCTTCAGGCCATAGCCTGCCAGGGCTTCGAACACCTCGGCCAGGTGCTTTAGGTGGTCCTCGTAGGTCTTCGAATAGACGATCATGTCGTCCAGGTAGAGGAGGACCGTCTCGAAGTTTCGGTGCCCTAGACAGCATTCCATCAGCCGCTGGAAGGTCCCTGGTGCGTTGCAGAGCCCGAAAGGCATACAGTTGAATTCGCTCAGTCCCATCGGGGTGGTGAAGGCGGTCTTCTCCTTGTCAGCCTCTGCCACAGGAACCTGCCAGTACCCGCTAGTAAGGTCCAAAGTAGAAAAGAAGTTAGCAGATTTTAGTGCGGCTAAAGACTCCTCTATTCTAGGCAGCGGATATGCGTCTTTGTGGGTGATACGGTTGATTTGTCTATAGTCCACGCACATTCTCATGGTGCCGTCTTTCTTTTTGACCAGAACCAAAGGGGCTGCCCAGGGGCTACAGCTGTCTCTAATGACCCCAGCTTCTTTCATCTCTCTTAGCATGCCCTTTGCGTTCTGATAATGTGCTGGGGGTACAGGTCTGTGCCTCTCTTTTATTGGTGGGTGGCTCCCTGTGGGGATGTGGTGTTCTATCCCTTTTACTCTGCCGAAGTCTAGCGGGTGCTTACTAAAGACTCTCTCGTACTCCCGTACCACCCGGTAGACTCCTTGTTTTTGGTGCAGGGGAGTGGAGTCAGCACCCACGTGGAGTTTCTGGCACCAGTCCTCCTTTTGTTTCTGGGAGCCATTACCCTCCGCCTGTGGAGATGGAGGCAAGGGTTCCACGGCCCTGATAGCTTGGTGTTCGACGACAAACAGTTTGGCGAGTGTAGCGGACCTGGGTAAGTGTACTTCCCTCTCCCCAATGTTGAGGATGCGGACGGGCACCCTCCCATGACGGACATCAACCACCCCCCGGGCTGTCAAAATGGTGGGCCTGCTGTCTGAGTACACGGGTTCTACCATGGCTTGGTAGTCTCTACCTCTCAACCCGATTGCAGTCCGACACCAGATCATCATTTCACTTTTGGGAGGCATGGAAATGGGGAATGGATCACTGAGTCTTACGCTACCGATCTCACCACCAGACAGTTCTACCTGCTGCCGTCTCATCAGGGCTTTTATCTCCTTGTTGAGGACTCTCTGTTGGCTGGAACTAGCATTCACCGCCACCTGTTGTAGAATTACAATTACTTCTGAAAGACAATTTTCAATTATGTTAGTACCCACAGTTATTTTAGGGTGACTTTCATGACGGTCAATGTCCACAATAATCACTCCCTGTGCCGGCAGTTCAACTTTACCAATTTTAATGGTCATCTCCTTGAACCCCATCTGCGGCACGGGTAAGCCATTACTGGCGATGATGCTCAAGTTACTGTCTGGATACCGTGTGATATCAGCATCAGTCCAATACTGCTTAAAAAGTACATAAGGGATTGTGGTTACTTGCGACCCAGTATCCAGCAAGGCGCTCATGGGGATACCGTCCAGCACCACGGGTAAAACCGGGCGCCCCCCAACGTACTTATCACGCCAATTATAAGGGCCTGGTGATCTTATGCCTGGGGGTCGACCCTCTGCCCCAGGTTGGACCCGTTTAAATTACAGTACCTGGAAATGTGTCCGGGCTGGTTGCATCGACGGCAAATGGGCTGTCCATCCTCTGCGTAGCGGTCTGTGGGCCTCCCTCGGAACGACGGGATCCTCCTCTGTCGACGCCACGGGACATCCTCCGGACTTGAAGCCAGCTTGATGGGTCTTGACGGGTCCACTTGCAACGCCTGGACGGTCCTGGTCAACGCCGCGACGCTCCTGGTCAGCTCCTGGACTTGGTGGTGCAGGCCTTTCGACAGGGCTTGGTTCAGGGCCTGTGCATCAGCCTCCACGGAGTCCATAGAGGAGGGCGCCGCCTCCTGGTGGTAGGTGATAGCAGGGCGCCGGGGGTTTAAAGCGCTACTGGTTGCAGATTCACGGAGCACCCTTATGGCCCTGTCCTTAAATTGGGCAAAGGTCAGGTCGGGGTTCTGAAAGAACATGAGGCGCAGTTGGGCCCTGTGGGCGCTAGACAGCAGACCTTCTATGAATTGTTCTGTTAGCAGCTTATCGGTTTCCTGCACACTGCCAGGGTCAGTTTGTTGAATAGCCCTCAAGGCTTCCTGCAGATTTAGGGCATAGTCTCTGATGCTGTCCTGTGCCCGCTGCCTACATCCATAGAACCTCATTTTAATCTCAGCGGAGGTACGTGTATCAAAGGTACCCCGCAGCCGGGCCAGAATACCCTTCACAGTCCCTTTCTCCTCAATGGGCCATGATTTTACCTCCCTTTGGGCTGCGCCAGTTAACTGCCCTGTCAATATGCTGACCTTCTGTTCCTCTGTCAGGGGGTAAACTTGGAACAAACTATACAGTCTTTCCTTGAAGTCAGTTAGGGCATGGGGCTCCCCTGAGTATTTGGGCAGCCAGGCCGCTCCCGGGATGTAGGGTAAGGAAAAGGGCATAACCGCTGCTGCAGCTGCGTTGGTGGTAGTGGGCGCCTCTGTGTCCGACATCTTCCTCCCCCCTAGTTAAACGTGGCCTACCTTCCGACGATCCTCTTCTGTAGGCCGCGGCTCCGCTGCTGCTGCTCTGGATGAGGACCTGGCGTCGCGTCCTGATGACGTCACCGTCGCTCTCTCTCCCTTCCAGGACCTTGCGCAGCGTCGGTGCGTGGGGCGGAGCTTCGGATCTCGCGCAGTTTTGACGTCCACGCCCCTCTTCTTCCCGCGCGGCGTCCTGAAGATGGCGTCCGATGGCGGGAAGACGGCAGAAGACGGCGGGAAACGGTCCAAGATGGCGTCTGATGGCGGGAATCGGCTCCGGATGGCGGGAAACGACTCCGGACGGCGGGAAACGGTCCGAGATGGCGTCTGATGGCGGGAAACTTCTCCACAGGTAAGTTTACAACAGTCTTTTTCAGGCACGCAGTACCCGGTGGTTGCGGGCACGAAATCCTGCCGACTACGCCAAAGCTGACTCGCCCCCTGGGCCGTGGGGCACTCGGATCTGGGCAATAGGGAGCGATGGGAGTAGTAGTGGCAACCCGGTTCCGTGGCTCAGGGTGGTCAGGCCAATGGTAGTTCGTTATATTGATTATGTCCGACTATGCCACCCGTGGATTGCGGTTGTTAGGAACCGCCGCTGCTTGCAGACCGCTGGGGCTGATGAGGTGTGCAGCTAGGGTAGTGTGACTCCCCACGGGAAGAGTGCGGCCCCAGGGCAGTATAGTGGATAGTGGGAGTGATGGTAGTGAGAGTCCCAGTGATGATAGTGCTGGAGGAGCAAGGAGCACACAGACAACAGGTTGCAGTCCAGGGTCTTTACTGAAACAGGCAAACTGACCCATAAACAGTCCCAGCTAGGAGGGGACCTGGATGTCTGAGAGCAACGGGGAAATTGGCCCTGGTTAGGGTGAGGGTGTAGGCCTACTGTGCTTTCTGCGCTCCTTCTGGCTATCCCCTCCTTATAGAGTAACAGCCCACGTTTCCGAGCTTTCCGTGTATTCTCGCCTGTATGGCCTGCGACGTGGGTTCCTTTCTGCTCCCAGCCTTGTACGGCTTCACTGGTCCCTTCGGTTGTGGCAGGGCCTCCAGGCTTCTTAGGCCAAGGAATGTATAGTCCCTTGCGGACTGGTTCTCTGCTGGGGGATGTGGAATCCTTCCAGCCTCAGACACCAAAGTCTGGTAAAATGAAGTCTTTTCTCTGCCAAGACAGGCTCTCTTCGCCTCTTGTCTCTGGCTGGTGGCTCTCCTACTGCCACACTTCCTCTTAGGTGCAATCAACTTTCTGTCCCTGCTCCACTCTGGGACACGTCTCAGAGCTGAGACAGGCAATCCAGTTCTCCCTAACCCTGTCCCCAGTACCAGCTTTTTTCAGGGGCAGCCTGCTCCCCCTACTGGCCTGAGACAGGAGGCATTGCATGCTAATGTTCCCCTGACCAGAGAACCTCCCCCTTGCTCTCAGACACAGCTTTATTACACTTGTGGCATCCAGGTAGGGTGACACACTTTGCTCCTGCTCTGCATCCTTTCATTTCCACCTATTAGCAGTGAAATATTGATTCCTTCACACCAAAGGCTGGGGGAAAGTACACAGAGAAGCTTAAAGTGCACTCAGACATGACCAGAAGCAAGCATCAGAAGGAGCAGAGTCCAGATAGTGGGCCTTCCAACATGGCGCCTCCTCCCCCACACCAGCCAGAGTGAGAGATGCTGAGGCTGCTGCAGCAAAGCTGGGGAGATTTGCCAGACTGACCTTAGATTCTGACCCTTCAGATGATTTACAACCTGATCAGGTATGCTCACAGAGGAAGGGAGATACAGAGACTGTGCAGGGGAGGCAATGTGGCACCACTCTCACAGCAACAGTTAAACAGAGAAGTGCAGGAAATGCAGAGCACTAACAACACCTATGGAGAAGTCAATGATTCTGGGCAAGAGCCTACACGACAAGATGTTTTCTCTGCTGGAAAATCCTGTAGCTTCTCATTAGAAATTCTCAACAAACACATGGGAGGGCTTAGAGAGGACATTAATCTCATCAGACAAAACATGAAGAAAATAAACAGCCGAGTCAATGAGTTGGAGGAAAGAGTGAGTTCTGTTGCGGACCAAATGCCTTCTATACATAAATATCTCAGGAGAGGTCTTCAGAATATCAATGCCCTTCTCAAGAAGGTTGATGACCTAGAGAATAGGCATCGGCGAAATAACATACGTTTAGTCGGGGTTCATGAAAAAGCGGAGGGTCGTAATTCAGTTGATTTTTTTTTAATCCTGGCTGACTACAATGTTCGGCAAAGACACTCTCTCTCAATTTTTTGCAATTGAAAGAGCTCACAGAGTTCCTACTCGTCCTTTGCCACCGGGAGCTCCACCAAGACCTCTACTCATCAAATTACAAAATTTTAAAGAGAGAGACCTTATTCTACGAAAGGCCAGGGACCACTCTTCACTTACCCTTGATGGAAGGAAAATATCTATTTATCCTGACTTTTCAACAGAAGTTCAGAAGAAGAGGGTCAAGTTCTGGGATAGAAAAAGGAGGCTCTGTGAAAAGCAGATTTCCTATTCTATAATCTACCCTGCTCGGCTCAGGGCGGAGTTCATATGTTTGACTCCCTTCCAGATGCTTTATCATCAATGGATGCCAAAAAGAGATCTCTGCGAAATGGAGCTGGATGAGAGACTTCTCCTTGAGGCAGTTTTCTCCAAGCACTTTTCATATACCATTATGAAAAAATGCCTATCCCTGAATCTATTCCGTTATTCTATTATGAGCGGGAAATGTTGAGCTATGATGAGTTTTGTACCTGCCTTATTGTACATGCAAAGTATTCTTATTTTGTGAGTGGAGCATCTGTGGAGAAAATCTGTTTTGACAGAAAACTTCATCCACTATACATTTACTTTCAATTATTTGGGAATTTTTCTTGTTTTTGGTTTCTCTTCATCCACTATAAGTTCATGCTCAAAACTTATAATTCTGCTCTCCACCCGGCTAAACAAGTCTACTTTACCACTCTCATCACATCTCTAGCCAACAATCCTAAACGACTCTTTGAAACCTTCCACTCCCTCCTGAGCTCTAAAATACAGACCCCGTCACCAACCTAAGCGCTGACGATCTGGCCACTTATTTCCTACAAAAAATCAATCATATCTGTCAAGACAATTTTACACAATCCCCTCAGAGTCTGGATTCCCTTCCCTACCGCACCTCAAGTTCACTTTCCATCTTCGAGCTGGTCACAGAAGAAGAAGTGACCAGACTCCTCACTTCTTCCCGCCCTACAACCTGCAACAGTGACCCTATTCCCTCACAGCTCATTCAGTTCCTTTCCCCAGCTGTCACTGTGGAGGTTTCACCAATTTAAGATACACTAGGTAACTGCTCTCCTCCTAATTAAAGATGTCCAAGTGAATGCAAATCAACCAAATTTGCTAATATGGTTGAAAAACTTCACTCAGAGACTAAACCATGCAAAATGACATACTTTATTACGTAGACATGGGGTTATATAGTATTCTACTTCTAGGTGGGATTAGTAAAATTCATTGCTCCTTCTGATAACTTGGTACCCTGCAATTTGCTCATCCATGTATCTCCTGGCCTCAGTAACACCTTAGGAATTCTGATGGGTGGGGTGAAGTCGTCTCTCAGCGCCATCTTTGCCAACTCGACATGAATCTCTCTGTTATCAGCCATGCACATACATACGTCATTCCCAGGAAATCATTTAGTTGTTCATGTCTACAATAAGGCTGTGTGCCCACGATGCGTTTTTTAAGCGTTTCCGCAGCGGCAATTCCACTGCAGAAACGCTTAAAAACGCTTGGTAGAAGGCCTGCCATGTTCCCCAATGATAATCCGCATGTGCTATGCACATGCTGCAGAAATTTCTGCTGCGTCTTATCATTGAGGAAAAAAACGCAGCACGATCAATTATTTTGCGGAAGCGCTGCGTTTTCGCCGCCATTGACTTGCATTGGAACGCATGGAATCCGCATCACTGGATCTGTACATGTGCATTCCATGCGTTTCAATGTGCGGATGGTACCCGGGTCTGGAGAAGAGGAGACTCTCCTCCGGACCCAGGTACCATAGTACCTGTAAAAAAAGAATAAAATAAAACATAAATATTATACTTACCTTCTGATGGCCCCCGGTGTGCTTGTCTTGGCTTGCCGGTAGATCGCGGTGGACTCAAGGACCTGCGCTGACGTCATTTAGTCATGTGACGGCAGGTCCTTCAGTGTACCGCGAGCTGCCGGCAAGCTGAGACGCATCGGATAAAGACACCGGGGGCCATCAGAAGGTAAGTATGACATTTATTTTTATTTTTTAACATTCTTTCGGACACACTATATAAATCCATGCCGTTTGCATGGATTTATATAGTGTGACCAAGTTGTCAAGCACTTTCCAAGTGATGTTAAAATCGCTTGGAAAGCGCTTTTCAATGCGCATGCGGAAATGCATGTGAAGAAAGCTTCACATCCGCTTGTCCCTGGCAGGAAAAACGCATGTAAAATCCGCATGTACAATCCACATGTAAAATCCGCATGTACAATCCGCATGTAAAATCCGCATGTACAATCCACATACATTTTTTCTGCCAGGGAGATGCAGAAACGCTCAGGAAAAATCCGGAGCATTTCTGCATCGTGGGCACATAGCCTGAGAACAGAAACTGTTATATATCATTAACTATTAACATAATCAATGTGCATATACACATTTGCATACATACATACACATAGATTATTCCATCATCTCTATATTAATTCACACTGATTAGGTAATCTATTAAAATAAAATAATTGATTTTCTATAATATATATATTTTACCTTGACATCACTACCCACCTAACTAAAATATTTGACCTCTCTCTTTCTTCAGGTATCTTTTCCTCCTCACTTAAACATGCCATCATAACCCTTTTACTGAAAAAGCCATCCCTGGACCAGAACTGCACTGCTAACTACAGACCGATCTCTAATCTTCCCTTCATCTCTAAACTCCAGGAACGCCTGGTCCATTCCCGCCTAATCCGCTATCTCTCAGATAACTCTCTTCTCGACCCTTTACAATCCGGTTTCCGCTCCTCACACTCTACTGAAACTGCCCTCACTAAAGTCTCTAATGATCTACTAACAGCTAAATCTAATGGTCACTACTCCCTGCTGTTTCTCCTGGATCTCTCTTTTGACACTGTAGATCATCAGCTCCTCCTCACTATGCTCCGCTGTATAGGCCTCAAGGACACCGCTCCCTCCTGGTTCTTCTCCTACCTCTGACCGCTCCTTCACGGTACCTTTTGCCGGCTCTTCTTCCTCTAATCTTCCTCTTACTATCGGGGTTCCACAAGGATCAGTCCTAGGTCCCCTCCTCTTCTACTTGTATACTGCTCCTATTGGACAAACCATCAGCAGATTTGATTTCCAGTACCATCTCAATGCTGATGACACCCAACTATACATCTCTTCACCTGACATCACCCCCACTCTAATACAAAATACCAGTGATTGTCTGTCTGCTGTCTCTAACATGATGTCTTCCCTCTATCTGAAACTGAATCTCTCCAAAACTGAACTCCTTGTTTTTTCTCTCTCTACTAACCTACCTATACCTGACTTTTCAATTTTCTTGGGTTTCGCCACCATAACCCCCAAGCAGCAAGCTCGATGTCTTGGAGTCATATTTGACACACAACTTTCCTTTATCCCCCATATACAATCATGTAATGCAGGTGCGGGAATGCAACGCACAGAGACACAAGGCGAGAACAGTCTGAGATGAAAATAAACAATTTTATGCAACAGGTATTCTGAACAAGGGATTAGTAACAAGGGTAATGAACAGTAATTCAATATATCATCAAAGGCAAAATCTCTCAAAATAAGATGCAGTCTCTCAAAGTAAGGTGAAGCCTCTCAAAGTAAGGTGAAGTCTCTTAAGTAAGGTGCAGTCTCTTTAGTAGGGTGAAGTCTCTTAAGTAAGGTGAAGTCTCTTAAGTAAGGCGAAGTCTCTTAAGTAGGGTGATGCCCTCAGTCATGGGAGACACCACGTAAGTTCTTTAACTGTACATTTGGCCCTAGCGGGGGTCACCGGTTATTCCCGCTAGGCCGTGAGTCTCTTCCGTATAAATTCAATTAGATCACGTTGTGCTCCTTTAGTCCCAACCGTTCCCCTCCCAACCTGAGTATCTAAGCCCAATTGTCCCCAGTACCGTGGGTGAACAGTGGAAGTGACGGCCCTGTTCAAGTATGCAGCTCCTCCGCTTCCGCTGGCGTGACTTTCCTGGGACGACCGTCTCTCAACTCCTCTCTGCTTGGCTGTTGGAGGCAGTCTCTCGAGCCTTGGATAGGGGGGTCCAGGTCTCGTCTGTTGGCGGGCGACGTCGGGTTCCGCGAACTCACTCAGCACCGCAATCAGGTTCCTTGTCTCCTCAGCAGGCACAGCACTCAGGTAACATCCGCGAGATATCCGGAGCTCTTTTACCGGTGCCCGGCTGTGGCACCTCACAGGCCTGTGGCTTAGGCCTGTCACGCGGGGTTTCTCAGGATGCAGGGAACACATCTGCTCCTTTCTGCTGCTTGGCGCCAAAGACCCCTCAGGTTTGGCGCGCTGGCCTCTTATTTTCCGGAACTCCTTCCTGGAAGTCACCTGATCAGGTCCAGCGTCTGAACTTGCTCTCCCTGCAACTTCCCTTGCATATCTTGGTTCTGCTTGACTGCGTCTGGCCAGTAGATGGCAGTCTGTTTCCATCCTTGAAACATCATGTAGAAGTTCTTTTACAAGCTCTCTTGACTGGGCTACATTCCTCCCTCCTTTTTGCTCGCCAGTCCTCGGGCGAGTTGGCTTCTCGCAGAACTGATGCCTCCTTCCAGGCAGTGCAAGCTCAGACAGGAGTTGGGCACACTCCTGCATTTTCTGTTGGATTTGAGACCAGATGAACTCTTCCTGAGCATACCGGTTAGGAAGGATTCCGGCATTAGCCCGCTCAGTTCTGCGGAGCTCTTCTTGCGGAGGTGACTCCGGGAGATCCGAGGAATCAACCACTGGGGATTGCAAATCATTTCCTGACTCATTTGGAATTCCACTCGGGGTTGGCATCAACGGTTCTGACGGGCCCAACTGCATTGTGGCCCATCCTTCTTCATCCCCTAAGGTTCCTGCATGTGGCACTTCAACCAATACGTCTGGGGGCCCAACTCCGTTACAGACTTCTGCTTCAGAGGAGCAAGGTCGCAGCATATTACGGCGCAACACCCTGGGTGTCGCGGCGTCATCCCCTTCGGGCCTAACCTCGTAGACTGGGTTGTCTGGGTGAACTTTCTTCACCACCCGATATGGTATCGCCTCCCAACGATGGTCCAGTTTACTTCCAAATCGTTTAGCCCTCACCAGCACTCGGTCTCCTAGCTGAGGTGATCCACCTGTCGTAGAGGGCCGAACTGCATGCTCTACTTCCTGAAACTTCTGAGCAACCAGTCTTCTTACTGTATGGAGCCGACACCGGTGTTCTCGAATCCAGGTACTTGGGCTACCGCCCGGGCCGGGTTCTTCTGAGTCTAGCTCCAGTTCAGTGATTTCTCGGCCACTTCTTCCAAACAGCAACATGTAAGGGGTGTAGTCGGTGGTCGCATGAACTCGATTATTATACACCCACACCAGCTCGGACACATATTCGGGCCACTTCATCTTTTTGTCCGCTTCCAGGGTTCGCAACATTTGCAACAGGGTTCGGTTAAAGCGCTCGCATGCGCCGTTCCCTTGCGGGTGGCAGGGCGTTGTTCGGGAACGGTCGATTCCATAGATGCGGTACAACTCATCCATCACTCGCCCTTGGAAGCAGGCCCCCTGGTCAGAATGTATTCGCTTCGGGCACCCATAAATCTGGATGAAATCTTGACAGATGGCCTTAGCTGCGGCTTCTGCCGTCTGGTCTTTAGTAGGCGTCACTACTGCGAACTTGGTGAAGTGATCAGTCATGACCAAACAGTGTCCATAACCATTGTATGAAGTTCCTATCATCAAGTAATCAATCATCAAGACCTCCAAGGGGGCAGAAGTTCGGATGGTCTGAATGGGAGCTCTTTGTTCCGGGGGCTTATTCAACTCACACTGGCGACATGCTCGGCAGACTCCCTCGACTTCTTGTTGCAGTTGAGGCCAATACACCAGCCGTTGCAACCACCGAAAGGTCTTTTCTACTCCGAAGTGAGCACCTCTTCTATGAGCTTCTTGGGCTAGCTGTGTTACTAGCGCTCCTGAAACTACCACCTGCCAGGTAACATCAAACTCTCGAGGCAGCTGGATTCTTCGGCATAGCAAGCCGTCCTTCAGGAGAAGCCTCTCCCACTGACCTAGGATTTGTAGGGTAGTTGGAAGTGAAGCGGCTCTGGTTTCCTGGTCGGGTCTTGGATTAAGGGCGACCCATTCCCTCAATTTTGCTAACTCCGGATCGGATTGCTGCAGATGTATCCATTCGTCTCTTGAACGGCCCAGAATCTGAGTGGGCTTCGGCTCCTCTCTGGTCTCTTGGGCAGTGATGAACTGGCTGAAATCCGGAATCTCGTCGCCTTCGAGCTCCTCATCTCTGTCCTACTTCGGCCCCGCCTGAGTGACCCGGGACAGGGCATCGGCATGGGTGTTCAGGGCCTTGGACCGATAGGCAATCTTATACTGTTATTTGGACATCCTTGCGACCCACCGCTGTCCTAACGCACCCAGTTTGGCGTTCTCCAAGTGGGCCAAAGGGTTGTTATCTGTCCGCACTTGCACTTCTGACCCTGACAAGTACTCAGCAAATTTCTCGGTCATGGCCCACACCAGTGCTAGTAGTTCCAGCTTAAACGAACTGTAGTTCTCCGGATTCTTCTCCGTATCTCGGAGTGACCTGCTGGCATACGCGATCACTCGCTCTTTTCCTCCTTGTACTTGAGCCAGCACTGCTCCCAGTCCATACAAGCTTCCATCGGTGTACAACACGAAAGGCTGCGAAAAGTCGGCGTAGGCCAAGATTGGGGCATCTGTTAGCGTCATTTTCAATGCTCGGAATGCCTCTTCTTGTCATGGGCCCCACTGGATGGGCTGTCGCTTGACTCCCCCAGCTGTTCCTCTCAGCAATTCATTGAGCGGGATCGCAATCTTAGCGAAGTCTTTAATGAATCTGCAGTAGTATCCAGCAAGCCCCAGGAACGCCCTCAGTTCCCTTAGGTTGGCGGGCGTGGGCCACTTCTGCACGGCAGCTACTTTCTCTGCAGTGGGGTGTACTCCTGCACTGGACACAATGTGCCCCAGATACTCAATTTCTCGTTTGAAGAGACGACACTTTCGAGGCTTCATTTTCAGGCCGTGTCTCTGAAGCCGTTCTAACACTTGTTCCAATCGGCGGAGATGATCCTCAAACGTAGCGGAATAGATAATTATATCGTCCAGATATATTAAAGTGGCTTCAAAGTTGAGGTCCCCCAAGCATCTCTCCATCAGCTGTTGGAAGGTCCCTGGCACATTTGTTAGTCCGAACGGCATCCGATTGAACTCAAACCGGCCCATAGGGAGAATAAAAGCGGTCTTCGGATGATCCTTCTCAGCTACTGGGACCTGCCAATAGCCACTGGCCAGGTCGAGGGAAGAGAAGAATTTGGCGCTCCCTAGTGCAGATAGAGACTCTTCGATTCAGGGGAGTGGATAGGAGTCCCGGACAGTACAGGCATTCAGCTTTCGATAGTCCACGCAAAATCTCAGGGTACCATCCTTCTTTCGGACCAGCACGATCGGAGCCGCCCAGGGGCTCTGACTTTCACGGATCACACCGTTCCGTAACATGTGGGCCAACAGCTCTTTCACCTCCTGGTACATTTGAGGCGGGATCTGCCGATATCTCTCTCGGATGGGAGCAGTATTTCCGGTGGGTATTTCGTGCTGAATGTCCCGAGTGCACCCGAAATCATCTTCATGCTGTGCAAACACTCCCTGATATCGCTGTAGAAGTTGTTCGATCTGCCTTACTTGTCCAGCAGAAAACTCAGTCAGATTAGCCTCCATTTCTTCCAGAAGGTGGCGTCCAGCCAACGGTTCTCTTCCATTCTCCTGGCTGTTGAGGGACACCTCCAGGGTACATGGTTTTCCTTCCACAGGTGCCAGCCCTATAGCGTCCGCTCTAATACGGGCCTCTGGCATTATGTACACTCGCGCCACCTCTTGTCGGGGCAACAACTGTAAACTGGTGCCACCTAAATTGATGCAGCGCACGGGTACTCGGCCGTGCCGCACGGTGGCCAGGGTTCGAGCAATCAGGAGTCCAGAGGGCGCTTCTTCTCCTTCCATCGGTTCAGTTTGAATGTCCACGCCCTCTAAGGACACATGTGCCAGCACCGGCAACGTGAGTACAGTCTGTCCCACCGGCAGTGTCATTGTGGCTTCGGGCGGTATCAATACCTTGCCAAGGTACTGAGAGGTAGCAGGCAATTTTTGAATCTGGCTGACCCGCACGAGGTGTTGGAACACTCTCTTGCTAGCTGGGTCTTGAGTGGTGCGGGTCCAGTTGTTTTTGCTACAGCCCTCAGCCAGGAACTGTCCGACTTCTTTCAGCACATTCATGCCCAGGGTTACAATGGGCCCATCGCCTCCGGGCCCTGTGGTTAGTACGATCCCTTTTCGACCGAGGTCCTTTCCACATGCCCGCATGGACATTCATACTACTCCCGCTACTGGGATAGGTAGTTGATTGGCCGCCACCAATTTGACAGCGGGTTCCCGGCAGGAACGAGTGACTTCAGGAAAGTGACTTTGGAAATACGTCTCAGGCATAGTGGTCACTTGAGACCCGGTGTCCATCAAACAGCGGATCCGCTGCCCATTGAATTCAGCCCAGATGACGGGCCTCTCGGAGACAATGTCTTCAGAGCTCCCTCTTCTACTCTCTGAAGCACGAGACCCCACGGTATGTTCCACAACCGTGGGGCATTTTAGTTTAATGGCTGTCTCCTCCTCCTCCTTTCTCGGTTGGGACAGTCTTTGGAGATATGCCCCCTACCTTCGCAAGTCCAGCACTCCGGTCCTCTTTCTGCCGATAGGTCGGGTACATGCCGTGCTGGGGCCGGGTAGGAACGTCTCTCTAGTTCTGGTCTCTGTCCGCGTTGAGCAGTACGGTCCGTCGGCAAGGGGGCAGTAGGGGGCTTTCTAATAGCATTCAGCTCACCCCGAATGTCTCGAATTTCCTGACGTATTTCCCGTACCCAATCAGGCTCTTGGTTCGTGAATCCAGGAGCAATTGCCTCTTGACTTCTAACTGTGGCTTTGAGAACAGGAACTTCTCTCTCCAGGACTATAGCTTCAGCCTCTACCTCCAGGAAGCCCATATCAGGGCTCAATCGCAGCCGCTCCTTCAGGATCTGCCTCAGGGAAGGGTCTTTCAAGCCGGCAATCAGTTGGTCACGCAACACCTCATCCAATGGTCCCAGTCCTCGGTTCCCATCTCGAGCTTTCTTAGTGATATGGGCCGTCACTTCCTGCAACGCATTAACATACTGATTTACTGTCTCATTTTCCCTTTGGACCCGCTGGAACAACCGTAAGCGCAAGTGTCCCAAATCTGTAGTGTCACCGTGCATGTCCTCTAAAATTTTTATCACTTTATCCACGGTGTCACGGTCCCCAGGTGGGCGGTACATCACAGTCTGTCGGGCCTCTCCATCAAGGGTTAGAAGAGCCAGCTCCGCCTGGGCTAGGGGATCAAGGGGGTACATCCTTAGCATACTTCTCAGTCTTTCTACCCAGTCCCACAGTGACATGCCATCCTCTGAAAACTTGGGAAGATGGCTGAGCATAGCCCCCAGGGGTATATGGGTACGACCGGACCCAGCCACAGACTGATCCCCCATCTCTGCATCTGAATGTTGCCTCCTGCCGACTACGCCAAATGTAATGCAGGTGCGGGAATGCAATGCACAGAGACACAAGACGAGAACAGTCTGAGATGAAAATAAACAATTTTATGCAACAGGTATTCTGAACAAGGGATTAGTAATAAGGGTAATGAACAGTAATTCAATATATCAGCAAAAGGCAAAATCTCTCAAAATAAGACGCAGTCTCTCAAAGTAAGGTGAAGCCTCTCAAAGTAAGGTGAAGTCTCTTAAGTAAGGTGCAGTCTCTTTAGTAGGGTGAAGTCTCTTAAGTAAGGTGAAGTCTCTTAAGTAAGGCGAAGTCTCTTAAGTAGGGTGATGCCCTCAGTCATGGGAGACACCACGTAAGTTCTTTAACTGTACATTTGGCCCTAGCGGGGGTCATCGGTTATTCACACTAGGCCGTGAGTCTCTTCCGCATAAATTCAATTAGATCACGTTGTGCTCCTTTAGTCCCAACCGCTTCCCTCCCAACCTGAGTATCTAAACCCAATTGTCCCCGGTACTATGGGTGAACAGTGGAAGTGACGGCCCTGTTCACGTATGCAGCTCCTCTGCTTCCGCTGGCGTGACTTTCCTGGGGCAACCGTCTCTCAACTCCTCTCTGCTTGGCTGTTGGAGGCAGTCTCTCGAGCCTTGGATAGGGGGGTCCAGGCCTCGTCTGTCGGTGGGCGACGTCGGGTTCCGCAAACTCACTCAGCACCGCAATTAGGTTCCTAGTCTCCTCAGCAGGCACAGCACTCAGGTAACATCCGCGAGATATCCGGAGCTCTTTTACCGGTGCCCGGCTGTGGCACCTCACAGGCCTCTGGCTTAGGCCTGTCACGCGGGGTTTCTCAGGACGCAGGGAACACATCTGCTCCTTTCTGCTGCTTGGCGCCAAAGACCCCTCAGGTTTGGCGCGCTGGCCTCTTATTTTCCGGAACTCCTTCCTGAAAGTCACCTGATCAAGTCCAGCATCTGAACTTGCTCTCCCTGCAACTTCCCTTGCATATCTTGGTTCCGCTTGACTGCGTCTGGCCAGTAGATGGCAGTCTCTTTCCATCCTTGAAACATCATGTAGAAGTTCTTTTACAAGCTCTCTTGACTGGGCTACAATCACTCACTCACTCATGTCACCTGCACCTTAAAAACATCTCCAGAACCCCACATTTTCTCACCTTTGATACTGCAAAAACTCTTACTGTCGCTCTTATTCACTCTCGTCTGGACTACTGCAACTCTCTTCTAATCGGTCTCCCTCTAAACAAACTCTCTCCTCTCCAATCCATTCTGAATGCAGCAGCCAGGGTCGTATTTCTATCAGGCCGCTTCACCAACGCCTCTAACCAGTGCCAGTCATTGCACTGGTTACCCATTCACCACAGAATACAATACAAACTCATCTCTCTCACCGATAAAGCCCTCCAAAGTTCTGCACCACCCTATATCTCATCCCTCATTTCTGTCTATCACCCCTCCCATGCCCTCCATTCTGCAACTGATCTAAAACTAACATCCTCCTAAATCCCAACCTCGCAGGGGGAGGGGATTTTACCACCTACCTCCACCCTTTCTGGGATAAATTCCATACTGGAAATATTTTTCAAAATGCACAATATACATCTCTACATTATCTGCTAGAGGAGGTAGGCATAGTGGACCTATGGAGAATACGGCACTCTGATGTCAGACAATATTCCTGTTACTTCGCCTCCCATCATTCTTTGTCAAGAATAGACCAAGCTATTGGCTTTGAATCAATCATACTTACCATGGTACCAGCATTGTTAGCAACCCCGATGAGCTTTTTCAGCATGTGTTTCTACCTTACTATGACATTTCAATGTTACATTTCATTGATGATGAAACTGCGACCATTAACTGGAAATATGCAAAAGGCCATCATACCGTCAACAAAAACACAAACATTTTTATAGCGTGTTTTACAACCGCGTATGCCCGGCTAGAGCTCTATTCTCTGCTGGACCGGCTGCAGGAGAGGTGCCTTTATCACGACACAGATTCAGTTATTTTTGTGCAGAGGGAAGGTGAGTGGCAGCCGACTTTAGGCCATTACCTGGGCGAGCTGACCAGTGAGATACCCGATGACACTCACATCACAGAGTTTGTATCTGCGGGTCCCAAAACTTACGGATACAAACTCAACACTGGTAAAACTGTCTTAAAAGTTAAGGGCATAACACTAAATGTCGGTAACACTCAATCTATTAATTTTAGCAGTCTGAAAGATTTAGTTCTGGACTACCCGCTGTAAGGCAGCGCTCATCATCATACTGGGGGTAACTCGCTTCGCTGCGTCAATCAATGCACACGTGCAATGTCTTTACGTTTTTCACACAGTGTTGCAGTTTATTATGGCACTTCATAAACCGCTGTTCACACACAGTTCATCTTAGTCCGCCACCGGCAGGTTTACACACATAAACAATTCATGAGCCAAGTGGCACACCGGCCCACTTGCTCCAGGGTACAGCTTACGGCAAGGTAATAAAGTAGCAATGTTCATATCACAATGTCCATATAGCACCGGGTATTACCTTTGCCGGGTATAGCTGTCTCAGTCCGTTACTCTGCCACCACTGTGGCTCTGCGGCTTCCCAGGTAGGGGTCTCCAGCCGTCGTTCCCTCAAAGGCCACTGACATCCACACAGGATCCAGGCGCTGCCTTCCAGGACTCTTACCTATACGATGGACTACTTGCTAGAGATGGGGTGCACCTTACGAAGACTGGAAAACATGTATTTGGAAGTCGCCTTGCTACACTCATCAGGAGAGCTTTAAACTAGAACAATGTGGGAAGGGAAGCAAAAGGCCAGAAAAAGCCATACAGCTGACAAATACTATTGAGATCTCTGCTACTGGAAGTGGAAAGGAAGAACAAAGACAAAACAATTTAAATAATAAAAATATGGGAGGAAGAGAAACCAATCATAAACTAAAATGTTTTTATACAAATGCACAAAGCATGGGCAACAAACAAGGAGAATTGGAACTACTAATGCAGGAAAAGGAATATGATGTCATTGGAATCACTGAAACTTGTTGGGACGATACACATGATTGGAATAAAAGGCTAAAAGGATACAACTTATTTGCAAGAAACAGACTTGATAAACGAGGAGGAGGTGTCGCATTGTATGTTAGAAAAGCGTATATCTGCACAGAGATGGAAGCTTCAGAGACTGGGAGTTCTGTGGAAACTGTTTGGGTAAGAATACAAGGAGAGAACAATGGAAAGGACACCATTGTAGGCATTTACTACAGGCCACCTGGGCAAGCTGAAGATATGGATGAACTCTTTATGTATCAAATGACCAAGTTCTCAAAAAAATATGACGTAGTGGTCATGGGAGATTTCAACTATCCAGACATTTGTTGGGAATCTCTCTCAAGTAAAACTAACAGGTCAAGCAAATTCTTATCCTCTCTTGCTGACAACTTTATCTTCCAAAAGGTAGGGGAGAAAACAAGGGGATCTGCTACTTTGGATCTAATCCTTATAAACAGGGAGGAAATGGTTGAGGAGGTAAAGGTGGCTGGGACCCTAGGAGGCAGCGATCATGCTATTATAGAATTTTGGATAACTAGAGGAGGAAGACATGTGAAGACTCAAACTTCAAGGTTAGATTTTAGAAAGGCAGATTTTAAGAGACTCAGAAAGAGAATAGGAGGGATCCAATGGCTGGATGTCCTTAAGGACAAAAATGTCCAGGAAGGATGGGAAATTTTTAAAAATGAGATTCTCAAAGCACAATCGTTAACAATCCCGAAAAGTAGGAAGAATGGGAAGCATTTAAGGAAACCAGGATGGATGAACACAGAACTTAAACACATGCTAAAAAGAAAGAAAGAAATGTTTATTAAATGGAAAGAGGGAGGCATATCTAAAGAAGATTATAATGCAGTCTGCAGATCCTGCAGGGCACGTATCAGGTTAGCTAAAGCTGACAATGAATTAAGGCTTGCAAGAGATGTCAAAAGCAATAAAAAAGGATTTTGGAGGTATGTCAAAAGTAAAAGAAAAGTCAAAGATGCTATAGGATTTTTACAGGATGAAAATGGAGAAATGGTAAGAGAGGATGTTGAGAAGGCCGAACTTTTTAATTCCTATTTTGCATCTGTTTTCTCTCAGAAAGAAAATGTAACATCAACTGATCTTCACTGTCCTTTTAAAGGAATAGAGGAATCCAAGTTATCTGTAAACAGAAAGATTGTGAGGGAATATTTAGCTAACATAAATGAGTTCAAGTCTCCAGGTCCAGATGAATTACACCCCAGAGTACTGAAGGAGATCGTAGAAGAAATTTTAGAACCACTCTCCATAATCTTTGAAAATTCTTGGAGAACAGGAGAAGTCCCAGAAGACTGGAGAAGAGCAAATGTTGTTCCTATCTTCAAAAAGGGGAAGAAGGTGGACCCAGGGAACTATAGGCCGGTGAGTCTGACTTCTATACCAGGAAAGATCTTTGAACAAATTATTAAACAACATGTATGTAAGTACCTGGATAAGAATGAAGTGATTAACCAGAGTCAGCATGGGTTTGTAACTAACAAGTCATGTCAGACTAACTTAATTTTCTTCTATGACAGAATCACTGACTGGGTGGATCAGGGAAATGCTGTTGATATAGTATATCTTGACTTCAGCAAAGCATTTGACAAAGTATCTCACACCATCCTTATTGAAAAAATGACCAAGTATGCAATGGACCAGGCAACTGTTAGGTGGATTCATAACTGGCTTAGTGATCGGACTCAAAGGGTGGTTGTAAATGGCTTCACATCCAGCTGGATGAATGTCTCAAGTGGGGTACCACAGGGCTCCGTCCTGGGACCTGTATTGTTCAACATCTTTATCAATGATTTAGATGAAGGAATTGAGGGTAAACTGATTAAATTTGCTGATGACACAAAGCTAGGAGGGATAGCTAATACTAGAGAAGAGAGAGAGAGGATTCAAAAAGACCTAAATAAACTGGAGCAGTGGGCAGCAACCAACAGAATGGTTTTTAACAGGGAAAAATGCAAAGTACTACATCTGGGCAATAAAAATGAAAAAAGCATATACAGAATGGGAGGAATAGAGCTAAGCAACAGTACATGTGAAAAAGACTTAGGTATACTAATAGATCATAGACTGAACATGAGTCAACAGTGTGATGCAGCAGCAAAAAAGGCAAATACAATTCTGGGATGTATTAACAGAAGCATACAGTCTAGATCACGTGAAGTCATTATCGGTCTTTACTCCTCTTTGGTCAGACCTCATCTGGAATACTGTGTACAGTTTTGGGCACCACATTTTAAAAAAGACATAGACAAACTGGAGCAAGTTCAGAGAAGAGCGACCAGAATGGTGACTGGTCTGCAAACCATGTCCTATGAGGAACGGTTGCAGGATTTGGGAATGTTTAGCTTGCAAAAAAGAAGACTGAGAGGAGACTTAATAGCTGTCTACAAATATGTCAAGGGCTGTCACATTGTAGAAGGATCATCTTTATTCTCATTTGCACAAGGAAAGACTAGAAGCAATGGGATGAAACTAAATGGGAGGAGACACAGATTAGATATTAGAAAAAACTTTTTGACAGTTAGGGTGATTAATGAGTGGAACAGGCTGCCACGAGAGGTGGTGAGTTCCCCTTCAATGGACGTCTTCAAACAGACGCTGGACAGACATCTGTCTGAGATGATCTAGTGAATCCTGCTTTGAGCAGGGGGTTGGACCAGATGACCCAGGAGGTCCCTTCCAACTCTACCATTCTATGATTCTATGATTCTATGATACTCAAGCCGGCTCTCCCTCAAAGGCCACTGACATCCGCACAGGATCCAGGCTCGACCTTTCAGGTACCAGGCTTCACTTCAAAGCCGCTGCCTTCCAAGGCCACTAGCATCCGCACAGGATCTAGTCTTTGCCTTCAGGCTGCCAGGCTTCACGGTATCACGGTATCCCACACACATGGGGAACAGGCCTCACGCCTCTCACACCGAACACACCTGTCTCAAATTAAGCAGGTTTATATATGCTGTGCACAGACAGCCACATACCGACAGGACCTTGCTGATGTCACAGTCATGTGATCAGTCAGCTGTGTGTATAGGTCCTGTGTGCTGTCCCAGTCATGTATACAGAGCTTTACTGTGCATGCAGGACCTGGGTGATGTCACAGTCATGTGACCAGTCAGATAAAGGGGAAGGTACATGGTCCGGTAAGCACATCCTGGACCATTTACAGTAATGCTAGCAACCTGCTGCATTACACCGCGTAATTCTGACACAGAAACACAGAAGCGTATTGTCGTACAACAGCCGGGCATTGTGAGAAATAAAAAGTTCTGGGACATTGAAACAAGACCGCTGCGCAAAACACAAAAGTGCCTTTACACAAAGCGGCGCCTATTAGACGATCTCACCACCCTGCCATTTGGCTATTAGTTGGGGCTTGTGATGGATCCGCGGCTACAACACCCATTCTCCTGTATTCTAGCCGGCCCGTCTAATTCTGGAAAGAGCTATTTTGTAAAACAGCTGTTACATAATATTGAAACTCATTTTTCTCACAAACCCAATAATATTGTTTGGTTTTATTCGTGCTGACAAAAACTATATGATGAAATCTCTCTCTCTTTTCCCCACATCAGATTTGTGGAGGGTCTGCCGCATACATTCGTAGATGATGGTTTATTCCCGCCTGACAAGGTAAATTTGACTATTGTTGATGATCTCATGGAGAGCGCTAGCGAAAACTGCGAGATAGAAAAAGCATTTACCAAGTATGAACACCACAGAAATCTCAGCATTTTCTACCTGGTACAAAACATATTTTGTCAGGGTAAGAAAAGCCGCACAATAGCTTTAAACACAAAGTATATGGTGCTTATTAAAAATCCACGAGATAAATTACAAATTTTAACTCTAGCCCGTCAGATGTATCCTGGAAAAACACGTTTTTTCTTAGAAGCTTTTGAGGATGCCACGTGGGAACCTTATGAGTATTTGCTGTTAGACTTGAGAGCTAATACCCCTGAGGATCTTCACTTAAGGACGGGGTCGTTTCCACCAGCATTGCCCGCTGTCTATGTGCAGAAGAAAAATAGTTCTAAAAAGTGAATTTTACATGGAATCAGGCATTCTACACTACGGCCATAGTGTTGTAAAGATGTCTGAGAGACTCCGTCGTAACTGGGCTCTTCTAAAATGCTGGTGAAGGCAACACCCGCTGTCAGAAAATCTATTTTGCGCAATGCAAGCAGAGATTTAATTACAGCCATAGGTGAAATTGCTTTAAACATTTTAAAAGGCCGAATACCCCTGAAAGAGCGACAAAAAATATACTAAAGAAGTGGCGTAAAGCTATAAGAACCCTGAGTGATAGATCGCAGCCCATAAAGAAAAAGAAACACCTACTCAAGCAGACCGGCGGGTTTAGGTTTTGCAATACCGATAATAACAAGTCTGCTCACATACAAATAATGGGGCATACAGAGAAAATGTATCTCGTTCTCAAACAGGATCTAGTCAAACTAAGACCCCCTAATACAGATAACATACGAGAGAGTGTTATTTGTCGCCTTGATGATGAAATTAATCGCGGTTTTACAACGTCGTGACATATCCGATGATGTGAAAATTAAAATGTATAGTTCTGTGCTACAACGATACTTGGTACATGCGAGGCACAGCTCAAAAGAAGTAACCACTTTAAATCTCGTTAGCTCCTGAATCTGATCAGCAACAATTGCCAAATACAGGCCCTGATAAAAATCAAGAGGTCACTGAAATTGTAAGCCATGTAAACCAACGATAGAAAAAGAAGGCTGAATTTTCACTGAACAGGCTGCTGCAAAATAAAAATGTTACATCCTGGAATGATAAAAGTGAATTTATTTTCAAAAGATCTGTAATACCAGGATCTAACTTGCTGGATTTGGTACGTAGTACAACACAGAGCCATGGCCTGACCAGCAGGAATCTGCCTCGGGGTTGGGATTCATTTATGCAGGCAATGGCAGAGCTAAATATTCCATCTACAGTTGTGGGCAATCCCGCTACTAGACAGCTTTTAGATGGATTAAAAATCTCCATCAGTGAAGGTAGCGATGTATCTACACCCCGGACGCTATCCACACCAACCCGCGCTATTCAATCTTTACACTCTCCATCATTGGGTATCACACAAGGAACTTCGCTGCCTAAAAAAAGGTCTCTACCATTACTACAATCCATGTGGCTCACGATGTAAGTGATGTATTGGATAAATGATCTGACTGAATTATAACACTCTATATTAATCTGCAAGAATTGTAATGATGTATATTATTATTATTACATGCAATTTGGTACATGTGATGTAATACTTTTTATATTATGTTGTAAGAATTGTAATGATGTATACTAATTGTACTTGTGATACTTTTTATATTATTCTGTAATGATTTTTATATTATTGAAATGTCTTTGAGATGTATTTATTTTTAGAACAATAAAATCTTTTAATACTTTTACTGTGTCTTTGCTTTTTACATCCGTATAAGACACACACTTTATATACTTGAGGATCGTTGTAACTTGGCCATATAGATAATATGCCCAAGCAATAAGATCCACACTATCAAATAAACAGTATGGGGATATAAAACTCATAGAAAATGATAATTGTAACTTGGCCATATACATAATATGCCCAAGCAATAAGAATCAGCCTATCAAATAAGAATAAAGTCTTGGGGCTATAAAACTCATATAAAATGAGAATCTTCATCAGTGAAATGTGATCAGTGCTTGGTGATTAGCAGTGTTGGTTTTTACAAACGTATAAAATATATGATCTAAGAATCACACTATCAAATTAGAATAAATACTCTGATGGAATTATAAAATTCATATAAAATGAGAATTACACTATCTAATAAGAGTAAATAATCTGATAAGAACAACAAACTCATATAAAATTCTGAACAAGATACAACACAGGGCCTGATAGGGAGGGGGAGGAGGGGCGTGGCACCTGTCAAATTGAGTTTGACGATACACAGGACTGCTACACTACTTATATACAGTACAGACCAAAAGTTTGGACACACCTTCTCATTTAAAGATTTTTCTGTATTTTCATAACTATGAAAATTGGACATTCACACTGAAGGCATCAAAACTATGAATTAACACATGTGGAATTATATACTTAACAAAAAAGTGTGAAACAACTGAAAATATGTCTTATATTCTAGGTTCTTCAAAGTAGCCACCTTTTGCTTTGATGACTGCTTTGCACACTCTTGGCATTCTCTTGATCTGTGGGAAATCGCCACCCTAGAACGCTATCTAGCTCTTGACAGCATTCCAGCTGGATTACTGGCATCTAAACCACTGTCAGGGGATATAGGTGACCCGGATACCCTACTAGAATGGGATAACCTCTTTAAATCATTTTCAAAACAAGCGGTCTCCTTCATCATCAACAAAAGGAAACAGCATATGATGGAAAATAAAGTAAAAATTCCGGAACTCTTTAACCCCTTAACAACATTTGACGTACTAATACGCGTCTGTGCCCTGGGACTTAAGACCCAGACCCGTATTAGTACGTCATCGCGATCGCGCGCGAACACAGGCTGTGCGGGCGCGATCGCCGCCGGGTGTCAGCTGATTGTCACAGCTGACACCCGGTACTATGTGCAGGGAGCGGTCCTGCACCGCTCCCAGCACATTAACCCCCGCTATGCTGCGATCGAAGTTGATTGAAATCGATCGCGGCATTGCGGGGGCAAGGGGAGGTGATCGGCGGTACTCACCTCCTCTTCCGGCTTCCAGCGCAGTCTGCAAAGGCTTCCCGGGTGTTGCCATGACGACCCGATGTCGTCATGACAACATCCGGGTCACCAGAGAGCAGGAAGATTGCTTGGACATGCGCAGTGCATCTCCAAGCAATCTTCACACTGTGCACTTCTGACAGCCTTCATGGCAAAGGGATGGTGCTCCATTCCTGTGCCATGCAGGCGATCAGAAAAAAAAAGTTAAAGTCCCAGAGTGGGACAAAGTAATAAAGTGTACAAACTGTCTGAAAGTGAAAAAAAAAAAAAAAAAAAAAGTGCAAAAATATTATAAAAAAATAAAAAAATAATACACCAAAAATAAAAATATAATGTACCCATCAATAAATATTATTATAAAAAAAATTAAAAAAAAACAATAAAAGTACACATATTTGGTATCGCCGCGTCCGGAACAACCTGACCTATAAAACTGTCCCACTAGTTAACCCCTTCAGTGAACACGGTAAAAAAAAAAAAAAAAAAAAAACGAAGCAAAAAACAATGCTTTATCACCATACCGCCAACCAAAAAGTGGAATAACACGCGATCAAAAAGACGCATATAAATAAAAATGATACCGCTGAAAACGTCATCTCATCCCGCAAAAAACAAGCCGCCATACAGCTCCATCAGCCGAAAAATAAAAAAGTTATAGCTCTCAGAATAAAGCGATGCTAAAAAATATTTTTTTCTATAAAATAGCTTTTATTGTGTATAAGCGCCAAAACATAGAAAAATGATACAAATGTGGTACCGATGTAAACGTACTGACCCGAAGAATAAAGCTACCTCATCAATTTTACCACACGCGGAACAGAGTAAAAAAAAGAAAAAAAAACAATTCCTGAATTGTTGGTTTTTGTTTATTCTGCCTCCCAAAAATCGGAATAGAAAGCGATCAAAAAATGTAACGTGCCTGAAAATGGCACCAATAACAACGTCAAGTCATCCCGCAAAAAACGAGCCGTCACATGACTGTCTGCCAAAATCTGGAAAAATTTTAGCTCTCAAAATATGGCGATGCAAAAACTAGATTTTACAAAAAATGCGTCTTTTAGTGTGTGACAGCTGTCAGTCATAAAAACCCCATATGATTCTGGCATTGCTGTAATCACACCGACCCGAAGAATAAAGTCGTCTAATCACTTATACCGCACAAGGAACGGCGTCAAAAATATACTCTTGGGTTAGGATTAGGCTAGGGTTAGGGCTGGGTTTGGGGCTAGGGTTGTGCTGGGGCTAGGGTTGTGCTGGGGCTAGGGTTGTGCTGGGGCTAGGGTTGTGCTGGGGCTAGGGTTGTGCTAGGGCTAGGGTTGTGCTAGGGCTAGGGTTGTGCTAGGGCTAGGGTTGTACTAGGGTTAGGGCTGGGGTTGGGATTTTTTTCAAAAGTAAGAAAAAAAGATGACGATATGGCGACTAGTGTTGAGAGCAAGTGCTCGCTACTTGAGTTTGCATCGGGTGCTCTGGTATGCATTGAGTATCGTGGGTATTTGAGTGACATGCTCGAGTCTCTGCCCCATATGCTTCGCGGCCAAAAAACTTTACGGTGATTGCCTGCCATGCACGAGCGATCCCTGCATGTATTTTTTTGGGTGTCTAATAACCGTGAAACATGCGGAGCAGGGACTCGAGCATGTCACTCAAGCACACGCTGTACATGGTGCATACCTGAGTACCCGATGCAAACTCAAGTAGCGAGCACTTGCGCTCAAGAATAATGACAACTTATTCAATATGAAGACCTAATGTAAACAAATTCTGTGCCGTACCTCTGGGTTCAAAATGTTCACTATACACCTTAATAAAATCCTTGAGGGGTATAGTTTCCAAAATGGGGACACTTGTGGGGGAGCTCCACTGTTTAGGCACATCACGGGCTCTCCAAACGCGACATGGTGTCCGCTAACAAATTGAATGGAAAATCGGCTCAAATTGTTAGCGGATATCATGTTGCATTTGGAGAGTTCCTGTGTGCCCAAACATTGGAGCTCCCCCACAAGTGACCCCATTTTGGAAACTAGACTCCCCAAGGCACCTATCTAGATTCATTGTGAGCACTTGGAACCCCAGGTGCTTCACAAATTGATTCATAAAAATGAAAAAGTGTTTTTTTTTTCACTTTTTCATTTTTACGAATCAATTCGTGAAGCACCTGGGGGTTCCAAGTGCTCACTATGCATCTAGAAAGGTGCCTTGGGGGGTCTAGTTTCCAAAATGGGGTCACTTGTGGGGGAGATCCAATGTTTGGGCACACAGGGACTCTCTAAATGCAACATGGTATCCGCTAACAAATTGAATGGAAAATCGGCTCAAATTGTTAGCGGACACCACATTGCGTTTGGAGAGCCCCTCTGTGCCCAAACTTTGGAGCTCCCCCACAAGTGACCCCATTTTGGAAACTAGACCCCCCAAGGCACCTTTCTAGATGCATAGTGAGCACTTGGAACCCCCAGGTGCTTCACAAATTGATTCGTAATAATGGAAAAGTGAAAAAAAAAACACTTTTTCATTTTTATGAATCAATTTGTGAAGCACCTGGGGTTCCAAGTGCTCACTATGAATCTAGATAGGTGCCTTGGGGCGTCTAGTTTCCAAAATGGGGTCACTTGTGGGGGAGCTCCAATGCTTGGGCACACAGGGACTCTCCAAATGCAACATGATATCCGCTGACAAATTGTCGGCTCAAATTGTTAGCGGATATCATGTTGCATTTGGAGAGTCCCTGTGTGCCCAAACATTGGAGCTCCCCCACAAGTGACCCCATTTTGGAAACTAGACCCCAAAAGGCACCTATCTAGATGCATAGTGAGCACTTGGAACCCCAGGTGCTTCACAAATTGATTCATAAAAATGAAAAAGTGATTTTTTTTTCACTTTTCCATTATTACGAATCAATTTGTGAAGCACCTGGGGGTTCCAAGTGCTCACTATGCATCTAGAAAGGTGCCTTGGGGGGTCTAGTTTCCAAAATGGGGTCACTTGTGGGGGAGCTCCAAAGTTTGGGCACAGAGGGGCTCTCCAAACGCAATGTGGTGTCCGCTAACAATTTGAGCCGATTTTCCATTCAATTTGTTAGCGGATACCATGTTGCATTTAGAGAGTCCCTGTGTGCCCAAACATTGGAGCTCCCCCACAAGTGACCCCATTTTGGAAACTAGACCCCCCAAGGCACCTATCTAGATGCATAGTGAGCACTTGGAACCCCTAGGTGCTTCACAAATTGATTAGTAAAAATGAAAAAGTGTTTTTTTTTTCACTTTTTCATTTTTACGAATCAATTTGTGAAGCACCTGGGGGTTCCAAGTGCTCACTATGCATCTATAAAGGTGCCTTGGGGGGTCTAGTTTCCAAAATGGGGTCACTTGTGGGGGAGCTCCAAAGTTTGGGCACACATGGGCTCTCCAAACACAACATGGCGTCCGCTAATTATTCAAGCAAATTTTACAATCAAAAAGTCAAATGGCGCTCCTTCCCTTCCGAGCCCTGCCGTGCGCCCAAACAGTGTTTCTTCCCCAAATATTGGGTATCTGCGTGCCCAGGGGAAATTGCACAACAAATTTTGGGGTCCATTTTTTTTTGTTACCCCTGTGAAAATAAAAAAAATTGGGTCTAAAGTAACATTTTTGTGAAAAAAGTTAAATGTTCATTTTTTTCTTCCACATTCAAAAAATTCCTGTGAAGCACCTGAAGGGTTAATAAAGTTCTTGAATGTGGTTTTGAGCACCTTGAGGGGTGCAGTTTTTAGAATGGTGTCACTTTTGTGTATTTTCTGTCATAAAGACCTCTCCAAGTGACTTCAAATGTGATGTGGTCCCTAAAAAAATGGTTTTATAAATTTTGTTGGAAAAATGAGAAATCGCTGGTCAACTTTTAACCCTTATAGCTCCCTAACAAAAAAAAATTTTGGTTCCAAAATTGTGCTGATGTAAAGTAGACATGTGGGAAATGTTATTTATTAACTCTTTTGTGTGACATATCGCTCTGATTTCAGGGCTTAAAAATTCAAATTTTGAAAATTGCAAAATTTTCAAAATTTTCGCCAAATTTCCGTTTTTTTCACAAATAAACGCAAGTGATATCGAAGAAATTTTTCCACAATCATGAAGTACAATATGTCACGAAAAAAACAATCTCAGAATCGGGGGGATCCGTTGAAGCGTTCCAGAGTAATTACCTCATAAAGTGACAGTGGTCAGAATTGTAAAAATTGGCCCGGTCATTAACGTGCAAACCACCCGCGGGGCTTAAGGGGTTAATGACATTAAACCATACAAAAACATTCAGAAATCACTAGCCTCTCTAATAGTATCAGAAATAGGATTAATCAAAAAGAGGAGATTATAGACAAAAAAACAATGCAAATTTGGACGTGACGCTATCCCTCATATTGAAACACAGTACTGCACATGAGTAGGATATGCCTATGACACCATTGATGAAATCTCACCCAGCCCCCAACCGTCAGACACTCTTTTGTCCGAAGAAGGTATCTCCATGTACCCTACCCCAGACAGAAACTGCTCAACTCAGCAGAATGAGTACAGGACTAACACCACCAGCCCACATCCCCCGGCACGAGCCCCACCAGCAGTCAATTCATCCCCGACTCAACCCCAGTCACCATCCAGAACAAATTTGACCCACTTGACACCATCACTGAATCACCCTTTGATACCAGTGAACATCCACACACATCCCAAACCACAAACGTCAGAACGAGATCCCAATCTCAGCACCCACAGATACGGAAGAGGGCTAGTAACTAATTTTTTTCAGGTGGTTCAAAAAATAAAAAAATGCCAGAGAGGCTGTAGGGGACAGCAATTCGCCAAAAAGAAAAAGCAACCAAAAGAAATGAGTAGGAAGGATGACTCTATATTTAACCTGAGCAAATACGACCTAAAACCAAATGAAATCCACCTACTGAATAAGGGTCTAAAATATGCCCCATCAACGGGTCTCAATAAATTCCAAGATTTAATTAGGGTTAAACAATTCATGAGGAAACTGGCCCTCAAAAAATACTATCAGAAAAAAGAGACCCAACAATTAACACTAAACCCCTCAAACCCACCAAATATGTTCACACTAATCTTAAAAACAAATCCAGTTTCCATCTCCTAAATGAATACTCATCAGCATTCGACAGCTTCAAACAAAACGTAATCAATGACTTACACAAAATCAGTGATAAAAAATTTGCTAATTTTAAAAACAACCTCAACCTTGCTGAACGGAAATCCCTCCAGAGGAACCAAAGAATAATTATACGCCCTGCTGATACAGGAGGGGGAATCGTCATTTTTGACAATGAACAGCACCAAGCAGAAGCCTCCAGACTCCTCAGTGATAAACATACATATAAGCTCCTAGCCAATGATCCTACCACCAATTACTCAAACCAGATGAGATTACTTACTAAAAGGGGACTTGAAGCAGGATATATCAGCAAATCTGAATTTGACCATATCAATATCACCTCTCCAAGACTAGCGGTTTTTTACTACCTTCCCAAAATACACAAATCCCTGACAAATCCTCCGGGGATACGTTTCGGTCCGAAAATTGGACCTTCATCAGTGTACTGCAGAAAAAAGGATCAAAAAGAGAAATTGTCGCTTATACAAATGAAAATCAAAATACAAGTGTAACAACATAGGTCAAAATTGTGCTACAATTAGTTAAATGCATTAGCAGATTCTGTCAACAATATCAAAGCTGTACAATATATAGCCAATGAACACTTACTGAGTGTGGAATGGGGGAAGAGAAAATAGAATAGAAGAACGCTGTGTTCTTAGTGTGGAACCTGTGGACACAAGGGACATTGGTGGTTTAAGTGAAATAGCCTGAATAGTGGAAGACGCTAAGTTGGTCAGTAATACCTGGAAGATCCTGCTATACCTGGGCGCAGATGGAGTGGGAGTGATGGCATGCGGTATCCACCGCTAATGACCGGCATAGTGCTATGAGAAAACGCGCCGTGTGTAACTAGAGGGTGGGCGGGATCGGAAAGAAGCGATGGCCAATCAGCAAACGGGAGTTTGATAGACATGTTGGCCATATCCGGTAACAATACCGGAAGTGACGTTAGCGGTTACGGGGAACGCTAGTGATTGGTGGAAGTACGCGCATGCGCTAATGCGTGCGTGTCAGCCGATGGCAGAGTGCGTTCCACAGAGTAGGAAGAGGAGATAACAGCTGATCTGTGCATTCCACCTTAGGGGAGTCGTAGATGACGTGGTGGGTGTGGAGGGAAGAGGCAGGAGGAGGGCGGATAATGGAATACAGGGAAATCTGAAATGGAAGGAGATAATAGTTAGTACTGATGTAGGTAGACATATTAAGAACAAAATGTTTAAGAGAGGAGGACTTCAATGATAATATCTGATGAGACAAAACACAGTAAAAAATACAACAAAATAAACAAATGATATGAAACAAAGCACTATAAGATGATCACGGTCTTGATCAGGTGTCACATGAAAGCAAGGGGGTCATAGTCTCTGTTAAGCCCTCTAGGGGCTAAGGATTGTAATTCATGTATCCAGTAAGCCTCTCTTTGTTTCAGTTTCTGAATGCGGTTGCCACCGCGTCGAGGCTGCTGGATATGCTCAATTACCTGGAATCTAAGTTGTGTGACACTATGTCCTGTTGTGACGAAATGATGGGGGATAGGTAGCAGCAGATTTTTGCACCTGATCGTAGATTTATGCTTTGATATCCTATCCTTGATGGGTTGAGTTGTCTCCCCAACGTATATTAAACCACAGGGGCATTTTATGAGGTATATCACAAAGCTGGTATCACATGTGAAGAAACCTTTAACTGGGTATTGTTTACCGGTTTGGGGATGATGGATGTTATTACCTTTAAGAATGTTATTGCACTGATGGCATTGGAGACAAGGGAATGTACCCTTCTTTGGAGAAATCTCTGTCGTGGGCCTAGTGTGGTGGATCCTATGTCCGTTCGTATCAGAGAGTCTTTTAAATTCGGTGCCCTTTTGAAACATGGTAAAAATGGATGTTGAAATTCAGTGATGGTTGGGTATCCTGTGCTTAATATGTTCCAATGCTTACGTATAGTTCTATGTAATATATAAGCTGAAGGGTGGAACGTGTGTACAAAGGGAATACGGTTAGAGTTATTGGTCCGTGGGCGATTCTGTTCGCTCAATTGTTCATCTAACAATGGCTGTGGATATCCCCTTTCTTGAAATTTGAGGGACATTTCTAGTAGTCGCTGTTGACGAAGAGATGTATTAGAAACAATACGTCTAACTCTCTGGAACTGAGACTTAGGAATGGCGCGTTTGATGGAGGTAGGGTGATTGCTGGAGTAATGTAGTAGAGTATTACGGACCGAAACGTATATGTGGACTGCTCTAATAATAAATTCAATTAAATTCTAACCATTGGTGTGCCGAGATTTTACTATTGTTACTACGGTGTTGGATCCTACTCGTGCACCCTGATCCAGTTGTGCTGCGTTCTTCTCTACACAAATCCTCCGGGGAGACCCATAATCTCTGGCATCCAATGCCTCACCTCCAACCTATCAAAATACATGGATACTCATCTACATGACCTGGTCCCACTGCTGCCAGCCTACATTAAAGATAGCCAACATATCCTGCAAATACTCAAACAAATCACATGGCAGCATAATTATATTCTGGGTACCATTGACATCACATCCCTGTATATGGTAATTCCACATGATAAAGGGGGCCAAGCAGCCATTCACTTTCTACAAAAACAGAAGAGACTCCCAGATGAACAAATCTCCTTCATAAATGAATGCTTACAATTTATTCTCTCACATAACTATTTCAAATATGAGGAGCACTACTACTCACAGTAGTGGGGCACAGCAATGGGGACCAGGTTCGCGCCCAGCTATGCAAACCCGTACGTGGGTAGATGGGAAGAGTCCACCATCTACCCCAATGGGTCTCTGCGTGTGAACCTGGTCCTCTGGTATCACTTTATTGATGACATTGTCTTTATCTGGTCCAGTAACCAAACATTACTAGACATGTTCCTTTACAAAATCAACCAGAATGACTTCTTTCTCCAATTTACCTCCACCACCAGCACAGAACAAATGAATTTCTTGGATCTCAATATACACATATCCAACAACCAAATCCACACCCGTACCTACACTAAACCTACAGATTCCAACAGCTACATTTCCCTAGATAGCTGCCACCTCCCAAGCTGGCTTCTTAACATACCGAAAAGCCAATATATGAGTCTACATAGGAACGGCTCACAAATTGATTATTTTGAGGAGGAAGCAGACATCTTTTCTTTTCAAAATGTAGCAAAACCTACAAAAGACAAAAATATATCTCATACCCTACCATCATTATATATAAATGTAAAGCAAAGTTGCATAATAAATATAGGGTACTTAGTGAACTATTTTTGATCAAAAAAAGTATACAAGCCGTCCCACCAGCGGCAAGGTGACCCTAAATTGGGACGGTACCTATACTGTCTATATTAAAAACCTTACTGTATATCAAAGTTGAAGTAATGCATATAAAAGGGTAGACAAATAGGACCGGGTTCCAACTCCAGACCACCTAGGCCCGTGGTAAGCTACATATATACTAATCAGCTCAACAAAGGGGATGCCACACCCTTAAATTGCACAGAATGCAAACAAGACAAAAAACCAAGCAATGTGAACTGAGGTCTAAGATGGTAGACATGCAAGAAATAGGAGCATGTTCACACTAGCAAAAAGAAGCAAAACCTACAAAAGACAAAAATATATCTCATACCCTACCATCATTATATATAAATGTAAAGCAAAGTTGCATAATAAATATAGGGTACTTAGTGAACTATTTTTGATCAAAAAAAGTATACAAGCCGTCCCACCAGCGGCAAGGTGACCCTAAATTGGGACGGTACCTATACTGTCTATATTAAAAACCTTACTGTATATCAAAGTTGAAGTAATGCATATAAAAGGGTAGACAAATAGGACCGGGTTCCAACTCCAGACCACCTAGGCCCGTGGTAAGCTACATATATACTAATCAGCTCAACAAAGGGGATGCCACACCCTTAAATTGCACAGAATGCAAACAAGACAAAAAACCAAGCAATGTGAACTGAGGTCTAAGATGGTAGACATGCAAGAAATAGGAGCATGTTCACACTAGCAAAAAGAAGCAAAACCTACAAAAGACAAAAATATATCTCATACCCTACCATCATTATATATAAATGTAAAGCAAAGTTGCATAATAAATATAGGGTACTTAGTGAACTATTTTTGATCAAAAAAAGTATACAAGCCGTGCCACCAGCGGCAAGGTGACCCTAAATTGGGACAGTACCTATACTGTCTATATTAAAAACCTTACTGTATATCAAAGTTGAAGTAATGCATATAAAAGGGTAGACAAATAGGACCGGGTCCCAACTCCAGACCACCTAGGCCCGTGGTAAGCTACATATATACTAATCAGCTCAACAAAGGGGATGCCACACCCTTAAATTGCACAGAATGCAAGCAAGACAAAAAATCAAGCAATGTGAACTGAGGTCTAAGATGGTAGACATGCAAGAAATAGGAGCATGTTCACACTAGCAAAAAGAAGCAAAACCTACAAAAGACAAAAATATATCTCATACCCTACCATCATTATATATAAATGTAAAGCAAAGTTGCATAATAAATATAGGGTACTTAGTGAACTATTTTTGATCAAAAAAAGTATACAAGCCGTCCCACCAGCGGCAAGGTGACCCTAAATTGGGACGGTACCTATACTGTCTATATTAAAAACCTTACTGTATATCAAAGTTGAAGTAATGCATATAAAAGGGTAGACAAATAGGACAAATTCTGTGCAATTTAAGGGTGTGGCATCCCCTTTGTTGAGCTGATTAGTATATATGTAGCTTACCACGGGCCTAGGTGGTCTGGAGTTGGGACCCGGTCCTATTTGTCTACCCTTTTATATGCATTACTTCAACTTTGATATACAGTAAGGTTTTTAATATAGACAGTATAGGTACCGTCCCAATTTAGGGTCACCTTGCCGCTGGTGGGACGGCTTGTATACTTTTTTTGATCAAAAATAGTTCACTAAGTACCCTATATTTATTATGCAACTTTGCTTTACATTTATATATAATGATGGTAGGGTATGAGATATATTTTTGTCTTTTGTAGGTTTTGCTTCTTTTTGCTAGTGTGAACATGCTCCTATTTCTTGCATGTCTACCATCTTAGACCTCAGTTCACATTGCTTGGTTTTTTGTCTTGTTTGCATTCTGTGCAATTTAAGGGTGTGGCATCCCCTTTGTTGAGCTGATTAGTATATATGTAGCTTACCACGGGCCTAGGTGGTCTGGAGTTGGGACCCGGTCCTATTTGTCTACCCTTTTATATGCATTACTTCAACTTTGATATACAGTAAGGTTTTTAATATAGACAGTATAGGTACCGTCCCAATTTAGGGTCACCTTGCCGCTGGTGGGACAGCTTGTATACTTTTTTTGATCAAAAATAGTTCACTAAGTACCCTGTATTTATTATGCAACTTTGCTTTACATTTATATATAATGATGGTAGGGTATGAGATATATTTTTGTCTTTTGTAGGTTTTGCTTCTTTTTGCTAGTGTGAACATGCTCCTATTTCTTGCATTTCTACCATCTTAGACCTCAGTTCACATTGCTTGTTTTTTGTCTTGTTTGCATTCTGTGCAATTTAAGGGTGTGGCATCCCCTTTGTTGAGCTGATTAGTATATATGTAGCTTACCACGGGCCTAGGTGGTCTGGAGTTGGGACCCGGTCCTATTTGTCTACCCTTTTATATGCATTACTTCAACTTTGATATACAGTAAGGTTTTTAATATAGACAGTATAGGTACCGTCCCAATTTAGGGTCACCTTGCTGCTGGTGGGACGGCTTGTATACTTTTTTTGATCAAAAATAGTTCACTAAGTACCCTATATTTATTATGCAACTTTGCTTTACATTTATATACAATGATGGTAGGGTATGAGATATATTTTTGTCTTTTGTAGGTTTTGCTTCTTTTTGCTAGTGTGAACATGCTCCTATTTCTTGCATGTCTACCATCTTAGACCTCAGTTCACATTGCTTGGTTTTTTGTCTTGTTTGCATTCTGTGCAATTTAAGGGTGTGGCATCCCCTTTGTTGAGCTGATTAGTATATATGTAGCTTACCACGGGCCTGGGTGGTCTGGAGTTGGGACCCGGTCCTATTTGTCTACCCTTTTATATGCATTACTTCAACTTTGATATACAGTAAGATTTTTAATATAGACAGTATAGGTACCGTCCCAATTTAGGGTCACCTTGCCGCTGGTGGGACGGCTTGTATACTTTTTTTGATCAAAAATAGTTCACTAAGTACCCTATATTTATTATGCAACTTTGCTTTACATTTATATATAATGATGGTAGGGTATGAGATATATTTTTGTCTTTTGTAGGTTTTGCTTCTTTTTGCTAGTGTGAACATGCTCCTATTTCTTGCATGTCTACCATCTTAGACCTCAGTTCACATTGCTTGGTTTCTTTTCAAAATGTAAAGATTCAGATAATATGAATACCAATATAACGTAAACTGTAATACAGACAGATAAAGCAGATAAGACAACGGCGTAGCCTGTCGTAGGGATGAGGTCAGAAGAATCATGGATTGTCTACTTAGCTGTTCTCATTAGGTTAGCCTTAACTGAAAAAAAAAAGAAGAATAGATACAGTCCATTCGATATTTATAACTAACATAAGGAGGGAACTTCACACTGGGCATGGGGCTCCTTATTAGTGCGACCAAACAGATAAGTCCATCCACAGTATGCTGTGGTAGCATAGTCCAGCTTGGTGGTATTCACATTGTTTTAAAACCAGTAATAACAGAAAGTAGAGAAAAAAAAAAAAGGGGGGAGAGAAGGGAGAGAGGACAATAAAAGGGATGGCGAGAGTAGTGGGTGGTGGTGGGCACTTGGAACTGAAGTTTGTCGATGGATTGGTGTTTTTTTTAAGAGATGTACTGTCTATGTGGTAGAGATAGACTATCCAGGGGCGCCAGATATTGATGAAGGTCGGTCTAGTGTAGTTCACAGAAGCTACTATTTCGGCTACATGATATAATGAGTGGATTTTCTCCCATAGTTGTGTTTGCGTGGGTAGAATGGAAGATTTCCAATGTGTTGGGATTAGTAATTTCACTGCACTTAGGAAGTGTTGTGCTAGTATTGAGGCCAACCTATGACTCGGCCAGGTCGGGAAGTGTAGTAAGGCCATTTCTGGACTCAATGTAAGGTCTCTTCGCAAGACTTTCTGGATGAGAGACTCCACCTGTCTCCAGTATAGAGTTAGAGTAGAACAAAGCCACCACATACGGAAATAATTCCCAGTGGGTGCTCCGCATCTCCAGCAAGCTGTGGAGTGGCTGATGTTCCACGCATTAACGCGGATGGGCAAGATGTACCATCTCGTTATGATTTTGTGTGAGTTTTCTTGAGCTTTCACACATTGGGTTGGGCCATGTGAGTTTTTATAGATGAATTGAATTTGTGCGGGTGTGAAACAGTATCCCAGGTCTTTTTCCCAGAGCGAGATGTGTGCCCTTTTGAGGCAGATATCTGCAGTTAGCAGGGCTTGATACACAATAGAAAATACTTTCTTAGGTCTCGTGGTTGCTGCACAAAGAGTCTCGAATACGGTTAGGTTTCTAGAGAGGTCTGAGGGTTTTAGGAGTGGGCGTAGTAAGCCCCTAATGGAATTTTGTTGTAGGAAATTCAGTGTTGAGAGGCCAGGTAATTTTTGAATTTCCTTCAAAGAGAGGAGAGCTCTCTCATGGAGAAGTTGGTCAATAGAGTAGTTAGAGAGGCTGTTATTCATGTTTAGTCCAGTATCAGGTGTTGTTATCAAATGTGCTAAGAGGTCTGATAATTTAAGCAGCGGGGAGAGGGTTGGCGACAATATTTGTGACGATTCCTGCCAAATTTTTAAAGTGGCTTTGGTATAGGGGATTGAGTGGGGTTGTTTATGTTCCGAATGAGAGGGTACTAGGAATATAGATCTGATATTTTGCGATGCAAGGGTTTCCTCCACCTCTATCCATTGCTTGTCTGCTGATTGTCTAATTACGTCCACTATTCTAGTAAGTAATGCTGCTCTGTAGTATATCTTAATGTCTGGCGCCCCCATTCCTCCCAGATTTTTAGGAAGAGTTAGAGTGCAGTAGGATATACGTGTTTTTTTGCGATTCCATATATATGTTGAGAATAGAGAGTTTACATTAGAGAGGAAGGTAGAGGGTATTGATATGGGTAACATTTGGAACAGATAGTTGAACTTGGGCAAAATTAGGCTTTTCAGTATATTCTTCCTCCCCATCCACGAGAGGTATTTATCTTTCCAAGTCTTTATAAGAGCCGATGTGGACGCAAGTAGGGGGTGGACATTAAGTTTAAATAAGTCGGCATAGCTTCTGCCCAGTTTCAGTCCTAAGTAAGTAATGTGATGTTTGGGCCAAGCGAAGGGGTATAAGTTTTTTAATTTCCAGAGGGAGGGATTTGGATCTCCAGGGCTTCTGATTTGGAAATATTGATTTTAAAGTTGGATAGGGTGCTATACTTACCCATGAGGTTCATGAGAGCAGGTAGTCCCCTCAACGGGTTCGTCATGAGTACTAAGAGGTCATCCGCAAAGGCTGCTGTGTTAAAGTGGGACTTATTTATTTCGATGCCCTCTATGTCTCGATTATGCTGGATTGCCATTAAGAGAGGCTCCATTGCCATTACGAACAACAATGGGGAAAGCGGGCAGCCCTGTCTAGTTCCATTTTTAATGGAGAATGTTAATGAGTCGTTTATTTTAATATGTGCCGTGGGTTCACAATACATTGCCATTATGGAGGAAACGATTGTGGGAGGTAGTTGAGTTTTATAAAGCGTCTCTTCTAAATAGGTCTAGTTCACCCTGTCAAAAGCTTTTTCCGCGTCCGTTCCCAAAAGAACAAGAGGGATTTTGCGGGATTTGGCGTATTGAATAAGATGCAGTACTTTATGTGCATTATCCCTTCCCTCTCTACCCCCCACGAAGCCTGTTTGATTAATTGATATCAAGTTCGGCAGAAATTACGCTAATCTGCGAGCAATCATACTAGGCAGCAATTTCAAGTCTACTTTCAATAGAGAGATAGGCCTGTAGTTGCTGCACAGAGTCGGGTCCTTACCTTCCTTATGTATCAAAGAAATTCTGGTCTCAAGCATCTGATGAGGTAGTGGCTGGCCACCAAGAATGGCATTGCATAGTGTCAAAAGGTGTGGTAGTAGCAGAGAGGAGAAGGTCTTATAATAAAGGGCCATGAACCCATCAGGACCGGGGGCCTTACCCTTAGGACATCTTGACAGGGTGGACTGAAGCTCCTGGAGCGTAAAAGGTTTGAGTAGGTTTTGTTGGCACTTCTTCGAGAGGGTCGGGAGCCGGATCCCTTGTAAAAAAAAACCTTACTTCCGACCGTCTCTGGAGGATATCACGCTCTGTATCTTCTGAGAGTAAGTTGTAGAGTTGCGAGTAATATTCAAGAAACACTTTTTCGATATGTGATGGGTTTTTGAAGTCACTCCATTGTTATTTTTAATCGAATAGATTTGGGTACGAGTTTGTCGTTTGCGTAAGAAAGCGAGTAGAAATTTAGAGGCCTTATCCACATGTGCATATATTTTGTGTTTCCACGTTGTGTAGTGTTTTGCAGAGTTGGAATTTAGGAGATCTTTGAGCTGTTGTCTTTTAATTGTAAGGGAATTAAAGGTTGCTTGGTCTAGTGTTTTTTTGTATTGAAGCTCCAATTCCGCTATCTCATCATATAGTGTTTGGGTTTCTGTATGTCTCCTTCTATTATGAAAGGATGAGACAGAAATCAGTTCCCCCCTGATCACAGACTTGTGAACTTCCCACAGAGATTATATGGACATTCTCTCTGTTTGGTTTTGGGAAAAATATTGTTGTAACTTCTCAAGGAGTCACTTTTTAACGTCAGGGAGGGCCAAGATAGATTAATTTATTTGCCAAGATCGGCAGAGTGGGCGCTGTCTGGAAGTGGAGATCGTCGTTAGAACTATTGAGTGGTCAGAGTATATGTTAGGTATTATGGTAGATGCTATCAAGTCGGGAACGCTCTCCTTGCCCAGAACACATAGTCTAATCGATTATAAGATTTGTGCGGAATGGAATAGTAGGTATAGTCCTGCATGGAGGGATTCATGAACCTCCAAGATTCAACAAGCTGCATGGATCTCACACAGGTTTGGATCCTCGACAGATCTCTATGTGAGACGGCACTTTTTTGTTTGGTGGTGTCCAGAACAGACTCCATTGCTAGATTAAGATCACCCTCTATCAGGACTAGACCCTCTCCAAACCTCTCTACTTTTTTCATCGTAGCAGTCAACCACTTCAGTAGTTTTTTGTTTGGAGCGTAGAGGCTACCAAGTGTCATCAAGGAGCCATTAAGTAAGCCCTTGATCAGTATATATCTATCCAGTGGGTCTACAAGGGTCTCATGGGGCTGAAATTGAATATTTCTCCTGATAGCAATTGATACACCTCTTGAGCCCGTTTGGGTGGTAGTGGAGTGATACCACTTGTCATAGATCGATCTGTCGAAATTGGGGATTTTATTTGATTTAAAATGAGTCTCCTATATGAAGAGGATGTCTGCCCCTCGTTTTTTAAGAGCATGCAGTGTTGGGTGTCTGGTGCGAGGTGAATTAAGGCCATGTGCATTTAATGAAGATATCATGAGTACCTTATTAATTAACATTTCCGGATGTAAGAGATTGCATCGGTACTGGTATTTGGCAGTAGATGCCAGCTTGGGGTTATGGAGCTTTTGTAAACAAAGGGAATCCATATAAGATTGGGGGATTAATGGTGAGCAAGCAAAAATGACTCATGTAAAGTAAGTTCAGGTGGTGTCGTCTTGTCCTTTGGAAGAAGGGGATTTGGCTGCCTTCCGTTTGAAGCGCTGTGATCTCGGTGTCAGTGCTTGCTGCCATGGCGGTGGACTCGGAAGCAAATGCAGTAGCGTTGCTTAGTGAAAAGTTTCAAGGTCCGGGTATGAGTCCAAAACAATGTCAAGGGAGGTGCAGGCCACTTTAATATCTGCAGAGGTCCTGGCTACGATTTTTTTTAGCCCCAGTGGTGATATGTATGCCAAAGGGATAAAGCCAGCGGAATTTATGTCCCTTTTTAAGGACTGCATCTGTAAAAGGTTTCAGCAACCGTCTTTTTCTCAAAGTTATAGCTGAGAGGTCTTGGAAGAGCAATATTTTCGTGCCCTCATATATGATTTCCTGCTGCTCCCTGGCTTTGCGTAGGCTCAAGTCCTTCATTCGGTAGTCAAGGAAACGGCACAGCACATCACGGGGGGACTCTCCTTGCGCTGGTTTAGGGTAAAGTGTCCTGTGCACTCGAACAAACTCAATATCATGAGGGTCGTCTTCTCTTAGTAGAGCTGCAAATATCTCCAGTGCCGCCTTGCCTAAAGCTTCAAATGCCACTGTTTCAGGGAGGCCCTTAATTCGGATGTTATTGCTCTCTGTTCTTGTGGTCTTCGAGGGTGGCGTGGATCATATGGAGCTATTGCTCATGGGAGTTTAGGCAGTCTAATAGAGAGTTAGATTGTTGCATCATTGGCGTCTGAGTATTTTCTAATGATTCAATCCTGTGTCCCTGGAGGTTAAGATCTTGCTTGATTTCAGCCAGTTCTCTCCCTATGGGATCGAGGGCTTTAGCAAGGATATGTTTAATAAAGGACCTGGTAACAGTAGAATCTATTGCCGTGGCGCTAGTGTCGGATTCGCTCTCCATATCTGAGTCTGAGTCCTCTATGTATGGTAGGCCAGGTTGTTTGGTAGATTTTGGGGTCTCTGATGGATCACATTTCTTCCTTAGGAATTGGTCTACATCGGCCTGGGTAACAGACAGAGGTTTTGGGGGCACTTTTTGGGGCCTTATTAGTTGCTTTTCCCATGTTATATGTGGACTCCTGACAAATGAATCTATGATATACGACTTAGTCGCTCCCCCTGCTGGCAATGCGGTAGTTTAGCATGCCATGAATAGGAAAGAGGGTGAAGGGGTTAATCTGAGAAAAGGAGGAGGAGATCCTACTGATACTTTAGATGTTGTGCACCAGGCTAAATGGAGTTAATTGTAACCTGTCTCTAATACAGGTAGCTCTGAGGGCTGATGGTAGTACAGTCAATGTGTCCCTGGTTATCAAGTGCAGAGACTCCCTGCGGGTTATAGTCCATTTATGTCACTTGCCACCCGCTTATGCAAGCACCAGTATGCACTTTACAGAACTCAATTTGGGGTTCTGAATGTTCTGCCCCAGCGACCAGCACTGTATCGCTGCCTTGTGGCTCCTATTCTGTCAGACATCACTGTTATTAGGGTCGGGACGTCAGTGAGGAGGCCCGGCTCTTCTGGCTTCAATGGCGGCGGGTACTGGAAGTAAGCGCTCTTCTCCTACTATCCCGTGCTCCGGTAGTCCTCGCTACTCGGCGGGTGGACTTTCGGGTCTCGCTTGCGCCAGCTTCCGTCGGGATAGATCTCCAATGCAAAACAGGGTACGGGTCTCACTAAGAGCGGAGGCGCAAGCCGGCCTCCCGCTCCGCCCGTCACTATGGCGAACACATCACCGCAGCTATAGCAGGGCCTCAGTGTGGCCGCCGACAGGATTAAGCAGGATCCCGGTGAGCGGCGACCGTGGCAGGGAGGCGGTGTCGGTCACAACAGGAGAGAGTCCGCAGCAGAAGGACAGGCAGGCGGCATATCAGGCCCAAAATGGCAGAGGCTGGGGGCGCGTGAAGAACCCACCTGCAGAGTGCCAATGAGGGAGCAGTGGGCTTTCTTGTTGGAGTCTACTGGTTCTCTGGCGTTGTGCACAGTTGTTGGTGGAGGATCTATAGCAGATTGTTGGTGCTCCAAGTGTGGATGGCTTGGATGCTGCTGCTTTCACCAGGAGCTGTGTTTCATGTAGCCTCCTAGGTAAGCGGCCATCTTGGATCCCTGAACTTGACTCAGGGAGCAGACATCTTAACCAAAAAATTTTTAAACAAAGGCTATGACCACCAATTTCTCACAAAAACTAGGGACCATGTGAAAACAATGACACACGAAAATACTTCAAAAAAATTTCAACACAGGTACCCAAACATCTCAAAGTGAGATCAGCATACCAGTTATTACACCATATAATGCCAATACTAATCTATTTAGGAAAATTATTAAGAAACACTGGAGTTTTCTGGAAGGTGACAAGATCATCGGTGAAAAACTTCCAGATAACCCCCGCTTTATATATAAGAAAGCCTGTAATTTGGGCAACTTGATTGCTCCAACAGTCCAGAACCTTGCCCCCCAAAAAAGCGGCACCCTTTCCTATATGAAAGATATTTCTGTTTTTTACCCGTGTGGAAAGTGCAATGTATGTAAGAAAACATGTATGAAAAACAAAAAAACATAAAAAGAGAAGACATCATACATAAAATATCGGATTTTATTACATGCACAACTAAGGTGATAATTTATTGTATTGCCTGCCCCTGCAACAAGATGTACATAGGCAGAACAAAACGCCCCATGCACACTCGAATCAACGAACATCTACGTAACATTTCTAATAAATTTGATGAACAACCCTTATCAAAACACGTCGCTGAAAAACATGGGGGTTCTATACTGGACATCCAGATTACAGGTATTCAAAAAGTACCTAAACAATGGTGAAAGGGTGACTATCTGAAGCAAATGTCGAGAGTGGAAAGTAAATGGATTTTTATTTTTGACACCCTTAAACCTAAGGGTTTAAATTCCAAAATAGAGCTATATGCCTTTAACAATAGTGTTGAGACATACCTTCCGATATCGGGAAATATCGGATCGGATTGGATCGGACCGATACCCAAAAAGTATCGGATATCGCCGATTGCGATACCGGAAACTAATGCAAGTCAATGGGACACAAATATCGTAATAAAAATAAACCCTTTCTTTCCTTGTAGGTTAATTCTACATGAAGGAAAACAACTAAGAATGATGTAGAATGTATTACGCGAAAAGCCAGAAATTCAGCAGCGGCATACACCGGTACCCGACAATTTAGAACAGAAAGAATAGAACATCACACATAGATTAGATAGATAGAAACATATCAGTCACATATACATGAAGTACAGTGACAGTGTTGCTTACTGTACTTGTCATTTAGTGTAAAGGATTTATTTAAAAGATTAATAGTGTTTTCATGCACCGTCTCTTTAAAAAAGCCAGCCGGCAATTCAGCAGCGGTACCCGACAATTTAGAATAGAAAGAATAGAGAATCACACATAGATTAGATAGATAGAAACATGTCAGTCACATATATATGAAGTACAGTGATAGTGTTGATTACTGTACTTGTCATTTAGTGTTAAAATAAAGGATTTATTAAAAAAAAAAATTGGAGTGGGGTTCCCCGTAATTTTAGGCTCTAGTGGAGGTTAAGCAGACAGCTGGGGCAGATGTTTGAAGCCTGGGAAGGGGGTAATACCCACAGAGCTTCCCAGGCTACTAATATCAGCCCCCAGCTGAATACCTAGCCTTTACTAGCTATTAAAATGGGGGACCCCCCAAAAAATGACGTGGGGTCCCCCCTATTTTAATAGCTAGCAAAGGCTAGGCAGACAGCTGGGGGCTGATATTAATAGCCCAGGAGGGATGCCATGAATATTGGCCCCCTCCCAGGCTAGAAACACCAGCCGTCAGCCGCCCCAGAAATGGCGCATCCATAGGATGTGCCAATTCTGGCACTTAGCCTCGCTCTTCCCACTGCCCTGTAGCGGTGGCAGTGGGGTAATAGGGCTGAGGTTGATGTCAGCTTATAATGCCAGCTGACATCAAGCCCAGGTTAGTAATGGAGTGGCGTCTATAAGACACCCCCATTACTAACCCCATAGTCAAAGTTAAAAAAACCCACAAACACCCAGAATAAAGTCCTTTAATTGAAATAAAGACACAATTCTTTAATGTTCTAAATTAAACCATACTTACCATCACGCCCATTCCACCTGAAGCCAACGATCTCCTGCAATAAAAGTAAAATAATAAAGCAACATCATCCTTACCTTTCCAAGGTTCCCACGACGGCTCCAGCTCTGCTACATTCACATGACAGGCTGGATCGCAGCAGAACGCTGCCATCCAGCTTGCCATGCCGCACACACTGAGAAGCGCAGGCATGCTTGCGCTCCTCAGTGTCTGGCTGTGACAGCATAAAGATGAGCCGAGGTCATGTCCAATGAACTCAGCTTACCTCATGCACGTCACTGACAGCGTGGGAAAATTCTCCTGCACTCAGCGCTTCAGCGTGAGAATTTTCCCACGCTGTCAGTGACGTGCATGAGGTGAGTTCATGTCCAATGAACTCAGCTCACCTCATGCACGTCACTGACAGTGTGGGAGAATTCTCGCGCTGAAGCGCTGAGTGCAGGAGAATTTTCCCACGCTGTCAGTGACGTGCATGAGGTGAGCTGAGTTCATTGGACATGAACTCGGCTCATCTGGATGCCGTCACAGCCAGACACTGAGGAGCGCAAGCATGCCTGCGCTTCTCAGTGTCTGCGGCATGGCAAGCTGGATGGCAGCTTTCGGCTGCGATTCAGCCTGTCATGTCAATGTAGCAGAGCTGAAGCTGTCATGGGAACCATGTAAAGGTAAGGATGAGGTTGCTTTATTATTTTACTTTTATTGCAGCAGATCGTTGGCTTCAGCTGGAATGGGCGTGATGGTAAATATGGTTTAATTTAGAATATTAAAGAATTGTGTGTTTATTTCAATTAAAGGACTTTATTCTGGGTGTTTGTGTTTTTTTTAAACTTTGCCTATGGGGTTAGTAATGGAGGTGTCTTATAGACACCTCTCCATTACTAACCTGGGCTTGATGTCAGCTGGCATTATAAGCTGACATCAACCCCAGCCCTATTACCCCACTGCCACTACAGGGCAGTGGGAAGAGCGAGGCTAAGTGCCAGAATTGGCACATCCTATGGATGCGCCATTTCTGGGACGGCTGACGGCTGGTGTTTCTAGCCTGGGAGGGGGCCAATATTCATGGCACCCTTCCTCGGCTATTAATATCAGCCCCCAGCTGTCTGCCTAGCCTTTGCTAGCTATTAAAATAGGGGGACCCCACGTCATTTTTTGGAGGGATCCCCCATTTTAATAGCTAGTAAAGGCTAGGTATTCAGCTGGGGGCTGATATTAGTATCCTGGGAAGCTCCGTGGGTATTACCCCCTTCCCAGGCTTCAAACATCTGCCCCAGCCGTCTGCTTAACCTCCGCTAGAGCCTAAAATTACGGGGAACCCATTGCCAATTTTTTTTTAAATAAATCCTTTATTTTAACACTAAATGACAAGTACAGTAACCAACACTGTCATTGTACTTCTTACATATGTGACTGACATATTTCTATCTATCTATCTAATCTATGTGTGATGCTCTATTCTTTCTGTAGTAAATTGTCGGGTACCGGTGCTGAATTGCCGGCCGGCTTTTTTAAAGAGACAGGTGCATGAAAACACTATTATTTTTTTAATAAATCCTTTACACTGACAAGTACAGTAAGCAACACTGTCACTGTACTTCATATATATGTGGCTGACATGTTTCTATCTATCTAATCTATGTGTGATTCTCTATTCTTTCTATTCTAAATTGTCGGGTACCGCTGCTGAATTGCCGGCCGGCTTTTTTTAAGAGACGGTGCATGAAAACACTATTATTTTTTTAAATAAATCCTTTAACACTAAATGACAAGTACAGTAAGCTGAGCGCTGCCATCCAGCTTGTCATCCTTCAGAGACACTGCAGAGCGCAGGCATTATAGGAACTTCTGATTCCGGTATTCGATATTCTAAAAGAATCGTAACTCAGTATCGGAACTCCGATACCGCGAATATCGGTCGATACCCGATATTTCAGTATCGGAATGCTCAACACTATTTAACAATGACTGATTACCCCTGATTGAGCACCTGTCAAGGATAAAGAGAAAGAAGAAAAAAAAAAGGACCCTATACAGCCTTGGAACCAACTCTGAGGAAGGAATCCGTAGAATTCCGAAACGCGTCAGTTCCTGACCCTCCTGGGCTTCCGTACTGGTACCAGACACGTGACGTCACAAAGGTCCTTAACATCTGCCATGTGTACAGCGCAGGTCCTTGCGCACCACAGAACTAAGGCGCCTGGAAAAGCGGCACGGAGCAGCGGTTTCTGGCTGGGACCCTGCTCCTCCCTTCTCCCCACCAAGAACTTACCTCTGCCACAGGAGTAATCTCTCCTCTCTCCAGACCACGACGATCTGCAGACCTTGACCGCCTGACCACCACATTGGTGAAGTGCATATCCTGGACTAAGCACAGCTGTGCTTTTGTATGCACCAATGAGCTTTTCTACTCAGCATACCTTATACCTTACCCAGAGATAAACGGTTTTTTAACCTTGGGCGAACCCCTATACCATTTTTATAGGATTAACCCTGCGATGCCCTCTAGGCACATACTAACATTGGTTTTCTCATTATATATAAATATATATATATTTTTTGGGGGGGCGAACTCCTATACTATTATCTGTAGGATTAACCCCTGAATGCCCTTCAGGCACATACTAACATTTACCTTTTATCATCTGTTCTTTCCAAGGAGCTCTATTTTACAATGGTTGATTACCGCTAACCACAACAAGTACCATCTTTTTAAAAAATTAAAAAATAGGTACTATCCATACAACAGGTATTACCCCTATTCAGCTCACAAAATCCTAGCCTGAAGGGACATCTCCCCAGGTAATTACTTTGGTATATCTCAAGCGTCATATATTTACCAGCTACCACAATACAGGTACCGTTACCCCAAAATCTAAACTCCCCTCCTCCCCTCATTTTTTATTTTACCGCAATAATTACTGTATAAAACTCTGTAGAGATTGTCTTCAGTCAATTACCTCTATTCAACTGGTACGTGTCCTTTACCAGGCACGCCCTCCTCTCTATATCTCCCTGCACCCTGAGGAGGACCATAACCACAGAGGTATATCACCTATCCTCCAAGTCTGGTATATTCCTAATTCATCATTTAACCAGAGACCCTAAAAAAGCTAATCCAACTATCCACAGCTCCAGGGGAACTCCAACACTAAACTGGACCAAAAACTATCCTTCTACCACCAATTCAGGTAAATATACTCGCCATAAATTCGATAAATAAGAACCTAAATCCTAAACATCTACTTTGATTTTTAGAACAGAAGAGAATGCCAGGAGTGTGCAAAGCAGTCATCAAAAGGTGGCTACTTTGAAGAACCTAGAATATAAGACATATTTTCAGTTGTTTCACACTTTTTTCTTAAGTATATGATTCCACATGTGTTAATTGATAGTTTTGATGCCTTCAGTGTGAATGTACAATTTTCAAAGTCAGGAAATACAGAAAAATCTTTAAATGAGTGGGTGTGTCCAAACTTTTGGTCTGTACTGTATGTATTGCGTAAAGGAGAATAATACGATAATAATATTAATAATCCTTTACGTATGGATGTAGCATCCTCCATACATCGACCACCTGCAAAGACCAGAGCACAATTAGCAAAGCTTTTGGATGGTTTTGATTTGTGACTCCAGCCCAGGGACGCGTCTAAAGAAGGATCCAAGACAATATTAAAGTCTCCTCCAATGATGATAAGGTCCTCCGCAAAATGTTTTCATTTGTTTAAGTATTGACGGCATGTCTCACAATTAGGGAGATAGCAGTTTGCCAAAGTCAATATTTTGGAATAGATCGAGATCTTAACAAACACATACCTCCTCTCCGTGTCAGACAGTGTGTCTACAATAGTATGCGGCAGTGATCTGTGGCGGCCTATACTCAGCACCTTAGACTTCAAAACTGCATTTGTACTGTGATGCCAAGATGAATAATATCTGTTAGTAATCTGAGGAATATGATCGCCTCTAAAGTGGTTCTCTCGAAGAAAGATAAAATGTATGTGTTGTTCATGCATATGATAAAACACTTGAACTCTTTTCTCTGGAACATTAAAGAAGTTGTCCACTACTTTGACAATGATGCCCTATCCATAGGATAGGGTATCAATGTATGATCGGCCGGGGTCCCGCATGTAACACCCCCGCCGATCATCTGTCATCGGTGCCGGTGGCGGCTGCCGCCCGCCGGAAGTCCTTACCTGTGCTGCTTGGCCGTTCATCTGTAGTGTCCGCCACAGGGTACTGCACATCTGCCTTCCATTTAATTGAACGGGAGACGGATGTGCAGTTACAAGCGGCGCCCACTATAGCTTGACAGCCAAGCACCGTAGGCAAGGACTTCCGGCCGGCGGAAGCCGCTGCATACACAGATGACTGCTGATCGGCGGGGGTGCCGCGTGCGGGACCCCGGCCGATCATACATTTATGCCCTATCCTATGGATAGGGATTCAATGTCAAAGTAGAGGACAACCCAAGTCCTCTGACATTCAATGAACCAGTTTTAAGCAGTGCCTTATTATATGAAAAATAGGGGGAGGGGAGGAGAGAAAAATTTAAGAGCAAAGAGGAAGTATAGACGGTAGATAGTAATGTCTACCTCTCAGTGTCTAAGAAGTATAGATTATGAATATATCAAAACAGTAGGAAATTGTGAAACAAGCAGATCCCAATGCAAGTCCCTAACTGGGGGTTGTCTTTACAGGCGCAAGTCAAACTTTCAGTTCTAGGATTCCTATTAGGTGGAACCATGGAATATATAGCGAGCAAAGTAATACTATTACAGTAATATAATGTGAAGTCAACTTAAATGTCATTCTAAGATATGAACAGAGACATTCTATATAGTGGAAGAGTGGCACCTAATGCTCTATTTAGATATATCTAATTATATGCTTAAAGAAATAAGTAAGCATCTGCAAACTGTCTCTCATCAGGGAAGACAAGATTCATTTCAGGAGCTCATATGATTGGCAGGTTCCTTTCCCATCTGGCTGCATCACCATAAAGTTCCTGATCCATTGAACGCCTTCTGTGACGTGCTGGAACTCTCTGTGGCAATGGTGGAGCAGGTGGCCAATCAGATATATGGATTCTGGGAATGTCCAGGACATCACAGTCTTTCAAAGTATACAATGTTCCATTTTTTCGGACTTGCAGCTGGAAAGGGTACCACAGGAGTACAGCAGGCCATTTTTCCATAGAGCATCAAGTAGTGCTTTCAATACACTTCTTTTAGCAAGTGTCATTCAGGATAGATCTATGAGCAATTGTATGCGTTTTTCATTGAAATCACCAGGACCCAACTCCTCTGCTTTCCTCACAACGGCCTCTTTTACATTGAAAAAAATGTATGTGACAGATACTGTCCCTTGGACGCTCAGGATCTGGACCATGATTGCCTAATGTACGGTGCGCTCTGGCGATCTCCAGCTCCTTGTCAATAGAGTCACCAAGGATATTATTAAATAATGTCCATAGTGTTGGCATAATCGCTTGTGCATTGATGCTTTCAGGTATACCCATTATCCAGATATTATTGTGATTTTCTTGGTCATAAATCAAATTAAACAACTTGTTTATTTGCTGGCTGTGAAGATCCAGTTCTTGTTTATGAGCATTTTGATGGCCCACGACTTGTACGACATCAGCCAATAATCTCTGTACCTTGTCAGTAAGCTGTGACAGGATAGAAGTGAGGGGACGTATTTCAGTATTGTATGTGGTCTCCAGCCTCTGAATATATTGCTCCATATCTTCTTTAGTAGGGATAGACGCAATCTGATATACAAATAAGTTATGTTGTTCCCCATATCAGAATAACCTGTGGCTGGGGGGTAAATGTCCCTGTGAAGCAAGCACTGCTCAGCATGGGGGCTTTGGTGAGAGTACAGGGAGATTTGTGGAGCCGTTTTCTTGTGAGGCCTACATTAAGAGAGAAGTTGGTGCAGTACTTACAGACCTGAGCTGTCTGTCATCATGAGGGTTAAGACTGTTTCTTTTTCCACACTGAGGTGAGGCAGTAATAGCTCGGGAGCAGGAAGATAAGACCTTCCATAAGAAACACTGCATACCAGACATGCTGACAGAGGTGGAGGACCTCAGATTAACCTCTGATCTCTTCTTTCTTTGGCATATCGGACATCATGCTTGAGGCTGTAAATTGCTTAGAATTACCCAGGAACACAGTCTGAAGAGAGTGCTCTCAGTGTGTGCGTTCTCTCTATGCTATTTCCAGGCTATGGCCTTCCTGTTGATGTTCAATACGTCCAAAGGCGGCGTTGATTGGGAGCAGGATTGTGTGATTGTGAGTTCTCTGGTGCTTAACCAAATCTGATTTCTGGCCAAAATATTTTCCACATTCTGAACAGGAAAAAGGCTTCTCCACTGTGTGAGTTCTCTGGTGTATAACAACATCTGATTTCCGGTTAAAACATTTCCCACATTCTGAACAAGAAAATGGCTTCTCTCCTGTGTGGGTTGTTTGGTGGTTATCAAGGTGCACTTTCTGTTTAAAACATTTCCCACATTCTGAGCAAGAAAAAGGCTTCTCCCCTGTGTGAGTTCTCTGATGTCTGATTAAACTTGATTTATTTGTAAAACATTTCCCACATTCTGAACAAGAAATAGGCTTCTCTCCTGTGTGAGATCTCTGGTGGTTAACCAAATCTGATTTCTGTTTAAAACATTTCCCACATTCTGAACAGGAAAAAGGCTTCTCCCCTGTGTGAGTTCTCTGGTGATTAACTATATTTCTTTTCTGGTTAAAACATTTCCCACATTCCGAACAGGAAAAAGGCTTCTCCCCTGTGTGAGATCTCTGGTGGTTAACCAAATCTGATTTCTGTTTAAAACATTTCCCACATTCTGAACAGGAAAAAGGCTTCTCCCCTGTGTGAGTTCTCTGGTGGTTAACCAAATCTGTTTTCTGTTTAAAACATTTCAAACATTCTGAACAAGAAAATGGCTTCTCCCCTGTGTGGGTTCTCTGGTGGTTATCAAGATGCACTTTCTGTTTAAAACATTTCACACATTCTGAGCAAGAAAAAGGCTTCTCCCCTGTGTGAGTTCTCTGATGTCTGATTAAACTTGATTTATTTGTAAAACATTTCCCACATTCTGAACAATAAAAAGGCTTCTCCCCTGTGTGACTTCTCTGGTGATTAACAAGATTTATTTTCAGGTTAAAACATTTCCCACATTCTGAACAGGAAAAAGGCTTCTCCCCTGTGTGAGTTCTCTGGTGGTTAAGCAAATCTGATTTCTGTTTAAAACATTTCCCACATTCTGAACAGGAAAAAGGCTTCTCCCCTGTGTGAGTTCTCTGATGTCTGATTAAACTTGATTTATTTGTAAAACATTTCCCACATTCTGAACAAGAAAAAGGCTTCTCCCCTGTGTGACTTCTCTGGTGATTAACAAGATTTATTTTCAGGTTAAAACATTTCCCACATTCTGAACAGGAAAAAGGCTTCTCCCCTGTGTGACTTCTCTGGTGATTAACCAAATCTGATTTCTGTTTAAAACATTTCCCACATTCTGAACAGGAAAAAAGCTTCTCCTCTGTGTGAGTTCTCTGATGTCTGATTAAACTTGATTTATTTGTAAAACATTTCCCACATTCTGAACAAGAAAAAGGCTTCTCCCCTGTATGACTTCTCTGGTGATTAACAAGATTTATTTTCAGGTTAAAACATTTCCCACATTCTGAACAGGAAAAAGGCTTCTCCCCTGTGTGAGTTCTCTGGTGATTAACCAAATCTGATTTCTGTTTAAAACATTTCCCACATTCTGAACAAGAAAAAGGCTTCTCCCCTGTGTGACTTCTCTGGTGATTAACAAGATTTGTTTTCTGGTTAAAACATTTCCCACATTCTGAACAGGAAAAAGGCTTCTCCCCTGTGTGAGTTCTCTGGTGATTAACCAAATATGATTTCTGTTTAAAACATTTCCCACATTCTGAACAGGAAAAAGGCTTCTCCCCTGTGTGAGTTCTCTGGTGATTGACCAAATCTGATTTATGGCTAAAACATTTTACACATTCTGAACAAGAAAAAGGCTTCTCTCCTGTGTGAGTTCTCTGATGATTAACCAAAGCTGATTTCTGGATAAAACATTTTCCACATTCTGAACAGGAAAAATGCTTCTCCCCTGTGTGAGTCATCTGATGTCTGATAAAACTTGAATTATCTGTAAAACATTTTCCACATTCTGAACAGAAAAATGGCTTCTCTCCTGTGTGGGTTGTCTGGTGGATATCAAGATGCACTTTCTGTTTAAAACATTTCCCACATTCTGAGCAAGAAAAAGGCTTCTCCCCTATGTGAGTTCTCTGATGTCTGATTAAACTTGAATTATCTGTGAAACATTTTCCACATTCTGAACAAGAAAATGGCTTCTTCTGCTTGTGACTTCTCTGGTGATTAACAAGATTTGATTTCTGGTTAAAACATTTCCCAAATTTGAAACAAAGAAATCTATTCTCTGCTTTGCGAATGTTTTGATGTTTAACAAAAGACTTTTCAAGGGAAAAACTATTTCCATATTCTGAACATGAAAATGGCTTCTTTGCTTTAGGAGCAATTTGTTTTTTAATGATTATTTTGTGACTTTTATTTTCCTTAGTAGTCGGTAATGAATCAGAAGACAGGACCTGTTTCATAGGATCAGATGACAGATCTTTGCTGTGAAGGGATGATGGGATATCTGGAGTAATGGCATTCATTTCAATTGTATCCTGTGGGATCTCAAGATCATCTGATTTAAAAATTGAAGATGTCAGCTGTTCCTCTGATCTCCTGGTACAGTCATCTGTCAAGAATAAAACCAAGAAACAATCAACCTTACTAACACCAAATCAGATAACAAATGCATTAGCATTTTAGTGTTGCTTGGGTGTACTGGGGTGTCTGTTTATCTGGGGTGCACTTATATAGTGCTAGGCAGCCCTCCTGATCTAATAGTATGGGCAACATCACTAGTCACTCTCCACAAGGACAAACGTTACCCCTTAGACCTCAGTCCAGAGCCTCTCACCTAGCCAAATCAGTTCTCATACTTTGCACTGACGAGGGCCAACAGCCCGAAACACCAGGTCTGCAAATTGATATTCATATTGCACGACTCGTTAAAAGGTTGATTGTGACTTGTAGGATTGGTGCTACCAGTAGGTGGCGCTATAGAGTTCAAGTCCTCTTTTTCTCTGAAGAGGCAATTTGCATATTAAATTTCCCAGAAGAGCATTGCACGGCGAATAAGCCTCCTTACCTTGACGAGCCAGAGCTGGTAAGTCACTCTCCACAAGGAGAAACATTACCCCTTAGACCTCAGTCCAGAGCCTCTCATCCATCCAAATCAGTTCTCATACTTTGCACTGACGAGGGCCAACAGCCTGAAACACCGTGTCTGCAAATTGAGATTCTGATTTGGATTTTATCCTAAGTCATATTGCATGACTTGTTAAAGGATTGATTGTGACTTGAAGGATTGCTGCTTCCAATAGGTGGCGCTATAGAGTTCAAGTCCTCTTTTTCTCTGAAGAGGCAATTTGCATATAGGCTAAGCCAGACACTGTGCATCAAACCTGCCTGTGTGACTGGCGTCCTATGCAAGCTTCATCTGTGTGCATCTTTAATACTAGGCAACCATCCTCTCCATGAATTTTGTAGGTTTGTGAGTGGTTGCTCCATAAGTATTTTGCACCTGCCCTGCCCCCACCTTTATCATGGGGGTCTGTGGCATCCTGCTAGTGCATTTGTTATATGATTTGTGTTAGTAAGGCTATCTTTTTCTGTGATTTTTTTTTATTTTGCCCTATGTTAGCCGTCATTATTCACCAAGACAATGACAGTTCACAGTCTAATAGAAAACCTCATAGGATGAACCAGTAGAGCGTAGTGTTCAACTGTTTGTTCATTCTGCCTCCCTAATATGGAATAAAAAGCCACAAAACAATGTTATGTAGGTGAATAAAATACCAATAAAAACTTCTACTCATCTCACAAAAAACAAGTCCCCACTCAAGTCCATCATCTGTCAGTGGAAAAACAGAGGTTTCCACATTATTAGTGGCTCAAAGACTCTTGAAAAGCAACATGGCTTCCATAAACCAATCCAGCAATATCCGCTCTCCCAAAGTCAGATCTCCCCCTCACTTCTGAGCCTTGCAGTGCGCCCAAACCACATTCAGCATCCATGTATTTGGCATTACTATAGTGAGAAGAACCCACTTAATTGATGGTGTGTGTCTCCTGGAGCACAATCTGGGCACTATGTGTTGGGTAATGAAATTATATATTAGTAATTTTCACTCTCCATCATCCACTGCGTGCTAATTTCCAGAAAAACACTGTGGAGTCAAAATAGTCACTACTCCTATAGATTATTTCACTGAGGGTTATAATTTCCAAAATGGTGTCACTTTATGGGGATTTCTACTGTTCTGGTTTTCTGCAATTTGGTCACATTAGGGCTTCTGTAAATGGTGGGTCCCATCTCCTCTGGGATCTGCTCCTGTGACGTCTGCTTCTCTCACCAGGAGCCGCCTTATTCATTCTGCAGGCGGCGCTGGTGATGGAGGAGATGTCAGAACCAGAAGCTCTGGGTGGCGCAGGCTCTGTCCAGCCACTAAGATTAGGGTGCCTGGGACCTGTAGTACCATCCAGTCTGGCAGTATGGGTGTGTGCTGTCCAGCTGGAGTAATCTGCTCCCTGCTTCAGCCAACTGGAAAGCACCACACCCTACTAAAGCTGGAAGCATATTGCCGGAAGCTAAAACACAGCAAAATAGGGCAGCAGAGTTTACCTGCCCAGATCTTCATAACTAAATGCACTACCAGGGTGCAACAAACCCACATAAAGATAGTGCCTGAGGGGCCTGAGGAAAAGGCTGATGGATGGGAAAGTGATGTAACAGAATGGGAAGAGCATGGAGAATGAGCCTGCATGCATTTCTGACTCACATATGGTTTCTGGGAAAAAGTTTGTCGCAGTATTACGCCACTTTTACAGACACACAAGAACAACTACCAAACCTAACCTAAATTGCATTTAACAGGTCAAAAGGGTTAAGAAACAGATTTTCCTGCACAATCACTTGTATATAAGGTTAAATAAACCAAAGAAACCAAAAAATACCCCTTTTAGCCTTTTTTCACACATACTGCTGTGGCTTTTTTCGCTTTTTACAATTGGGAGGGTCCTGACTTATACATTTTGTAGGTCCCTCCGTCATACATCATTTTTAGTTCGCTATTCCCCAGCACTTTACAAGCACAGTTAGAAAGTACCAGTAGGTATGTTGATCTTTGACCTGAGAGGCCTCAGGTGGCTCTGTAACATGCGTTTTGGAGGGACAGCTGTTACTTAGACATTTGGGCGGTCCCTCCATCACTTACACTCAGATAGTGGAATAGACATTCAATAGCAGTTTACAATGTGCCCATTGTAGCGTTGGGCTTGACCTCCTCCTCCTCCACCACCATGTGATACTGCGGCCCTTAATTCAAATGTTCAGAGGGTCTGCAGTAAGCAGGAAAGCGGAGTTTTGTGAGAGCCCTCGTGTGGCCCTGTAACATACATTTTGAAGTGCCCTCCTCTAGAAATTTTGGAGGTTCCTCTTGTGTACATTTGAGAGTGCCCTCACTTATTCATATTGTAGGGCCCTCACTATTATTTAACTAATTTAAGTGCAGAGACTACAAAGAAAATGGCCAAGAGACATGGAGTACTAGAAGGTAGCAGTGAGTGTGGACTACGACCCTCAGGTCAGCCTACAGTTGCTGTCATGGCTATGCGTGCCAACGGTCCTGGTCGGATCAGTGGACTCATCATCGACCACCTCATCTTCTATTTCATCCTCCTTCCCAGTTGATATTGTAGGCTGACCTTATGGCAACTGTGTCTCATCATCATCAGCCTCCACCTCTGGAGACAAAAAATGACGTTCCCCCAAGTGGCTTTCTTCTGGTCGTAGGTCCTCAAATACTTGAGCATCAACACACGCCACCTCCTCTTGTCCCTCTTCAATGCTGCACGGTAATAGGCCAGAGCCAACCATAGGATAAGTACCAAACAGGTCCTCGGAGTGGCCAAGCTTGGGGTCATATGTCTTCTGTGACTGATAATGGCGGGAGGAAGGAGAACCAGCTTCAGGATTGGAAGGGCCAGCCTTCTGTGTATCCACAGTAGACTGTGTGGTCGTGGAAGTTTTGGTGCTGCTTGACAAATGCGTAGAGGCCTTGCCTGCTATCCAAGACAGAATCTGCTCTCGCTCTTCTGGCTTCCACACACGTTTACGTTCCAGACTGGGAACTTTTTCCAGGAACATAGTGGATGCATAAAGCTTCTTCTGACCTGACACAGACCACGTCCACGTCCCTTAACAACAGTTTTTTTTGGCATTTTTGGTTTTGTTGACAGATTTTCAGATGTTGATGGCACAAGCTAAAGTAGCTGTCACAGGCACAGCCAAAATAGTGAGTCAACCATGACTCAGCCCATAGGGCTAATTTTTACAAAACCTATGCAAATTGTGCAGTGGACAAACCAGGACAGTATTCCTACTCCAGCCTAACTACTATTTGTGATTGGTGGCCCTTGGGATGGTGACTTCCAAAATAGTGGTTAAAATGGCCTGGTGCGTGCATTGTAGGAGGCAGTAGGAAATGTATGGACTACTGCTTTGTGTAGGGCACTCAAAGATTTTTTAAGTGGACTAATATAGACAGAAGGCAGGCTGACACCCCAAAATAGCGGTTAAAATGGGCTGGTGCGTGCTTTTGTAGCAGGTTGTAGGAAATGTTTGGACTACTGCTTTGCGTAGGGCACCAAACGCCTTTTTAAGAGGACTAATGTGGACAGCAGAAGCCAGACTCTGACCCCTAAAACAGCAGGGAAAATAGACTGGTGCTAAAAAAAAAAGGCAGCACAAAATGCTACTTCTGTGTGTGCTGGAAAAATATTGCTTTGCCTCTGAAAAGAGCTGTTTTAAGATGGACACTGGAAGAACACTACCTAATTCCCTCCCTACTAGCTATTTTTGGTGGTATTATGGAGCTAGTGAGCGGCTCCTTTAAACACAGAACTATAGTATACACGGCAGGTAGCCCTTAAAGGGCGTTTGTTTTATCAAGAGGCCTAAACACTCTCCCTAGCAGCCCAGCGATCTCTCCGTAGGCTATTACAACGCAGGCTCCAGATGCAATGTGCACAAAATGGCGGCGGCAGGGCTTAAATAGACCCTATGATGCTGGGCGGCCAGCCAATCACAGTAATGCCACAACCAAGATGTCTGCGGCATTACTGTGATTAGTTAAGAAGCCCAGAATGTTAAGTGGCTGCAAAGAAGGCGCCAAAACTGCAGGGCGGGACATCCGAATATAGCGAGGCGAGTACACAAATACTCGCAATATAACAAGTAACCCGAATACCGTACTATCCGTGCGAATAGCAAATAGTAACGAATACCCTCGCTCATCACTAGTGGTTACTACTCACCTGGGTGGTCAAAAGTAGGAATCTCCTCTTTACACCACTCATCACCCCTCAGATAAGCCTCTGTAGTATTAATATGGGTCAGATCTTCACCCTGAAACAAATATTGTAAAAGTCACAAACAGATGAGAAATCACATCTATGAGCAGCTCTAATCCTGCCATCTCCACCGTTCTCATTACACAAGTATAAAACACATACTGAACACAAGACCTTCACAGCCATCTACACATCATAGGGGAGATCTCATGATACCTCTCCATCTACCTGATGATCCTGAGGAGCATTGGGATCTTCTTGTTTACAGTGATGTTGAAGAAGAGGATGGGAACATCTGTCTGGTGTTGCCCTCTTACTGGATAGATCTGGAGGAAACACATGCAGGGACTGAATTCATTCTTTACATACAGATAATTATAGGCCGTGTGTATTTAGTCCTGTCTATTACTTGGTGATGTGAGGGGCTGGGGAACCTCCATCATGACGTCTTTGTACAAATCTTTATGTCCTTCTAAATACTCCCACTCCTCCATGGAGAAATAGACAGCGACATCTTGACATCTTATAGGAACCTGACACATACAATGATAAGGTCATCTCCCCGATCCTTTCATAGTGTTACTGTATAATGTCCCAGTATTCCCAGCAGTGTCACCTCTCCAGTCAGCAGCTCAATCATCTTGTAGGTGAGTTCTAGGATCTTCTGGTCATTGATCTTCTCATGTATCAGGGGGTGAGATGGAGGCCCGGTGATTGGGCTCTGGGGTCTTTCCCATCCCTCAGAAACAGGGTCCTGACAGCGCTCACTAGAGGTTTTCTTCACTACTGTGTAATCCTGGTTATGGAGAGACACATTAATAAATCTCCCTCCAGACATTTCCAGAGTCCTCACCTCTCCAGTTCTGTCCATCTGTTATTCCCATAGATAAGAATGATGTAATGTGACGCCATCAGAATGATGTAATGTGACGCCATCAGAATCTCTCACCTCTCCAGTAAGCCGGAAGAGGATCTCTAGGGTGAGGCGTAATATCTTCTCTGCCATCTTGTCTCTGTCCATATCCATCTTTGATGGGTCCATAAGGAAAATTCTCTTAAATAGAAGATCTTCACTGAGAGGATCCGATATTGTAGGGACCTGAATGAGAAGATGATGAGCCTATGTAACATAAAAATCCTGTGTAATAATACAATTACTGGATATAATAAGGGGAAACATATGAGGAGATATATTACAGTATTTAGTTTTCTTCTTTACATCTACTAATAAAACCTATATATTTTAGGCCACAGACAACAAGAAGTTTCTTCCTTGGAGTCTGCAGCTGAACACGTTTCTCAAAGACTTATCTTCCATAAAGCTAATTCTCGTCTCATTTACTGACACTGGAATCGGCATTAGCAATACTGCAGGAGATATTTTCATGTGACATGAGAAATAACTACTTCATGAATAGGACGACATCTTCATCTTCTACTACGGCTCTAGAAACATATTTGGCTAGAGTGCTTCACTGACTACATCTCCACCGGTCGTCTATATGAATGTTTCCCGTCTTCCCCGGACTGTAATCTTCTATCACGTTAGATCTCATGTCTGATTCACACACAGAAGTTTGAGGCTTTCACACATGGTAAGGTTTTTAATATTATACAGAGTAGGACTATCCCGAAGGAGTTCACCTTGCCATGGTGGGATAGCTTTCATGCTATTTTTGATCCAAAACAGTGTTGCTAAGAACCCTATTTTATTTAAATGTACTTTGGCTTTTTATTTATTTATTTACAGCATGGTTTATGATCATTTTTCTTTATAATTTTTTTCTGATTTATGGCCATAGTAAACATGCGCCTATGTGCTGCATGGATACCAACTTAAACCAAGCTTAAAATCTGTGTTTTTTCACGGGCACCATAGTGGCCCTGTGGGCTGCTGCTATGGATGATACACCCCTAACTATCCAACTATCATATGGTAAAAATATCGTAGGTCCTGGATTCATTAGTATCTGCACCAAGAATGGGGCTAAGTAAGTATTTATTAAAGGGAATCCACTCCACCGACTACCCCATAGCTGATTAAAGGGAATCTGTCACTCGCTGGGACTTATCTAACCTCTAATATGGGCATACAGGTGATAGAAATGTGAATATATGCTTACCTGTATGCCTCATATTAGAGGTCTGTTTGCTGTGAAAAGGCTTTTTATTCAGTGAAGATTCCGATGCTTGCGGGCCGGTGGACAGGAAGAAATGCCCTGTGACGTGCAGTCACCATGTCCAGGTCCCGCGCACTTCACTTTTTACGGAAGGCGCAGTTGTACTGTGTATTATGCAGTCATATGCAGGGATCTTGTGCACTGGCGAATCACGGCAACTTCCCGGCGCCTGGGCTCAAGATCCCTTCAGTACTATAACTGCATAGTACACAGTACAAGTTCATCACTACCGTAAAAAGCACGCAGTCGCGGGATCTGGACATGGTGACTGCACGTCACAGGGCACTGTGATGTGCAGGGGAGGTGGGAAATATTTTAATTAACACAGTAGGTGGGGATTTCTTCCCTTCCCCCAGCCAGCAAGCATTGGAATCTTCACTGAATAATAAAAAGCCATTTCACAGCAAACAGACCTCTAACATGAGGCATAGATATATAGATTCACATTTATATCACCTGCATGCCAATATTAGAGGTCAGATAAGTCCCAGGGGGCGATAGATTCCCTTTAATCAGCCGTGGGGTAATCATAAAACCAGATATGTATCAAGGCATTGTAAGGGGGCTAATGGTTGCGTAGTCGATGGGAGGTATGTGTCACAGAGATGGATGGTCTCTGTGATGTAACCCGGATTGTTTCTCTAGGGCACATAAGCACTAAGAGGATTGTTTGGTGCACCTGGGAGCCGGGTTACGGGTAGCTAGGAGAGAATGGGCAGGTCCAGCTACCCACATACCTCACCTCTGGGTGTGGTTAACAGCCTATAAAATGAAGGCTGTTGTTTGGCACATGGTCTGTGTGTTTGGAGGGAGAAGGCCTCCTGTGTATGTTTGTCTTCAGACCAAACCAGGACACTGGACACTACCCCAGCTTGTGTGCCACACAGGCCTGACTGAGCAGAGACCTGCTAAGGACATTTACTTTGTTTGCCTGATCTAAAGGCTATTTGCTTTTCTGTTTGGCTTCTGGGTTTATGAAGCAATAAACCCACATGATACTTTTCAAGGAATATGCCTCATGTTATCCTCCCGTCGCATCCAAGTGAGTAAACCCCCTACAATATCTATAAAGGAAAGGGTATGATACTCAGAGAATGTTTCAATAATCCACCTCAAAGCATTTCCCCAACAGGTTCATCAGGAGACTTGATTCAGGGATGTTAATTCATGATGTTCAGCATAGTGTGCCTAATAGCCAGGTGTCCATGTATAAATATCCCAATTCATCCAAAACCCCTCCCAGACTAGGAGACCCATTCCCATTCCTAGAGGTGAATTGTCACAGGATATACAGAATGGAGTCTTTCTACAATAATGTACTGCACCTACGCTACTTCTCATGAGCTAGAGGTTCGATAATGTCCATCCCCTAGTGTGCATGTCCAGAAGTGACATGCTTTACACTGAAACGCCAGATAAACTGATTGCCGCCGCGCCACTCGTACCTGTGACTGCGCATGCCCGTAGTTATCATTCCACACTGGAGCGCATCTAGGATCATTGTCACATGCCCAGATGTCTACGTTCCATGCCGGAGTGCATATGGTATTGGATTGCATTCCACCAAATGAAAAATCCTCTCTCTGAGATCAGCGTCATGGGAGACTAAAAACAAGTATTGCACATCCTCCCATCATGTAATAGGCATGTAGATCTACTTTATCACTACAAAAAATATGGAATGGTGGCCCACAGTAAATTCCTAAATGGTTATATTTGACCCCTTTTGCATAATTAGAGATACACAAGGATCACCACACTTGCTAGTTACTTAATAGTATAAGTGGAAATAATTCTGATATAGAAGCTCAGATATCTCAATGAAGTACAACAATATGTGAACCTCATTCACAGGAAACTGGGTAGCAATGGTTAGAGTATAAAATCCAAAAATGTAATCCAGAATGGGGCTGTATTCATACAAAACAGGGATAGGAAATTTACTCATTGAGTCCCTTAGTTGTTTATGAATCAAGTCTGGAAATCCACTTACCGTATTTTTCGGACTATAAGACACACTTTTTCCCTCCAAAATTTTGCGTCTTATGTTGGAGGTGTGTGTATTTGTATATATATATATATATATATATATATATATATATATATATATATAGGGTGTGGGGGGAGTGGTACGCATGTGAATCCGCATGTATTCCGCATGTATTCCGCATGTATTCTGCAGGAAAAACGCATGTACAATCCGCATGCGTTTTTTCTGCCAGGGAGATGCAGAAATTTTCTGCTTCATTTCTGCATCGTGGGCACATAGCCTGAAAGATGTGTTCACTGTGGTGTCATATTGCAAACAAACGCTTACTAAGCTGTCAAAGCAGGTTACTGGTGTGCAAGCAGAAATTACTAATATTAAAGCTGCCATGCAGAAAGCCGATGTCCACACAGGAGAGGTGGAGGAAAGAGTGAGCACGGCTGAAGACACTATAATATCTGTGCAAGCTGCTCAAAAAAAGCAGGACAAGCTGTTAACTGATGTTATTGCTAAAAATGACGACTTGGAAAACAGGTCGAGACATAATAATGTCAGGATAGTGGGGGTCCCGGAAAAAGCAGAAGGATCAAACCGTACAGAATTTTTTAAGAATTGGCTGTTGGAAAAATTTGGAGCTGATAAACTGTCAAAGGTCTTTGTTGTAGAGCGAGCTCATAGAGTCCCACTGAGACCCCAGCCTCCAGGAACAGCCCCCCGAGCCATGCTTGCTTCTGTAATAAGACAGACGTGGTAAAGGGATTTCGGTATGGAATGGTTGAGGAGAAGACAGCGCTGTACGCAGATGATATTTTATTATTCTTACAGGACCCTCAGGCATCATTACATGGTGCAATAGCTATCATCACTAGATTTGGTCTGTTATCTGGGTTACAAATTAATTGGGATAAATCTCATATTATGGAAATAGATACTTTGGATGGCTTAGATGTTGAACACGTAGAACGTACACAACTTAGATTAGTACGAGAGTTTAAATATCTTGGAATTACAATAACACTACCAGTAAAGGAGTACCTTCAGTTGAATGTATACCCAATAATTGGGAAATTAAAAGATAAAGCATCTACATGGAGCAAAATGCGCCTCTCGGTGGTGAGACGCACCATTCTTCTTAAAATGGTGATGATGCCAAAATTGCTATATGTTTTACATAACTCCCCTGTGTGGATCCCTCGGTCGGTGTTCCAGCGTATTAATTCAATATTTAGGGATCTGGTTTGGAGTGGAGGAAAACCCAGAATTAAGCTGGAGACTCTCCAGAGGCCGAAAGAAGAGTGGGGTCTCGCCTTACCAAACCCATGGATATACTTTTTGGCAGCACAGTCCCAACATACTAGAGGGTGGGCGCTCAGGGCGGTGAAAGGGACTATTCTGGCGGTTTTGGAAGCTCATCTTAAAAAAAGTCCATTGGTGGTGGGCCTAGAGTCGGGATTTTTTGGGAAGAAAGGCAGGTCATACCCGACCTGTGGCCTAGTCCATAAACTGTGGACGAGGGTGAAGAGGATTAGAGGCATAGTGGGAATGTCTATGTATACTCCTATTTGGGATAACGAAAACTTAGGTGAATTTTATAAAATAGGAGAGCTGAGAGGATGGGTGGCAAGGGATATACAATACATCTACCAACTGATGGATAATCAAAACATTAAAACCTTAGAGATGCTGAAAGAGGAATTTCATTTATTAGACAGACACAGCTATCAGTATACACAGGTTAAGCATGCGTTTATTAAGCAAAAGAAAATTAGGAACCTGTCTGTTCAAAAAGATATTGTTATTGACTATATTTGTATGGGGGGGATGTACAGCGGGCGTCATATCTAAGGTGTATGCTGATCTGCTTCACACCTTTCTATTGAAATACCCTGTTTTGGCGAGGGAAAGGTGGGAAGCTTATGTTGGTGCCATTGAAGATGACAGGTGGGAATCCATTTTGGAATATATCCCTAGGTTGTCTCTAAATGAACCTGCCAGAATGTCCCAACTACTTCTTGTACATAGAGCATATAGATCACCCGATTTTTTGTTCAGGATAGGGGTATGGGACAATTCGGAATACCCGAGATGTGGGTCAGAAACTGCTGATATACTACATGTTATGTGGAGCTGCCCAAAGCTTGCAAGCTATTGGTCTGAAGTAGTTGGCCTAATTGAAGGGTGTTGTCACTGTATAATTCCTAGACATCCAGTGGTTTGCTTGCTGGGATATGTAGAGGAACTTGTGGGGAATGAGGTCGCAAAATTGGCAATTGCCAGACTCTTATATGCAGCTAGGAAAGTAATAGCTAGATATTGGATGCGAATGGAACCTCCCTCTAGACAGGATTACATAAGGCAGGTGGATTATGTGGTACGGATGGAGGAAAAAATTTATTTAAAAAGGAAAAACGCCAAACTCAGTGACAACTTATGGGCACCATGGAAGGTGTGTTAATGTTAATGCTTTTGGAGGAAAGAATCCGATGATTAAATTACATCCTAAATTACATTGTAATGATTATAAGACATTGGAAAATATTTTATATAATGATAAAGGTTTGTTGTAGTCCGTAAAAGGGGAGGGGGGGTGGGTGAGGGGTTCTTTTCGATAATAAGAAAATGGGAAATTATTGTATTGAAGATGTATTTTGTTATTCTATCTTTGAATGAATAAAAATGTATCTGATCAAAAAAAAAACAAGTGATTTTCTAATTTGTCAGTACATTCTACGTACGCTGTCATTTGACTTTGTAGTTTACAGATCTGGGCAGGTAACAGTCAGCGTCTCCTAATCCCAGGGTGTAGGTGGATCCTCCAGGTTGTAAGTTCTATAGAAAAGGGCTTTCACAATTTCCCAAAGTAATTTGAACATTTTCGGACGGAGGAGAATGTTGTGGTCTAGTGGTAAAATGGTCATCACACGATTGTGATACAGCCGGACTACACCACCGATAAAGCAGCCACAGCCGGTGACTGAGAAGAATCTGTGACTTCTCTGCATTTAGTGGTTACTACTCACCTGGGTAGTCATATGTAGGAATCTCCTCTTTACACCGCTCATCACCCCTCACATATGTCTCTGTAGTATTAACCCCTTTGCAACCCATGCTGTATTAGTACGCACAAATTGCATCCCCCCGTTCAGTGAGGGCTGCTGCACTGAGCCCGCACTGAACCGAGCACATGTCAGCTGATTCTTACAGCTGACATGTGCCCACAACAGCCGCGGGTGGAATCGCGATCCACCCGCGGCTGTTAACCCCTTAACAACATCTGACGTACTAATATGCGTCTGTGCCCTGGGACTTAAGACCCAGACCCGTATTAGTACATCATGGCGATCGCGCGAGCACACAGGCTGTGCGGAAGCGATCGCCGCCGGGTGTCAGCTGATTGTCACAGCTGACACCCGGTACTATGTGCAGGGAGCGGTCCTGCACCGCTCCCAGCACATTAACCCCCGCTATGCTGCGATCGAAATCGATCGCGGCATTGTGGGGGCAAGGGGAGGTGATCGGCGATACTCACCTCCTCTTCCGGCTTCCAGCGCAGTCTGCAAAGGCTTCCCGGGTGTTGCCATGACGACCCGATGTCGTCATGACAACATCCGGGTCACCAGAGAGCAGGAAGATTGCTTGGACATGCGCAGTGCATCTCCAAGCAATCTTCACATTGTGCACCGCTGACAGCCTACATGGCATAGGGATGATGCTCCATTCCTGTGCCATGCAGGCGATCAGAAAAAAAAAGTGAAAGTCCCAGAGTGGGACAAAGTAATAAAGTGTATAAAGTGTGTGAAATTGGGAAAAAAAAAAAAAACATTTGCAAAAATATAAAAAAAAAATTAAAAAAATAATCCACCAAAAATAAAAATATAATGTACCCATCAATAAATATTATTATAAAAAAAAAAAAAAAAAAAAACAATAAAAGTACACATATTTGGTATCGCCGCGTCCGGAACAACCTGACCTATAAAACTGTCCCACTAGTTAACCCCTTCAGTGAACACGGTAAAAAAAAATTAAAAAAAACGAAGCAAAAAACAATGCTTTATCACCATACCGCCAAACAAAAAGTGGAATAACACGCGATCAAAAAGACGCATATAAATAAAAATGGTACCGCTGAAAACGTCATCTCATCCCGCAAAAAACAAGCTGCCATACAGATCCATCAGCCGAAAATAAAAAAGTTATAGCTCTCAGAATAAAGCGATGCTAAAAAATATTTTTTTCTATAAAATAGCTTTGTGTATAAGCGCCAAAACATAGAAAAATTATACAAATGTGGTACCGCTGTAAACGTACTGACCCGAAGAATAAAGCTGCCTTATCAATTTTACCACAAGCAGAACAGAATAATAAAAAAAAAAAAAACAATTCCTGAATTGTTGGTTTTTGTTTATTCTGCCTCCCAAAAATCGGAATAGAAAGCGATCAAAAAATGTCACGTGCCTGAAAATGGTACCAATAACAACGTCAAGTCATCCCGCGAAAAACGAGCCGTCACATGACTGTCTGCCAAAATCTGGAAAAATTATAGCTCTCAAAATATGGCGATGCAAAAACTAGATTTTACAAAAAATGTGTCTTTTAGTGTGTGACAGCTGTCAGTCATAAAAACCCCATATGATTCTGGCATTGCTGTAATCACACCAACCCGAAGAATAAAGTCGTCTAATCACTTATACCGCACAAGGAACGGCGCCAAAAATAAACTCTTGGGTTAGGATTGGGCTAGGGCTGGGTTTGGGGCTAGGGTTGTGCTGGGGCTAGGGTTGTGCTAGGGCTAGGGTTGTGCTAGGGCTAGGGTTGCGCTATGGTTAGGGTTGTGCTAGGGTTAGGGCTGGGGTTGGGATTTTTTTCAAAAGTAAGGAAAAAAGATGACGATATGGCGACTAGTGTTAAGAGCAAGTGCTCGCTACTTGAGTTTGCATCGGGTGCTCTGGTATGCATTGAGTATCGTGGGTATTTGAGTGACATGCTCGAGTCTCTGCCCCATATGCTTCGCGGCCAAAAAACTTTACGGGGATTGCCTGCCATGCATGAGCGATCCCCGCATGTTTTTTTTTGGGTGTCTAATAACCGTGAAACATGCGGAGCAGGGACTCGAGCATGTCACTCGAGCACACGCTGTACATGGTGCATACCTGAGTACCCGATGCAAACTCAAGTAGTGAGCACTTGCGCTCAAGAATAATGACAACTTATTCAATATGATGACCTAATGTAAACAAATTCTGTGCCGTACCTCTGGGTTCAAAATGTTCACTATACACCTTAATAAAATCCTTGAGGGGTATAGTTTCCAAAATGGGGACACTTGTAGGGGAGCTCCACTTTTTAGGCACATCACGGGCTCTCCAAACGCGACATGGTGTCCGCTAACAAATTGAATGGAAAATCGGCTCAAATTGTTAGCGGATGCCATGTTGCGTTTGGAGAGCCCCTGTGTGCCCAAACATTGGAGCTCCCCCACAAGTGACCCCATTTTGTAAACTAGACCCCCCAAGGCACCTATCTAGATGCATAGTGAGCACTTGGAACCCCCAGGTGCTTCACAAATTGATTCGTAAAAATGAAAAAGTGAAAAAAAAAACACTTTTTCATTTTTATGAATCAATTTGTGAAGCACCTGGGGTTCCAAGTGCTCACTATGAATCTAGATAGGTGCCTTGGGGGGTCTAGTTTCCAAAATGGGGTCACTTGTGGGGGAGCTCCAATGTTTGGGCACACAAGGACTCTCCAAATGCAACATGATATCCGCTAACAAATTGTCGGCTCAAATTGTTAGCGGACACCATGTTGCGTTTGGCGAGCCCCTGTGTGCCCAAACTTTGGAGCTCCCCCACAAGTGACCCCATTTTGGAAACTAGACCCCCCAAGGCACCTATCTAGATTCATAGTGAGCACTTGGAACCCCAGGTGCTTTACAAATTGATTCATAAAAATGAAAAAGTGTTTTTTTTTTCACTTTTTCATTTTTACGAATCAATTTGTGAAGCACCTGGGGGTTCCAAGTGCTCACTATGCATCTAGAAAGGTGCCTTGGGGGGTCTAGTTTCCAAAATGGGGTCACTTGTGGCGGAGCTCCAAAGTTTGGGCACAGAGGGGCTCTCCAAACGCAATGTGGTGTCCGCTAACAATTTGAGCCGATTTTCCATTCAATTTGCTAGCGGATATCATGTTGCATTTGGAGAGTCCCTGTGTGCCCAAACATTGGAGCTCTCCCACAAGTGACCCCATTTTGGAAACTAGACCCCCCAAGGCACCACTAGATTCATAGTGAGCATTTGGAACCCCAGGTGCTTCACAAATTGATTCATAAAAATGAAAAAGTGTTTTTTTTTTCACTTTTTCATTTTTACGAATCAATTTGTGAAGCACCTGGGCGTTTCAAGTGCTCACTATGCATCTAGAAAGGTGCCTTGGGGGGTCTAGTTTCCAAAATGGGGTCACTTGTGGGGGAGCTCCAAAGTTTGGGCACACATGGGCTCTCCAAACACAACATGGCGTCCGCTAATTATTCAAGCAAATTTTACAATCAAAAGTCAAATGGCGCTCCTTCCCTTCCGAGCCCTGCTGTGCGCCCAGTGTTTTTCCCCCAAATATTGGGTATCTGCGTGCCCAGGGGAAATTGCACAACAAATTTTGGGGTCCATTTTTTCTTGTTACCCCTGTGAAAATAAAAAAAATTGGGTCTAAAGTAACGTTTTTGTGAAAAAAGTCAAATGTTCATTTTTTTCTTCCACATTCAAAAAATTCCTGTGAAGCACCTGAAGGGTTAATAAAGTTCTTGAATGTGGTTTTGAGCACCTTGAGGGGTGCAGTTTTTAGAATGGCGTCACTTTTTGGTATTTTCTGTCATAAAGACCTCTCAAAGTGACTTCAAATGTGATGTGGTCCCTAAAAAAATGGTTTTGTAAATTTTGTTGGAAAAATGAGAAATCGCTGGTCAACTTTTAACCCTTATAGCTCCCTAACAAAAAAAATTTTGGTTCCAAAATTGTGCTGATGTAAAGTAGACATGTGGGAAATGTTATTTATTAACTCTTTTGTGTGACATATCGCTCTGATTTCAGGGCTTAAAAATTCAAATTTTGAAAATTGCAAAATTTTCAAAATTTTCGCCAAATTTCCGTTTTTTTCACAAATAAACGCAAGTGATATCGAAGAAATTTTTTCACAATCATGAAGTACAATATGTCACGAAAAAACAATCTCAGAATCTGGGGGATCCGTTGAAGCGTTGCAGAGTAATTACCTCATAAAGTGACAGTGGTCAGAATTGTAAAAATTGGCCTGGTCATTAACGTGCAAACCACCCTCGGGGCTTAAGGGGTTAACATGTTAAATGCCGCTGTCAAATGCCGCTGTCGGAGATTAACGCGCGCTTCCGGGAAGTTCGTCCTAAGCCCCGCCCATCGGCGACCCCGTCACGTGATCGCGGGTCACCGATGGGTGGGCATGACAACCCAGGGTCTGCAGCAGACGTCTGTGGTTGTCATGAGCTGGTCGCTATGAGCGCCACCTAGTGGTCGGCGCTCATAACACAGGACCAATTCTGCTATATGCAGGGGATTTCTTGATCCCTGTATGTAGCAGAGGCGATCGGATAGTTGCTGCTTCTAGTCTCCTATGGAGACTATTGAAGCAAGCAAAAAGTGAAAAAAAAAAAGTTTTTAAAAATATAAAAAAAATTTAAAAAATATAAAAGTTTAAATCACCCCCCTTTCAAAATAAAATATAAAAAAAAAACCTACATAGACATATTTGGTATCGCCGGGTTCAGAATCGGCCGATCTATCAATATAAAAAAAGAATTAATCCGATCGGTAAACGGCGTAACGAGAAAAAAATTTGAAATGCCAGAATTACGTTTTTTTGGTCGCCGCAACATTGCAATAAAATGCAATAACGGGCGATCAAAACATCGGATCTACCCCAAAATGTTATCAATAAAAACATCAGCCCGGCGCGCAAAAAATAAGCCCTCACCCAGCCCCAGATCCCGAAAAATGGAGACGCTACAGGTCTTAGAATATGGCGCTATTTTTTTTTTTTACCAAATTTTGGAATTTTTTTTCACCACTTAAATATAAAAGAACCTATACATCTTTGGTGTCTATGAACTCATAATGACCTGTAGAATAAGAAGGGCAGGTCAGTTTTAGCATTCAGTGAACGTGGTAAAAAAAATAAATAAAAAACAACTGTGGTATTGCACTTTTTTTGCAATTTTACCGCACTTGGAATTTTTTTCACATTTTCCCGTACATGCTATGGTAAAACTAGTAACGGCGTTGAAAAGTACAACTCGTCCCGCAAAAAATAAGCCCTCACATGGCCATATTGACCAAAAAATAAAAACGCTATGGCTCTGGGAACAAGGGGAGCAAAAAACGAAAAAGCAAAAACAGAAAATGCTCTGGTCCTTAAGGGGTTAATATGGGTCAGATCTTCACCCTGAAACAAATATTGTAACAGTCACAGACAGATGGAGAAGTCACATCTATGATCAGCTCTAATCCTGCCATCTCCTCCGATCTCATTACACAAGTATAAAACATATAATACTGGTGGATAAAACAAGACTGAACACAAGACCTTCACAGCCATCTACACATCATAGGGGAGATCTCATGACACCTTCTCTCCATCTACCTGATGATCCTGAGGAACATTGGGGTCTTCTTGTTCACAGTCCTGTGGAAGAAGAGGACGGGGACATCTCTCTGGTGTTGTCCTCTTACTGGATAGATCTGGAGGAAACACATAAGGGACTGAATTCATTCTTTACATACAGATAATTATAGGCCGTGTGTATTTAGTTCTGTCTATTACCTGGTGATGTGAGGGGCTGGGGAACCTCCATCATGACGTCCTTGTACAGATCTTTGTGTCCTTCTAAATACTCCCACTCCCCCATGGAGAAATAGACAGCGACATCCTGACATCTTATAGGAACCTGACACATACAATGATACCATCATTTCCCCCAATCACTTCATAGCATTACTGTATAATGTCCCATGATTCCCAGCAGTGTCACCTCTCCAGTCAGCAGCTCAATCATCTTGTAGATGAGTTCTAGGATCTTCTGGTCATTGATGTCCTCATGTATCAGGTGGTGAGGTGGAGGCCTCGTGATTGGGCTCAGGGGTCTTCCCCATTCCTCAGACACAGGGTCCTGACAGCGCTCACTAGAGGTCTTCTTCACTACTGTGTAATCCTGGTTATGGAGAGACACATTAATAAATCTCATTACAGACATTTCCAGAGTCCTCACCTCTCCAGTTCTGTCCATCCATTATTCCCATAGATAAGAATGATGTAATGTGAAGCCATCAGAATCTCTCACCTCTCCAGTAAGCCGGAAGAGGATCTCTAGGGTGAGGTGTAATATCCTCTCCACCATCTTGTCCATCATTTTCCTGGATAAATCAGGAAAATGTTCTTATATAGACGACTTTCACTGAGAGGATCCGGTATTTTAGAGATCTGAATGAGAAAAAGATAAGCTGATGGATAAGACCATTTTTCTGCAAACGATGATGCGGAATCCAAAATGTACCACGAGTACCCTTCATCCCTTAATCTGGTGTTCAGGTCTATTGCCTGTATATTAAAATCTGTGACATTCGAGCAGTACCTTCTCAACCGTAATATTTGGTCCCTGGGTTTTCCTCTTTTTGTGGGGATGGGGGTGGTGGTTATCCCACTTCAATAGTTTATTAGTGCTTGAAGGTTTATGGTAGATGAGTGTCCCTATGGTCCCATTACAATCCTTCTTGATCAGTACATACAGGAAAGGCAACTGGTAATAATTGGTGTTAGTCTGCTCCTTTAAACAAAATGTACTTTTCAGGTTATCCCCCCAGTACCCTCACTTTTCTTCCCTTCTTTTGAGGTCCACACAGTCAGACTCTACTGGCCCTTCTCCCTGCCAGTGGCGGTTGTGTATTGCCCTCCGGGCCCCTCCCGTCAGTTTGTGGATCACTTTGCCACTTGGCTTCCAAACTTTCTATCCTATGACATCCCCACCCTCATCATGGGAGACTTTACCATCCTAATTGGCGATTCCCTCTCCTCATCTGCCGCTCATCTTTTATCGCTAACTTCCTCCTTCGGCCTTTCACAGCTTACTAATTCTCCTACTCTTAAAGACGGAAATACTCTTTGACCTGATCTTCGCCCGGCTTTGTTCAATACATGACATTACTAACTCTCCTCTTCCGCTCTCTGATCACAACCTTCTCTCATTCTCTGTCAAGAACTGTCACCCTGCGCAAGACACCCTCACTTTCCACACTTATAGAAATATACATGCCATTAACACCCAGAAATTTATGAAAACGTTGCAATGATCATTGGCCCCAATCTCCTCCCTCTCATGCCCTGACTCTGCACTGAAACATTATAACGAAACATTGCAATGCGCCCTGGATGAAGGCGCACCTCCTACACAGAGAACAACTCGGCACAGACGGCGACAACCCTGGAACACGCTGCAAACACATTTTTTCCAGTGGTGCTCCAGGTGTGCCGAACGGCTGTGGACAAAATCTTGTCTGGCCGAAGATTTCCTCCATTATAAATTTATGCTTAAAACCTATAACTCCGCCCTTCACCTCTCCCAACAAACCTACTTTAACAACCTCATCATCTCATGGTCCAATAATCCTAAACACCTGTTTGACACTTTTCACTCTCTCCTTAATCAATCCGCACAGGCCCCAACCACCGACCTCAGCACTGAAGATCTCGCCAATTATTTCAAAGAAAAAATTGACCATATCCGACAGGAATTTTTTTTCTCAATCCCCAAATGATATGCATGCTCCTCCCTCCCACATTGTATCTTGCTTATTTTCTGACTTCAAACCAGTCACGGAAGAAGAAGTGACAAGGCTCCTTGCTTCCTCTCGCTCTACCACCTGCACCAGTGACCCTATTCCTTCACATCTCCTTCAGTCCCTTTCTCCAGCTGCCACCACTCACCTAACTAATTTTCAAAATTTTAATTTTTATGCCCTTAAATCAGAGAGATATGTTACACAAAATAGTTAATAACTAAAATTTCCCACATGTCTACTTTACATCAGCGCAATTTTGGAACCAAATTTTTTTTTGTTAGGAAGTTATAAGGGTTAAAAGTTGACCAGCGATTTCTCATTTTTCCAACAAAATTTACAAAACCATTTTTTTAGGGACCACCACATTTGAAGTGACTTTGAAGGGCCTTTATGACAGAAAATACCCAAGAGTGACACCATTCTAAAAACTGCACCCCTCATGGTGCTCAAAGCCACATTCAAGTAGTTTATTAACCCTTCAAGTTCTTCACAGGAATTTTTGGAATGTGGAAGAAAAAAATTAACATTTAACTTTTTTCACAAAAATGTTACTTTAGACACAATTTTTTTTTGTTTTCGCAGGGGTAACAGGAAAAAATGGACCCCAAAATTTGTTGTGCAATTTCCCCTGAGTACGCAGATACCCCATATGTGAGGAAAAAACACTGTTTGAGCGCACAGCAGGGCTCGGAAGGGAAGGAGCGCCATTTGACTTTTTGAATGTAAAATTTGCTTGAATAATTAGCGGACGCCATGTTAAGTTTGGAGAGCCCCTGATGTGCCTAAACAGTGGAAACCCCCCACAAGTGAACCCATTTTAGAAACTAGACCCCTTAGGGAACCTATCTAGATGTATGGTGATCAACTTGAACACCCAGGTGCTTCACAGAAGTTTATAACATTGAACCGTAAAAATAAAATGTTCACATTTTTTCAGCAAAAATGTTTTTCAGCTCCCAATTTTGCATTTTCATAAGGGTAACAGGAGAAATTGCACTATGCAATTTATTGTGCAATTTCTCCTGAGTAAGCCGATACCCCATATGTGCGAGAAAACCACTGTTTGGGCACGCGGCAGGATTCAGAAGGAGAGGAGCGCTATTTGACTTTTTGAATGTAAAATTTGCTTGAATAATTAGCGGACGCTATGTTGTGTTTGGAGAGCTCCTGATGTGCCTAAACAGTGGAAACCCCCCACAAGTGACACCATTTTGGAAACTAGACCCCTCAGGGAACTTATCTAGATGTGTGGTGAGCACCCTGAACCCCCAAGTGTTTTACAGAAGTTTATAACATGGAACCGTGAAAATAAAAAAATAAAACTTTTACCACAAAAATTATGTTTTAGCCCCAATTTTTCTTTTTCACAAGGGTAAGAGGGGAAAATGGATCCCAAAAACTGTTGTGCAATTTTTCCTGAGTACGCCAATACCCCATATGTGGAGAAAATACAGTGTTTGGGCACACGGCAGAGTTCAGAAGGGAAGGAGCACTGTGTGACTTTTTGAACACAAAATTGGCTGGAATCGAGAGCGGATGCCATGTCGCGTTTGGAGAGCCCCTGATGTGCCTACGTAGTGGAAACCCCCCCACAAGTGACCCCATTTTGGAAACTACACACCTCAAGGATTTTATCAAGGGGTATAGTGAACATTTTGAACCCAGAGGAACGACACAGAATTTGATAACATTAGGTCATCATATTCAATAAGTTGTCATTAGTCTTGAGTGCAAGTGCTCGCTATTTGAGTTTGCATCGGGTGCTCAGATATGCACCATGTATCACGGGTGCTCGAGTGACATGTTCTTGTCCCCGCCCCGCATGCTTCACGGTTATTAGACACTCAAAAAAAACCATGCGGGGATCGCTGGTGCATGGCAGGCAATCCCCGCAAGGTTTTTTTGGCTGTATAACAGCTGCAAAACATTTGGGGCGGATACTCGAGCATGTCACTTGAGCACCCGCTTTACTCAGTGCATACCCAAGCACCCGATGCAAACTCAAGTAGCGAGCACTTGCGTTCAACATTAGTCACCATATCGTAATTTTTTTTCTCTACTTCTGAAAAAATCCCAACCCCAACCCTAACCTTAGCCCAACCCTAACTCTAGCCTAACCCTAGCCCAACCCTAACCCTAGCCCAACCCCAACCCTAACCCTAGCACAACCCTAACCCTAAAGTTTATTTTTTACGCCGTTCCTCGTGCGGTATAAGTGATTAGACGACTTTATTCTTCAGGTCGGTGCAATTACAGTGATGCCAGATTCATATCGGGTTTTTATGACTGACAGCTGTCACACACTAAAAGACGGATTTTTTTGCAGACTAGTTTTTACATCGCCATATTTTGAGAGCTATAATTTTTCCATATTTTGTCCGACAGTCATGTGATGGCTTGTTTTTTGTGGGACAAGTTGACGTTTTTATTGGTACCATTTTTGGGCACGTGACATTTTTTGATCGCTTTCTATTCTGATTTTTAGAAGGCAGAATGAACAAAAACCAACAATTCAGGAATTGTTTTTTTGAGGGTTTTTTATGCCGTTCTGCGTGTAGTAAAACTGATAAGGTAGCTTTATTCTTTGGGTCAGTACGTTACAGCGGTACTACATTTATATATTTTTTTTATATTACACAATAAAAACTATTTTATAGAAAAAATAATTGTTTTTGCATCTCTTTATTCTGAGAACTATAACTTTTTTATTTTTCGGTTGTTGGAGCTGTATGGCGGCTTGTTTTTTGCGGGACAAGATGACGTTTTCAGCGATGCCATTTTTATTTACATTTGTCTTTTTGATCGCGTTTTATTCCATTTTTTGTTTGGCGGTATGATGATAAAGCATCGTTTTATGTTTCGTTTTTTATTTATTTTTTTATATCGTGTTCACTAAAAGGGTTAACTAGCAGGACAGTTTTATAAGTCAGGGAGTTCCGGATTCGGCGATACCAAATATGTGTACTTTTATTGTTTTTTGGTTTTTTTTCATAAGATTATTTATTTATGGGTACAATATATATATATATTTTTTTTATTATTATTTTTCATTTTTTTATATATATATTTTTACAATTTTTTTTTTTCCCACTTTCTGACATTTTTATTACTTATTCACATTATCTCACTTATGGGACTTTCACTTTTTGCAGCCTGATTGGCTGCATGGCATAGAAAGCAGCAGCTCCATATGCCATGCAGCCTGTCAGCGCTGAACAGGGTGAAGTTACTTTGGTCGTGCACTGTGCATGACCAAAGCAACTTCTTGCCTCTTGGTGTCCCAGATGTTGTCTTGATGACATCGGGTTACCATGGCAACATCCAGGACCGGACTCAAGCCGCTGGACGCCGGCAGAGAAGGTAAGTATCGCGCTTACCTCCTCTTGCCACCGTAATGCTGCGATTGATTTAGATCGCTGCATTTCGGGGGTTAATGTGCCGGGAGCGGTGCAGGACCGCTCCCTGCACATACAGTAGCACTGGGTGTCAGCTGTAACAATCAGCTGACACCCGGCGGCGATCTCGCCCGCACCGCTTGTGTGCGGGTGAAATCGCCAGGGCGTATTAATACGTATCAGGCCTATAAGGCCCAGGGCACAGATACGTACTAATACGCCCTGGGTCATAAAGGGGTTAAACACTCCAGCATACATCCATTACTTAAAAAACCATCCCTTGACCAGAACTGTGCTGCTAACTACAGACCTGTTTCCAATCTTCCCTTTACCTCTAAACTCCTGGAACGACTGGTCCACTCCTGTCTAATCCGCTATCTCTCAGATAACTCCCTTCTTGACCCTTTACAATCTGGTTTCCGCTCTTTACATTATACTGAAACTGCACTCACTAAAATCTCTAATGATCTACTAACAGCCAAATCTGATGGTCGCTACTCCCTGCTGATTCTCCTGAATCTCTCTGCAGCTTTCGACATTGTGGATCTACCCCCCTGACCGCTCCTTAACTGTGTCTTTTGTTGGCTTCTCTTCTTCTCCCCTTCCCCTTACTGTCGGGGTTCCTCAAGGATCAGTCCTAGAGGCCCTTCTTTTCTCCTTATACACAGCTCCTATTGGACAAACAATCAGCAGATTCGGTTTTCAGTACCATCTCTATGCTGATGACACCCAATTATACACCTCTTCTCCGGACATCACCCCTGCATTAATACAAAATACCAGCAATTGTCTTTCCTCTGTCTCTAACACTATGTCCTCCCTCTGTCTAAAATTGAATCTGTCAAAATCTAAACTACTCGTATTTCCTCCCTCCACTAACCTACCTATGCCCGATATTGCCATCTCCGTTTGTGACTCCATCATTACTCGCGAGCAACATGCCCGCTGTCTTGGAGTCATACTTGATTCAGATCTTTCCTTCACTTCTCACATGAAATCACTCGCTCGCTCGTGTCATCTACACCTCAGAAACATCTCTAGAATCAGAAGTTTTCTTACCTTTGACTCGGTAAAAACTCTTACTGTAGTTCTTATTCATTGTAGTCTGGACTATTGCAACTCTTTACTTATCGATCTCCCTCTTTCTAAACTTTCCCCTCTCCAATCCGTCCTGAACGCAGCAGTCAGGGTCATATTCCTCACCAACCGACACAACGATGTCTCTTCCCTGTGCCAGTCATTGCACTGATTGCCCATCCAATACAGAGTTCAATATAAACTTATTGCTCTTACCCACAAAGCTATCCACGATTCAGCACCGCCCTACATCACCTCCCTCGTCTCAGTCTACCACCCGTGCCCTCCATTCTGCTAATGACTTAGAACTAAAATCCTCCGTAATCCGAACCTCTCACTCCCGTCTCCAAGATTTCTTGCATGCTGCACCAATTCTTTGGAATCTACTACCCAGGACAATTCGATTAATTCTCAATACCCACAGTTTTAAGCGTGCCATAAAACCCATTTCTTTAGACTGGCCTATCACCTCAACACACTTATCTAACTGTCTCAGTTTGGCCCATATTAAAATTTTCTTCAAAATCATGCCCATACCATCCATGCACTGAATAGCCTCTGTCTGTACTGTACACATACTGGCTGGGGACCAGTTCATGTAGTGTTATGTACTTACCCTATTTAGTATATTAAGGCAGTATTATACAATATATGTACATTTTACCTTTTGTGTCTCCCCTATTTCCTTATAGGCTGTAAGCTTGCGAGCAGGGCCCTCACTCCTTTTAATATCTGAGTTATGCTTATTCTGTAAAGTCTGTATTGTCTGTATAAGTCCCCCCTAAAATTGTAAAGTGCTGTGGAGTATGTTGGCACTATAAAAATAAAAATTATTATTATAATTAAATTCAGATGTAAATCTAAGGCCCACTCTATTGATGTTGAGTTCCCCGACAAATGAAAAAGATTGTTCACTCGTCCCTGACCAGGTGATAAAAATGTAGTCAATATATTTGTACCATACCCCCACCTGATGAAGACGGCTTAGACCGTCGAAACACGTTGTGGCAGTGGTATTGGAGGAAGAATAAAGGTCGGTTATCATCTATTAAATTGTCCAGTATTCCTTTGGCGCTCCCTGAGACCGCTGCACCATTATTTACATAAGAAATATCTCCATATGGAGCCAAAGCGGCAGGAGCAGCCCGGCATATTTGGATGTTTGAGGACCTGCGGTTATCCAGCCACCGGGATAAACAACTGAGGACCTGCGGTGACGTGGCATCTGGTCCGGCAGGATCGTGTGACCATCCGAGGAGCACGGAGTTGCGATGCAAATACCGATAGGACGGTACTACAAATAGAGAGAGGTGACCCGGAGCCTCATTAATCACACGCTTAATCTTGGCTGTGTAGACGTACACAACCATCACAGGTGAGTGCACTGGCACTTTTTAATTTATATAAATAGCCCTGTGAGTCTACACATGCGCCCTTTCCTTTTTCTTTTTGCATACCCCAATATATGGATCACATCACTTATGATCATCCCTGAATATTGAGGATTCCTCCCACCAGTCCAGGGATAAGTTAGCATATAAGGGGGCACAGGGGCTCCCCAACGCAGTACCCCTAAGCTGGTGGAAGTACTTACTGTCAAAAAGAAAGAAGTTATGAGTAAGAGTGAATTTTAGAAGATCCTTCATGAAGTCATTATGTCTGCTACACTCTATTGATCTCAATTTCAAGAAATGTCTTACTCCTCTGACACCATCCTCATACGGTATATTACTGTACAAAGCCTCGATATCTAGTAAGGCGTGCTCCCCTACATGCATGTATACATGCTCGAGAGTCTACATGTAGGGGAGCAGGCAGAGGGAATACCAACTCCAGAGGGATTATTCCAACTGCAGGACCTCAGGCGGTACTGGGGGAACATTATACTGTGGGGGGCATCATACATACTGCATAAGGGACATAATGGGGACTTTACACTGTGTGGGGCATCATACATCCTGCATAAGGGGCATAACGGGGGCATTAAACTGTGGGGGCATCATACATACTGCATAAGGGGCATAATGGGGCCATTACACTGTGTGGGGGGCATCATACATCTTGCATAAGGGGCAAAATGGGGGCATTACACATCCTGTATAAGGGGCATAATGGGGCATTACACTGCGTGGGGGCATCATACATACTGCATAAGGGGCATAATGGGGGCATTACACTGTGTGGGGGGCATCATACATCCTGCATAAGGGGCATAATGGGGGCATTACACATCCTGTATAAGGGGCATAATGGGGGCATTACACTGTGTGGGGGCATCATACATACTGCATAAGGGGCATAATGGGGGCATTACACTACGTGGGGCCAGTAAAGGGGTCCTGTACTATGAGAACAATACGTTTCCTCCCTTCCTGTCTCCATAGTTGGGTCGTATGTATCTATTCCAGGAAACAGAACAAAAACCTTATGATTATTATAAAGGGGGAACAGAAGACCCCAAAGGAGTCTCCGTGCTGAAGGGTTTAATGTCCCCTGCCGCAGTAATGGGGTCTCCACATACCTCCACCTGCAGAGCTGCCACCACATATATGGCTGCTCTGTGCGCACAGGACCTGTGATGAGGTCACAGGAGGGGAGGAGTCAGGGGTCACATGATCAGGGGCCTCAGTGGATGCAGGACTCTGCTGTGCTGGTTGTCATGGTGCTGGGTGAGGTGAAGTTTATGTGTGGGGTCAGGAGACGATGCTGAAGTTGGTTTCTTATTCGGCCAGTTTCTTATTCGGGGCTGAAGTTGGTTTCTTATTCGGCAATTTCATTTTTGCTGTTTTTTACAGGTTTAATTGCAAAAAATAGATAAATAAATGAAAAAATATATTGCAGCGAGGTGCCCTGATGTGAAAACGCTTAAAAGCAGCTACAAATGTCATAAAACTGGCACAAAAATGGGCATCAAAGTGGGCACTGAAGGGCGTTACTGAAAGGGTTAAATGACTTTGGGCCACTGATCTCACATCTACATTACATACATAGTGATGGCCCACATCAAATTCAGGTCACTCCAGCCTGGCCCAAATGGGTTCTGGGCATCAAAATGGCCATCAAAACGGGCATATAGCCTCTTTTCACAGATTTCAATAAGTAACTGGTGTTTTTAGGGGTTAAATGACTTTGGGCCACTAATCTCACACCATCACTACATACATAGTGATGGCCCACATCAAATTCAGTTCCTTCCAGCCTGGCCCAAATGGGTTCTGGGCATCGAAATGGGCATCAGAGCTGGCAATTTGCCACTTTTCGCAGATTTGAATAAGTAACTGGTGTTTTTCATTAGTTAAATGACTTTGGGCCACTGATCTCATACTAGTATTTCATACATAGTGATGGCCCACATCAAAATCAGGCCACTCCAGCCTGGCCCAAATGGACTCTGGGCATTAAAATGGGCGTCAAAGCGGGCAAATAGCCACTGTTTGTAGCATCGGCGTCTCTGCCCCGTACTAGGCAGAGACGTCGTCCCTCTCACCTCCCCGCTCCTGGCGCGGCGTCCTCCAGCGCTTCTCTCCCCGCTGCTTCCGGCACGCGCTCCTTCCCGGCCATGGTGCTTAGGGCGCGCGCGCGCTCCCCCCTCTTAAAGGGGCCACGCGCGCCATCCTAAGGAGTCCCCGGCCAATGGCCGGAGGACTTCACCATATATAAGGCACCTCCTCCAAAATGGAGGTGCCCGAGCAATGTTGTTGCACTGTTCACTACTCTGCTTCAGCCCTCAGGTCCCGTTGCCAGTTACCTGCCAGTTTGCTGTCTGATTCCAGCCTGTTATCCGCTTACCTGCTTGCTAGCCTGAGGTCCGACGGTCTGCCTTCCAACACCTGTCAGTCTGTCTATGGACCAGCTTGCCCGCTCACCTGGGAGCGTCCTCCTGCTACCTGCTTGCTAGCCTACCTGGAGGCTCTGCCGTCACGTGCTGTGACCACCTGCCTGTCCAGTGACTCTCGCCTGCTCACCTGGGAGCGCTCATCTGTTACCCGCCTGTTAGCCTACCTGGAGGCTCTGCCGTCACGTGCTGTGACCACCTGCCAGTCCAGAGACTCTCGCCTGCTCACCTGGGGGCACTCATCTGCCATCTGCCTGCTAGCCTACCTGGAGGCTCAGCCGTCACAGGTCGTACCTGCCCGCTTGCCCAGAGACTGCCGGTCACTTGCCGTGACCTCCTGCCCGTTTACCCAGAGACTGCCCCGGTCACTTGCCGTGACCTCCTGCCCGTTCACCCAGAGACTGTCCCGGTCACCTGCTGTGACTACCTGCCCGTCTTCCCTGGGAGCCACCCGCTTCCTTACAAGGACTGCCCCCTTGTATAGTTGCTCAGAGGTTCCACCTCCCAGACCCGTTACAGTTTGCTCGGGCCATGGAACCCGGTGGTCCCCAGATCTCCGATCTGCACCAGGAAGTCTTACGTCTGAAAACTCAGCAGGAGCTGGTACTGTCCTATCTACGGTCCGTTAACTCTCGTCTAGGCGCATTGTGTGACTCGTCTTTGTCTACCTCTGGTCCAGCCGTGCCCATTCCTGCGGTACCGCAATCCAGTCCCCTCATGGTACCCGACTATGGACCTCGGCTTCTGGCACCTCCACGCTTTGCCGGCGAACTCACCTTAGTTCGGGGTTTCATAAACCAGTGCACCCTGCACTTTGAGCTATTGGCATACCAGTTCATCTCCGACCGGGCCAAGGTGGCCTTCATCATGTCCCATCTCACTGGGGAGGCACTGGCATGGCTAAATCCCCTGTGGGAGAGAGGGGATCCCCTGGTGTCCGACCTGCCGTCTTTCCTCGCTGCTTTCCGGAAAGTCTTCGATGAACCTGGATGGAAAACCTCTTCTGCCTCCTCCCTGCTACGTCTCCGCCAAGGGAGTCTCACCGTGGCCCAATATGCCATATGGTTCCGCACCCTCGCTTCTGAGCTTTCCTGGGAAAATGAGGCTCTGGTGTCCGTCTTCTGGGAGGATCTTTCCGGTCAAATGAAGGACGAGTTAGCTGGTCGGGACATTCCTTCCACTCTGAATGACCTCGTGTCACTAGCTACCCGGATTGGCATCCGGTTCCAAGAGCGTGCCAAAGAGACTACCTGGGAGAAAGACTTTTCTTGCTCTGCTCCTACTTCCCTGAGACCTGCCTCTCAACCAGTCACTCCGCGGGCGCTCTCGCCTGAACCTATGCAGATCGACCAGACCAAGATGGTCAGATCTCGCCAAGAATCTCGCCGAGCTGAGGGAAGCTGTTTCTATTGTGGCAGTATGGAGCACTTCATCTGTTCCTGCCCGGAAAAGCCGGGAAACGCCAGTGTCTAGGACCGCTCGGAGAGGTCGTCCTAGACAAAAGTAAGCCCTCTCCGTCTCTGACTTTACCGGTCTCTATTGCTTGGGGAGAGAACCGTCACTTTGAACTCGCCCACCTGGATTCCGGAGCTGCTGGAAACCTCATCTCCCAGTCTCTGGTAGAGAGATACCATATTCCCACCAAGTCCCTGGCTGAACCATTGTCAATCGCCTCCGTGGATGGAAGACTTCTCTCGGAGACCATCCTGCTCGTCACTGAACCCATAACCCTGCAGGTGGGAATGCTGCACTCTGAGGAGATCTCATTCCATGTGCTGTCCGGACTTTCTCACTCCCTGTTGCTAGGTCTACCTTGGCTCCAGACACACGAACCCGTATTGAACTGGCGATCCGGTGAAGTACTCCGATGGGGCCCAGACTGCCATAGGACCTGCCTGGTCCCGGTCCGCCCACTTCATCCTCCGCCTACTCCTGCCAATTTACCTGGTCTCCCGGCTCCTTACTGGCCCTATGCGGACGTCTTCGGTAAGAAGGAAGCAGAGACGTTGCCACCCCATAGGCCATACGACTGCCCGATCGACCTGGTACCTGGCACCACTCCTCCCTGTGGGCGTATCTACCCGTTGTCTGCAGCCGAGACCCGGGCCATGTCTGAGTACATTGAAGATAATCTGGCTAGGGGATTTATCCGAAAATCTATCTCCCCGGCTGGAGCCGGATTCTTCTTTGTCAAAAAGAAAGACGGCTCGCTACGTCCCTGTATTGACTACAGAGGACTCAATCTCATCACAGTAAAAACAAAAAACCCCTGCCGCTCATCTCCGAATTGTTTGACCGTCTCAAGGGCGCCAGGATCTTCTCCAAGCTGGATCTACGAGGAGCATATAACCTGGTCCGTATCCGTCATGGAGACGAGTGGAAGACGGCATTCACTACCCGGGACGGTCACTATGAGTACCTTGTGATGCCCTTCGGTCTTTGTAATGCTCCCGCTGTCTTTCAGGAACTAGTCAACGACATCTTCCGTGACCTCCTGTACTCCTGCGTAGTGGTATACCTGGACGATATCTTGGTCTTCTCTCCGGATCTCCCCACACACCGAAGGGATGTTCGTCAGGTCCTGCTTAGGCTTCGGCAGAACCACCTTTACGCCAAATACAAGAAGTGCCTCTTCGATCAGACCTCCCTACCGTTCTTGGGCTATGTCATCTCCCAGACAGGCCTGCAAATGGATCCCGAGAAGCTCTCTTCCGTTCTAAAATGGCCTCGTCCTGAAGGTTTGAAGGCGATACAGCGATTCCTGGGCTTCGCTAATTACTATCGTCTTTTCATCCCACACTTCTCGTCTCGGACTGCTCCCATATCTGCACTTACCCGTAAGGGGGCTAACCCCAGGACATGGTCGCCTGAAGCCGAGGAGGCCTTCCTTTCCTTAAAGAAAGCCTTCGCCTCTGCTCCCGTCCTGCACCGTCCGGACTGTAATAAACAATTCTACCTGGAGGTTGATGCCTCCTCCTCCTTCTCCGGAGCGGTGCTCACCCAAAAATCTTCTACCGGGAGAATGGTAACCTGCGGTTTCTTCTCCAAGATCTTCTCCTCGTCTGAGCGCAACTACTCCATTGGAGACCGTGAATTGCTAGCCATCAAATTGGCACTGGGGGAGTGGCGCTATCTGCTTGAAGGGGCTCTCTACCTAGTAATTATCTACACGGATCACAAAAACCTGGCATATCTCCAAAATGCCCAGAGACTCAATCCTCGCCAGGCCCGGTGGTCGTTGTTTTTTGCCCGCTTCGACTTCATTCTTCATTTCCGTCCGGCGGACAAGAACGTCAAAGCTGATGCCTTGTCCCGGTCCTTCCTGTCCTCCGATCAGGAGGAGGAGCCTACGCACATCATCGACTCCTCCAAAGTGATGAATGTGGCTCCCTTGGATCTGACTCGTCTCCCACCCGGTAAGACGTTTGTAGCTGTACCAGATCGGGAGAGGGTTCTTCGCTGGGGACATTCTTCTAAACTAGCTGGCCATGCTGGCCAAAAGAAGACCTTCCAACTCATTACCCGGCATTACTGGTGGCCTACCCTGCGTAAGGACGTGGTAGACTTCGTCGCGGCCTGCTCATCCTGTGCTCGTAACAAAGTTCCCAGACATCTACCAGCCGGCCATCTCCTGCCCCTTCCCGTACCTGCTGCTCCTTGGCAACACATCGCTATGGACTTTATCACCGACCTTCCTATTTCTGCCGGTTGTACTGTCATTTGGGTTGTCGCTGACCGCTTTTCTAAGATGGCCCACTTCATTCCCCTGCCTGGTCTCCCATCTGCACCCGAGCTGGCTAAAGACTTTATCCGCCACATCTTCCGTCTCCATGGCCTGCCCCTCCACATCGTGTCGGATCGTGGGGTTCAGTTCACCTCACGCTTCTGGAGAGCCACATGTAAGCTGCTAGACATTACCCTGGACTTCTCCTCCGCTTATCACCCACAGTCCAATGGTCAAGTGGAGCGGATCAATCAGATCCTGACCAGTTACCTCCGGCACTTCGTTGATGCTCACCACTCGGATTGGGTGGATCTCCTACCATGGGCCGAGTTCTCTTGCAACAACCATGAGAGCGAATCCTCTTCCAAATCCCCGTTCTTTATAGTCAGTGGCCAACATCCCCGGATTCCACTTCCTGTCTCCGTTTCTGTGGACAACCCTGCTGCGGAGTCTCTTGTCAGCGAATTTTCTACTATTTGGGAGAGTACCAGGTCCGCTCTTCTTCTGTCCTCTGAGCGGATGAAGAGATATGCTGATAAGAGACGTCTGAATCCGCCTCAATTCTGTCCGGGAGACAAGGTTTGGCTCTCGTCTAAACATGTGCGGCTCAAAGTACCCTCCTTCAAGTTGGGCCCTCGATTCATCGGTCCCTTCGAAGTCCTCAGGCAAATTAACCCTGTGGCCTACAAATTAAAACTCCCGGCCACCCTACGGATCCCCAACTCCTTCCACGTATCTCTCCTCAAAACCGTTGTCTTTAACTCTTTTTCCAAAAATCCAGGTGCCCCTCCTGCTCCGGTTTCCGCTGATGATGTCTTTGAGGTAGAGAGTATTCTGGCCTCCAAGAGGGTAAGAGGAAAAACCTTTTTTCTGGTAGATTGGAAGGGGTTTGGTCCTGAGGAGAGAACTTGGGAATCCAGGGAGAACATCAACGCCCCGCTTTTCCTTGAAAAATTTCTTTCTGGCCAAAAAAAGAGGGGGCCTAAAGGGGGGGGGTACTGTAGCATCGGCATCTCTGCCCCGTACTAGGCAGAGACGCCGTCCCTCTCACCTCCCCGCTCCTGGCGCGGCGTCCTCCAGCGCTTCTCTCCCCGCTGCTTCCGGCACGCGCTCCTTCCCGGCCACGGTGCTTAGGGCGCGCGCTCCCCCCCTCTTAAAGGGGCCGAGCGCGCCGTCCTAAGGAGTCCCCGGCCAATGGCCGGAGGACTTCACCATATATAAGGCACCTCCTCCAAAATGGAGGTGCCCGAGCAATGTTGTTGCACTGTTCACTACTCTGCTTCAGCCCTCAAGTCCCGTTGCCAGTTACCTGCCAGTTTGCTGTCTGATTCCAGCCTGTTATCCGCTTACCTGCTTGCTAGCCTGAGGTCCGACGGTCTGCCTTCCAACACCTGTCAGTCTGTCTATGGACCAGCTTGCCCGCTCACCTGGGAGCGTCCTCCTGCTACCTGCTTGCTAGCCTACCTGGAGGCTTTGCCGTCACGTGCTGTGACCACCTGCCTGTCCAGTGACTCTTGCCCGCTCACCTGGGAGCGCTCATCTGCTACCTGCCTGTTTGCCTACCTGGAGGCTCTGCCGTCACATGCTGTGACCACCTGCTTATCCAGAGACTCTCCCCTGCTCACCTGGGAGCACTCATCTGCCATCTGCCTGCTAGCCTACCTGGAGGCTCAGCCATCACAGGTCGTACCTGCCCGCTTGCCCAGAGACTGCCCCGGTCACTTGCCGTGACCTCCTGCCCGTTTACCTAGAGACTGCCACGGTCACTTGCCGTGACCTCCTGCCCGTTCACCCAGAGACTGTCCCGGTCACCTGCTGTGACTGCCTGCCCGTCTTCCCTGGGAGCCACCCGCTTCCTTACAAGGACTGCCCCCTTGTATAGTTGCTCCTCCCAGACCTGTTACACTTTTCACACATTTGAATAAGTAACTGGTGTTTTTCATTAGTTAAATGACTTTGGGCCACTGATCTCATACTAGTATTTCATACATAGTGATGGCCCACATCAAAATCAGGCCACTCCAGCCTGGTCCAAATTGGTTCTGGGCATCAAAATGGGCATGAAAGCTGGCAAATAGCCACTTTTCACAGATTTGAATAAGTAACTGGTGTTTTTCAAGGGTTAAATGACTTTGGGCCACTGATCTCATACCAGTATTTCATACATAGTGATGGCCCACATCAAAATCAGGTCACTCCAGACAAGCCCAAATGGGATCTGGGCATCAAAATGGCCAACAAAGCGGGCAAATAGCCACTTTTCACAGATTCAAATAAGTAACTGGTGTTTTTCAGGGGTTAAATTACTTTGGGCCACTGATCTCACACCAACATTACATACATAGTGATGGCCCACATCAAATTCAGGTCACTCCAGCCTGGCCCAAATGGGTTCTGGGCATCAAAATGGGCATCACAGGACAATAAAACTTTCACACTTCTTATCTATGAACTGCTCCAATATTTACGGCCATGGCTGTTTATCTCTTCTCCTATACTGATAGTTCTGCTTTTCATCACTTGTCTCATCTATTGCATTATTTCTGTGTCCTATTGTGTATAAATATGTGAGTCTTCAGATTTTGTGGTATACTATGCCTGATGAAGAGACCTGAGTAGTCTAGAAAGCTGCAATTTGTTTCCATCTTTTCAGGTAGCTATTAAAGGTATCAACCACTGAAGACTCTCAAATCTAAACACAAAGTTATGATAATTTTGTGAATAAAACAACAACCACATGTGCAGAGAACTTTTATTTTAACAAACTAATATTTCTTCTTAGTTATCGAGTTTATCGCCATTTTGCCTCACAAAAATAATATGTCCGGGTGTAACGCCAGGTTTTAAAACAGTTTTCAAGAATTCTGGAGTCACAAGTTTTACGCCGTCACCTGGGTGGAAGTGCTCAGCTTATCATCCATGCAGTGGAAACACACAAAATGATTTCCTGTGTTGTAGGTGACTGCTACTGCGTTGTACCTTTTAAAAAAAAATAAAAATTAAATACATAATATTTGTGAACTCACATAAGGGTTTATTCACATGGCTACTTTAAGTCTATTTCATGCTGAGGCACAGCAATAAGTACACCAACTGCATTTACCTTGTAAATCTATACAGAGACATAAATATTATTTTGGTAGCTTCCTTTAAGAAGCACTCCCATTATTTTTTTTATTTCATATCTCACCAAATGACATCTTCCCCGGGTTTTCAGCATGGCTCTGGTTGTCTTTCGAGTCATGTGACTTCCTGGCTCATACTGGGCTTTATGTGTGAGCTGGAAATCGCTATTCCAATTTAATAATTTGAATGAAGCTCCATTTTATCCCGTAACACAACATCACATACATGTACATGATTGCAGGGATGACGGCATGTGGAATGGGGTCAGGAGCTGGGCTCTCTCTACACGGAGATATGGAATATATTAAATATCTGTTTCTAACAGCCAGTAATGAGCTCCAGCAGCTGCTGTTAACCATTTAACTTCTGCTGTCAATCTCTGACAATCGCCATTTAAATGGAATGCCAGCTTCCATCTGCGATCTCTGACACGATCACTGACGGTTTACTATGACAGCCTGCTTAATGCTTCCGTTTCTGCCACCCTGGTGCTCCTCCGAAACTCAGCCTAAGGCTATGTGCCCACGTTGCAGAAATGAAGCAAACATTTTCTGCTTCATTTCTGCATCTCCCTCGTGGGAAAAATGCATGTTTAATTTGCATGCGTTTTTCCCGCCTAAATCAAGCATTTTGGCATGTTTACTTTTCATGCGTATTGGCAAGCGCTTTTCTAAGTGATGCTAGCATCACTTGGAAAAGTGATTGACAAGTGCTGATAGGTTGGTCACACTTGTCAAGCATAGTGCTTGACAAGTGTGACCAACTTTTACTATTGATGCTGCATATGCTGCATCAATAGTAAATGATAGAATGTAAAAACTACTAAAAATTTTTTTAAACAAATCATTATTCTCACCCTCTGCCAGCGCGATCTCCCGTCCGCGATCCTCGTGCAGTCTTCTGTAGTGGTGAAGGACCTGTGAGGACGTCAGCTGTTCATGTGACAGGTCACGCGTCATCACAGGTCCTTCACCACAACAGAAAAGACTGTACGAGGTTCGGGGACAGGCGATCGCGCTGGCGGTAGGTGAGAATATTCATTTTTTTTTATTTTCATTATTTTTTTTACTACAGGTAAATGGTACCTGGGCCTGGAGGAGAGTCTCTTCTCCTCCAGACCCGGATACCATCCGCACATTGAACGCTCAATATGCTCATCATGGGCATGTAGCCATGCATATATTGAGTGTTTCAATACAAGTCTATGGCGGCGATTACGCTGTGCAAATGCCGAAATAATGAACATGCTGCGTATTTTTACACAAAGCATTTCTGCTGCATAAAAATACGCAGCATGTGCACAGCACTTGCGTTATCCCATAGGGCAGTGTTTCTCAACTCCAGTCATCAGGACCCCCCAACAGATCAGGTTTTCAGGATCTCCTTAGTATTGAACAGGTGAGAGAACCTGTGGCATATTTTGGTGCCTTGATAATAATTCCATCACCTGTGCAATACTAAGGAGATCCTGAAAACCTGATCTGTTGGGGGGTCCTGAGGACTGGAGTTGAGAAACACTGCCATAGGGGATAATGAGGTGCGTATTTACTAGCTTTTTTTAAGATTTTACGCTGCGTATTTTACGCACCGTAAATGCTTGAAAAACACTAAGTGGGCACACAGGCTTAGGGCTTGCTCCCACTTGCAATGTAATGGGACTAGTGCCATCTCATAAAAAATCGCATAGCACTCGGTTGAATGTTACCCTAAGGTGCAGCTCACATCTGCGATTATTTTCTCATGCCGATTATTTTCTCATGCTGTGAATTCAGGGCATGTAAGCTTTCCATAACCTCCCGGTGGCAGCCATCCCTCGGTACTTGGTCTTCAGCTACAACTACTTCTCCGGGTGTGCCATCCCCGCCTTACACAAGCATGTGTCACATAAAATTACTGTGTCCAAAGAATTGTAGTCTTTGGAACTACCCAGCCATTTTAAGATTGCTATGGTATTGGCACGGCTGTGATGGCTCTGGAAGTGCCCACAGCCAAAAAGCTTGTTGATTCAACAAACTTCATTCGGCATCCGAACCTGAACTGTACAACAGACTTCCATAAGAAGTCTCTGTTTCGAGTTCATCAGGTACTAACCTCAAACTTTACAGTTCGGGTTTGCTCATCACTAGCCAGCGGCTGTTCCTTCTTGGCCTGTTACCTATCTCACTTGGGGCGGTACAGTTGGGCGTCCTGTTACATGACCAGTCTTTATTCTCAACACTCAGTCCTTCTACTGCTTTCCCTTGTCTGAACTCCGGATCACGCTATCCACTGCCTTAGTCTCCACTCACGACATCAGGGATAGGATGGGGAAGAGGCTGGACTCTGTGTCTCAAGAGGTGAGGGTCAGTTGGACCTGTGTCACCTACCAGATGAGGGTGTGGGGTAGGCACATGAACTAGTGGTGGATACTGCGTTCCAGCTCCACACCCTCATATGGCAGGTCCAACTGTCCCTCACCTCTTGAGACACGGAGTCCAGCCTCTTCCCCCTCCCATCCTTGATCTTCACAGCGGTCGGATTGCACTGATGAAGGCCATGTCGGCCCAAACGTTTGTTTTCCTGGACTGCATTTAAAATTAAAATATTGGTTCCATAATAACTATACTGAGTGCAGAGGTTTTTGTCATAGCACCTCATTACAGCATCATATTAACTGTTTCATTGGTTCAGCTCTGTACAAATCTTTGTTACTCTATTATTTACTGAAAATCAGGCCAAACAAATATATAGCATTATGCATGTTGAACAATGAATGGGATGCTGTAGTTTTACTCCAACTAATCAAATCAATTAATTAATTATACTATGAATAGGCTTGATAGTAACTGTGATCTTTCACAAATCACATCTGTCATCAACCCCAACTACGATTACCCTATTGTCACCGCACCAGGGCATCAGGAAGAAGTGAGACAGGGTGCCAGAATTGGCGCATCTAATGTGATATGCTGGTTCTGGGGTGTCTGCGGGCTGGTATTTTTAGTCTGTGAAAGGCCAAATGGCCATGAACTTTCCCAGCGTAATAATATCAGCGCTCTGCTTTCCTTAGCTGGTTATCAAAAATAGGGAGGAACCCCAAATCTTTTTTTAAATGTATTTGTTTAATCTAATAAATAAATGAAAAAACTATTTTGGGTTCCCCCCATTTTTGATAGCCAGTTAAGGCAAAGGAGACAGCTGATAGCTAATAAATCAGCCCGCTGCTGTCTGCTTTGCCTTAGCTGGTAATCAAAAATGGTGGGGACCCCTTGTCTTTTTTTCTTTAATTTATTTAATAAATAGCTATATCCCTGCTCTAATCTAAGCTTTCCCTCCAACATAACTCTCCCTGAACTGCTTGTACCGAGCATCACATGTGAGATACGGCCACTCAATCACAGTAATTCCAGTAGTCAACATGGCTACAGCATTACTGTATTGGCAGGCAATCCCTCCATGTTTATTGGCGGTCCCTGCATGTTTATTAGCTGTCTGTACTCATTGAGTACCGAACACATTCGAGCACTGAAATGCTCGAGGTTTATCCAAGCACTCTCGCTCATCACTAATAAATATGCTTCTCATTAAGAATACCACTGTACATATGACAAACATAGGTTTTGAAAACATGTAATTTTTAAAATATTAAATATTGTAATACCTGTATGGAGGACACAGTATGGCATCTTACAATATGTGATTTTGCTGTTATCTGATGCATCCAGAATTAATGATTTAAGAGAACTTTATCTCTAAAAAAAAAGCATGGCTTTTTATTGTATCTGACTGAATGCATGTAAACATGTCTGAACCTCAATATATAGCTTGACCCATAGTGGGCACCATACAGCATTTTATTTCAACAGATTGATCGTTTATGTGTACTAAACCTTCAAATTTTTGAAAATGGCAATAAAGGTATAACCTTTTAAAATTGGAAAAAAAAGTTTAGATCCAATTATGTGGTATGAAAGTAATCTTTCCTGATGTAACCAAACAGGATCCAATCTTTATCTTGCTACTGAAACTATAATTTTACTTTTCACATTAGCAGTCATTGTTGTTGCCATGAATGTAGAACCTCGATATTATTTACCTTATTTGTATAAATGTAATGGTTGAAGGAAGGGTTTCTGGACTCGGAGGAGGTTTCAGCTTGCAAGTTGGGTCACCAACAATGTTTACAAAAAGAAGACCGGGAGATCCAATCTTAAATTCTTTTCCTAAGCATATTCGTTTTCCTTTACAGGAATCTTTATTGCTTCTGTTAGAAAATCAAAAAGCTATTTATTGTATACATGAAAAAAGTAATTTTTTAATGGCTGCAAAGGAATGATTATGTGGAATATTAAAAGGGGATTTCAAATAAAAATGTAATTTAAACAAGTGTAAATTAGAAAGTTATTCAGGTATTGCAATCTTCACCTACATACTGTACATGCTCTAGAAAGGTCCTATTTTACTTTTATCCAATACAGGACAGCTTTATATTTACATAAAGGTAATATTTAGTGTAGATATAGCAATAAAAGCAGTACATGGTAATTATATATGTGTAGATTTTATTTTATGTGGAACAGTGATGAGGTCACATGGGCAGTCGTACCTTCAGGCTTGGTCCTCATTCCTTTTAAACCCTTAGGCTGCGTGCCCACGATGCATTTTTCATGCGTTTATGCTGCGGAATTTCTGCAGCGGAAACGCATCAAAAACGCTTGGTAATCCGCACCCCATGGTCCCCAATGGCATTCCGCAATGTCAATGCACATGCTGCGGATTTTTCCGCAGCGCTTCTGCGGCGCTCAAAAATCTGCAGCATGTTCATTAATTTTGGGGAAACGCAGCGGAATGGCCGCCATTGACTTGCTTTGGGACGCTTCAAATCCGCAAATATGTAAAAATACTTGCGGAATTGAAGCGTATTTGATGCGGTCTTGTACCACAAAACCGCAGCAAATAGGAAGTGACCTCACAATTGGGCTTTCCAGCCATTCTATGAGCATCCCATAATCCAGGAAGACGAGAATCCCATAATATTCCCGTCTGTCAGGATCATGGCTGCTCATCTCGGATGGTACAAGCGCATGAATCTGAACGTGGGATTCATGATTAGTGTGGTGTCTGTATGTGTCTGTGTGGGGTCTGTGTGGGGTCTGTGTGAGGTCTGTGTGAGATCTGTGTGAGGTCTGTGTGAGGTCTGTGTGCCCGGGTGTCAGCAGGGAGACATAGGCCGATGTGAGACTACTACTCCCATCGGCCTATGTCTGTCCCCCGTCCACTAGTGCCAGCAGGAGCAGCTCGATGGGAGCAGTAGTTCCCATCAGCCTGCTCCTGCTGTAAAATGTGCCCCAAAATGAAATTATAGCCCCCATATATTATTGGCCCTATTCCTATTTTTTTTTTTTTTGGAGGGTGCCATCATATTCCCATTATATCTCTCTCTCTCTCATATATATATATATATATATATATATATATATATATATATATATATATATATATATACATATATATATATATATACACATATATATATACACATATATATACATATATATATACATACATACATACATACAAAAGGGTTTTTTTTATTTTTTTTTTTATTATGTTTTTATTGTCCCCAAGATTATTTACTGTCCCTTTTCTTTTCATTGGTGGCCAGTGCTTACCTATGAAAATTTAAATCATTACCTGTCCCCGCCGATCGCCACCTAAGATAAATAAAAAAATACACCTATACTCACCTAGACACCTAATTCCCCGAAGCCATCGATCTCCTGTAATAAAATATAAAATAATAAACCACAACCTTATCCTTACCCCTCCGTAGTAGTCCACGAGTGTCCCACGATGATCTCCAGTTTAGAGCAGCCACATAAAATGTGACCGCTCTGAACCGCTGCTGCCGCTAGAATGACAGGGCCGTAACGCAGCCCCGCGGGTTCGCTGGAGTTCAGTCAGCGCTGCTCCGGTTAGCTTCTTTACGGCCCTGCTGTACCGTGAGAAATTCCCACGGTACAGCAGTGCCGTAAAGGAGGTCACCGGAGCTGCGCTGACTGAATGCACTCCGGTGACCTCAGTCAGGGGCTCACGCTGCCGGGAGCGGACGTGTTCCCGGGAGCGGGAGCTTACAGCAGCCATGCACAGCTGTCACCATCTCCAGATGTGACAGCTGTGCATGGGAGATCAGCGCAGGAACGTGGACAGGTAACTATTTTTTTTTTAGTATACTAAGAATTAAATAAAATGGTGTGTTTTATTTCAAATAAATTATTTTTTTCTGGGTGTATTGTTTTTTTTCTTTTTAACACTTTGTAGGTTAGTAATGGGGGTGTCTTATAGACGCCCATCATTACTAACCTGGGCTTCATGGCAGCTGGCGCTGACATGAACCTCACCACTATTACCCCCTGCCACCGCACCAGGGCAGCGTGGAAGAGCGAGGCTAAGCGCCAGATTTGGCGCACAAATAAGATGCGCCAAATCTGGGGCAGCTGAAGGCTGATATTATAGCGTGGGAGGGGGCCTACAACCATGGCCTCTTTCTTGGCTATTAATATCAGGTCGCAGCTGTCTGCCTAGCCTTTGCTGGCTACAACTTATAGGGGGACCCCACATAATTTTTTTTGTGGGGGTCCCCCTGTACAATGGCCAGTAAAGGCTAAGCTAACTGCTGCGGGCTGGTATTAATAGCAAGGGAAGGGGCCATGGTTATTGCCTACTTCCCAGACTATAACATCAGCCCTCAACCGTCTGCTTTCCCTCTGCTAGTTATTAAAACTATGCGGGAGCCCACGTTTTTTTTTTTTAATTAATTACTTGAACTGAAAGATTATTGGACAGCGTATGTAGGTTCATTGACTCAAAGCTCCTGCATACGCTGTAAGGTTAATTTCTCACGTCCACATATCCACATTACTACAGATGTGTGACCGAGCATGCTTTGGAATGGGTCTGTGTGTGGGTCTCCGGTATGTGTGGAAAATGGCATCAACACTCGTCCCGGAGATTGACGTGTGAAAGAACCGTACAATATAGGTGAGGGGTTAGTGTTGGTGTGTGCGTAGATATCGCCATATGTTTAGCATATGTGTGTGAATGTTTTTTTTTTTTTCTTTATTACTCTTTTATTCCACCCTTTTTTTTAAAGAAAAAATATTCACAGACGTTATGTTATTCACTATAGATTGAAAAATATCCCGAAATCTGGGACAGCGCAAGCGACTGTTATAAAGACAAACAGAAAAAAAAGGACGCCTGGGCCTCTGTCTTGCGGGAAATCTATCACCAGTGGGTGAATGCGGATCGTGATGCCCATGAGGAAATTAGTGAGTATTGATTTTTACCTTTATTGTTAGATCTATTTTTAATTGCATTTTTGTTGTTAAAGCAGTTACTAAATTGTTTTTTGTTTTGTTATTGTAGTGTGTGATGTGAAAAGCCAATGGCGATCGGTCACCGACCGGCTGGTGAAGTATCACCAGTCGGTGAAAAGTGGCGCATCGCCACGTAAACGAAAAGTACCGTATGCAGATGAACTTGCGTTTATGCTAACCAGCAGGAGTTTGCGGAGGTAATTTCGCAAAAAATAGTAATTGCAATGTTTAAAAAAATGTGGTATTAACAGTATTTTTTACCTTTTCTTTTAGAACTGAAGGCAACATCAGTGCTCCATCAACAGAAACCGACGCAAGAAAGGATGAAGTAGAGGAGGAATTCCATCCAATTGTACAGCTTTCGTTGCCGGAGACATCTGCTTCTGCCACTGTTGTTCCGTAACTGAAGCGGACGTCGATACCGGTTTGGGGACTGCTGCTCCTGGTCCAAGCGCTGCCGGTAGCTCTACTGGTGATGTGTCGAGGCCCACTGGGAGGGGGTCTGCTTCTGCTCGTCCCGTGGCATTGAGAAGGGCGACCAAAAAAAAGGCCAAAAGCCACGAGGGTGTGACTAGTCTGTTTGAAGCCCTGACTAAACGTACCCTCAGTCTTGTGGAAAGGACATGCCAGGAAGATCCCCTGGATTTAGTTGGCTTATCCATAGCTGCCCACCTCCGATCCATGCCACGAGAGAAGCAGAACATTTACATTACAGCAGCAAATGCTCTGTTAACGGCAATTGATGGGGCATCAGTTATGCCCTCACCCCCAGCCATAGTTAATGTCATACATAATTTGTTCAATCCCAGTGTGCCTCCACCACCACCACCAGCAGCAACGCAGCGTTTTGGGCAGGTTGAAGCATACCGGCCCGAAGAATAAGAACGAACTTATGGTCGCCAAATGGCCCCTGGTGGCTCATCTTTTATCAGAGGACCATCCCCAAATGCGAGTTTTACACAAGAAATGTTTTCTGGGTACGGCTTCGAGCAACAATTTCATAACTTGCAGTTAAACCATTTAACCCTCCCTGTCATCATTTTTGGACCATAGCAAATACAGACAGCACCTGTAGGTTGTTAGATACACAATTTTTTTGAAAATAATTTAACAAACACCTTTTCTTATGGTCACCTATACCAGGCTTCAGGCGTAGGGGAATGTAATAAAAGGTGTTTCGTTTTATAAAATTAAACAACCTACAGGTGCTGCCCATATTTTATGGCCCTAAACTGATGACAGGACAGCTCTGCCGTACCCAATGTGCTAGTTATTAACAAGTTATGGGCAATGTTTGTCCAAATAAATGTTCTCAAAAGTTTCTTGTTTTCTGTTTAAAAAATATTTAAAGTTATTCTATTTTATTTATTAAAACAAAATTGGTTAATCTATGTGTTCATTTTACTTATCAAGTGTATATGTGGTTGGATTTGGTTTAACTGAAAAAGTGGTCCCCCGATCTGTGCTCACAATAGCGCAGGTCAGAGGAACTCTAAATGTTTATTTTTTTTCAACTACTCTACGTGTGTGGTCGGCTGTATACAGTCGTTTTTAAATTAGAAATATACTTTGATATTTTTGACCACAACTAAGTTTTGGATGGATACTACTCTCAACACTGTTTTTTGCTAGTTCTGCTCTTTGCGCAAGCAAATAACAATGATGAGGGATGACTTTAGCAGACAGTACTTGGGAAGAGCGCTCTAGGTAGTAAAGCTAATTTCCAGGCACTGATACTTGTGGGTTGTTCACTTTTGCGTTGACGTATGGTCCTAAAACAATACGTAGAAGGTGGCAATTCAAGAAATATTGGAGACAAATTAAAATTTAAACAAAATTTATTTATTATTTTAAAAATTTTTTTTAAACATTTTACAGAAAAAAAAATGAAGACAGGAAGTTCTTCTTTACTGTTGATCAGATCTTCTCTGCTGGTCAGGCTGCTCAACACCAGCACAGGAGTATTGCCAGTGCACGGCACCTTCAGGACTCATGAAGTAGTCAGCGAAGGTTTCTCGCACCCTGGCACCAGAGTTGGATGGCCTTCCCTGACCAGAGTTGACAACTGTAATTAATTCAGACAGCTGTGACTCCTCATCTTGCTCAGTGCTGTATTCACGAGCATAGTTGTGGAGTACACAGAATGCCTTAATTACAGTGTCAACGGTCTCCGTATCCAACTGTATGGCAGTGTGAAAGATCCTCCACTGACTACACATGATTCCGAAGGTGCATTCCACATATCTGCGTGCACGACTCAGCCGATAATTAAAAATCCTCCGCCGGTCATCCAGTGCCCTTCGTGGGTAATGGGCGCAGCAGGTCGGTCTGTAAGGGAAATGCCTCATCCGATACCATCACAAAAGGAACTGGATGTGTGGAACCTGGCAAAGGTCTTGGGGCTGGGAGTGTTCCGCCATCTTGAAGAATTTGCAGCCCAATCTGTGATGATCTAAACACCCAAGAGTCCCCTGTACTGCCATAAGCACCAACGTCGATGGCAACAAATTTGTAATGTGCCTCAGCCACCGCCATCAGGACCACGGAAAAATACTTCTTATAATTAAAGAAGTGTGATCCTGATCGTGGTGGCTGCTGAACTCTCACATGTTTGCCATCAACAACACCAATGCAGTTGGGGAAATTGGCCACAGTTTCAAAACCTGCTGCGACCTGCAGCCAAGTCTCCTCGGTTGGGGAAGGCATCACAATGGGCTGCAACTTCTGCCAGATGACGGTACATGTGCACCTCACAATTCTGGAAATGGTGGAATTACCAACCCGAAATTGGAGGTGCAGTGATGTATAGCTCTCTCCTGTGGCCAAAAACCTGAAAAGGAAAAATATATAATTAGAAAAGCCATAGAAAGAAATACAAGCCAACAGTAATTCTGATTACTCTGTTAAAAATGACTGACTATTACAAAGTACTATTCCATCGATCAGCTTTTTTTTGGGGGGGGGTCAGGGGTTTGGACACACATTTTAGTATTTGTTTTTTCAGATTTTGTTTGCTCTTGAGTTCACACATCAATTCTATTCTGTTTTCATTTTGTGTCTGTGTTTGCCTACGATGTTTGCTCTAGAGTTCACACATCAGTTACCTTTTCAATCTGATCTGTGTGCATGCTGATCTCATGGTAAAGCCCAAATTAGGTACACAGACACAGGGGAGCCATCACCACAGGGTGACTAACTAACTAATCAGTTTCTACGGTAAGAGTGATGACAGTTTCCAGACATACCAGAGACAAGAGACATAATGATTGCTATTACTTTATTCTTAATTTTTACAGTTGGGGACACAATACTAACCCCCCCATCATGGTCCCTGCTGGTGCTGAGCACAGTGCCAGTAGAGAACCATGATGAGGGCAGCGTTCAGCACAGACTCTTGGGATTATCGATTGTAGTGCTGACTCCCAGAAGTCCATCCATGTGATCCAGGTGAAGCACACGTAATGCACACAACTACAACACGGAAAACACACACGACACACGGGGAACGGATCTCTAGAACATTTTTTGGGAAGGTGCTTTAGATGTGTACATGTGAAACAGGCTATGGTTGATAAATGCAGAATTGGTGAGGTGTTTCTATTATAATAATGTACTATTGTCCTAAATCGGAGAAAAAAATAAAAGCTGAACAACATAATGTGGAAATCCTGAATCAATAATTTTTCTGCCCATGGCAGCATATGTTGCTTAGATCTAAAAAATAATAAAAAACATATAACATTCAACTTACCGCAAGGTGATGAGCAGCTTTTCCTCAGCAGAGATGGCCCTTCACATTACGGTGTCTTGGTAGTCCAGGTCAGGAGAAATAATGCTTAGCAGACGATCAAACGCGGTAATGTTCAGACGGCAAAATTGTTGAAATTTTTCCGGAAAACTTTGTATAAAAAAAAAAAAATAGGATTAAAATATAATTTTAGAGTATACAAGCAAAAACGTTAAAAAAAAAAAAAAGGTATACAAGTGTGACCTTAGACTTTATGAACATATATCTTACGTCCTTAAATCCTGGTAAAGAAGATTGAAGTGGCCCTTGTCCGCACGCTCAAGCAAGATAGGGTGCACCCACATCTTTTTGGGTCGTCTTCTCCTCCTTAACCGCTCCTATATAACAATATAGGTTAGTACACACACTACATACAAATAATGTAACACAAAAAAAGATCTACTTTATATTACCTGCTCAACGTAGTAGTGCATGAGATTTAAGCAAGTCAGCAGCAAAAGGCATTGCCTGCTGCGCCGTAGGGGCTGCAATTCCTCTGGCATCTTTTCTCTTACAAAAAGCAAAATGGTGAAGAGGGGTTGAACTAGGAAATTACATCAGAATTTCTCCCTTTTTTTTTTTATTTTTTTAATTTTTTTAAATAAACTTTATTTGGTCTCAAAAACGCTTTAGATATGCAACAAAAACGCAAGTAAAATCCGCATGAAAAAACGCGTCAAAAACGCGTAAAAAAAACGCATGCGTTTTTCTGGCAAGGGAGATGCAGAAACGCTGCAGAAATTTTCTGCTTCATTTCTGCATCGTGGGCACATAGCCTCAAGCCATTTATTTCTGGTGACTCTTTTTGAGGTTAGCCAATACAATATTATGTGGCGGCTTGTTATTTTGTTCAAGCGTTGTGCTTTTTAACTGTTTTTAGCTGTGATATGTTTGTCTAGGTAATTGTTTAATAAAATAATTTTAATTTATATATTGAGGTGATCCCTGTCAATACATACTGTTTTTTCTCTGTATCATTGGACCATACAGTGGGTACGGAAAGTATTGAGATCCCTTTACATTTTTCACTCTTTGTTTCATTGCAGCCATTTGGTAAATTCTAAAAACTTCATTTTTTTTCTCATTAAAGTACACTCTGCACCCCATCTTGACTGAAAAAACACAGAAATGTAGAAATTTTTGCAAATGTATTAAAAAAGAAAAACTGAAATATCACATGGTCATAAATATTCAGACCATTTGCTCAGAAACTCATATTTGAGTCACATGGTTTCCATTTCCTTGTGATCCTCCTTAAGATGGTTCTACTCCTTCATTGGAGTCCAGCTGTATTTAATTAAACTGATAGGACTTGATTTGGAAAGGCACACACCTGTCAATATAAGACCTCACAGCTCACAGTGCATGTCAGACCAAATGAGAATCATGAGCTCAAAGGAACTGCCCAAGGAGCTCAGAGACAGAATTGTGGCAAGGCACAGATCTGGCCAAGGTTACAAAAGAATTTCTGCATTACTCAAGGTTCCTAAGAGCACAGTGGTCTCCATAATCCTTAAATGGAAGAAGTTTGGGACCACCAGAAGTCTTCCTAGACCTGGCCGTCCAACCAAACTGAGCAATCATGGGAGAAGAGCCTTGGTGAGAGAGGTAAAGAAGAACCCCAAGATCACTGTGGCTGAGCTCCAGAGATGCAGTAGGGAGATGGGAGAAAGTTCCACAAAGTCAACTATCACTGCAGCCCTCCACCAGTCAGACCTTTATGGCAGAGTGGCCCGACGGAATCCTCTTCAGTGCAAGACATATGAAAGCCCGCATAGTTTGCTCAAAAACATATTAAGGACTCCCAGACTATGAGAAATAAGATTCTCTGGTCTGATGAGACAAAGATAGAACTTTTTGGTGATAATTCTAAGCAATATGTGTGGAGAAAACCAGGCACTGCTCATCACCTGCCCAATCCAATCCCAGCAGTGAAACTTGGTGGTGGCAGCATCATGCTATGGAGGTGTTTTTCAGCTGCAGGGACAGGACAACTGGTTGCAATTGAAGGAAACATGAATGGGCCAAGTACAGAGATATCCTAGATGATGACCTCTTCCAGAGTGCTCTGGACCTCAGACTTGGACGAAGGTTCACCTTCCAACAAAACATTGACACTAAGCACACAGCTAAAATAACAAAGGAGTGGCTTCAGAACAACTCTGTGACCATTCTTGACTGGCCCAGCCACAACCCTGACCTAAACCTAATTGAGCATCTCTGGAGAGACCTGAAAATGGCTGTCCACCAACATTCACCATCCAACCTGATGGAACTGGAGAGGTTCTGCAAGGAAGAATGGCAGAGGATCCCCAAATCCAGGTGTGAAAAACTTGTTGCATCATTCCCAAGAAGACTCATGGCTGTACTAGCTCAAAAGAGTGCTTCTACTCAATACTGAGCAAATGGTCTGAATACTTATGACCATGTGATATTTCAGTTTTTCTTTAATAAATTTGCAAAAATTTCTACATTTCTGTTTTTTTTCAGTCAAGATGGGGTGCAGAGTGGACTTTAATGAGAAAAAAAATATATTTTTTTAGAATTTACCAAATGGCTGCAATGAAACAAAAAGTGAAAAACTTAAAGGGGTCTGAATACTTTCCGTACCCACTGTATGTTTTTTTGGTATGTGACGGGTTGAACAACATTGGATACTATATAGGTGGTGCCCTCCACTTTTCTAAAAATACTTAAGTCCTTTGATGAATTAAAGGGGGGGATTTGTGTTGACAAATAAAACAATTGTATAAATATCTACAGTTTCGGCATTCATTTAATGCACAATCAAGATGGACGCCCTTTTGGGTAGAAAATAATACTTTTGTTAAGTTGGTATTAGAGAAGGGAAATACTAAGGGTCGTATTTCAAAAAATGGATGGAGATATAGGTCCAATTTCTGAGGATCAATGGAGAGAGGTATTAGAACTGGTTCCCCAATTATCTTTATATGAGACGCAGAGATTTTCCCAGATCATATTAATACACAGGAAATATAAGACGCCTAGATTCCTATGTAACATAGGATACCGGACTGCTGCTGAATGTCCAGGATGTAACATGGATGCTGCGGCCTATTACATACGCTATGGGAATGCCGGGAGATAGGTAAATACTGGAAAGGCGTTCTGTCTATTATACAGAGGGTGTATAAAATAGATATTCAACCAGACCCAAAAAATGTCTATTAGGTATATTAGAAGATGATATGGAATTTGACCCAATTTCAATAGGGATTTCACATATTTTATTTCAAGCTAGGAAACATATTGCATCCAAATGGATTAACCCCTCACCTCCAGAAATTAGTGAACTCAAAAATAGGATAAATAATATTATCAGATTAGAAAAGGTGTTATGTAAAAAATAAAATTCAATGAATACATTTGAGAAAATATGGGGCTTATGGTTGGATACACCTGGAATGCCATCAAGGGGGTTATTGTTGGAGAGACATTGACTTATGGGGGAAGGGGGTATTGGCGAGGTCTAATGTTTCATTATGATGTGCATTGGAATTCCTTAACATGTGGTATGGGTAATATAGCACACCTATATGTGTATAGGATTATAATGTTTATTACAATATTATGGTTATATAAGAGATTTCAAGAATGTGGAATGTTAATTGTAAGATATAGTAACTGCAAGTTATCAGACGGTAATGGGCAAGCTGAAAGGATATATAGGAGAGATGCATCTATGTCATCCCTATGGTATGTTAATATATTATTGTATGTACTGGTTTCTTGATTTGTCAAAAAAAAAAAACTAATGAAAAAAATACTCAAATTTATTGGATTGAAAAAAAAAGAATATGAAAAAGGCTTCTACTCTGTGTGGGTTCTCTGGTGCTTAACCAAAGCGGATTTATGGCTAAAACATTTAACACATTCTGAACATGAAAAAGGCTTCTCCCCTGTGTGAGTTCTGTGATGGTTGATAAGATTTGATTGCTGTATAAAACCTTTCCCACATTCTGAACATGAAAAAGGCTTCTCCCCTGTGTGAGTTCTCTGGTGTTTAACAAGATGTGATTTATGGTTAAAACATTTCCCACATTCTGAGCATGAAAAAGGCTTATCCCCTGTGTGAGTTCTCTGGTGTAGGATAAGATGCGATTTCTGTTTAAAACATTTCCCACATTCTGAACATGAAAAAGGCTTCACCCCTGTGTGAATTCTCTGGTGATTAATCAAATCTGATCTCTGGTTAAAACATTTCCCACATTCTGAGCATGAAAAAGGCTTATCCCCTGTGTGAGTTCTCTGGTGTAGGATAAGATGCGATTTCTGTTTAAAACATTTCCCACATTCTGAACATGAAAAAGGCTTCTCCCCTGTGTGGATTCTCTGGTGTTTAACAAGATGTGATTTCTGGTTAAAACATTTCCCACATTCTGAACATGAGAAAGGCTTCACCCCTGTGTGAATTCTCTGGTGATTAATCAAATCTGATCTCTGGTTAAACCATTTCCCACATTCTGAACAGGAAAAAGGCTTCTCCCCTGTGTGGGTTCTCTGGTGGTTATTAAGATGTGCTTTCTCGTTGAAACATAACCCACATTCTGAACATGAAAAAGGCTTCTCTCCTGTGTGGGTTCTCTGGTGGATATGAAGACGTGCTTTCCGGTTGAAACATTTCCCACATTCTGAACATGAAAAAGGCTTCTCCCCTGTGTGAGTTCTCTGGTGTATATTAAAATCTGATTTCTGGTTAAAACATCTCCCACATATGGAACAAGAAAATCTATTGTCCGCTGTGTGTATTTTTTGATGTTTAAGAATAGACTTTGAGAGGGTAAAAATATTTCCATATTCTGAACCTGAAAATGTCTTCTTTGCTTTAGGAGCAGTTCGTTTTGTAATGCTCATTTTTTTTTTTTTTTCCTTAGCAGTCGGTAATGAATCAGAAGATAGGACCTGTTTCATAGGATCAGATGATTGATGTTTGCTGTGAAGGGATGATGGTATATCTGGAGTAATGGCATTCACTTCAATTGTATCCTGTGGGATCTTAAGATCGTCTGATTTAAAAATCTCCAGTCCCTCTGATCTTCTGGTACAGTCATCTGCCAAGAAAAAAAAACAATTATTAATTTTGAATAAAATATCCTTGAAATTTATATTTTTGAACATTTCTACTTAAAATGTCTAAACAAACACATCCCTGGGCTACATGCTAATCCAGGAAAATGAAGAGATATATGCTCAAGCTTAAAAATCAATTTTAATAGACACAAATCTAAAATATAGAGGAATATTTAAACTTGAGCATATATCTCTTCATTTTCCTGGATTAGCATGTAGCCCAGGGATGTGTCTGTTTAGATTGATTTAGAAGTGGTATGCAATCTTTATTTATTTTTCTATGAGATTCTTGTGTTAATTGTACTTAAAATGTCTGTAGAAATGGGAAGTTATTGACCGAATGACAGTTCACAGTCTAATAGAAAACCTCATAGGATGAACCAGTAGATCGTTGTGTCAAACTGTTCATTCTGCTTCCCAAATATGGAATAAGAAGCCATCAAACAATGTTATGTAGGCAAAAATAATACCAATAAAAACTTCTACTCATCTCACAAAAAAACAAGTCCCCAGTCAGGGTCATTATCTGTCAATGGAAAACCAGAGGTTTCCACATTATTAGTGGCTCAAAGGCTCTTGAAAAGCAACATGGCTTCCATAACCCAATCCAGCAATATCCGCTCTCCCAAAGTCAAATCTCCCCCTCACTTCTGAGCCTTGCAGTGCGCCCAAACAACACTCAGCATCCATGTATTTGGTATTACTATAGTGAGAAGAACCCACTTAATTTACGGTGTGTGTCTCCTGGAGCACAATCTGGGCACTATGTGTTGGGTAATGAAATTATATATTTGTAATTTTCACTCACCATCATCCACTGCGTGCTAATTTCCAGAAAGTGCCTGTGGAGTCACAATAGTCACTACTCCTATAGATTACTTCACTGAGGGTTATAATTTCCAAAATGGAGTCACTTTATGGGGATTTCTACTGTTCTGGTTCTCTGCAATTTGGTCACATTAGGGCTTCTGCAAATGGTGGGTCCCATCTCCTCTGGGATCTGCTCCTGCAACATCTGCTTCTCTCACCAGGAGCCGCCTTATTCATCCTGCAGGCGGCGCTGGTGATGGAGGAGACGTCGGAACCAGAAGCTCTGGGCGGCGCAGGCTCTGTCCAGCCACTAAGATTAGGGTGCCTGGGACCAGTAGTACCATCCAGTCTGGTAGTATGGGTGTGTGTGCTGTCCAGCTGGAGTAATCTGCTCCCTGCTTCAGCTAACTGGAGAGCACCGCACCCTACTAAAGCTGGAAGCATATTGCCAGAAACTAAAACAAAGCAAAATAGGGCAGAAGTGTGTACCTGCCCAGATCGTCATAACTAAACCAGGGTGCAGCAAACCCACATAAAGATGGCGGCTACACAAGTACAAAATACTGATGAGACAATCACTCACAACCTACCATTTCATGGAGGGGGTGACTGCTTAGTATTTGAATTGCACACAAAATGGCTTGTATAGGGTGCTGTTCACACTAGGGTAGTGCACAGTATCCGGCTTACAGCCTATTAGTTACACCCATACTATTAGATTAGGTGGGCTGCCCAGTACTATCCAAGTGCACCCCATGGGAACAGACACAGTTTACAATGCCCGCACTGATGGGCCTGGCTGCACCCTGGAATAAAAAAAGTGCAAAAATGCATATATAATATATGGATAGTACCGGGCAGCCTGCCTAATCTAATAGTATAGGCGTAACTAATAGGCTGTAAGCCGGATACTGTGCACCTTAGTGTGAACAGAACCCTATACAAGCCTTTTTGTGAGTAATTCAAATACTAAGCAGTCACCCCTCCATGAAATGGTAGGTTGTGAGTGATTGTAGGTTGGTTGTGAGTGATTGTAGGTTAGTTGTGAGTGATTGTCTCATCAGTATTTTTCACCTGTGTAGCCGCCATCTTTATGTGGGTATACTGCACCCTGGTAGTGCATTTAGTTCTGAACATCTGGGCAGGTAAACACTGCTGCCCTTTTTTGCTGTGTTTTTTCTTGAATATTGGGGGAATTTTAATTCTTCTTAGTGTGGCTTTGCTTTTTGTGCATATTACCAGAAGCGGCCAGATCCAGCCTTGTTCTCCTCTGGTTCAGTCTTCTGCGCTCAGCCCCCGGCTTGTGTATTTGTGTCCTGTTGTGACCTTGGCACGACTACTGACTACTCTTGTGTCTTCTGATTTTGTATTTTCTCTGCCCTCCTGGTTCTGATCCGGCTACCTGACTATTCTTCTTGTCATCTCACTCCACAGAACAGCAGGTAAACCGTGGCGCAAGCTCAGGGAGTCTCTGTCTAAGTCCAAATCCACGTAGAGGGGTTAAAGGGTGATGAGCAAGGCAAACGCTGGGATCAGGAAAATGGAGTAGATAGAGCCAAGCCTGTTCATGGTGGCCATCTTTTGAGCTGCCAGGTGACAACGAACAGTGTCCCCAATACATCGTGTCTGCACACTATCCCAGCAAAATCTGCATTCAAATAGCTAAATCGCGCTCCTTCCCTTCTTAACCTGCCATGTGGCCAGACAGTAGTGTACAATTGCATACAAGGTATTGTCGGATTCAAGAGAAGATGAAATATTATTTGTAAGGTCCATTTGTTTCCTATTATCCTTTGTGAAGAATTCCAAAGTTATCACCACATAAAGTGACACATGTCAGATTTGAAAAATGGGCCCAGATAGGAACACAAAACTGGCTGCAGGAAGGGGTTAAATAAGAGTGTTTTGGGCACTAACTACTATAGTCAAAACTGTGAGTATAGAGTAAAGACTGGACCTGGTCTTGTAGGGACCATATGAGCACATTCAGCAGCACAGAAGGGAGAGAAGGTAGATTCATCCAAAAAGATATCAGGGTTCTAGGAAGCCAACATCATCATTACCCTTCGCTTTCTCTTACGGCCCATCATAATATTTTTCTTCAAGTGATTTTCTGGCTTTGTGGTTTACAGATCTGGGCAGGTAACGTCTCCTAATCACAGTGAGTAGGTGGATCCTCCAGGTTGTAAGTTCTATGGAAAAGGGTTTTCAATGCCCAAAATCATTTGAACTGTTTTGGATGGAAGAGAATGTTGTGGTCTAGAGGCAAAATGGTGATCACATGATTGTGATACGGCCGGACTACACCACCGATAAAGCAGCCACAGCCGGTGACTGAGAAGAATCTGTGACTTCTCAGCATTTAGTGGTTACCACTCACCTGGGTAGTCAGATGTAGGAATCTCCTCTTTACACCGCTCATCACCCCTCACATATGTCTCTGTAGTATTAATATGGGTCAGATCTTCACCCTGAAACAAATATTGTAAAAGTCACAAACAGATGAGAAGTCCCATCTATGATCAGCTCTAATCCTGCCAACTCCATCATTTTCATTACACAAATATAAAACACATAATACTGGTGGATAAAACAAGACTGAACACAAGACCTTCACAGCCGTCTACACATCATAGGGGAGATCTCATGACACCTTCTCTCCATCTACCTGATGATCCTGAGGAACATTGGGATCTTCTTGTTTACAGTCATGTGGAAGAAAAGGACGGGGACATCTCTCTGGTGTTGTCCTCTTACTGGATAGATCTGGAGGAAACACATACAGCGGCTGAATTCATTCTTTACATACAGATAATTATAGGCCGTGTGTATTTAGTCCTGTCTATTACCTGGTGATGTGAGGGGCTGGGGAACCTCCATCATGACGTATTGGTACAAATCTTTGTGTCCTTCTAAATACTCCCACTCCTCCATGGAGAAATAGACAGCGACATCCTGACACCTTATAGGAACCTGACACATACAATGATACAGTCATCCCCCCGATCCCTTCATAGCGTTACTGTATAATGTCCCAGCATTCCCAGCAGTGTCACCTCTCCAGTCAGCAGCTCAATCATCTTGTAGGTGAGTTCTAGGATCTTCTGGTCATTGATGTCCTCATGTATCAGGGGGTGAGGTGGAGGCCCTGTGATTGGGCTCAGGGGTCTTCCCCATCCCTCAGACACAGGGTCCTGACAGCGCTCACTAGAGGTCTTCTTCACTACTGTGTAATCCTGGTTATGGAGAGACACATTAATAACTCTAACTACAGACATTTCCAGAGTCCTCACCTCTCCAGTTCTGTCCATCTGTTATTCCCATAGATAAGAATGATGTAATGTGATGTCATCAGAATCTCTCACCTCTCCAGTAAGTCGGAAGAGGATCTCTAGGGTGAGGTGTAATATCCTCTCCGCCATCTTGTCTCTATCCATATCCATCTTTGATGGGTCCATAAGGAAAATTCTCTTAAATAGAAGATCTTCACTGAGAGGATCTGATATTGTAGGGACCTGAATAAGAAGATGATGAGCCAATGTAACATCATAAAGATCCTGTGTAATAATACAATTACTGGAGATAATAAGGGAAACATATGAGATTTATTATTTTACAGTATTTAGTTTTCTGCTTTACATCTAGTAATAAAACCTATATATTTTAGGCCACAGACAGCAAGCAGTTTCTTCCTCGGAGTCGGTAGCTGAACACATTTCTCAAAGACTCATCTTCCATAAAGCTAATTCTCGTCTCATTTACTGACACTGCAATAGGCATTCGCAATACTGCAGGAGATATTCATTACACGTGACATGAGAAATAACTACTTCATAAAGAGGACGAAATTTTCATCTTCTACTACGGCTCTACAAACATATTTGGCCAGAGTTCTTCACTGACTACATCTCCACCGGCCGTCTATATGAATGTTTCCCGTCTTCCCCGGACTGTAATCTTCTATCACGTTAGATCTCAGGTCTGATTCACACACAGAAGTTTGAGGCTTTGATACATGGTAAGGTTTTTAATATTAAACAGAGTAGGACTACCCCGAATGGGCTCATCTTGCCATGGTGGGATAGCTTTCATGCTATTTTTGATCAAAAACAGTGTTACTAAGAACCCTATTTTATTTAAATGCACTTTTGCTATTTATTTGTTTATTTACAGCAGGGTTTATGATCATTTTTCTTCTTATAGTTTTTTTCTGATTTATGGCCATAGTAAACATGCATCTATGTGCTGCATGGATACCAACTTATACCAAGCTCAAATTCTGTGTTTTTTTCACGGGCACCATAGTGGCCCTGTGGGCTGCTGCTATGGATGATACACCCCTAACTATCCAACTATCATATGGTAAAAATCTCATAGGTCCTGTATTTATTAGTATCTGCACGAAGAATGGGGCTAAGTGAGTATTTATTAAAGGGAATCCACTCCACCGACTACCCCACGGCCAGCAAGCATCAGAATCTTCACTGAATAAAAAGCCATTTCACAGCAAACAGACCTCTAATATGAGGCATACAGGTAAGTATAGAGTCACATTTCTATCACCTGTATGCCAATATTAGAGGTCAGATAAGTCCCAGGGGGTGACAGATTCCCATTCATCAGCCGTGGGGTAATCATAAAACCATATATGTATTGCAATGTGGTTAATGGTTGCATAGTCAATGGGAGGCATGTGTCACAGAGATGGCCGGTCTCTGTGATGTAACCCGGAGTGTTTCTCTAGGGCAGATAAGTACTAAGAGGATCATTTGGTGCACCTGGGAGCCGGGTTACGGGTAGCTAAGAGAGAATGGGCGGGTCCAGCTACCCACATACCTCACCTCTGGGTGTGGTTAACAGCCTATAAAATGGAGGCTGTTGTTTGGCACATGGTCTGTGTGTTTGGAGGGAGAAGGCCTCCTGTGTATGTTTGTCTTCAGACCAAGCCAGGACACTGGACGCTACCCCAGCTTGTGTGCCGCACAGGCCTGGGCGAGCAGAGACCGGCTAAGGACATTTACTTTGTTTGCCTGATCTAAAGGCTATTTGCTTTTCTGCTTGGCTTCTGGGTTTATGAAGTAATAAACTCACATGAAATTTTAAAGGAACATGCCTCTTGTTTTCCTCCCATTGTGCCCCAGTGAGTAAAACCCCTACAATATGTATAAAGGAAAGGGTATGGTACTCAGAGAATGTTTCAATAATCGGCCTCAAAGCATTTCCCCAACAGGTTCATTAGGAGGCTTGATATAGGGATGATAATTCATGATGTTCAGCACAGTGTGCCTAATAGCCAGGTGCCCATGTATAAATATCCCACTTCATCCAAAACCCCTCCCAGACTAGGAGACCCATTCCCATTCCTAGAGGTGAATTGTCACAGGATATACAGAATAGAGTCTGTCTACGATAATGTACCGCGCCTACGCTACTTCTCATGAGCTAGAGGTTCGATAATGTCCATCACCTAGTGTCCATGTCCGGAAGTGACGTGCTTTATGCTGAAACACCAGATAAACTGATTGCCACCGCGCCACTTGTACCTGTGACTGCACATGCCCGTAGTTATCATACTCCTAAATGGTCATATTTGACTCCTATTGCATAATTAGAGATACACAAGGATCACCACACTTGTTAGTTACTAAATAGTATAAGTGGGATATAACTGATCAGAAATAATTCTGATATAGAGGCTCAGATCTCTTGATGAAGTAAAACAATATGTGAACCTCATTCACAGGGAACTGAGTAGCAATGGTTAGAGTATAAAATCCAAAAATGTAATCCAGGATGGGGCTGTATTCATACAAAACAGGCATAGGAAATTTGCTCATTCAGTCCCTTAGGGGCTAGTGAATCCAGTCTAGAAATCCACTCACTTTACTTTTAGAGGATACATCTATTTAGATCACCTCCTCTCACATTGGGTTTAACCACCTCAATGATGCAAAAGGAGATGTTTCTTGTTTCACCTCAATATGCACTGTTCATGTGTCTCACTAATGAGGTGTCCCGATGTCACGCCAGGTTTGAGTGCAACACAGAGTCACGCCAGGTGTGAGTGAAACACAGAGGGGAAAGGGAGCCCAGACACTAGGGAAAAGGGGGAAGAGGTGACCTCCTAATCTGGACTAGCACCACCCTGTCTCCCCCTAACATCCCTATACAGCTTCCGCAGCTGTCATCCATCACGTGCCTCGCCCCACTATCCCTGGCATAAGGCTATAGCTGGGGGTGGAAGGAGATGAGCACTAGTCAACCTCCGCTAGCACTCTAAAGACAAAAGGGGAAGACAACACAGGGAAATTACAACTTCGCTTTAGAAGAAACTCCAGCAGGGCACACGGCCTCAAGACTCCAAAGAGGACGTGATACTGCTTCAGCCAAGTTACAAGTAGAAATGAGTATAACTGGCAACGCCCACCTAGATACACCAGGTATACATACACCCAGACTAAAGGGAGGTAGTCGCTGGGTCCTAAACACAGCCTCCTATCTAGGCAGCTGTCTGCATTGCCAAACATGGAGATCTCCTGCAAACCCTTGCAGGGCGACTGTCTGTCACCTCTGACACACCCGTGACAGTACCCTCCCTCTACATGTGGCATCCGGACACTCAGGACCGGGTTTCTCAGGAAAAGAGGTGTGAAAATAACGAACCAATCTGGGAGCGTTCACCTCTGACGCTGAAACCCATGTCCTCTCCTCCGGACCATAGCCTTTTAAGTGCACCAAGTATTGTAGAGAATGACGTTGGACACAAGAATCTACTATTCTCGAAATCTTGAACTCCAAATTACCATCAACCATTACTGGGGGCGGTGGTAGAGGTGAGGGCTCAAGAGGTTCTACGTAATTTTTTCAATTTTGTTCTCTAGCACAACCTCTGCAGTCAGGACAAAGCGGAAACTGCAGTTTGGCCACAAATGCACCCCTTGTTTATCCAACTCCAGACTACCGAGAGTTAATATAGTCTTTCTGTTTAGGAATTGAAGGACAGGTCTCAACAAAGTGTCCCTTTTTCCCACAAAAAAAATACGCCTTTTTTCTTGCGAATCTCTGGGGAGATGTATGATGTAGTGACACCCCCTAACTGCATAGGTTCCTCCACCTCCCCCAGTACTGGTTCACCCCCAGACCACTCCCTTGGCAGGTACACAACCGAGACAAAAAGGCCCCGGAGAAGGAGGTCACACCCGTCTATCCCGAACGTGTTTATCCAGACGTAAGGCCAAAGACATGGCATCCTCCAAGGACTGAAGGGTATCATATACAGCTAAGGCATCTTTTAACCTTTCCGTGTGCCCCTCACAAAATTGACTTTTAAGGGCTGAGTCATTCCATTTGGAATCCGTAGCCCATCTACGGAATTCTGAACTGTACATTTCCACTGACCGAATCCCCTACTGAAGACGACGTAGCTTAGACTCAGCCAAGGCGACTTGGTCAGGATCATCATAGATGAGGGCAAGAGCTCAAAAAAAAAACCCCCACAGGCTGGAGACAAACTGAGTCCTGTGGTAATGAAAATGTCCATGAGTGAGGATCACCCTGCAGTAGAGAGATCACAATACCAACCCCTTGCTCCTCATTACCGGAGGAGTAGGGACGAAGTTTGAAGTACAATTTGCATGCCTCCTTAAACACAAAAAACTTGTCCCTACCTCCTGAAAAACCTGTCCGGGAGGGCAACCTTGGGTTCAGGCTGGACAGGCTTACCCGCAGAGACCCCCACATTGGCGGCCTGTAACCGCTGCAGAACCTTAGAACCTCACAGCAGAGGGCATTCACCTCCAGAGACAGACAGCGGAACTGCTCTGCAACTGATCCCATACTAAAGGGAGTCAGGAAAAAAAAGGTGCATCCCCAAAAACACACAAAGAAAAAAAAACAAAGTGTCAATCTTGTGTCGTTTTTTTTATTTCCAAAACGTGCTCGGCCAGTTATAATGTCACAACAGGTGTGAGTGCAACACAGAGAGTCACGCCAGGTGTGAGTGCAACACAGAGGGGAAAGTTAAAGGGAGCCCAGACACTAGGGAAAAGGGGGAAGAGGTGACCTCCTAATCTGGACTAGCGTCACCCTGTCTCACAATAATGTCCCTATACAGCCTCTGCAGCTGTCATCCATCATGTGCCTCGCCCTACTATCCCCGGCATAAGGCTATAGCTGGGGGTGGAAGGAGATGAGCACTAGTCAACCACCGCTAGCACTCTAAAGACAAAAGGGGAAGACAACACAGGGGAATTACAACTTAGCTTTAGAAGAAACTCCAACAGGGCACACGGCCTCAAGACTCCAAAGAGGACGTGATGCTGCTTCAGCCAAGTTCCAAGTAGAAATGAGTATAACCTCCAACGCCCACCTAGACACACCAGGTATATATACACCCAGACTAAAGGGAGGTAGTCGCTGGGTCCTAAAGACAGCCTTCTATCTAGGCAGCTGTCTGCATTGCACTGTATGTCACTTCAGACACACCCGTGACACCCGACCATGGCGTATTTCGCCCAAATGCCCCCCACACTCCTCCTAGACTGCCTCTTGGTCATGCATACATAATCTAGGAGGTAGATGCATGTGGCCACATATACAAGTCCTGAGGTTTTACAGTTGGAATAATCCCTCTGGAAAAGGGTTTCACATGTAGAGGAACTCGAGAAAGATTTACATGGTCTCATCCAATTACATGTACAACTTTCTCCACATCTAAAGAAACCACAGATTCTTCTATCTAGCCATGTCCCCTTGGGTGCAGGTTTTTATAGAAACTATGCACTAAACGGTCCCTAATTGACCAACCCTTTCTAAAAGTTATTGTGGGAGTGGATTCCACAGCACCCTCAGGTCCAGGTCGGCCACAAGTACATCCTAGTGTTTTCTGAGGTATTAAAGATATGGTCACTCTGATTGTCACAAGTTCCTATTACTTGTGTTATCCCATATTTTTCTTGGTGTCTTGGTTAGGTATGGAGGAGTGTCTGTCTCTCCTGTTTTTCTGCAAACAATCGTGTGGAATCCAAAATGTACTGTGGATACCTTTTTCCTTGAATCTGGTGTTTATGTCTATTGCCAGTATATTAATATCTGTGACATTAGAGCAGTTTCTTCTCAACTGTAAAAATTGGCCCTTGGATATTGCTTTTTTTTTTTTAGTAGGATGGGGTGGTGGCTATCCCGCTTTAATAGTTTATGGTAGAGGAGTGTCCCTAGGGTCCCATCCAGGGCTGTGGAGTCAGAGTTGGAGTCGGTGTAAAATGGACCGACTCCGACTCCTAAAATACATAATAAATTGGGCACAGTAGTTCAAAGCAGTTTGTGAGTAATATTTTTTCATAAGAATTTGGGAAAGTTATGAAATGTCCTATAAATGTCTGTCCTGTTCCTGATCTAAGGGTCTAGAGTTTTAGCTGAGAAAAAATGTGTCCTACTGTAAATTTATCACTTAAACATGAGCCATGTATGAGGGAGTCGGAGTCGTGGAGTAGGAGTCGGTGTCGGTGTCATGGAAATTGAGGAGTAGGAGTCGAAGGTTTGGCTTACCAACTCCACAGCCCAGGCTCCCATCCCGTACTTTCTTGATTAGTACATCCAGGAAAGGAAACTGGTATTAATTAAACTCGGACATAAATCTAAGGCCCACTCTATGGATATTGAGTTCTCTGACAAATTCAAGAAATTGTTCACTCGTCCTTGACCAGATGATAAAAATGTTGTCAATATATCTATACCAGGGGTCCTCAAACTTTTTAAACAGGGGGCCAGTTCACTGTCCCTCAGACCATTGGAGGGTCGGAATATAGTTTTAAAAAAAACTATGAACAAATTCCTATGCACACTGCACATATCTTATTTTGAAGTAAAAAAACAAAACGGGAACAAATATAATATTTAAAATGAAGAAGAAGTAAAGTTAAATCAACAAACTTACCGGTATTTCAATGGGAACTATGGGCCTGCTTTTGGCTAATGAGATGGTCAATGTCCGGTTCCATATTTGTCACTGCTTGTCGTAACAAGTGATGCAAGTGTGTATCAGTTAGTCTGGATCTGGTTGGAGAACAGAAAGAAGGCATTGTTTAACAAATTATCTCAAGCTCAGACTGGTGTGGTGCGAGAGTCCCCAATAGGCAAGTAAATGTCCCCAATAGGCAGTTAAATATCCCCAATAGGCAGCATAGGTTCCTAATAGGCAAGTAAATGTTCCCAATAGGCAGCATAGGTTCCTAATAGGCAAGTAAACGTCTCCAATAGGCAGGTAAATGTCCCCAATAGACAGCATAGGTCCCCAATAGGCAGGTAAATGTCTCCAATAGGCAGCATAGGTCCCCAATAGGCAGGTAAAGGTCCCCAATAGGCAGCATAGGTCTCCAATAGGCAGGTAAATGTCCCCAATAGGCAGGTAAATGTCCCCAATAGGCAGCATAGGTACTCAATAGGCAGGTAAATGTCCCCAATAGGCTGCATAGGTTTCTAATAGGCAAGTGAATGTCCCCAATAGACAGCATAGGTCCCCAATAGGCAGCATATGTCTCCAATAGGCAGGTAAATGTCCCCAATAGGCAGCATAGGTCCTCAATGGGCAGGTAAATGTCCCCAATAGGCAGCATAGGTCCTCAATGGGCAGGTAAATGTTCCCAACAGGCAGGCTGTTTCCCCCTTATAATGCCATATGCAGGCTGTTCCCCCCATATAATGCCCCATGCAGGCTGTTCCCCCCTTATAATGCCCCATGCTGGATGCCACCCCCAAATAACGCCCCATGCAGGATATCACTCCCCTGTCTTTATAATGCCCCATGCAGCATGTCACCCCCCCCCATATAATGCCCCATGCAGCATGTCACCCCCCCATATAATGCCACATGCAGCATGTCACCCCCCCATATTATGCCACATGCAGCATGTCACACCCCCATATTATGCCCCATGCAGCATGTCACCCCCCCCATATTATGCCCCATGCAGGATGTTCCTTTCCCTCCATATAATGCCCCATGCAGGATGTCACCCCCCATATCATGCCCCATGCAGGATGTCACCCCCCATATAATGACCTATGCCTCCATACATAAAAAAAAAAAAAATCCAATACTCACTCTTCACTTGCTGCCGCTGCTCTACTCTGGTCCGGACTCAAGCGTCGTTGTCCCGCTCTGCGCTGCCTGTGACGGCACTCGGGAGGGTGCGGTGTAAAGACGTCACCGCGCCCTCTGACCTGAGAAGTCACAGGAAGCGCAGAGCAGGAAGACAGCGGATCTGCGGAGGCACGGGGAGAGGTAAGTATCCGCCTGCCGGGGCCCTGAGCAAGCGGGGGGAAGGGTGGGCAATGGCACCGCTCTCCTCTCCTCCACCCATAGCCCAGCGGGCCGGATAAAAGTTCTCCGCGGGCCGCATGTGGCCCGCGGGCCGTAGTTTGAGGACCCCTGATCTATACCATGCCCCAATATATGGATGCCACCATTTATTATCATCCCTGAATATTGTAGTTTCCTCCCACCAGCCCAGTAATAGATTAGCAGATGAGGGGTACAGGGGCTCCCCATCGCAGGACCCCTGAGCTCGGGTAAGTACTTCCTGTCAAAAAGAAAGATGTTATGACTAAGAGTGAATGTTAGAAGATCCTCCATGAAGTCATTATGTCTGCTACACTCTATTGATCTCGATTTCAATAAACGTCTTACTCCTCTGATATCATCCTCATGCGGTATATTACTGTACAAAGACTCGATATCTAGAAAGGCCTGCTTCCCTACATGCATGTATACATGTAGGGGAGCAGGCAGAGGGAAAACCAATTCCAGAGGGATTATTTCAACTGTAAAACCTCAGGACTTATTCCAACTGCAGGACCTCAGCCGGTACTGTGGAAACATTATACTGTGTGTGGGGGGAAGATGGTACTGTAGGAACATTACTCTGTGTGGGGGGCATCAAACCTATTGCATAAGGGGCATAATGGGGGCATCATACATCCTGCATAAGGGGCATAACGGGGGCATTACACTGTGTGGGGGCATCATACAGTTAGGTCCATATATATTTGGACAGAGACATTTCTCTAATTTTGGTTCTAGACATTACCACAATGAATTTTAAACAAAACAATTCAGGTGCAGTTGAAGTTCAGACTTTCAGCTTTCATTTGAGGGTATCCAGATTAAAATTGGATGAAGGGTTTAGGAGTTTCAGCTCCTTAACATGTGCCACCCTGTTTTTAAAGGGACCAAAATTAATTGGACAATTGACTCCAAGGCTATTTCATAGACAGGTGTGGGCAATCCATTCGTTATGTCATTCTCAATTAAGCAGATAAAAGGCCTGGAGTTGATTTGAGGTGTGGTGCTTGCATTTGGAAGGTTTTGCTGTGAAGTAAACATGCGGTCAAATGAGCTCTCCATGCAGGTGAAACAAGCCATCCCTAAGCTGCAAAAACAGAAAAAACCCATTCGAGAAATTGCTACAATATTAGGAGTGGCAAAATCTACAGTTTGGTACATCCTGAGAAAGAAAGAAAGCACTGGTGAACTCATCAATGCAAAAAGACCTGGGCGCCCACGGAAGACAACAGTGGTGGATGATCGCAGAATAATCTCCATGGTGAAGAGAAACCCTTTCACAACAGCCAACCAAGTGAACAACACTCTCCAGGAGGTAGGCGTATCAATATCCAAATCTACCATAAAGAGAAGACTGCATGAAAGTAAATACAGAGGGTTCACTGCACGGTGCAAGCCACTCATAAGCATCAAGAATAAAAAGGCTACACCAGACTTTGCTAAAAGAACATCCAAAAAAGCCAGCACAGTTCTGGAAGAACATTCTTTGGACAGATGAAACCAAGATCAACCTATACCAGAATGATGGAAAGAGAAAAGTATGGCGAAGGCGTGGTACAGCTCATGATCCAAAGAATACCACATCATCTGTAAAACACGGCGGAGGCAGTGTGATGGCTTGGGCATGCATGGCTGCCAATGGCACTGGGTCACTAGTGTTTATTGATGATGTGACACAGGACAGAAGCAGCCGAATGTATTCTGATGTATTCAGAGCCATACTGTGTGCTCAGATCCAGCCAAATGCAGCCAAACTGACTGGTCGTCGTTTCATACTACAGATGGACAATGACCCAAAACTTAAAGCCAAAGCAACCCAGGAGTTTATTAAAGCAAAGAAGTGGAATATTCTTGAACGGCCAAGTCAGTCACCTGATCTCAACCCAATTTAGCATGCATTTCACTTGTTAAAAACTAAACTTCAGACAGAAAGGCCCACAAACAAACAGCAACTGAAAACCACCGCAGTGAAGGCCTGGCAGAGCATCAAAAAGGAGGAAACACCGCGTCTGGTGATGTCCATGAGTTCAAGACTTCACGCAGTCATTGCCAACAAAGGGTTTTCAACCAAGTACTAGAAATGAACATTTTATTTACAATTATTTAATCTGTCCAATTAATTTTGGTCCCTTTTAAAAACAGGGTGGCACATGTTAAGGAGTTGAAACTCCTAAACCCTTCATCCAATTTTAATGTGGATACCCTCAAATGAAAGCTGAAAGTCTGAAATTCAACTGCATCTAAATTGTTTTGTTTAAAATTCATTGTGGTAATGTCTAGAACCAAAATTAGAAAAATGTTGTCTTTGTCCAAATATATATGGACCTAACTGTACATCCTGCATAAGGGGCATAATGGGGGCATTACACTGTGTGGGGGCATCATACATCTTGCATAAGGAGGCTCCAATTAGGGCCACCTGGTATCTCTGTCTCTCCTGGTCCTTGGCCTGTCTCTTACTTTTATCTATTATTGCGTTTGGTAAGCGACATCTGATATTTACATTGACACTGCATATTTACCCGTACACTTGTATGGAGCGGTGCATTTCCATGGTGTGTCTTATATCTTTTTGTGCTTGCCCCCTTTTCCTCTTTTTTCCTGAGGAAATTTTTCTCAAAGTATTTATATCCTGTATTCATATGACTATGTGCTGCATTTTGTAATCTATTACTACTTCATGTCGCCACCTGTCGTGGCCCTTTGTATATTTGATATCTAATAAAGCTATACTGTTTTTATGCCCATATGTACTCTGTTTCTCCTATTATTATAGGGGCATAATAGAGGTATTACGCTGTGTGGGGGCATCATACATACTACATAAGGGGCATAATGGGGGCATTACACTGTGTGGGGGCATCATATAAACAGTATAAGGGGCATAATGGGGGCATTTCACTGTGTGGGGGCATCATACATACTGCATAAGGGGCATTACACTGTGGGGGCATCATACATACTGCATAAGGGGCATAATGGGTGCATTACATTGTGTGTGGGCATCATACGTACTGCATAAGGGGCATAATGGGGGCATTACACTGTGTGGGGGCATCATACATACTGCATAAGGGGCATTACACTGTGGGGGCATCATACATCCTGCATAAGAGGCATAATGGGGGCATTACACTGTGTGGGGGCATCATACATCCTGCATAAGGGGCATAATGGGGGCATTACACTGTGTGTGGGCATCATACGTACTGCATAAGGGGCATAATGGGGGCATTACACTGTGTGGGGGCATAATACATCCTGCATAAGGGGCATAATGGGGGCATTACACTGTGTGGGACATAATACATCCTGCATAAGGGGCATAATGGGGGAATTACACTGTGTGGGGGCATCATACATACTGTATAAGGGGCATAATGGGGGCATTACACTGTGGGGGGCAGTAAAGGGGTCCTGTACTATGAGAACAATACGTTTCCTCCCTTCCTGTCTCCATAGTTGGGTCGTATGTATCTATTACAGGAAACAGAACAAAAACCTTATGATTCTTATAAAGGGGCAACACAAGACCCCAAAAGAGTCTCCGTGCTGAAGGGGTTAATGCCCCCTGCGCCCAGTAATGGGGTCTCCACATACCTCCACCTGCAGAGCCGCCACCACATATATGGCTGCTCTGTGCGCACAGGAGCTGTGATGAGGTCACAGGAGGGGAGGAGTCAGGGGTCACATGATCAGGGGCCTCAGTGGATGCAGGACTCTGCTGTGCTGGTTGTCATGGTGCTGGATGAGCTGAAGTTTATGTGTGGGGTCAGGAGGGTTTTACAGTGTGGATGTAGCAGAGCCGCGTGTGTACGAGGTGTACGGAGCAGAGCCGCGTGTGTACGAGGTGTACGGAGCGGAGCCGCGTGTGTACGAGGTGTACGGAGCGGAGCCGCGTGTGTACGAGGCGTACGGAGCGGAGCCGCGTGTGTACGAGGCGTACGGAGCGGAGCCGCGCGTGTACGAGGCGTACGGAGCGGAGCCGCGCGTGTACGAGGCGTACGGAGCGGAGCAGCGCGTTACGAGGCGTACGGAGCGGAGCCGCGCGTGTACGAGGCGTACGGAGCGGAGCCGCGCGTGTACGAGGCGTACGGAGCGGAGCCGCGCGTGTACGAGGCGTACGGAGCGGAGCCGCGCGTGTACGAGGCGTATGGAGCGGAGCCGCGCGTGTACGAGGCGTACGGAGAGGAGCCGCGTCTGTTCGAGGCGTACGGAGCGGAGCCGCGCGTGTACGAGGTGTACGGAGAGGAGCCGCGCGTGTTCGAGGTGTACGGAGAGGAGCCGCGCGTGTGCGAGGTGTACGGAGCGGAGCCGCGCGTGTACAAGGTGTGCGGAGCGGAGCCGCGCGTCCACGAGGTGTGCGGGGCGGAGCCACGCGTCCATGAGGTGTACGGAGCGGAGCCGCGCGTCCAAGGAGTACAGAAAGGAACAGCGTGTGTACGGAGCGGAGCCGCGCGTGTGCGAGGTGTACGAAGCTGAGCCGCTCGTGTACGAGGTGTACGGAGAGGAGCCGCGTGTGTACGAGGTGTACGGAGCGGAGCTGCGTGTGTCTACGAGGTGTACGGAGCGGAGCCGCGTGTGTCTACGAGGTGTACTGAGCGGAGCCGCGTGTGTACGAGGTGTACGGAGCGGAGCCGTGTTTGTACGAGGTGTACGGAGCGGAGCCGCGCGTGTACGAGGTGTACGCAGCGGAGCCGCGCGTGTGCGAGGTGTACGCAGCGGAGCCGCGCGTGTGCGAGGTGTACGCAGCGGAGCCGCGCGTGTGCGAGGTGTACGGAGCGGAGCCGCGCGTGTGCGAGGTGTACGCAGCGGAGCCGCGCGTGTGCGAGGTGTACGCAGCGGAGCCTCGCGTGTGCGAGGTGTACGCAGCGGAGCCGCGCGTGTACGGAGGTCATGGACGGGAGGTATGTGACCCCGAAGTACCAAGCTTCGTTGATGTAGGACCCGGAGAAGCAGGCTCCAGCACACATGTTAAAGAAGATCGTAGAGAAGGACGGCCGAGACAGGGACTGCCTACTTCCATACCGTCTCTTCTCCATCAGAGGGGTACCACAGTCCTCTACTGGATTCTCCCCTTTTGAGCTGTTGGATGGCCAACACCCCCAAGGGCTCCTGGATGTGGCAAAGGAGACTTGGGAGGCGGAGTCTACACCCTACCGGAGTGTAATCGAACACATGGCCCAAATGCAAGAGAGAATTGCCATGGTGATGCCCATCGTGAAAGAGCACCTCCTCCAAGCACAAGAGGCGCAATCTAGGGTGTACAATAGATCGGCACGAGTGAGACACTTCAACCCTAGGGATCGGGTACTGGTGCTGGTACCTACAGTGGAGAGCAACTTCCTGGTGAAGTGGCAGGGCCCCTATGAAATAGTTGAAAAGGTTAGTGAGGTCAACTATTAACTCCACCAGCCAGAGAGAAGGAAACCCTACCAGGTGTACCACGTCAACTTGATTAAGCCATAGCGAGATAGGGAGCCCGTGGAAGCTTCGTGTTTAGTGACTGAGCCTGACGCTGATGTGAAAGAGGTCAAGGTGGCAGAGTCGCTGTCACGTGCCCAAAAGCAACAGTGCAAAGAGTTTCTACAGCGAAATAAAGACCTGTTTTCAGAATTGCCAGGACTCACTCGGGTCATAGAGCATGAAGTACTCACAGAGCCTCATGTTCGTGTCAACCTAAAACCTTTTTAGGCCCGCAGAGAGGTGATCTCGAAAGAGTTGAAGCGGATCCTGAACCTTGGAGTCATTGAGGAGTCCAAGAGTGTCTGGTCCAGTCCTATAGTCTTAGTGCCGAAACCAGATGGAGAATCGCTGTTTTGCAATAACTATAGGAAGCTGAACGAGGTCTTGAAGATGAGCTTATCGAAAGGCTAGGACCCACTCGGTACATCACCACCCTAGACCTCACCAAAGAATATTGGCAAATTCCCCTGTCCAAAGAGGCCAAGGAGAAGACGGCCTTCTCAATGCCAGACGGTTATCAATAAGTCAGGATGGCGTTTGGGTTGCAGGGAGCTCCGGCCACCTTCCAGAGATCCATGGACCGGATCTTAGCACCCCACAAAAAGTATGCAGCGGCCTACCTAGATGACATTGTCATATTCAGCCAGGACTGGGAAAGTATTCTTAGAAAACTTCAAGCCATACTTGATGCTTTAAGGAAGGCGGGCTTTACCATCAACCCGAAGAAATGTGCCATGGAGATTGAGGAAGCCAAGTATCTGGGCTACGTGGTTGGTAGAGGGGAAATAAAACCACAAATAAATAAGGTCGAGGCGATCCTGAACTTGCCACAGCCCCTCTTGAAGAAGCAGGTCAGGGCATTTCTAGGCATCGTGGTCTACTATCGAAGATTTGTCCCTAACTTTGCCCTGATAGCAGACGGATCTGCTGAAAGGGACGAAGTCAGCTATGGCCAAGTGGTCCACGGAAGCTGAAGTGGCCTTCCAGGAATTGAATCTGGCCCTCTGTAAACAGCCAGTCTTGGTGGCTCCCAACTTCTCAAAAGAGTTTGTGGTCCAGATGGATGCATCGGATGTCAGGCTGGGAGCATTCTTGTCCCAGGAGATTAACGGAGAGGAACACCCTCTAATGTACCTCAGTTGGAAACTGAGAATGTTTAGCCATCAAGTGGACGTTGGACACTTTGAGATATTACCTGTTAGGTAGAAGTTTCAGGTTAGCGTCAGACCATGACCCATTGAGGTGAATGCGAGAAAAGAAGGGGAACAATGCCCGAGTAACTAGATGGTTCCTAGCCCTACAAGATATTAGTTTCCATTTAGAGCATAGGCCTGGGAAACAACATGGGAATGCTGATGCCCTGTCAAGGGTCTATTGTATGGTGGCAGAAGGAGCCAAGCCCCGGCTTTGGGCAGAGGGGGGGTGTGCAAGGTTGCTACCGCACAAGTCGTCGACGGGAGGTATGTGTCCCCGAATTACCAAGCTTCGGTTATGTAGGACCCGAAGAAGCAGGCTCCAGCACACATAGTGCTGAGAGGGAGTTAATGGACCCGGATTAAAGGGCGGAGTTTTACGAGCAGCTGAAAAAGTTGGGAGTGGGAACAGCTGCTCACTTACCACCAGTCCAGGTCTTGGAAGGCCTGATTTAAGACAGCTGCACCTGTCTCATTGTGCTGTGTGTTGTGCAAGGTGAGCAGACCTTGCATGTGCTGCTCAGAGTCTGCTGGAGGCAGAGAAAAGCACTACATTTAAACGGCTGAAGCCGTGCTGCATATGGACGGGTTATTTTGAGTTTTTTTCTGTTATACCTTTTTGTGCCAGAAAAAGGCTGTTATGTTTTGTTTTCCTGGTTGGTTTATGGACATTTAATAAACCACCAGTTTCTTTTTGAACCTGCAGGCTGCATTCCTCTGTGAAACTGCGCCTACCCGAGAGCTGATCCGTCACAGCATGTACAAGGTGTACGAAGCGGAGCCGTGCGTGTACAAGGTGTACGAAGTGGAGCCGTGCGTGTACGAGGTGTGCGTAGCCATGCGTGTACAAGGCATACGTAGCAGAGCCTTGCGTGTACGGAGCGGAGCCGTGCGTGTATGAGGTGTATGGAGCAGAGCCGCGTGTGTATGTGGTGTATGAAACGGAGCCGTGTGTTGTGTTTACAAGGCGTTCTTTATACTCCATTTAAAGTCTGGCAGTTGTGTGTTGTTCCAAACTATTCATATTTGGTCGCTGACCAATACCATACTACAAGGCCAGTACCTAAAACCGTGGTCGTCATACATAAGATATTACTGCGGTACTAAGCCAGAAATTTTTAGGGAACGTGTCAAATATTCCCTCACCTACTGTATCCTCACCCATCCTTTGTAGATTTTGAGCCCTCGCCGGCAGGGTTCTCACTCCTCCTGTACCAGTCACTGACTCATTTTTGTTCAAATTATTGTACTCGTTGTTTGCTATGCATACCCTTTTACACATGTAAAGCGCCAAGAAATTAGTGGCGCTATAATAACAATTATTATAATAATAATTATACTCCGTTTAACCCCTTAAGGACTGAGCCACTTTGTAGGTTAGTGACCAGGCCATTTTTTTCAATTCTGACCATTGTCACTTTATGAGGTAATAACTCTGGAACACTTCAACGGATCTCCCTGATTCTGAGACTGTTTTTTTTTGTGACATGTTGTACTTCACAACATTGGTAAAATTTCTTTGACATGACTTGCGTTTATTTGTGAAAAAAAAAATGGAAATTTGGCGAAAATTTTGAAAATGTCACAATTCCTATGCCTTTAAATCAGAGATATTTCACAAAAAATAGTTAATAAATAACATTTCCCACATGTCTACTTTACATCAGCACAATTTTGGAACCAATTTTTTTTTTTTATTAGGTAGCTATAAGGGTTAAAAGTTCAGCGATTTTTCATTTTTCCAACAAAATTTACAAAACCATTTTTTTAGGGACCACATCACATTTGAAGCGACTTCGAGGAGTCTATATGACAGAAAATACCCAAAAGTGACATCATTCTAAAAACTGCACCCCTCAAAGTGCTCAAAACAACATTCATGAAGTTTATTAGCCCTTCAGGGGCTTTACAGGAACTAATGGAATGTGAATGGAAAAAAATGAACAGTTTATTTTTTCCCACAAAAATTTTACTTTTGTCCAAAATTTTACATTTTCACAAATCTAACATGAGAAAATGGACCATGCAATTTGTTGTGCAATTACTCCTGAATACGCTGGTATCCCATATGTGGTGGAAGACTAGTGTTTGAGGGCACGGCAGGGCTCGGAAGGAAAGGATCACCATTCGACTTTTGCAACAAAAATTTGGCTGGAGTCGGTAGCGGACGCCATGTTGCTTTTCAAGAGCGCCTGATGTGCCTAAACAGTGGAAACCCCCCACAAGTGACCCCATTTTGGAAACTAGACACCTCAAGGAATTTATCAAGATATGTGGTGAGCACCTTGAACCCACAGGTGCTTCACAGAAGTTTATGACGTTGAGCCGAGAAAATAAAAAAATCTTATTTTTACCACAAAACTTCTGTTTTATGCCTAAATTTAGCATTTTCAGAATAGTAAAAAGAGAAAATGCACCATACCATTTGTTGTGCAATTTCTCCTGAATACGTTGATACCCCATATGTGCTCCGTACACCTCATACACACACGGCCCCGCTCCGTGCTCGTCTGCCGCTCCGCTCTGTACACCCCGTACATGCGGCTCCGCTCCGTACACCTCGTACACACGCGGCTCCGCTCCGTACACCTCGTACACACGCGGCTCCGCTCAGTACGCCTTGTACATGCGCGGCTCCGCTCCGTACGCCTCGTACACGCGCGGCTCCGCTCCGTACGCCTCGTACACGCGCGGCTTCGCTCCGTACGCCTCGCACACACGCTGCTCTGCTACATCCACACTGTAAACCCCTCCAGACCCCACACATAAACTTCAGCTCATCCAGCACCATGACAACCAGCACAGCAGAGTCCTGCATCCACTGAGGCCCCTGATCATGTGACCCCTGACTCCTCCCCTCCTGTGACCTCATCACAGCTCCTGTGCGCACAGAACAGCCATATATGTGGTGGCGGGGTTGAGCCTAGAATGTATGGGCTCCTTCCAGGTCCTGACTGCAGCCCATACATTCTAGCTGGCTCATTAGTGAAGACACTAGAATGTATGGGCTGCAGTCAGGACCTGGAAGGAGCCCATACATTCTGGAAGATAGCAGAATCTATGGGCTCCTGACAGGTATATATTATTGGAGGTAGGAGAATGTATGGGCTCCTGTCAGGTATATATTATTGGAGGCAGCAGAATGTATGGGCTCCTGTCAGGTATATATTATTGGAGGCAGGAGAATGCATGGGCTCCTGTCAGGTATATATCATTGTAGGCAGGAGAATGCATGGGCTCCTGTCAGGTATATATTATTGGAGGCAGGAGAATGCATGGGCTCCTGTCAGGTATATATTATTGGAGGCAGGAGAATGTATGGGCTCCTGTCAGGTATATATTATTGGAGGCAGGAGAATGTATGGGCTCCTGTCAGGTATATATTATTGGAGGCAGCAGAATGTATGGGCTCCTGTCAGGTATATATTATTGGAGGCAGGAGAATTTATGGGCTCCTGACAGGTATATATTATTGGAGGCAGCAGAATGTATGGGCTCCCGTCAGGTATATATTATTGGAAGCAGGAGAATATATGGGCTCCTGGCAGGTATATATTATTGGAGGCAGGAGAATCTATGGGCTCCTGTCAGGTATATATTATTGGAGGCATGAGAATGTATGGGCTCCTGTCAGGTATATATTATTAGAGACAGCAGAATGTATTGGCTCCTGTCAGGTATATATTATTGGAGGCAGGAGAATGTATGGGCTCCTGTCAGGTATATATTATTGGAGGCAGGAGAATGTATGGGCTCCTGTCAGGTATATATTATTGGAGGCAGCAGGATGTATGGGCTCCTGACAGGTATATATTATTGGAGGCAGGAGAATGTATGGGCTCCTGGCAGGTATATATTATTGGAGGCAGGAGAATGTATGGGCTGCTGTCAGGTATATATTATTGGAGGCAGCAGAATGTATGGGCTCCTGTCTGGTATATATTATTGGAGGCAGGAGAATCTATGGGCTCCTGTCAGGTATATATTTTTGGAGACAGGAGAATCTATGGGCTCCTGTCAGGTATATATTATTGGAGGCAGCAGAATCTATGGGCTCCTGTCAGGTATATATTATTGAAGGCAGGAGAATCTATGGGCTCCTGTCAGGTATATATTATTGGAGGCAGGAGAATCTATGGGCTCCTGTCAGGTATATATTATTGGAGGCAGCAGAATGTATGGGCTCCTGTCAGGTATATATTATTGGAGGCAGGAGAACGTATGGGCTCCTGTCAGGTATATATTATTGGAGGCAGCAGAATATATGTGCTCCTGTCAGGTATATATTATTGGAGGCAGCAGAATGTATGGGCTCTTGTCAGGTATATATTATTGGAGGCAGCAGAATGTATGGGCTCCTGTCAGGTATATATTATTGGAGGCAGGAGTATGTATGGGCTCCGGCTAGGTATATATTATTGGAGCCAGCAGAATCTATGATCATTTCCCAGGTGTATGTTAGTGAAGCTAGCAGAATGTAGCCTACAATGTATGGTCTCTTTCCAGTTTTGACTGCAACCCATACATTCTAGCCGTTTCACTGTTAAAGACACTATAATGTAAGGGCTCCTGGTGGTATATAACAGTGAAGTCATCACAATATATTGGCTCGTGCCAGGTATACAATAGAACATCAGAATCAGGGGCGTAACGTACCCGGCGGATAAGGGGCTCGCCGGCGCCAGCCCCTATTTCAGCTGAATGTGTATCCTCGGACACACATTCAGCTGAAGTGTATTGCAGTGTAAAAACTTGCCAGATCCGTGCTCCGCAATACATGCTGCTGGCCAATCAGAGGCTGCCGGGGGCGCATGGCAGTGACGTTATGCACTCCTGTCAAAATCAACCAAAATCAGCTGCCAGCTTCAGATGTGGACGCCGCACAGCATGGTGAGTGCTAGGAAGGTGAGTAGGAGCATTTTTTTTCTGTGTATTGACCAACAGTGGGGCCATATATTAGGATGGGGGCTGGAGATGGGGCCATATACCAGGATGGGGGACATATACCAGGATGAGGGTCATATTCTAGGATGGGGCCATATACCAGGATGAGGGCCATACACCAGGATGGGGAATATATACCAGGATGAGGGCCATATACCAGGATGGGGCACATATTTCAGAATGGGCTGTGCATTATACTATATAGAGGACTATAGGCTGTGCATTATACTACATGCATGACTATAGGGTGTGCATTATACTGTATGGTGGATTATTGAGGGTGCATTATACCAGAGGTCCCCAACCGCCGGTCCGCGGACCAGGACCGGGCCGTTGGGGTTTTTCAGCCGGTCCGCGGGGAGAGGGGGCCCCTCCAGCCTCCAGCAGGGCCGCCATCAGGGCATGACTGCCCTGACTCCAGTATGGGGCCCGGCCGGTAGGAGCCCCCTCGGAGCCCCCCTCTTGTGCGTCTCTCTCCTCATGGGGCCCCCGGCCGCATGCTAAGCGCCGGGTCCGGGACATCGTAGCGCTGCGCTGCTGCGGCAGCACCTTCATGATTCCCCTGACTTCCGGTCATGTGACGGCGCCGTCACATGGCCGGAAGTCAGGAGAACCTGGTGTCAGCGATTTGGACGAGCGCCAGGATTCTGCAGGGATCGCATGGGGGTAAGTATAACAAGTTTTATTTTTTTTAAATACAATTAACTAGGAGTGGGGGGAATGGGAGATGCACATGGGAGGAGGGGAGAGATGAGAGATGCACATGGGGGAGGGGAGAGATGAGAGATCCACATGGGGGGGAGGGGAGAGATGAGAGATGCACATGGGGGAGGGGAGAGATGAGAGATCCACATGGGGGGGAGGGGAGAGATGAGAGATGCACATGGGGAGGGGAGAGATGAGAGATCCACATGGGGGGAGGGGAGAGATGAGAGATGCACATGGGGGGAGGGGAGAGATGAGAGATGCACATGGGGGGAGGGGAGAGATGAGAGATGCACATGGGAGGGAGGGGAGAGATGAGAGATGCACGGGGGGGTGAGAGATGCACGGGGGGGTGAGAGATGCACGGGGGGGTGAGAGATGCACGGGGGGTGGATGAGAGATGCACGGGGGGGATGAGAGATGCACGGGGGGTGGATGAGAGATGCACGGGGGGGTGAGAGATGCACGGGGGGGATGAGAGATGCACGGAGGGGATGAGAGATGCACGGGGGGTGGATGAGAGATGCACGGAGGGGGATGAGAGATGCACGGGGGTGAGCTGCACATGGGGGGGTGAGAGATGCACATGGGGGGGTTATGTTTACATAACTTTGTTGCCTTATGAAGGGCGGGGGGGCCCCCAAAAATTTCTTGCACAGGGGCCCACTACAGTCTGTGTCCGCCCCTGGGATGAAGTAAATGCAGCTGAACAGCAGCTGTCAGGACAGCTGCCCTGTCCTGCTGCAGGGCCTCAGTGATGCGGCTCCTGGCACAGCACATTATGTGGGGCTCCTGGCATAGCTCCTGGCGGGGACCTGGTCTACACTATATGATAAGTATGCACTAAACTCCAAATCCCTCCATTACCCCGCCCCCATATGACCAAAGCCCCGCCCACCCCACCCCCTCCTTGCTGGGCCATGGAAAAATGATCTTGCTTCAAGCCGGTCCCTGGTGCAAAAAAGGTTGGGGACCACTGCATTATACTATATGAAGGAATATGGAGAGTACATTATACAATAGGGAGGACTATGGGCTGTGCATTATACTGTATGGAGCACTGTGGGGTTATAGTGTATGGAGGAGTATGGGGAGTGCATTATACTATAAGTAGGAGCATAATACTGTAGGGTGGACTATGGGGCACTATGACTTCTGTGTTCACCCCTGGGGAGTGTAATGCTTTACTTTTTTTTCTATACGGTAAAGAACAGCACCAGAATGGGGGATATATACTGTATATACCAGTATGGGGCTCTAAGATAAGGGACCATAATGAGGGACATATATACCAGGATGGAAGTCATATATATATATATATATATATATATATATATATATATATATTTATATATATCTCTTGCAACAGGCCCATCAGACTTTACTTACGCCTCTGATCAGAATGTATGGGTTCCTGTTCGGGATATGTTAGTGAGCAGAGATGAGCGAGTGTTTCAATGTTCGGGTCAGATTACAATTGTCGAATTTGCAAAATTCGTCGAACATTGACGAACGTCATAGGATTCAATGGGGGGCAACAACAAACGCATACACAACACCTTCGAACTGGTCCAAAAGCTGACAAAACACATCAAATTATGGGTAGACACCAGAAAAGTGTCATCAATTGACCCAGAGTACAAGTACTATAATTATTATTATTACAGCGACATTTATTCCGTGGCGCTTTACATGTGAAATGGAGTCACTGACTGGTACAAGAGGAGAGAGGACCCTGCCCATGAGGGCGCACAAACAATCTACAAGGGATGGGTGAGGATACAGTATGTCAGGGTACAGCTAGTCGTGTAGTTGTATGCTGGAGCGAGGGTTACCGTAGATTGTACGCTTGTCAGAAGAAGTAGGTCTTCAGCTTCCTTTTCAAGGTTTCCAGGGTAGGCGAGAGTCTGATGTGTTGGGGTACAGAGTTACACAGTAGGGGAGATGCACGGGACAAATCTTGTATGGGATTGTGGCAAGAAGAGATAAGAGGGAAGTAGAGAAGATCTTGGAAGGATGGGAGGTTGTGTGCAGGGAGACTACGTCACACATGTATGGAGGAGACAGGATTTCCATGGCTTGGTATGCCAAACTTAGGCTTTTCAACTAGTCTCTGGGCAACGGGGAGCCAGCGCAGGGATTGACAGAGAAAGGGGAAAAGCCGGGGATTAGCGGGATAACGTGGATTAGCCGGCCTGCACAGTTTAGGATAGATTGGAGGGGTGCGAGAGTGGTAGAAGGGAGGCCACAGAGTAGGAGCTTGCAGTAATCAAGGCGGGGGAGGATGAGGACATGCACTGGTGTTTTTGTAGATTCATGGTTGAGGAATGTGTGGATACCGGAGATATTTTGGAGTTGTAGTTGGCAGCAAGTGGAAAGGGCTTGGATCTGACTTTTCAAGGACAGATCAGAGTGGGCAGCCATTGACTTTCATGGATAGGTAAGTTGTGGTGGTCAATGAGATGGTGGAAAGATGATGAATTTGGTTTTATCCATGTAAAGTTTTATTAATCTAGCAGAGAAGAAAGCTTAAATAGCGGACTCACATTGTGGGATTCTGGTTAGTAAGGAGGTGATATCAGGTCCGGAGAGGTAGATCTGTGTGTCATCAGCATAGAGGTGATACTGAAAGCCTTGAGACTGTAGGAGCTGTCCCAGGCCGAAGGCGTAGATGGAGAAGAGCAGGGGTCCTAGAACTGAATCACCGACACATAGGGGGCGAGATGAGGAGGTGGTGTGTGAGCGGGAGACACTGAATGTCGGGTCGGTTAGGTATGAAGAGATCCAAGCTACGGCCAATCGGTGATGCAGAGACAGCGGTACGCTTTGTAGATGAGGACCAGAAAGAATATGTGCTCCAGTGGATGACAAGCGTGGCATCAAGTGGCCTCTGCTCCTCTTCCTCCACCTTAAAATCACACAGTACAGTCCTCAGAGGTGGCACCCCAATTACCCTTGTTTTCCCACGCGTCACAACTCTCCAACTGCCCAACTGACTGTGGGGAACTACAAATGAGCGAGTCTGCAGAGCTGTGCACACATTATATTCCGGGGAATCAGAGGTGTGATACAAAGCTTCACAGACTCAAAAGATGGGGAAAGCATGTGTAGCAATGGCCAAAAATTTTTTCAGTTGATCCGGGCCCGGACGAAGTAGGGTCCGAACAGAATCCAAACCCTCGTCATCAGACATTAACCCCTGGGGGTGGGCATGGATGGGTTGGAGAACAATACAAATACACACCAGAACATGGAGAACTAAACTAATATAGAACAGGGGTTGGAAAACTAAACTACTAAACAGCTAGGTTTGGAGAACTAAACTACTACACACCAGGGGATGGAGAACTGGACCACTAGACATCAAGGTGTCACTAGACAGCAAGTGTTGGAATCCTCAAAGCTAGTGGGACAAACCTCTATATCTAACGCTTTGTCCGATGCCTCTGCCTCCTCTAGGGCCTCCACTTGCGCCCGAAACTTCTGTCTTAATAAGACACATGTTACAACAGTGCAGAAAGAATCCCCCCACCTCCGTACTGCGCAGCTATGGCTCACCGGTTAAAATTAATATGCCTTGGAGATTGCAGTCATACAGCTGAAGAGTTGTGGACAGCTCTTCAGGCCGAGTTTGAGCAATGGCTATCTCCACTGAACCTGGAGCAAGAAAAGGACGTGTGCAATAACGGTGCAAACCTGGTGGCGGCCCTACGCTGGGGAAACCTCACACACCCGGGCAAACTCACACACGTGCCTTGCATGTCTTGCATCCTCTACCTGATGGTACAGCAATTTCTCTTCCACTATCCTGGCCTGGATGCGCTGCTGCAGAAATCACGGTTTGTGTGTGCTCATTTAAAACTATAAAAACAGTAGGATCTTTAGTATAAAAACCAGACTCGCCAATGTAACCTCTTAATCCTCGCAAGCTTCAACACAAAGTTCACAAGGTAGACAGCAGCAGTGATCGGTCCCCTAGACAACGAGCAAACTCCTTCATGATGACAGAGGCCACTGTCTCCTTAGCTTGATGCTGGTACTTTTCTATGGGAATGAGCTTGTCTCCAATCAATCAGGAATATCCAGTGAATGGCACGCCACGGTTTGGTTTTAGCACCCAGTACCAGAAACGAGGCCATCCACAATTTCCATATGTCAGGAATTTTATTTGGTAGAATAGCTGCCCAAACATTAGTTTCTCACAAAGGAGCTGAAGACACTGAGTGGCAGTAGGTGCAAGTTTCTCCAGCATGTTAGACCGAAGATTACGAAAGGGAATATAGCGGGAGATTAATTAAGAGATGTACGGAGGAAAAAGGTTATGGATGGCTTTGTAGGTCAGTGTTATTAGTTTGAACTGGATAAGCTGGGCAATTGGGAGCCAGTGAATGGATCTTATAGATTTCAATCTTATAGATTGCTGGAGCCAGTCCACAGTAAAAAAAGTAGCCATAGAGTGTCCTGGAACCTTGGCCAGGAATGCTTCTCGGCAGGGTTGCACGGGCCCACCATAGAACCGGAGACTCCCCCGGTGGGCAATCCTTACAACTGCTATAGGGCTCTTGAGCAGGTGAGAAAGGTGGGCCCTCAGAATCAAATGCTCTGGTGGGCCCAATGTTCTTCAGTCTGACATTGCTTCTTGGTGACAGTTGTATTTCTCCACAGCCATATTCTTTAGCTTGGTGAAAGGACTGGCATAGAAGGAAACTGAATATATGCCGGCTGTCATTTCTCCCAGGAAAGTCCTTTAATGCAGCTTCTTCCATAAGCAATGACAGCCCGCCCAACATCAGCTCACACTTCTTGGTGGTGCTTCAACATACAAAGATGTTTCTTTGCGCCTTGAATTTCATGACTACAGAGTTGGGCAATGGGCTGATCTACAATGCGTTTTCACAAATAACGTGCATAAGCAAAGCCACTGAAGGTCATCATTAAGCGAAACACGTACAGCTTTCCCACAGACTGAAAGAGGGGTATTAAGACTTCCAAGAAAGCCAAGACTTCCCTGTCCTCACTAAGAGGACGACAATTCATGTTCTCCTCCTCCTCCTTGAGATAAGATGAGGCGGGGCTGTGTAGCATCTCCCTGTATAGCACCCTGCTCTGCCTGCAAGGCCTTGTCTTTGTGAGCTGCGAGCGTTTCAGTAAACAGAGAAGCGGGACAGTGTCGCTAATTATGGCGTCATCGCCACTCACCATCTTGGTGGAGTCCTCAAAGTTTTGGAGACAACACAGATGTCAAACATCCATCCCCACTCATCAGCTGTTATGTGCGGAGGCTGACCTGAATTCCAACGAGCATGTTGAAGCTGGTACTCAACAACTGCCCTCTGCTGCTCACAAATCCTTCCCAACATCTGCAACATTGATTTCCAACGTATGATCACATCGCACACCAGTCGGTGAGCTGGAAGCTGCAAACGCTGCTGAAGCACTGCCAGGGTGGGGAAAGCTGTAGCTTACTTTCTAAAATGGACACACACGCGGCGTTTTCATGAGCAGCTCTGGCAGATCTGGGTAATTTTTGAGAAACCGCTGAATCACTAAGTTGAGCACATTTAGTGCTCGCTCATCACTAATGGGTACCCCTGTCTGGAGAACAATATCATCACCAAAGAATTAAAAGATGAAATGTAGCCTGCTTTATATACCACAGTACTAAGAAAACCAATTTTGATTATATCATGTGTACTCCTGTGACAATATCTGTACCAAAGAATTAATCTCACTAGATATAGAACTAGTATAATGGGGACCGACAACTCTTCCACTACAGCCAGTCCAGCAGATAAAGACCCAACCAGGAGTGTTCACAGTTCAAACAATTAGGGCCTGACACCACCATTTCCGTGGCCAACAGTTTGGAAATGGTGGCGTTCAATCTCTTAGCTTTGTCATGTGTAGGAGGAAACAATCTTTTGCTGGCTGCAGTGCTGAGAGAGGGCGGAGTATGGTGGACCGGAAAAACAGCTGGACCGTGAGTGAGATGCAGACGGAGATGTTATGATGGATAAGGTTGTGGTGTGCATTTTCTCTGAGATCGGTCAAAAACAGCAGGCATGTCCGCTTCAATTACAGGAGATGGACTCTCACTCAGCCTGACTGGAGCGGGTACAGAATTGGAGATTCTGCTGTCAGAGACCTGCTTGACAATACTTGGCACGGTAACAAAAGAGGAGGAGGAAGCAGCAGATGCGTTTCATGGGGTGGCTGATGGTTGTTTATTGAAAATCAATTTTGAGTTTAACATGTTTGTGTACCCCTGTATGGAGATCAATATCTGCACCAAAAATTAATTTCACTAAAGTATAACTATTATAATAGAGACCAAAACCTCTTCCACTACAGGCAACCCAGCAGATGGAGACCCAACCAGGAGTGTTCACATTAAAAAATTAGGGCCTAACACCACCGAAGTGGCATCTATTTCAGTAGATTAGAAGTAGTATAATAGGGACAGACACCTCTTCCACTACAACCAACCCAGCAGATGGAGACTCAATCAGGAGTGCACCATCCTCTCCAGTCGTTCATGTGTCAGACTTGTACTCTGTTATGCTGGTGCACGAGCTGGTCTAAAAAATGTGTGAAAGGACTCACAGAAGTTGCTTGTGCCACTTACATTACTGCTGCTACTAATATTTTTGCGTTGATAAATTGACGTGCCAGAGGTTGGAAGTGTAGAGCTGCAATGCACTCTGTGTGCCTCATTGCTGTCTTGGGAAAAACCTCTCTTAAGATTGTGTAAAAACGTGTTTCGATACTCCAGCATTCGCGGGTCCCTTTCCCGGGCAGGAAGCATGTGGCAAAATTTACTCTTATAGCTTGGATCTAACAGAATTGCAAGCCAGTAGTCAGCACTATTTAGAATCATAACTATATGGGGATCATGTTACAGATAGTGCAGCAAGAAGGCACTCATATGTTGGGCTCTTTCAAGAGGTTCAAGCTCATGCTGTGTTGGTGGCTGGGTCATTCTGAAGCTTGTTTCCTCTGTCCCCTCCCACCAAACACGAACAGAGAGGGGATGACTATCCTCTTCATGTTCTGACTGTTGCTCGCTCCTATCACCTCTTCCATTTGTTCCTCGCCTCTTGCACCTTCACTAACAATTTGTCTGGTATCACCAACCCCCCTTTAATCGCAGTGAACCACCCTCCCTTGGCACCCTGAGATGTCCCCCAGTGTATGACGTTAGTAACAGAAGAAAGTATTTTAGTGTGGATGAGGCCTCTACGACATAGCAGATATGCTCTAAACTATTTCAAACTGAGATGTCTTCTGCTGTATAACGTTAGGAACAGAAGAAAGTATTTTTTTTACTGTGGATGAAGCCTGTATAACACGGAATATATGCTCCAAGATATTCCAAACTCAGATCTAGCCCGCTGTATCACGTTAGTCACAGCAAAAAAAAAAATATTTTTTTTTACTCTGCATACAGCTGAATTTTACCACCACAGAAGGACTAGGTGGACTCTGGCTAGCAACAGAAAAAAAATGTATATTTTTTTTTACTATGCATACAACTGAATTTCACCCCCAAAAACTGATAAGGTGGGCTACTATAGTTTGCGCTAGCACATTAGCAAATTAAAAAAATGTATGAAATTCACATAGTTCAGCAGCGTCTTTAGCTGCACTGCAGGCATATATTTCATTAAATCACATCCACTGTGCTTGGACATTTAGGCCGTGTTCAGATGTAGCAAAAATGCTGTGGTTTTTTTTCAGCTGCTTTTTTTTGGAACAGTCATTTTTCAGCATTTAAATGGCCAAGAAAAGTGGATGCGATTTCATGCAAACCGCTCTGTGGTCTAAAGATGATGCTGCTGATCTGTACGGTTATGTTTTTTTTTTACGTCTAGAGGTTTCTATGTGGAGCCTAAAAAGAGAGAAAACGCATGTAAAAAGACTGCAGTTACTTTAAGTGCAGAATCCAAGCTATTCTGTATTATAAAAAAAATGAACAATGCGGCTTCACATCTGCACCAAAAAATCAAATAAGGGGGAAAAGGCAAAAAAATGCAGCAAGCATGCAATAATCAGAGATGATTGTTATTGTGTAGTTTGGTGTGGACATCTACAGAAAACAAAAATATACAGTATTTATTCAACATGTGAACACGGCCTTGCAGACACAAAAAATCCAGATGTCAAATAGTGAAGCTACATAAAGATGAGAAAGTTGAATGGACAGAAAATAAATCCATAGATCCCAACTGAAAGAAGCACGACGCACAGATGACATCATGCCAGCCCTGGCTAATCAAAAGTCACACCGGATGAGGTAAGGTTAGTAGTGTGGCATGAGCGTGCTCGGTTAACCCTTTCCCAGAGCACGCTCGGGTGCTGCTCGTGTATTTTCGGCATCTATGCTCGAGCCGCCGCGGCTGTTAGACAGCTGTGATACATGCAGGGGTTGCCTAACAAACATACAATCCCTGCATGTGTCACAGCTGTCTAACAGCCCCAGTGGCTCGAGCATAGATCCCGAGTACGCCGTAAATACTCAGGCAGCACTCGAGCATGCTCGGTGAAAGGGTAAACCGAGCACGCACATGCAACACTATAGGTAAGAGATTCGTGGCCTCCTGTCCGGGGTCTCATGAATTGATCCGCTCAGCTCTAGTTCAAGCTAGCTATGGAATCCGTTCTACGCCTGGGTGGTGAGCATCTTTATTGGTATATGGTCTCCCATGCTGGTATGTGCTGCCCCACCATCCTATCCTGGTATGCGTGGGGTCCCTCACCCCCAATCCTGGCATGTGTGGGGTCCCTCGCCCCCCAATCCTGATATGCGTGGCACACCTCGCCCCCCAATCCTGATATGCGTGGCACACCTCGCCCCCCAATCCTGATATGCGCGGCGACCCTCATCCCTAACACACTGCACACATACCAAAAAATAAACACTCCTCCCGGTCAGGTAAGTATGGCACCGGAGATAGCGGTATACGTTCAGTGTCTACGCATACCGTGATCTCCGGTGCCATACACTCCTCTTACCTGTAACGGCTCCATGCCTGCTTCTCTCTGGAGCCAGACTGCGCAGGTGTGTCGCGTTTGCGCAGTTTATAGAGGCTTCAGAGACACGCATCTCCCGTTATATTATAGATAACTGCCTTTCTGCAGTATGTGGCCTGGGGCACAGCCGGTACTATCTAGTACCGTCCCCCCCGTGTGGCCTGGGGCACGGCCGGTACTATCTAGTACCGTCCTCCCGTGTGGCCTGGGGCATGGTAGGCACAATCTAGTAACGTCCAGTCCTATGGATGTTGCTGGTCTTCATCCGACACAATCATCCTCCTCTGCTTCATGTGGACTACACATCCAACGTCAGCCACACAGCCTCTGCCATCACACTCCTGCGCAGGCACACTTCTCTGCTCTGTGCGGGGAAAGGGCAGAGAGAAGTGCGCCTGCGCGGGAGTGCAATGAAGGACACTGTCTGGATGATGTAGGACACGTCATCCACTTGAAGAAAGGAGGACGGCAATCTCAGGAGGAGGAGGCGCCGGATTAACACTAGAGAAACCCATTGGACGGGACTACCCTGTAGTTTTATTTTTACGTTATGCAGATCGGCTTGGGGACTTCTATACAGCATTCTAGGGCATACAGGTGGTGGTCGTACTTTATATGGGGAAAACCAGGTGACAGGTTCCCTTAAAGCAGGTTTTCATCTATGCAGCTTGTACAAGTGAACTTCATGGTTTCAAAAGTGGGTTACCTGTCTAAGCCATGTTATTATAGTACCTTTTACATGGTTTACACAGATGCATCATGGGCTTTTCCTGCCCTATGAGTAAAATGAAAGGCTAAAATACAATGTGGAAACTTAATCAGAAATGTTTTATTTACATTCAGAACAGAAACAAAACCATTACCACAGAAATCTCAAACGTTTAATTGTAGAAATAACATTTTAACATTATGTATAGAAATAATTCTAATTTTATAAAAGGTCATTTATGGGAGGATTGTGGGTAAGGTTTTTGGCTTTGCTCCAACCCCTCAGCCTGCCTCCGGTGTCTGATGTTTCAGCGTCCTGGAAATGAGATCATGATGCCTGCTTTGGATAGCAAGTCAATAGCCTTGAAAAACCCGGGAATAAGTGAAGGGGGTCTTTGGGGAAATTGGTCTCGAATATAAGGCCGCATGGAAAATTCTATTTTGCGTCTGTAGTCGACAACATCTCAGACCCAAGAGTTGTTGACTACGGAGAGCCACTCATCCCAGAACCAAAAGGAGATGGCCATCCACCCTCAGAAACATCCCAGGTGGGAACACCGCGTCATACCGAAGAGAATCTGCTAGATAAGTACCGGCGCTGGCAAGTTCGTTGATGCCAGGAGGGGGCTAGCCTAAAGGAAGGTCTCTTTTCCTGGCGGGCCGGAGTTGTCCTTTTGGCTGCTGTTCTACACTGAAAATTTCCGAAAGGACGAAAAAAAACTGGACTGTGCGTCTCTTGGGTGAGGGGGGGGGCATTTGGCCCTCTGTTGCGGAGAAACAAAATACTTTTACCCCCCATGGCATTAAAGATCATCTTATCTAGCTCTTCGAAAAGGCGGGAGCCCTGGAAGGTGAGGCTGGTGGACTTTTTGGAAGCTGAATCCACATTCCATGATTTCAGCTATGAGGCCATGTGGATGGTGATGTTGCCACCTGCCAGGGCTGATTGGCGGCTGCAGGAGGGGGGGGGGGGCACACTCTCCTTATAGGCAGTGAGGAGCTCCTGGGGAGGTGACATTGTGGGCAGACTGCAGTCCTGGCAGAGGGACCAGGTCTGACCAGAAGGAAACCTTTTGTTACAGGAGAAACATGCAAAATGAGACTCCTTGGGGTTAGGTATAGAGAGAAGAGAAAGAAAGATGCTAGAGGAGAGCTAGGCTGTGGATAAAGAGCTGCCCCCGGTGGCACAGATTACTCAGACACTGCATCCTGAAGACCTTGAGAGGCTGAAGGTGGCGGTGATCCGGCAGAACCAGGTAATGAGGCAGCAGAGTTCAGGTGAGCTGAGGCAGTGTTATAAACTGGCGACAGAAAGATGGTGCCGTGTAGAAGGAGGAGAAAGAGGCAGTAACAGGAAAAACAAGTGCAGAGATCTTGCGCACCAGAATGCAAAGTGTGCCCTGATAAGTGAAGGGCGGAAAGCGCTGGAGAGGCGGCGTGTGTGATTGTTTAGGCTGCCAGGGGTTTGGCCCGGCCACCGGAGAAAGTCTCGACTGAAGTCTGGATTTTTTAAAAGAGGGGCCACAGGAGCCTCTGGAAAACGTGGAGGTGGCGAATCGAGCACCCTCACTGCCTGGTATGACATATCTATGGTGAAGAACCTGAATCCTTCTTCGCAGACCAATGATGAAGCTGGGCATGAGATAACCTGATCCTTCTGGGTCTGGGGGGCGAGTGGGCAGAAGATTAGTGCCAAGGACAGTCTGCCAGGGAATCCCAAACACTCTTGTTGTGTTAGGGTCCTGACTCGTAGACCACAGAGGATACAGTAGTGAAACAATTCCACTGTCGCCCTTACAAACAGTATCTGAAAGAAAAAGGGGAATCGTTAATTTAAAAAAAAAAAAAACTACGGCTACATACACATTGCGTTCTGTGTCCCAGTTGGCAGACTCTCAGACACAGTAGACGTATGCCCCGACGGCGACACAGAACGCAATGTGAAAACACCCTAGGGTAGAGATGGGCCTGGGTCCAGACTCATGTCTGCCTCCTACTGACACTAAGCTAAAACGGATTAGCTTCATGCCAGTTGAAGATGCACCCTTCTGGGGAAGAGCTAAGCTTTTTTTGCATAGTGTCAGCAACATACACCAATGTTTTTTTGTGTCCCCTAATGAAACATTAACCCACCACCCCAAATACCCCCAGCATTAATCCCCCCACATCAACCAGAGGGCCCCAAAGCATAAACCCACACCCCAAATCCCAGCAGACTGCCCTCTACAAACATTACCCCCCTCCAGAGGCCCCAAAAGCGTGCACCATCGCCCACAGGCGTGCACCATCATCCCCCCCCCACTTCCCTAGAGCCCCCACAGGCGTGCACCATCATCCCGCCCCCCCCCTTCTCCACAGCCCCCACAGGTGTGCACCATCATCCCGCCCCCCCCCTTCTCCACAGCCCCCACAGGTGTGCACCATCATCCCGCCCCCACCCTTCCCCACAGGCGTGCACCATCATCCCCCCCCCCCCTTCCCCACAGCCCCCACAGGCGTGCACCATCATCCCCCCCCCTTCCCCACAGCCCCTACAGGCGTGCACCATCATCCCGCCCCCCCCTTCCCCACAGCCCCCACAGGTGTGCACCATCATCCCGCCCCCCCCTTCCCCACAGGCGTGCACCATCATCCCGCCCCCCCCTTACCCACAGCCCCCACAGGCGTGCACCATCATCCCGCCCCCCCCCCCCTTCCCCACAGACGTGCACCATCATCCCGCCCCCCCCCCTTCCCCACAGCCCCCACAGGCATGCACCATCATCCCGCCCCCCACAGGCGTGCACCAACATCCCGCCCCCCACAGGCGTGCACCAACATCCCGCACCCCCACCTTCCCCAGAGCCCCCACAGGCGTGCACCATCGTCCCGCACCCCCCTTCCCCACAGGCGTGCACCATCGTCCCGCACCCCCCTTCCCCACAGGCGTGCACCATCGTCCCGCACCCCCCTTCCCCACAGGCGTGCACCATCGTCCCGCACCCCCCTTCCCCACAGGCGTGCACCATCGTCCCGCACCCCCCTTCCCCACAGGCGTGCACCATCGTCCCGCACCCCCCTTCCCCACAGGCGTGCACCATCGTCCCGCACCCCCCTTCCCCACAGGCGTGCACCATCGTCCCGCACCCCCCTTCCCCACAGGCGTGCACCATCGTCCCGCACCCCCCTTCCCCACAGCCCCCACAGGCGTGCACCATCGTCCAGCACCCCCCTTCCCCAGAGCCCCCACAGGCGTGCACCATCGTCCCGCACCCCCCTTCCCCACAGCCCCCACAGGCGTGCACCATCGTCCCGCACCCCCCTTCCCCACAGCCCCCACAGGCGTGCACCATCGTCCCGCACCCCCCTTCCCCACAGCCCCCACAGGCGTGCACCATCGTCCCGCACCCCCCTTCCCCACAGCCCCCACAGGCGTGCACCATCGTCCCGCACCCCCCTTCCCCACAGCCCCCACAGGCGTGCACCATCGTCCCGCACCCCCCTTCCCCACAGCCCCCACAGGCGTGCACCATCGTCCCGCACCCCCCTTCCCCAGAGCCCCCACAGGCGTGCACCATCGTCCCGCACCCCCCTTCCCCAGAGCCCCCACAGGCGTGCACCATCGTCCCGCACCCCCCTTCCCCAGAGCCCCCACAGGCGTGCACCATCGTCCCGCACCCCCCTTCCCCAGAGCCCCCACAGGCGTGCACCATCGTCCCGCACCCCCCTTCCCCAGAGCCCCCACAGGCGTGCACCATCGTCCCGCACCCCCCTTCCCCAGAGCCCCCACAGGCGTGCACCATCGTCCCGCACCCCCCTTCCCCAGAGCCCCCACAGGCGTGCACCATCGTCCCGCACCCCCCTTCCCCAGAGCCCCCACAGGCGTGCACCATCGTCCCGCACCCCCCTTCCCCAGAGCCCCCACAGGCGTGCACCATCGTCCCGCACCCCCCTTCCCCAGAGCCCCCACAGGCGTGCACCATCGTCCCGCACCCCCCTTCCCCAGAGCCCCCACAGGCGTGCACCATCGTCCCGCACCCCCCTTCCCCAGAGCCCCCACAGGCGTGCACCATCGTCCCGCACCCCCCTTCCCCAGAGCCCCCACAGGCGTGCACCATCGTCCCGCACCCCCCTTCCCCAGAGCCCCCACAGGCGTGCACCATCGTCCCGCACCCCCCTTCCCCAGAGCCCCCACAGGCGTGCACCATCGTCCCGCACCCCCCTTCCCCAGAGCCCCCACAGGCGTGCACCATCGTCCCGCACCCCCCTTCCCCAGAGCCCCCACAGGCGTGCACCATCGTCCCGCACCCCCCTTCCCCAGAGCCCCCACAGGCGTGCACCATCGTCCCGCACCCCCCTTCCCCAGAGCCCCCACAGGCGTGCACCATCGTCCCGCACCCCCCTTCCCCAGAGCCCCCACAGGCGTGCACCATCGTCCCGCACCCCCCTTCCCCAGAGCCCCCACAGGCGTGCACCATCGTCCCGCACCCCCCTTCCCCAGAGCCCCCACAGGCGTGCACCATCGTCCCGCACCCCCCTTCCCCAGAGCCCCCACAGGCGTGCACCATCGTCCCGCACCCCCCTTCCCCAGAGCCCCCACAGGCGTGCACCATCGTCCCGCACCCCCCTTCCCCAGAGCCCCCACAGGCGTGCACCATCGTCCCGCACCCCCCTTCCCCAGAGCCCCCACAGGCGTGCACCATCGTCCCGCACCCCCCTTCCCCAGAGCCCCCACAGGCGTGCACCATCGTCCCGCACCCCCCTTCCCCAGAGCCCCCACAGGCGTGCACCATCGTCCCGCACCCCCCTTCCCCAGAGCCCCCACAGGCGTGCACCATCGTCCCGCACCCCCCTTCCCCAGAGCCCCCACAGGCGTGCACCATCGTCCCGCACCCCCCTTCCCCAGAGCCCCCACAGGCGTGCACCATCGTCCCGCACCCCCCTTCCCCAGAGCCCCCACAGGCGTGCACCATCGTCCCGCACCCCCCTTCCCCAGAGCCCCCACAGGCGTGCACCATCGTCCCGCACCCCCCTTCCCCAGAGCCCCCACAGGCGTGCACCATCGTCCCGCACCCCCCTTCCCCAGAGCCCCCACAGGCGTGCACCATCGTCCCGCACCCCCCTTCCCCAGAGCCCCCACAGGCGTGCACCATCGTCCCGCACCCCCCTTCCCCAGAGCCCCCACAGGCGTGCACCATCGTCCCGCACCCCCCTTCCCCAGAGCCCCCACAGGCGTGCACCATCGTCCCGCACCCCCCTTCCCCAGAGCCCCCACAGGCGTGCACCATCGTCCCGCACCCCCCTTCCCCAGAGCCCCCACAGGCGTGCACCATCGTCCCGCACCCCCCTTCCCCAGAGCCCCCACAGGCGTGCACCATCGTCCCGCACCCCCCTTCCCCAGAGCCCCCACAGGCGTGCACCATCGTCCCGCACCCCCCTTCCCCAGAGCCCCCACAGGCGTGCACCATCGTCCCGCACCCCCCTTCCCCAGAGCCCCCACAGGCGTGCACCATCGTCCCGCACCCCCCTTCCCCAGAGCCCCCACAGGCGTGCACCATCGTCCCGCACCCCCCTTCCCCAGAGCCCCCACAGGCGTGCACCATCGTCCCGCACCCCCCTTCCCCAGAGCCCCCACAGGCGTGCACCATCGTCCCGCACCCCCCTTCCCCAGAGCCCCCACAGGCGTGCACCATCGTCCCGCACCCCCCTTCCCCAGAGCCCCCACAGGCGTGCACCATCGTCCCGCACCCCCCTTCCCCAGAGCCCCCACAGGCGTGCACCATCGTCCCGCACCCCCCTTCCCCAGAGCCCCCACAGGCGTGCACCATCGTCCCGCACCCCCCTTCCCCAGAGCCCCCACAGGCGTGCACCATCGTCCCGCACCCCCCTTCCCCAGAGCCCCCACAGGCGTGCACCATCGTCCCGCACCCCCCTTCCCCAGAGCCCCCACAGGCGTGCACCATCGTCCCGCACCCCCCTTCCCCAGAGCCCCCACAGGCGTGCACCATCGTCCCGCCCCCCTTCCCCAGTGCCCCCACAGGCGTGCACCATCATTCCGCCCCCCTTCCCCAGAGCCCCCACAGGCGTGCACCATCATTCCGCCCCCCTTCCCCAGAGCCCCCACAAGCGTGCACCATCATTCCGCCCCCACAAGCGTGCACCATCATTCCGCCCCCCTTCCCCAGAGCCCCCCACAGGCGTGCACCATCATTCCGCCCCCCTTCCCCAGAGCCCCCACAGGCGTGCACCATCATTCCGCCCCCCTTCCCCAGAGCCCCCACAACCCCCCCAGAGCCCCTAGCATGCCCTCAGAGCCCCCATAACCCCCCAAAGCCCGCAGCATGCCCCCCAGAGCCCCCATAAACCTCCCAAAGCATCCTCCCCAGAGCCCCCACAAACCCGCAGCATGCCCCCTCAACGCATCCCCAGAGCACCCAGAGCCCGCAGCATCCCCCACATAGCCACCACCAGCCCCCAAGCATGCATCCCACCCAGACCCCCACAAACCTGCAGCATCCCCCCCAGAGCCCCCACAAAATGCCCCCAGAATCCGCCCTAGAGCCCCCACAAACCCGCAGCATCCCCCAGAGCCCACAGCATGCCCCTCCAGAGCCACCACAAGCCCCCAGCATCCACCCAGAGCCACAAGCCAACAGCATGCCCCCAGAGCCCCCACAAGCCTGTAGCATCCACCCAGAGCCCCCACAAGCAAGCAGCATCCACCCAGAGCCACCACAAGCCCCCGGCATCCACCCAGAGCCACCACAAGCCCGCGGCATCCACCCAGAGCCACCACAAGCCCGCGGCATCCACCCAGAGCCACCACAAGCCCGCGGCATCCACCCAGAGCCACCACAAGCCCGCGGCATCCACCCAGAGCCACCACAAGCCCGCGGCATCCACCCAGAGCCACCACAAGCCCGCGGCATCCACCCAGAGCCACCACAAGCCCGCGGCATCCACGCAGAGCCACCACAAGCCCGCGGCATCCACGCAGAGCCACCACAAGCCCGCGGCATCCACGCAGAGCCACCACAAGCCCGCGGCATCCACGCAGAGCCACCACAAGCCCGCGGCATCCACGCAGAGCCACCACAAGCCCGCGGCATCCACGCAGAGCCACCACAAGCCCGCGGCATCCACGCAGAGCCACCACAAGCCCGCGGCATCCACGCAGAGCCACCACAAGCCCGCGGCATCCACGCAGAGCCACCACAAGCCCGCGGCATCCACGCAGAGCCACCACAAGCCCGCGGCATCCACGCAGAGCCACCACAAGCCCGCGGCATCCACGCAGAGCCACCACAAGCCCGCGGCATCCACGCAGAGCCACCACAAGCCCGCGGCATCCACGCAGAGCCACCACAAGCCCGCGGCATCCACGCAGAGCCACCACAAGCCCGCGGCATCCACGCAGAGCCACCAGCATGCCCCCAGAGCCACCACAAGCCCGCGGCATCCACGCAGAGCCACCAGCATGCCCCCAGAGCCACCACAAGCCCGCAGCATCCACCCAGAGCCCCCACAAGCCTGCAGCATCCACCCAGAGCCCCCAGCATGCCCCAGAGCCCCCACAAGCCCGCAGTATGCACCCAGAGCCCCCAGCATGCCCCAGAGCCCCCACAAGCCCGCAGTATGCACCCAGAGCCCCCACAAGCTCGCAGCATGCCCCCAGAGCCACAAGCCTGCAGCATCCACCCAGAGCCCCCAGCATGCCACCACAAGCCCTCAGCATGCACCCAGAGCCCCCACAAGCCTGCAGCATCCACCCAGAGCCACCACAAGCCCGCAGCATCCACCCAGAGCCACCACAAGCCCGCAGCATCCACCCAGAGCCACCACAAGCCCGCAGCATCCACCCAGAGCCACCACAAGCCCGCAGCATCCACCCAGAGCCACCACAAGCCCGCAGCATCCACCCAGAGCCACCACAAGCCCGCAGCATCCACCCAGAGCCACCACAAGCCCACAGCATCCACCCAGAGCCACCAGCATGCCACCACAAGCCCTCAGCATCCACCCACAGCCCTCAGCATCCACCCAGAGCCACCACAAGCCCGCAGCATCCACCCAGAGCCACCACAAGCCCGCAGCATCCACCCAGAGCCCCCAGCATGCCACCACAAGCCCACAGCATCCACCCAGAGCCCCCAGCATGCCACCACAAGCCCTCAGCATCCACCCACAGCCACCACAAGCCCGCAGCATCCACCCAGAGCCACCACAAGCCCGCAGCATCCACCCAGAGCCACCACAAGCCCTCAGCATCCACCCAGAGCCCCCAGAGCCACCACAAGCCTGCAGCATCCACCCAGAGCCCCCAGCATGCCACCACAAGCCCTCAGCATGCACCCAGAGCCCCCACAAGCCTGCAGCATCCACCCAGAGCCACCACAAGCCCGCAGCATCCACCCAGAGCCCCCAGCATGCCCCCAGAGCCACCACAAGCCCGCAGCATCCACCCAGAGCCCCCAGCGCCACCACAAGCCCGCAGCATCCACCCAGAGCCCCCACAAGCCCGCAGCATCCACCCAGAGCCCCCACAAGCCCGCAGCATCCACCCAGAGCCCTCACAAGCCCGCAGCATCCACCCAGAGCCCCCAGCATCCACCCAGAGCACCCAGCATCCACCCAGAGCACCCCCAGCATGCACCCAGAGCCATCATAGGCCCCCAGCATCCACCCAGAGCCCCCACAAGCCCGCAGCATGCCCCCCAGAGCGTCCCCACAGAGCACGCAGCATGGCCCCAGAGCCAACAGGATCCCCTACATAGCCACCACCAGCCCCCACAAATCCGCAGCATACCCCCAGAGCCACCACTAGCCCGCAGCATGCCCCAGAGCATCCCCACAGAGTACCCAGCATGTCTCCAGAGCCCGCAGCATGCCCCACATAACCACCACCAGCCCCCACAAGCCCGCAGCACTGAGCTTCTCCTGCAGCTTCACCAGCAGCTTGTCTCCCAGTCCCTGTGCATGAGGATATGGCGTCCGCTGCTAAACTAGAACACGCCCGTAATGCACAGCCAGGACACGCCCCCCGGAAATGACGTCATACCTGGAAGGAGCCCATACTTTCTAGCGTTTACCGTGCCGGCGCTGCAAGTGGAGGTATGTGGAGACCCCCATTACTGGGCGCAGGGGGCATTAACCCCTTCAGCACGGAGACTCTTTTGGGGTCTTGTGTTGCCCCTTTATAAGAATCATAAGGTTTTTGTTCTGTTTCCTGTAATAGATACATACGACCCAATTATGGAGACAGGAAGGGGGGAAACGTATTGTTCTCATACTACACGACCCCTTTACTGGCCCCACAGTGTAATGTCCCCATTATGCCCCTTATGCAGGATGTATGATGCCCCCCACACAGTGTAATGCCCCCATTATGCCCCTTATGCCGGATGTATGATGCCCCCGCACAGTGTAATGCCCCCATTATGCCCCTTATGCAGGATGTATGATGCCCCACACAGTGTAATGCCCCCATTATGCCCCTTATACAGGATGTATGATGCCCCCACACAGTGTAATTCCCCCATTATGCCCCTTATGCAGGATGTATGATGCCCCCACACAGTGTAATGCCACCATTATGCCCCTTATGCAGGATGTATGATGCCCCCACACAGTGTAATGCCCCCATTATGCCCCTTATGCAGGATGTATGATGCCCCCACACAGTGTAATGCCCCTTATGCAGGATGTATGATGCCCCACACAGTGTAATGCCCCCATTATGCCCCTTATACAGGATGTATGATGCCCCCACACAGTGTAATTCCCCCATTATGCCCCTTATGCAGGATGTATGATGCCCCTCACACAGTGTAATGCCCCCATTATGCCCCTTATACAGGATGTATGATGCCCCCACACAGTGTAATTCCCCCATTATGCCCCTTATGCAGGATGTATGATGCCCCCACACAGTGTAATGCCACCATTATGCCCCTTATGCAGGATGTATGATGCCCCACACAGTGTAATGCCACCATTATGCCCCTTATGCAGGATGTATGATGCCCCCACACAGTGTAATTCCCCCATTATGCCCCTTATGCAGTATCTATGATGCCCCACACAGTGTAATGCCCCTCATGCAGAATGTATGATGCCCCCATTATGCCCCTCATGCAGGATGTATGATGCCCCCATTATGCCCCTTATGCAGGATGTGTGATGCCCCCACAGTGTAATGCCCCCATTATGCCCCTTATGCTGAATGTGTGATGCCCCCCACACAGTATAATGCCCCCATTATGCAGGATGTATGATGCCCCCACATTGTAATGCCCCCATTATGCCCCTTATGTAGTATGTATGATCCCTTCACACAGTGTAATGCCCCTTATGCAGTATGTATGATGCCCCCACAGTGTAATGCCCCCATTATGCCCCTTATGCAGGATGTATGATGCCCCCACACAGTGTAATGCCCCCATTATACCCCTTATACAGGATGTATGATGCCCCCACACAGTGTAATGCCCCCATTATGCCCCTTATGCAGGATGTATGATGCTCCCACACAATGTAATGCCCCCGATTATGCCCCTTATGCAGTATGTATGATGCCCCCACAGTGTAATAGCCCTAATTATGCTCCTTATGCAGGATGTATGATGCCCCAACAGTGTATTGCCCCCATTATACCCCTTATGCAGGATGTATGATGCCCCCACACAGTGTAATGCCCCCATTATGCCCCTTATGCAGAATGTATGATGCCCCCACACAGTGTAATGCCCCCATTATGCCCCTTATGCAGTATGTATGATGCCCCCACACAGGGTAATGCTCCCATTATGCCCCTAATGCAGGATGTATGATGCCCCCACACAGTGTAATGTCCCCATAGTACCGCCTGAGGTCTTGCAGTTGGAATAATCCCTCTGGAGTTGGTTTCCCTTTGCCTGCTCCCCTCCATGTATACCCCCGAGCATGTATACATGTGTAGCGCCCCGAGGGTTCGGCCGCTACAGGGGTATTGCACCTCAGACCAGAGGTGTGATATTCCACTCCCAGTAAGGATGGAGTATGGACCAGGGCTCAGTTAGCTGCATGCAGCACACACACCCCATTTCCCAGGGACAGCTCAACGGTGCTCCCACTAGACAGAAGTGCAGGCACGACCGACCATGTCCCTGCTGGAGTGGGGAGGGAGGGGTGGAACACCCAGTGCTGTAGGGGCAGATAGGGGTTGGTTCCTGAGCGTAGGAAGGAGCTCATTGGTTGCTGGTCACCTGGGCTCATGGCTAGAAGGAGGTATAAAAGGTGGGCACCATCTTAGAACAGTGTTCAGTCAGAGAAGAAGACAGGGAGCAGCAACTCAGGCTGAGTGCTGCTCCAGAGGCAGGCCTAGAGAAGAGGCCGGAGCCTGAGAGGAGAAGGAGAAGTGGGCCTGGAGAAGAGGCCAAGGGAAGGAGGAGAAGACAGGACAGGAAAGAAGGAGAAGAGAGAAACAGAAGGGCTCAGGAACAAGAAGGTGGAAGGGACCCTAAGAACCCACGAGAATCCAGGGTGAAGGGTCAGGCAGATTAAGGGTACCGGATCCCAAGTTGGTGGAGGAGAAACTACCCTCAGCCAAAGACCGGTCGTCGTGATCATATATTGGTGCGACACCTCATCAAACCTGCTAGGAAGGCACCATATAGGACAGCGGAGAACGGGGCCCACGTTTAACCGCACAGGTCCGCGGCAGCTGGACAAAAGTGGGTCACTGGTGAGGCAGGCCAGAGAAAGGATAAAAGGGGGTCCTGTGCCATGCTCCTGAACTGCCTGGGGGTTGACCGAGCCCCTCACCTGGTGGACGCAGCACGGCTCGGGCGGTCACTGCTGGCCGAAGTGACCTGGAACAAACGAACTGTGAGTAAAGACCCTGGACTGTAACTTGTCGTCTGTGTGCTCATTCGCGCCTCCAGCACTATTGGCACCGGGACTTGCACTACCATCACCCCCACCATCCGCTACACTGCCCTGGGGTCGCACTCTTCCCGTGGGGAGTCACACCATCCCAGCTGCACACACCATCAGCCCCAGCGGACTGCCTTGCAGCGGCGGTTCCTAATAACCGCAATCCACGGGTGGCGTAGTCGGACATTGTCTGAAGCACGTAGCAGACTACCATTGGTCTGACCACCCTGAGCCGCGGGACCGGGCCGCCACTACTACCCCCAACGTCTCCCTATCGCCCGGTTCCGCGTGCCCCACGGCCCAGGGGGCGAATCAGCTTTGGCGTAGTCGGCAGGATCGTGACCAACCCGCCACAAACGGGTATTGCGTGCCTGAAGAAAATTGCACATGTACCTTAAAAAGAAATTTCCCGCCGTCCGGAGTCGTTTCCCGCCATCCGGAGCCGATTCCCGCCATCAGACGCCATCTTGGACCGTTTCCCGCCATCTTCATCCGTTTTTCCCGTCCTGGCAGAGCGGACGCCATTATGTGTGCACCAAAAGACAGCAGGAAGCCACCTCCCATCGTGGGCCAGGTCCCAGAGTGGCGCCAAAGAAGGAGCCCGCCCCCACCAGCCATGAATGCAGCAGTGGAGATGTCCATCAACATGGGGGGGCTGCCCCTGAAAGTGATTGTCACCAAGTTGCCCCGGGGCCGCCCCCAATGGGGGTGGGAAGAGAAGAAAACTGCGGGGCAGGGGGTGGTCTGGATCAGTCCAGACAGACCGCACCCGGGAATGGACGCCCTGAGCAGCACCAGTCTCCTGGCCCGAAGCCTGCTGCAGGCCGAACCGCTCTGCAGCCTAGCAGAAGTCCTGGCGCAGCTCCCCAGAGATGAAGTCCTGGCGCAGCTCCCCAGAGATCCGGAGCGTGCGCAAGCTGCACTGGAGGACCTGGAGCGGAGGATGGTCCGGGCGCAGCAAGATGCACTCACAGAGTGGAGAAAAGAACTGGCCCGGCAGGCGGAGACCCACCAGCGACAGGCTTCAGCCGCACCCCGCGGTTTGCCTGCCTCGGAGGACGGCGCAAGAGGAGAGAGGACCGGAAGCGACGCCGCGGAGGGAGCCACGAGGACTGAGGCAAGTGAAGGGGACGTCACCACCCCAAGCCCAGCAACCGCAAGCCTGCCCCAGCCCCCAGTCGCGGCACCCGAAGCCCCACTCACCGCGCCTGTTGCCACGCCGCCACTACTTCCAGCTAGGCCTCAAGCGGTGAGCGCCGCGGCCACGCCCCTCCCGTCGCCACGCCCCTTGACCCCGGGCGCCGTAAAGCGAGAAGCGTCATCGGCCCGGTCGCAAGGCCTGGATGACCCGGGCGCCATCGCTAAGCCTGCGCCCCTCTCCCGGACGGGACTGCCACCTAGCGCGACTGAGAGACCCCTGGCCTGGTCGCAAGGCCGAGTGCCCCTGGGCGCTGCCCCCAGATCAAGTCCCTCTACCATACCACGACTGGGTGTGGACTTGATTGCCCATCATACCGGTCCGGATGGACTGCCCCTGGAGTGGCCGGCCGAAGTCATCAGCAATCAGCCATGGAAGGCCCAGCCCCCTCGCGAGCCTCTGATACCGGCTCCAGAACCCGTGGAGGTCCCCCTACCCCCACTGGAGGACGTCCAATTTGCGTGGGACCCCACCGGCGAGAACTTGATGGGGTTCTCCCAAGAGACTCGGGCAGACGCGGTCCGTCGTCTGGAGGCCTGTCATCAGCAACTGGCGACCTTTGAGCGGGAGCGACGAGAGAGACGCGTCAGAGAGGAACGGCTCCAAGCCCAGAGTGCCGAACAGAAACGCAAGGCCCGCCAAGACCCCCAAGCAGCCCGTGGTCCCCGAATCACCGGGACCATAGTCAAGTTTCACATGGAGAGCGGCTGGGGTTTCATCAGGGGCCCAGAAACCGCAGGCGACGTCTTAGTGACCCGCAGGGACGTCGAAAGTCATCTACCTGAGGGGCATCGTGGCCGTGACTTGTACCCTGGTGATGTGGTCACCTTCACCCGCCACGTAGGTGCAAAAGAACCATATGCCCTACATGTCCATCGGCTCACTGAGGAGGAGCTACAACACCGCGGCTATGAGGAGAGCCAAGAGGACCCGGACGGGTCTGAAGAGCCATATGAGGAGGAAGAAGGAGCCTATGGAGGACACCGCTACTAGTAAGTAGCAAAGTACCTGTGTACATAGTTACCCGTCAGGACATCCGAATCGTTTTTGGGACTGTTCCCGTCTTGAAAGTGTGGTCCCCGTTGGGACAAGTATCGAACTGTTACCTGTGTGCCCCTATCCCCTAAGTAATCTGGCTGAGGACTGAGAGCAGCCGTCCCTCTTCCCCTAACAGGCTGAGGACTGTGAGCAGCCATTCCCCTATCCCCACCGGCCGAGGACTGGAAACAGCCAATTCCATGTATATAGTTGCGCTTCTTAAAGCGCCCCCTACTGGTTTTATACAAGAACCGCAACGTCTACCTCAAAGTTAAAAATGGACTGTTGCACCTTTAAAAAGAAAGAGCACCTGGTCGCAAGTTGCACTGCGACCGTGAACCAGGAATACAAGAATGTGCTTTAATTAAAAGTGTTTTATATGAAAAGTTTTTATATGCTGCTAGATATTGATGTGAATGTTTTCTATAGTGTGATATGTCAAAAGAGTTCCAGAAGTATTAGTATGTGTTTTATAATAGTGTAACAAGAAAAGGAGAGTGTTTCCCATAAAGGGAATTGAACCAAGTTACCTGTTTCCTGATGTGAAAAGTTTTAAAAAGTTTGCATGTCCTGTAATTACCTGTTTTTGCTCTTTTCCAGCCCGAGGACGTGCTGTGCTTTACCAGGGGGGAATGTAGCGCCCCGAGGGTTCGGCCGCTACAGGGGTATTGCACCTCAGACCAGAGGTGTGATATTCCACTCCCAGGTAAGGATGGAGTATGGACCAGGGCTCAGTTAGCTGCATGCAGCACACACACCCCATTTCCCAGGGACAGCTCAACGGTGCTCCCACTAGACAGAAGTGCAGGCACGACCGACCATGTCCCTGCTGGAGTGGGGAGGGAGGGGTGGAACACCCAGTGCTGTAGGGACAGATAGGGGTTGGTTCCTGAGCGTAGGAAGGAGCTAATTGGTTGCTGGTCACCTGGGCTCATGGCTAGAAGGAGGTATAAAAGGTGGGCACCATCTTAGAACAGTGTTCAGTCAGAGAAGAAGACAGGGAGCAGCAGCTCAGGCTGAGTGCTGCTCCAGAGGCAGGCCTAGAGAAGAGGCCGGAGCCTGAGAGGAGAAGGAGAAGTGGGCCTGGAGAAGAGGCCAAGGGAAGGAGGAGAAGACAGGAAAGAAGGAGAAGAGAGAAACAGAAGGGCTCAGGAACAAGAAGGTGGAAAGGACCCTAAAAACCCACGAGAATCCAGGGTGAAGGGTCAGGCAGATTAAGGGTACCGGATCCCAAGTTGGTGGAGGAGAAACTACCCTCAGCCAAAGACCGGTCGTCGTGATCATATATTGGTGCGACACCTCATCAAACCTGCTAGGAAGGCACCATATAGGACAGCGGAGAACGGGGCCCACGTTTAACTGCACAGGTCCGCGGCAGCTGGACAAAAGTGGGTCACTGGTGAGGCAGGCCAGAGAAAGGATAAAAGGGGTCCTGTGCCATGCTCCTGAACTGCCTGGGGGTTGACCGAGCCCCTCACCTGGTGGACGCAGCACGGCTCGGGCGGTCACTGCTGGCCGAAGTGACCTGGAACAAACGAACTGTGAGTAAAGACCCTGGACTGTAACTTGTCGTCTGTGTGCTCATTCGCGCCTCCAGCACTATTAGCACCGGGACTCGCACTACCATCACCCCCACCATCCGCTACAGTGCCCTGGGGTCGCACTCTTCCCGTGGGGAGTCGCACCATCCCAGCTGCACACACCATCAGCCCCAGCGGACTGCCTTGCAGCGGCGGTTCCTAATAACCGCAATCCACGGGTGGCGTAGTCGGACATTGTCTGAAGCACGTAGCAGACTACCATTGGTCTGACCACCCTGATCCGCGGGACCGGGCCGCCACTACTACCCCCAACGTCTCCCTATCGCCCGGTTCCGCGTGCCCCACGGCCCAGGGGGCGAGTCACATGCATGTAGGGGAGCAGGCCTTACTAGATATAGAGGCTTTGTACAGTAATATTCCGCATGAGGATGATATCAGAGGAGTAAGACGTTTCTTGAAATTGAGATCAATAGAGTGTAGCAGATATAATGACTTCATGGAGGATCTTCTAAAATTCACTCTTACTCATAACTTCTTTCTTTTTGATAGGAAGTACTTCCTCCAGCTCAGGGGTACTGCGATGGGGAGACCCTGTGCCCCCTGATATGCTAACTTTTATTCCTGGACTGGTGGGAGGAATCCACAATATTCAGGGATGATCATAAGTGATGGCATCCATATATTGGGGTATGGTACAAATATATTGATGACATTTTTATCATCTGGTCAGGGACGAGTGAACAATCTTTTGAATTAGACGGGGAACTCAACATCAATAGAGTGGGCCTTAGATTTACATCTGAATTTAATTATAATAATTTTTATAGCGCCAACATATTCCACAGCACTTTACAATTTTAGGGGGGACTTATACAGACAATACAGACTTTACAGAATAAGCATAACTCAGATATTAAAAAGAGTGAGGGTCCTGTTCACAAGCTTACAGTCTATAAGGAAATAGGGGAGACACAAAAGGTAAAATGTACATATATTGTATAATACAGCCTTAATATACTAAATAGGGTAAGTACATAATACTACAAGAACTGGTCGCCAGCCAGTATGTGTACAGTACAGGCATAGGCTAATCAGTGCATGGATGGTATGAGCATGATTTTGAAGAAAATTTTAATATGGGCCAAAACTGGGACAGTTAGATAAGTGTGTTGAGGTGATAGGTCAGTCTAAAGAAATAGGTTTTTAGGGCACGCTTAAAACTGTGAGTATTGGGAATTAATCAATTGTCCTGGGTAGTGCATTCCAAAGAATTGGTGCAGCATGCGAGAAATCTTGGAGACGGGAGTGGGAGATTCGGATTACGGAGGATTTTAGTTTTAAGTCATTAGCAGAACGAAGGGCACGGGTAGGGTGGTAGACTGAGACGAGGGAGGAGATATAGAGTGGTGCTGAATCGTGGATAGCTTTGTGGGTAAGAGCAATAAGTTTATATTGAACTCTGTATTGGATGAGCAATCAGTGCAATGACTGGCACAGGGAAGAGGCATGGTTGTATCGGTAGGTGAGGAATATGACCCTGACAGCTGCGTTCAGGACGGATTGGAGAGGGGAAAGTTTAGAAAGAGGGAGACTGATAAGTAAAGAGTTGCAATAGTCCAGACGAGAATGAATAAAAGCTACAGTAAGAGTTTTTACAGAGTCAAAGGTAAGAAAAGTTCTGATTCTAGAGATGTTTTTGAGGTGTAGATGACACGAGCGAGCAAGTGATTTGATGTGACGAGTGAAGGAAAGATCTGAATCGAGTATGACCCCCAGACAGCGGGCATGTTGCTGGGGAGTAATGGTGGTGCCACAAACTGAGATGGCAATATCGGGCATTGGTAGGTTAGTGGAGGGAGGAAATACGTGTAGTTCAGTTTTTGACCGATTCAATTTTAGATAGAGGGAGGACATAGTCTTAGAGACAGCGGAAAGACAATCACTGGTATTTTGTAATAATGCACTGGTGATGTCCGGAGAAGAGGTGTATAATTGGGTGTCATAAGCATAGAGATGGTACTGAAAACCGAATCTGCTGATTGTTTGTCCAATAGAAGCGGTATATAAGTAGAAAAGAAGGGCGTCTAGAACTGATCCTTGAGGAACCCGACAATAAGGGGGAGGGGAGAAGAGGAGGAGCCAGCAAAAGACACAGTGAAGGAGCGGTCAGAGAGGTAGATCCACAGTGTCGAATGCTGCAGAGAGATCCAGGAGAATCAGCAGGGAGTAGTGACCATTAGATTTGGCTGTTAGTTGATCATTAGAAACTTTAGTGAGTGCAGTTTCAGTAGAATGTAAAGAGCGGAAACCAGATTGTAAAGGGTCAAGAAGGGAGTTATCTGAGAGATAGCGGATTAGACAGGAGTGGACCAGTTGTTCCAGGAGTTTAGAGATAAAGGGAAGATTGGAAACAGGTCTGTAGTTAGCAGCACAGTTCTGGTCGAGGAATGTTTTTTTAAGTAATGGATGTATGCTGGCGTGTTTAAAAAAAGAGAGAAAAATACAAGATGAGAGGTAGAGGTTGAATATTTTAGTTAGGTGAGTGGTGACAGCTGGAGAAAGGGACTGAAGGAGATATGAGACAATAGGGTCACTGGTGCAGGTGGTAGAGCGAGAGGAAGCAAGGAGCCTTGTCACTTCTTCCATGACTGGTTCGAAGTCAGAAAATGAGCAAGATGCAGTGTGGGAGGGAGGAGCATGCATAACATTTGGGGATTGAGAGAAAATTTCCTGTCAGATATGGTCAATAATTGGCCAGATCATCAGCGCTGAGGTCGGTGGTTGGGGCCTGTGCTGTTTGATTAAGGAGAGAGTGAAAAGTGTCAAACAGGTGTTTAGGATTATTGGACCGTGAGATGATGAGGTTGTTAAAGTAGGTTTGTTTGGAGAGGTGAAGAGCGGAGTTATAGGTTTTAAGCGTAAATTTATAATGGAGGAAATCTTCGGCCAGATTAGATTTTGTCCATAGGCGTTCGGCACACCTGGAGCACCGCTGGAGAAAACATGTTTGCAGCGTGTTCCAGGGTTGTCGCCGTCTGTGCCGAGTTGTTCTCTGTGTAGGAGGTGCACCTTCACCCAGGGCGCATTGCAGTGTTTCGTTATAATGCTTCAGTGCAGAGTCAGGGCATGAGAAGGAGGACATTGGGGCCAAAGATGATTGCAACGTTTTCATAAATTTCTTAGTGTTAATGGCATGTATATTTCTATAAGTGTGGAAAGTGGGGGTGTCTTGAGCAGGGTGACAGTTCTTGACAGAGAATGAAAGAAGGTTGTGATCAGAGAGCGGAAGAGGAGAGTTAATAAAGTCATGTATTGAACAGAGCCGGGTGCATATCAAGTCAAAGAGTATTTCCATCTTCATGTGTAGTAGAATTAGTAAGCTGTGAAAGGCCGAAGGAGGAAGTTAAGCGATAAAAGATGAGCGGCAGATGGGGAGAGGTAATCGCCTATTGGGATGTTAAAGTCTCCCATGATGAGGGTGGGGATGTCATAGGATAGAAAGTTTGGAAGCCAAGTGGCAAAGTGATCCACAAACTGACGGGAGGGGCCGGAGGGCGATACACAACCGCCACTCGCAGGGAGAAGGGCCAGTAGAGTATGACTGTGTGGGCCTCAAAAGAAGGGAAGATAAGTGAGGGTACTGAGGATATAACCTGAAAAGTACATTTTATTTAAAGGAGCAGACCAACACCAATTATTACCAGTTGCCTTTCCTGTATGTACTGATCAAGAAAGATTGTAATGGGACCCTAGGGACACTCATCTACCATAAACCTTCAAGCACTAATAAACTATTGAAGTGGGATAACCACCACCCCATCCCCATAAAAAGAGGAAAACCTAAGGGCCAATTTTTACGGTTGAGAAGGTACTGCTCGAATGTCACAGATTTTAATATACAGGCAATAGACCTGAGGGATGAAGGGTACTCATGGTACATTTTGGATTCCGCATCATCATTTGCAGAAAAATGGGAGAGAGAGAGACACTCCTCCATACCAATCCAAGAGACCAAGAAGAAGTTTGGACAACATGAATAAGAAAAACTTACGACAATCAGAGTGACTGTATCTTTTATATCCTCTTATCCTCAGAAAACACTGGGATATACTTGTGGTCGACTTGGACCTGAGGGGTGCTGTGGGATCTACTCCCACAATAAATTTCAGAAAGGGTCGGTCAATTAGGAACCATTTAGTGCATCGTTTCTACTGCACTTGCACCAAAGTGGATTTGGCTAGATAGAAGAATCTGTGGTTTCTTTAGATCTGGAGAACGTTGTACATATAATTGGATGAGACCATGTAAATCTTTCTCAAGTTCCTCCATGGTTAAAAATTTTTTCCAGTGGGATTATTACAACTGTAAAACCCCAGGACTAGTAGATATAGCCACATGCATCCGCCCCCTAGAATATATAGACAAGATCAAGAGGGTGTCTAAGAGGAGAGTAGGGGAGCATTTGGGCGATATACGCCATGGTCGGTAGATCCCATTAGTGAGATACAAGAACAGTGTATATTGCGGTGAAACTGGAGACATCTCCTTTTGTATCATTGTGGTGGTTAAATCCAATGTGAGAGGAGGTGATCGCAATAGATGTATCCTCAAAAAAGAAAGTAAGTGGATTTTTAGGCTGGATTCAAATTTCCTATACCTGTTTAGTGTGAATACAGTCCCATTCTGGATTATAATTTTAGATTGTATACTCTACTCATTGCTAGTCAGTTCCCTGTGAATGGGCTTTACATATTGTGTCTGAGCTTCTATATCAGAATTATTACTTATCAATTATATTCCACTTATACTATTTCATAATTAACAAGTGTGGTAATGCTTTTGTATCTCTAATTGTGCAATAGAGGTCAAATTTGACCATTTAGGAATATACTGTGCGCCATCATCCCATATCTTATGTAGTGATAAAGTAGATCTACATGCCTATTGTATGATGGGAGGATGTGCAATACTTGTTTTTAGTCTCCCATGACGCTGATCTCAGAGATAAGATTTTTCTATGTTGGTGGTATGCAATCCAAAACCATTATGCTCTCCGGCGTGGAACGCATGCTTCCGGACATGCGCATTCGCAGATAGGAGACCGTGATGCACTCCGGCATGGAACACACATGTCCGGGCACGTTGGAGCTTTCTGCCCGCCCGTTGTTTTGTGCTGAATTGTGGGGAGTACTTGAGAATTTATTTTTGTTCCATCGGTCTTTAGTTGATCCCACTGATACATCAGATAAGTCCTCAGAGAATTATAATTAGAGGAACCCATGGACACATTAGGATTTGTGAAGCTGACCTCCGCTCTCCTCTGTTTCCTTTGAATTTATTGTGTGACTTGTATTTCAGAACAGTAGCTCTTGGTTTGTTTCATTTCCATGTGTAAATTGAATTTGACTCGTAGTCTTTGATATCTTTCAAACTTTAGTTTTTTTGATTTTTTTTGCATATTTTGTTTGAGTTTTGTATCCCAAATGTCTTCTACACTAGGCGGAAAACTTTCACTGAGTTTTTTTCAAGAAACAAATATCAAACGCAATGTAACTTGGTTATCCTATAAGGCTATGTGCCCACTATGCGCATTTTTAGCGTTTCCGTAGCGGCAATTCCGCTGCAGAAACGCTTAAAAAAGTGGTCTGCCATGTTCCCCGAAGATAATCCGCATGTGCTGTGCACATGCTGCGGAAATTTCAGCTGCGGATTATCATTGCGGAAAAATCCGCAGCACTACCAATTATTTTGCGGAATCGCTGCGTTTTCGCCGCCATTGACTTACATTGGACCGCATGACATCCGCATCACTGCATCTGCGGATGCGGATACCATGCGGTTCAATGTGCGGATGGTACCTGGGTCTGGAGAAGAGGAGACTCTTCTCCAGACCCGGGTACCATAGTACCTGTAAAAAAAAGAATAAAATAACAAATATACATTATATTTACCTTCTGATGGCCCCCTGTCTCCATAGCAATCTGTCCTGGTTTGCCGGCAGCTCGCGATGGTCTAAAAAGTACCTGCCATGACGTCATTTAGTCATGTGACATCGGCAGACGCGTGACCCGTCACATGACTAAATGACGTCATGGCAGGTCCTTTTAGTCCACCGTGAGCTGCCGGCAAGCCAAGACGGATCGGATAAGGAGACCGGGGGCCATCAGAAGGTAAGTATAATATTTATTTTTTACCATTCTTTTACTGTCACACTATATAAAACCATGCCGGTTGCAAGTTGTCAAGCACTTTCCAAGTGATGCTAAAATTGCTTGGAAAGCGCTTGATAACCCGCATGCGGAAATGCGTGCAAAAATGCTTCACTACCGCTTGTCCCTGGCCGGAAAAACACATGTAAAATACGAATGCGTTTTTTCTGCCAGGGAGATGCGGAAACGCTTAGGAAAAATCTGGAGCTTTTCTGCATCGTGGGCACATAGCCAAAGGGTATGTGCCCACGATGCAGAAATGAAGCAGAAAATTTCTGCAGCATTTCTGCATGGTCTTGGCAGTCAAAAATGCTTGCTGATTTTACACGCATTTTTGCAGAGATTTTACATGCGGATTTGACTTGCGTTTTTCAAGTGCATTGGGACATCAAATCCGCAACCAGTAACGCACAAATAATGGACATGCTGCGGATTAGCCCGCAAGGAAAATCCACTGTGGAAAATTCCACAGCATGGGCACAGAACATGCAGATTTTCATTGGGGATCATGGGGCACGGATTACCAAGCGTTTTGCAAGCGTTTACGCTGCCTAAGGATTTTTTTAAATGTGCACATACATCCTGTAAAACATGCAACTATGTTAAGAAAGCCGACACATTTGAAGAATACCTAATGGGACAGCAATTTGCAATATACAATTTCATCAATTGTACCACTATAGGGGTCATCTATTTAATAGAGAGTTAACTACAATACGTGGGATGCACGTCAGATCCGCTATAAACATGTATTAGAAGACATTTATCTGATGTAATCAATCCCACAGCATTAAACCTGTCTGTGGTTTCAAGACGCTTTTCACAAAAACATAAAGGGGATATCAGACCCTTCAGATATTAGGAATAGAAAAGTCTTATAAACCATTAAGAGGTGGAGATATGAAAAGAAAAATCTTAAATAGAAAGTCATATTGGATATTTAATTTACACACTAGAGCCCCACAGGGAATGAACATCAGACAGGATTAATATTACAGTACAATTAATTGTATTTGTCTTTGATTTCCAGTGATTTTATTGAATGTCTCATGCATGAGTTGTATGTGTTTATTGTAGAGATCTGAGATTGTGGGTACTTGTAAGTAATCACCTAGGCAGGTTAACGATGCAACAATATTTTATTAATCACCTCCATGGTAATGCAGCAATTCCAGGTAAATGGCCCACAATACAGTTCTCTCAGTCCTTAAGTTCTCAACCTGGGATCAGTAGTTCCCCTGGCTTTGTATCAGGTGATGCCCACTGTCTCCCATCTTTTGGTTGGCCCACAGATTTCGTATCTCCAGTCAGTATAGTCTGTAGCCATAATCCATGATCCTCTAGACGACAGATGAAAACACAGATATCCAGTAGCAGCAGTCCTTCAATAGAGGTTAAATCCAAATGACATATCCACAACTGAAGCACGTTTATCTGACGCGCCCCTGGGCCTGCTGTGTCGCGCAGCGTCTCGCGCACGGGGGCTTACCCGGAACCGGATCAGATGAGGGTTGTAGTCTCCGAGTGGCGGGGACCCGGTCCGTGCCCAGGGAGTCAACTCAGTGTGTGTGGCAGTCTTGATAGATGTTATTTGAGTGTCGACTACGCCACCCATTGATTTGCAGCTATGGAGCTGCCGCTGCAGGGCAGACCGCTGAGGCCGGTGTAGAATTGTGCAGCGTGATAGTATAACCCCCAACGGGAGGGGTATGGCCTCAGGGCAGCCGACGTGGAAGATGAGGGTAGCAGGAACCACTCAGAGACGGTGCGGTGTAATTCAGGGTCTTTACTGGTAACAACGATAGACCCTCCCGGAGTACTTGCTAGCGAACGGGGCCTGGTCAGTCCTTGAGCAGATGGGATCTCCCCTGGCCAGGCGGAGTTGTAGGCCTCCCAAACTGACTGTACTCTTCTGGCTACCTTGCTAGAAGCGGATATAAGTAGCCCACGTCCCTGAGTGTGCCGTGTGGTGCTCACCCGTATGGCCGGTGACTCGGGGCCTTCTAATGGCTTCCGCTCCACGATGGCGGCGCTGGTCCCACGCGTGTGACCGTGTCTTCGGGTTTCTGGGCCTGAGGACCTGAAATCCCCTGCCGGTCGGCTTCTGCTGCTGGGTAAGAGTTAGTCCCCACAGCCTCGGACGCCGGGTCCGGTAAGAAAGCTTCTCAGTCAGGGCGAGCTCTGCAGCTGCCAGCCCCTGACTTGTAGTAGTATTGCTCCCACTGAGCTTCTGCTGTTTCTTCCTGTGACTGTTTCTTTTCTCTACTCTCCTTGACTGACTAACCCTGCTTCAGCCCCGGGTTTATATAGGGGAAGGTCTTCCCCTCCCAAGACTGGGCAGGAGGTGTGGCATGCACAGGATCCCTGACCAAAGGACCTCCCACCTGCTCTCAGACATAACATTACATTACTGTGGGAAACCAGACCCCTGGGGTGCCACATTCCCCCCTAGTGAAATTTAGTACTCCGGGACTAAACATATTTTAGAAAAACATAACAAGATATAACAACAATAATAGTACAATAAGAAGAAACACATAAAGGTGGTCACGGCATGTCCGTAACCGGGTGTAGTCTTTGAAGAAAAGCAAGGTGTCCATTTCACCAAAACAGGGAGACGTAACCAGGTAGGGGTTTGTCCTGCCCCGAGTCCTTAACAGTCTTTAGTCCGTCCTGGGTTACGCTCCAACTATGTACAAAGGATTCCCGGTAAATCCACCAAGGACTCCTACAAATAACTAGAAACACAAAATTATACACAAGCAACAATACACAGGTAAACATAAATAAAACAATTTATACACTTCAAATCCTCCAACGTGCGGGTAACTGGCCTCTAGTGGCCCTAGTGGACCTACGGAGCTGACTGTCTAGCCCTGAACTACAAGGTGTAGGAGCTGTCAAGGGTAAACTGGGCAGCTGTCTACCGGCTCTTTGGCTCACTAGGGATATGGCAGGCTCACTGCAAGCAGAGGGTTGATCCTCCTGGTCTGCGGGTGTGGGGTCTTCTGCCTCCTGGACCGGCTGTTCTTCCAGCTCTACCTGTTGCTCCGTAGGTGCTTGGGATGCTGGTTGGAGGAAGGTGAGTACGGGTACCACAACTGCACCATTGACTTGAGTCCAAGACCGAGGGAAGTCCCCGAGCACAGTACTAACCATATCTTCCCTTTCCTCTACGGGTCGATGGTCTTCTTGTTCCTCTTCAGGGTTCCTCAGTTGTTCGGGACACTTCTTCAGGTGGTCCCGGGATACAATGGCTGTAGTTTCCCCTCCGTCTTTACTGATGGTACAAACCTTCGGGTTCTCGTGGCTTGAGGGCAGTACGGTGTACGGGTCCTTCTCCCACTGGTCGTCCAACTTGTGGAGCCGTCTCTTCCTCTTCAAGACCTGCTCTCCGGGTACCAGGGGAACAGCGGGAGCATACTGGTTGTAAGTTTTCTCTTGTCTTTCCCTAGCCTGACAGAGACTTCGCTCCACGCTCTCCTGTACTCTCCGGTACTGCTGCTGCCTCTCTGTGTCCCAGTCTGCTTCTGGTGAAGTGTCCTCGGGTGTCAGGACTCCCATTTCCAGGTCAACAGGTAACTTACCAGGTCTTGCCCTCATTAGGTAAGCCGGGGTACAGTTGGTGGAACCTACCGGGATGTGGTTGTATAGGTCCACCAGATCGGGCAGCTTCTCAGGCCACAGACTGCGTTCTTCCAGGGGCAACGTTTTCAGAAGATCCATTACCACCTGGTTCATTTTCTCACAAAGTCCATTAGTTTGCGAATGATAGGGTGTCGTCCTTATCTTCCGGCAGCCATACAGAGTGCAGAATTCTTGGAAGACCTCCGCTTCAAAGGCAGGTCCCTGGTCTGTCAACACTTGGTCCGGGTACCCGTGTGGACGGCAGAAATGCTGCTGGAAGGCTCTCGCTGCTGTTCGAGCTGTTAAGTCCTTGACGGGGACGACAACCAAGAACCGGGAGTAGTGATCCACGATGGTTAGTGCGTAGACGTAGCCACTTCTGCTTGGGGTCAGTTTTACATGATCCAAGGCTACCAGTTCCAACGGCTGCCGGGTGACGATGGACTGCAGGGGAGTCTTCTGGCTGGCACGGTCCTTCCTTCTTAGGTTGCACGGGCCACAGTCTCTGCACCACTTCTCAATGGTTCCCCTCATGCCTACCCAGTGGAATCGCTCGCGCAGCAGGAACTCCAGCTTCTTCCACCCGAAGTGTCCAGCTCCGTCGTGGTATGCCTCCATCACCATGGCTGCGTCTCTTCGTGGCACCACTACTTGCCAGAGTAGTTCATGCGTCCGGGAGTTAACCATTCTGCGGCACAACTTCCCCTTGTAAAGGAACAGTCGACTCCTCTCTGCCCATAGTTGTTTGGCTTCCTCCGGAGCGTCTGGTTCAAGGCAAGCCTCCGGGCGAGTCAGCATCTCCTTCACCAGTCGGACGGCAGGGTCGCTGTCTTGCGTTTCCGCCCAGTTGTAGTGAGGTAAGGGGTTCAACGTAGCAGCCTGCTTACTCCTTACCCGGTGGGAGTACTGGATAGTCCCATGACGGTGGAACGCAGGGAGTTCAACTTCTTCCAGTCCCTCCGGATCTTCTCCTTCGTCCGGCAGGTTGGGCATCCTGGACAGGGCGTCCGCGTTGGTATTGGAGCGTCCGGCCCGGTATTTGATTGTGAACTCGTAGTTGGACAGACGGGCCATCCACCTCTGCTCCAGGGCACCGAGTCTTGCCGTGTCCAGGTGTGTCAACGGGTTGTTATCCGTGTACACGGTGAACCGGGAAGAAGCGAGGTAATGCTTAAAGCGCTCGGTGACTGCCCATACTACGGCCAGGAACTCTAGCTTAAATGAGCTGTAATTCTCGGGATTCCTTTCGGTGGGTCGCAGCTTTCGGCTGGCGTAGGCGATTACTCGTTCCTTCCCCTGCTGGATCTGGGACAGTACGGCTCCTAGCCCGATGTTACTGGCGTCGGTGTAGAGGATAAAGGGCTGGCTATAATCCGGGTACGCCAGGATTTCGTCCCCCGTGAGGGCCATCTTCAGCTGGCGGAAGGACTCTTCTTCCAGCTCCTCCCATTTGAAGGGCGGCTTCTGGTTCTTGGCCTTCCGGGACTGGCCTATCAGGAGGTCCTGCATAGGTGCTGCCTTTTTGGTGAAACCGGGAATAAACCTTCGGTAGCAGCCTACCAACCCGAGGAACTGCCGCACTTCTTTTACGCTGGAGGGGCTTGGCCATTCCTTAATTGCGGTGATCTTATCAGGGTCGGGAGCCACTCCGTCAGCGCTCACCACGTGTCCCAGGTACTGCACCTTTGGTTTCAGGAGGTGACACTTGGAGGGTTTCACCTTTAGGCCGTAACTCGCCAGAGCTTCGAACACTTCCGCCAGGTGTTTCAGGTGGTCCTCATACGTCTTGGAATATACGATGACATCGTCCAGGTACAACAGGACCGTCTCGAAGTTTCTGTGGCCCAGACAACACTCCATTAGTCGTTGGAAGGTTCCTGGTGCGTTGCAGAGTCCGAACGGCATGCAGGTGAACTCGCTAAGTCCCATCGGGGTGGTGAATGCGGTCTTCTCCCGGTCCGCCTCTGCTACAGGAACCTGCCAGTACCCGCTAGTGAGATCCAAGGTAGAGAAGAAGTTAGCAGATCTTAAAGCAGCCAATGACTCCTCTATCCTTGGTAAGGGGTACGCATCCTTGTGTGTGATACGGTTGATTTTCCGGTAATCTACACACATCCTCATGGTGTTGTCTTTTTTTCTGACTAAGACTAGTGGAGCTGCCCAGGGGCTACAGCTATCCCTGATCACCCCAGCCTCCTTCATGTCTCTAAGCATCCCCTTGGCGTGTTGGTAGTGTGCAATGGGTACGGGTCGATACCTCTCTTTTATGGGAGGATGGTCTCCCGTGGGGATGTGGTGTTCTACCCCCTTGACTCGCCCGAAGTCTAACGGGTGTTTACTAAACACTCTCTCGTACTCTTGAACCACCCGATAGACTCCCTGTTTCTGATGTGAGGGAGTGGAGTCAGTACCCAAATGTAGTTGCTGACACCAGTCCTCCTTTGTTTTCTTAGAGCCGTTACCTTCCTCCGGGTGAGATGGAGGCAAGGGTTCCACAGATTGTATAGCATTTTGGTTAATGGTATATAATTTGGCTAGCGTGGCATACCGGGGCAGGTACACTTCCCTCTTCCCGATATTGATTATGCGAACGGGCACCCTCCCATGGCGTACATTAACCACCCCCCGTGCTGTCAAGATGGTGGGCCTACTGTCTGAGTAAACTGGTTCTACCATTGCCTGGTAATCTCTACCTCTCAGACCAATAGCTGCCCAGCACCAAATCATCATTTCACTTTTTGGGGGCATGGCAATAGGAAAAGGGTCACACATTCTTACGCTACCAATCTCACCGCCGGAGAGTTCCACCTGTTGCCGTCGCATCAGTGCCCGGATCTCTTTCTGGAGCACCCGCTGCTCGCCGGAGCTGGCGTTCTTGGCAACCTGCTGTAAAAGGAAAATCACCTCTGCAAGACAATTTTCAATTACATTAGTTCCTAGAGTTATTTTTGGGTGACTCTCATGTTTGTCAATATCTACAATGATCAGTCCCTGTGCTGCCAGTTCGACTCTACCGATTTTGATGGTCACCTCTTTAAATCCGATCTGTGGCACGGGCTGGCCATTGCTGGCGATGATACTCAAGTCGTCGTCAGGGTAGCGGGTAATATCCGAGTCATTCCATTACTGCTTAAAGAGCACGTACGGGATGGTGGTGACCTGTGACCCGGTGTCCAGTAGGGCACTCATGGGAATGCCATCCAGTACCACAGGCAAGACTGGACGTCCTCCCACATATCTGTCGCGCCAGTTCGATGGGCCTGGTGATCTTTTTCCTGGGGGTTGGCCCTCTACCCCAGGTTGTGCCCGTTTAAAGAACAGTACCTTGCCATATGTCCGAGTTGATTGCAGCGGCGGCAGATGGGTCGTCCGTCTTCGCTGTATCGGTCACTGGGTCTTCCTCTGGCCGGTGGGGTCCTCCTTGGTCGACGCCACGGGATGTCCTCCGGTCCGGATGCCAGCTGGATCTTCCCTGGGGTGGAAACCTGTAAAGACTGCACAGTTCGGGTTAGCGCAGCAACGCTCTTAGCTAGCTCTTGGACCTGATGGTGTAGGTCTGGAGCCGGGTCATTGTCCAAAGCCTGCGCATCAGCTCCCACAGGCCCTGCCGACAAGGGCGCCGCCTCCTGGTGGTAAGTGCTAGCTGGGCGCCTGTGGGTCACAACGCCACCCGGTGCCGGTTCTCGGAGCACCCGGATGGCTCTGTCCTTGAACTGTGCAAAGCCCAGATGGGGATCCTGTAAGGCCATCGCCCGCAACTGGGTTCGGTGGGCATTACAATATAGTCCCTCTATAAATTGTTCGGTCAACAGCCTGTCCTCGTTTCCCACTCCATCAGGGTCGGTCTGCTTAATGGCCCTCAGGGCCTCTTGTAGGTTTAGTGCATAGTCCCTTATACTGTCATGCGCTCGCTGCTTGCACCCGTAGAATCTAAGCTTAATCTCGGCTGAGGTGCTGGTATCAAAGGTATCCTTCAGCCGGGTTAGTATCCCTGCGACAGTCTTCCTCCCAAGTGGCCAGGATTTTACTTCCCTTTTGGCTGCCCCGGTTAGTTGGGCCACCAGGATGCTCACTTTTTGCTCTTCTGTGAGGGGGTACACCTGGAAGAGGCTATCCAGCTTTTCTCTAAAGTCATGCAGGGTATGTGACTCCCCTGAGTACTGGGGTAGCCAAGCTGCTCCCGGGATATAGGGCATGGTGAAGGGCATAACTGCAGCAGCGGTGGCGCTGGCGGGGGTTGAGGCAATGAAGCTCTCCTCCGCATCCGACATCTTCCTCCCCCCTAGTGGACCGCGGCCTACCTTGCGATGATCCTGTTCCGTAGGCCGCGGCTCCGCAGTAGATCGTCAGGGTTGAGGACCTTCCGTCGCGCTCCGGTGACGTCGGCGTCTGCTGGGCTCCTTCCAGGACCTTACGCAACGTCCGGACGTGAGGCGGGGCTTCAGTTCTCGCGCACTTTCGGAGTCCACGCCCCTCTTCTTCCCGCGCGGCGTCCTCAAGATGGCGTCCAACGGCGGGAACACTCCACGGATGCCGGGAAGAAGGCTGAAGATGGCGCCGGATGGCGGGAATCTTCACAGATGGCGGGAAGAAGGCTGAAAATGGCGCCGGATGGCGGGAATCTTCACCGATGGCGGGAAAACTTCACGGATGGTAAGTTTTAAAAGTCTCTTTTTCAGGCACGCAGTACCCGGTGGTTGCGGGCACGAAATCCTGCCGACTACGCCAAAGTTGACGCGCCCCTGGGCCTGCTGTGTCGCGCAGCGTCTCGCGCACGGGGGCTTACCCGGAACCGGATCAGATGAGGGTTGTAGTCTCCGAGTGGCGGGGACCCGGTCCGTGCCCAGGGAGTCAACTCAGTGTGTGTGGCAGTCTTGATAGATGTTATTTGAGTGTCGACTACGCCACCCGTTGATTTGCAGCTATGGAGCTGCCGCTGCAGGGCAGACCGCTGAGGCCGGTGTAGAATTGTGCAGCGTGATAGTATAACCCCCAACGGGAGGGGTATGGCCTCAGGGCAGCCGACGTGGAAGATGAGGGTAGCAGGAACCACTCAGAGACGGTGCGGTGTAATTCAGGGTCTTTACTGGTAACAACGATAGACCCTCCCGGAGTACTTGCTAGCGAACGGGGCCTGGTCAGTCCTTGAGCAGATGGGATCTCCCCTGGCCAGGCGGAGTTGTAGGCCTCCCAAACTGACTGTACTCTTCTGGCTACCTTGCTAGAAGCGGATATAAGTAGCCCACGTCCCTGAGTGTACCGTGTGGTGCTCACCCGTATGGCCGGTGACTCGGGGCCTTCTAATGGCTTCCGCTCCACGATGGCGGCGCTGGTCCCGCGCGTGTGACCGTGCCTTCGGGTTTCTGGGCCTGAGGACCTGAAATCCCCTGCCGGTCGGCTTCTGCTGCTGGGTAAGAGTTAGTCCCCACAGCCTCGGACGCCGGGTCCGGTAAGAAAGCTTCTCAGTCAGGGCGAGCTCTGCAGCTGCCAGCCCCTGACTTGTAGTAGTATTGCTCCCACTGAGCTTCTGCTGTTTCTTCCTGTGACTGTTTCTTGTCTCTACTCTCCTTGACTGACTAACCCTGCTTCAGCCCCGGGTTTATATAGGGGAAGGTCTTCCCCTCCCAAGACTGGGCAGGAGGTGTGGCATGCACAGGATCCCTGACCAAAGGACCTCCCACCTGCTCTCAGACATAACATTACATTACTGTGGGAAACCAGACCCCTGGGGTGCCACATATCCACTTTAGTTGATAACAAATCTTCAACACTCCATAAGCCATCCATCCACCAGCTCCAGAGCCACAGATCCTAACCCTCTTACATCCTTCCACCAACTCCCAAAGCTAAAACATGTCTCCTCTCCTTCTCTGGGGTCTGCCCCTTCCCAGCTCGGAAGTGATGACACCCTTTCCCTTAAGCATTTACTGTTCGCTAAAGCAATGAAGAATATCCTAGAAGCCTTCATCTGAGACTGCTTGTAAGACCCCCTGTGGTGACAGCTCCACTGTGTCTACAATCTACACTCACCTAATGAGATTATTGGCTGTTGAAACAATGGACTCTTGAGATAAAGATGAGATTAGTGGAATGCTGAACATTTTACAAGTGAATCTTACATACTGACAAGTATGCAGAACTATATAAAACATAACAAGTAAATCACTAATAACACACAATAATAATATTGACGAAAATGGTCGTCCGTTCTGGAAAAGTATCATAATCTTTAGTAAGTGGGCAGCTCATTACATGTTTTACCATTTTCTTCCATACAATACCGGGTTAAATTGTCTGAAGTACTCTGTAATCAACAGAAACTCAGGCGTTCCAAAGGGAAAAATATAAAAGTATCACAGAGACTCACATGTTGTAAATCAGGAATAAGCATTGGTTTGGTATGTGGGCACTTGGTGGTATGCCATCACAACAGGTTTTATGAATTCACAATAAATGTGAGGTTTTAACAATATAGACAATGCTGGAGAATCCATCTCTCCTCCTTTCTCTACTTGAACCTTGAAATGTCCCTGTGACGATACAGAGTAAAATCTTAATAAGCCAGACTATTAGATTTGTTAAGTCAAGAGAAATACACTATCGTGTTGTGTTGACTTACAAATGTATTTGTATTTCTCTTGCTGATCAATAAGGTCACAGTATTTGTATAACCCTGAATGCTGAATTCTATTAGTTTGGAAACAATTATGTTTACTATGCTAATGACAAATTACTAAGTCAGCTGAAAGTTTAGTTACAACAGCCCCTGTGATACCACTTATGTAAATAGGTTAGCTCAAACAATGATAGGTGATCCCTGCACCTTTTCCTCTTTTACCTGGGCCTGATGACCTTACACAGATGTAAATATAAACAAGGATGTCTGTAGTGCTGTAGACAGAATGAGACTTGGGACAGAGAATCAAGAAACATCAGAAGGACTTTGTAAGGAGAATGGGAGACATCCTTCAGGAAAGTAGATAGATTGTATGGCATCTAAAGAGACACAGATTTGTATTCTACATGATTCTAGTCTAAGGGTATTGGCCCTGACTGAAAAGATTCAGATCTGCTCCATTAACCATCAGAGAGACCATGGATACTTTTGGGGAGTCCAGGAGGGCACGAAAAAGTCACTTGGCCTCATGGATATGTTGTTTTGGGGTTGCTAGGAGGGACCCACCTGTCGCCTAGAACCCATGGAGACATTTGGAGTTGCCAGGAGGGACCCACTGGTCGCCTGGCCCCATGAAAACTCTCGAAGAGGCCAGGATGGGACCATCGGGTCTCCTGGTCTTGTACCTTGATGGACTGTTGGCTTCCTAAGCTTGCCGCTACCTTCTCCCTGTGGGGACCCGCCAGAAGTGGGGGGCCACTGGTGGAGGTAGTCGGCCCTGGAAGACTTCCAAAGTCGCAGCTGTTCTGTCCCAGGTGGGTGGAGAATGAAGGGTGAGACTGTGTAATGTTGTACCATCTTGGGTATTTGCTGGGACTGTTCTGCGTGTTTATTGTCTGCTTTGTGGATAATAAAGTATTGCACGCTGTTTTACCCTCACCCTGTGTTTGAGTAACGTTACGCCCACGGAAGACCCTGGGTCTTCACAGTCCTTGACCAGGGCGGCTCCATGCGGTGATCTTCAGACAATGTACATTGAATAAACAGTGAGCTGACCTCCCTCTCCATTTTACCATTGTATGCATGTTTTCCCTATAGTGACGAATATTTATTTGTGCTAAAACTGTGATATTTTCACTTTAAAGCTTTTTTTTTTTAAACCTTTTTTATAAACACAGAAGCCTCTGATTGCTCCGGTGATGACTGTACTACTGTAGTGCCGTCTATTATCACTGCCTGTCAGTGTAATACTAACGGCCCCATACACATGAGATAAGTGTTGGCTGAACCGTCATTTGGCAGACGGCTATCTCTCCAGACTCCCCCATACACAAATATTCCAGCTTTCCTGTGATTTGTATGACTGACTGCATCTGTAGGGAGGCCCCCAAATACATTATATAGTCGATGAAAATCAGTGCTTCCATGCAACTTTAGTCTAATGTTTATGGAGGCGTTAAAAGGTAACATGGAATGCTGAAATTTTCTCTTTATTCATATCTTCTGCTTTTTGCATGTTTTTTCTTTTTACAAGAATTGTTGGTGACCATTTTCTTTTGAAACATTTTAATATCTGCTTTTTCTTGTAATATAGGAAAGCCTAAGGCCAGAAATAAACCCCATAATACACTATACATGGAGACTTTAGTATCAAATAATTTCTGTCTGCAGTGTTTGTGCAAACAAAACTAACTTGATAGAAGATTACAGTCTGGGGAAGACGAGAAACATTCATATAGACGACCGGCGGTGATGTAGTCAGTGACGGACTGTGGCCAAATATGGTTTTAGATCCGTAGTAGAAGATATTGCCTCATCATGAAGTAGTTATTTCTCATGTCACGTGTAATGAATATCTCCTGCAGTATTGCTAATTCCAATTCCAGTGTCGGAAAATGAGACGAGAATTAGCTTTATGGAAGATGAGTCTATGAGAAACGTGTTCAGCTACAGACTCCGAGGAAGAAACTGCTTGTTGTCTGTGGCCTAAAATATAAAGGTTTTATTATTAGATGTAAAGAAAAAACTAAATACTGTAAAATAATAAATCTCCTCATATGTTTCTGCGACGCGCCCCCTGGGCCATGGGGTACTCGGTGCTGGGCCGGTAGATGCTGCGGGTGATGTCACAGTGGCGGTGACCTGGTCCGTGACCCAGGGCGGTCGATAAAAGGGGTATTTATAGGGGTTTTATAGTTTATTATTAGAGTTCGTGACGCCACCTGTGGAATGTGGCTAAGGGGAGCCGCCGCTGCGAAACAGTCCTCTGAAGCTGATGTTGTAGCAGCAGGGATGGTGTGATTCTCCACAGGTAGAGTTAGCTTCAGGGCAGTGTTGGTGAACAGTTGATGTTCGGGGTTATAGTGCAGGGATTGATGGCGCAGTAATAAACACAGAGCCAGTGTGGTGCTGTCCCAGGGTCTTTACTCACGGTTATTGCACTCCAAGTTACAGCTGCAGATCATAACTTCCCACGTCGTCCTGTGTTTACTCAGTGAGGGGCTCGATCTACCCCCAGGTAGCTCCAGAGTACTTAGCAGGCCCCCCTTTGGTGTGTTCACTTCTCTGGCCTTTTCCCTGCACCTCACATCTAGTGACTCCAATCCGGTACCCTCAGGCCTTGGCGGGTGAAGTCTGTTCCGTCCCCTGGGTCCTATGTGGCTAACTACTCGGTGAGACTGATGTGGACTTGTGGCGACTGCACCTTGAAAGTACAGAAGCCTCCGGTTTCTAGTTAAGACTAGGATTCTTTTACTAGTTGATGGACCGGTTCCCTTTTAATGGCCTGACCCCTCCACCTCCTGGTAGACGCGGGCGTACGGGTGGCCTCCAGCACTGCCTGTAACCCTGGGATCCTTTCTTCTCTGTGCCTGGAGCCTCCCGCTCTCTCTCCTCTCTCCTTCTGTCCTAGGCCTCACAGGCTAGGCCCACCTCTGGAGCAGAGCTCCTACAGAGCCCCTGCTCCTTTCACTTCTCCTCTCCAACAACTCTCTACTCTAAGATGGCTTCCCTCTATATACTCCTATGAAAGTGCTCCCCTGAACTGCTTCCTCCACCTACACCCACTACTTGGTTCCTCCCCTCTCTTGGTTCCCCCCACTCCAGCCAGGGGGAGGGCTCAGCAAGGATTCAGAGGCATCTTGCCCCCCTTTGCTGCTTGGAGTGGTGTGTGTTGGATGCAGGTGTTAGGGTCCTGAGCCGTACTCCTTCCTTACCTGAGAGTGAGGTACCACACCTCTGGTTGAGATGCAGTACCTCTGTGGCGACCGAACCCTCAGGGGCGCCACATTTCCCCTTAGTATCTCCAACAATTGTATTATTACACAGGATTTTTATGATGTTCTATCAGCTTATCTTTTTCTTATTCAGATCTCTAAAATACCGGATCATCTCAGTGAAGATCGTGATTTATCCAGGAAAATGATGGACAAGATGGTGGAGAGGATATTCCACCTCACCCTAGAGATCCTCTTCCGGCTTACTGGAGAGGTGAGAGATTCTGATGACGTCACATTACATCATTCTTATCTATGGGAATAATAGATGGACAGAACTGGAGAGGTGAGGACTCTGGAAATGTCTGTAGTGAGATTTATTTATATGTCTTTCCATAACCAGGATTACATATTAGTGAAGACCTCTAGTGAGCGCTGTCAGGACCCTGTGTCTGAGGGATGGGGAAGAACCCTGAGCCCAATCACAGGACCTCCATCTCACACCCTGATACATGAGGACATTAATGACCAGAAGATCCTAGAACTCACCTACAAGATGATTGAGCTGCTGACTGGAGAGGTGACACTGCTGGGAATGCTGGGACATTATACAGTAACGCTATGGAGGGATCGGGGGGATGATGGTATCATTCTATGTGTCAGGTTCCTATAAGGTGTCAGGATGTCGCTATTTTTCCATGGGGGAGTGGGAGTATTTAGAAAGACACAAAGATCTGTACAAGGACATCATGATGGAGGTTCCCCAGCCCCTCACATCACCAGGTAATAGACAAGACTAAATACACACAGTCTATAATTATCTGTATGTAAAGAATGAATTCAGTCCCTGTATGTGTTTCCTCCAGATCTATCCAGTAAGAGGACAACACCAGAGAAATGTCCCCGTCCTCTTCTTCCACAAGACTGTAAACAAGAAGATCCCAATGTTCCTCAGGATCATCAGGTAGATGGAGGGAAGGTGTCATGAGATCTCCCCTATGATGTGTAGATGGCTGTAAAGGTCTTGTGTTCAGTCTTGTTTTATCCATCATTACTATGTTTTATATTTGTGTTATGAGAACGGTGGAGATGGCAGGATTAGAGCTGATCATAGATGTGACTTCTCCATCTGTCTGTGACTTTTATAATATTTGTCTCAGGGTGAAGATCTGACCCATATTAATACTTCAGAGACATATGTGAGGGGTGATGAGCGGTGTAAAGAGGAGATTCCTACATATGACTACCCAGGTGAGTAGTAACCACTAAATGCAGAGAAGTCACAGATTCTTCTCAGTCACCGGCTGTGGCTGCTTTATCGGTGGTGTAGTCCAGCCGTATCACAATTGTGTGATCACCATTTTGCCGCTAGACCACAAAATTCTCCTTCGTCCGAAAATATTCAAATTACTTTGTGTAATTGTGATAGCCCTTTTCAATAGAACTTACATCCTGGAGGATCCACCTACCGCCTGGGATTAGTAGATGCTGACCGTCACCTGCCCAGATCTGTAAACTACAAAGCCAAATGACAGCGTACGTAGAATGTGCTGACAAGTGAGAAAATCACTTGAAGAATAATATTATAATGGGTCTGTAAGAGAAAGTGGAGGGTAATGATGCTGTTGGCTTCCTAGAACCCTGATATCTTATTGGATGAATCTACCTTCTCTCCCTTCTGTGCTGCTGAATGTCCTCATATGGTTCCTACAAGACCAGGTCCAGTCTTTCTGGCCAAACTTCACTTTTTTGATCGATAACATTAAATCTGCAGTGAGGCCAAGTGTGAATTTCTGTACAATAACACCAGAGTTTCCCTTTATCCTGACTTTACAATTTCTTTTAAAACCAACTAACTTCAAATAGAATTGTGATAAACTATACAGAAAACATTACACCTGTGCCATGATATATCTCTAAGCTGTGCGTGGCTGATGGCTGTAATATACAGTTATATGAAAAAGTTTGAGCACCCCTATTAATCTTAAGCTTAATGTTTTATAAAAATTGGTGTTTTTGCAACAGCTATTTCAGTTTGATATATGTAATAACTGTTGGACACAGTAATGTTTCTGCCTTGAAATGAGGTTTATTGTACTAACAGAAAATGTGCAATCTGCATTCAAACAAAATTTGACAGGTGCATAAGTATGGGCACCTCACCAGAAAAGTGACATTAATATTTAGTAGATCCTCCTTTTACAATAAACCTCATTTCAAGGCAGAAACATTACTGTGTCCAACAGTTATTACATATATCAAACTGAAATAGCTGTTGCAAAAACACCAATTTTTATAAAACATTAAGCTTAAGATTAATAGGGGTGCCCAAACTTTTTCATATAACTGTACATTTATTCCCGCCTGCAGGAGATGTGTTGGCTCCAGCCCTGGTTTCATGGATTCACTTCACATCATAAATAGTATTGAGCGAATTTGTTCGGCATTTCAAATTCGGGTTCGTGTTTGGGTTTCCGGCTTGTTCGCGCCAAAAAATCGGACGCGCCCGAACACGAACCCGAATGTGAAATGCTGAACAAATTCGCTTAACACTAATCATAAATTCCATTATGTTTTCAAGCCTAAGAAATTCAGATAACTGCACAATCTCTCCTGAAAAGGGGGGCACTGATACTTTCACTACTCTTCTGGTCAGAACTCATAGTGGCTCCAATGGTCAACCATAAATGAGTGCAACTCCAGTTTAGTGTTGGATTTCTCCCCTCATACATACGTTGTTGCTGGGGATGTTACATGTTTGTATATTCTTTCTTTTTTTACAAGTTGACTATGATAGTTTCATTGTGGTGGGATCGGCCTGCCTCACTTATGTGACTCTGTAACTCCCTGGTAGTCTTTCAAAAAGATCTCCATTGCCTCTTCCAAATGCTCGAGATCTAAATTTAAGACACCTCAGCTCTGCACTATTATAAAAAAGTTCACTTTAAATGTCTAATATTTCTTCTTGACACTCATCTGATAGAAAATATTGTCCCTTACGATAGTTTAGATTGCCAAGAGCCACCGAGCTCCATACTCTAATTACCCCAGAGAGGTTTCACCACTAGTTACTCATTTTTCTCTGATGAAGATGGCCACCACGAACAGGCTTGGCGCTATCTATCCTGTTTACAGATTTCACAAATTACTTTGCTCATCATCCTTTAACCCCTCTACATGGATCTGAACTTACACAGAGACCCCTAGGCTTGGGCCACGGTGTTACCTGCTGTTCTGTGGAGTGAGATGGGAAGAAGAATAGTCAGGTAGCCGGGTCAGAGCCAGGAGGGCAGAGAAAGTACAAAATCAGAAGACACAAGAGTAGTCAGTAAACGGTCCGAGGTCACAACAAGAAACAAATACACAAGCCGGGAGCTGAGCACAGAGGACTGAACCAGAGGAGAACAAGGCTGTATCTGGCAGCTTCCGGCAATATGCTTCCAGCTTTAGTAGGGCGCGGTGCTTTCCAAATGGCTGAAGCAGGGAGCAGATTACTCCAGCTGGACAGCACACACACCCATACTGCCAGACTGGATGGTACTACTGGTCCCAGCAACCCTAATCTTAGTGGCTGGACAGAGCCTGCTCCTTTAACTCCATATTTGGGAGGCAGAATGAACAAACAGTTGAACACCACGCTCTACTGCTCCATCCTATGTGGTTTTCTATTTGATGGTCATTGTCCTGGTGAATAAGTGAATTTTTTTAATATAACTTGCCTTTTTTACAGACAATTTAAGTAGAAATGTTTAAAAATATAAAATTCAAGGATTTTTTATTAAAAAATAATAATTGGTTTTATTCTTGGCAGATGTCTGTACCAGGAGATCAGAGGGACAGCCGACATCTTCAATTTTCAAATCAGATCATTTTCAGATCCCACAGGATACAATTGAAATGAATGCCATTACTCCAGATATACCATCATCCCTTCACAGCAAAGATCTGTCATCTGATCCTTTGAAACAGGTCCTATCTTCTGATTCATTACCGACTACTAAGGAAAATCAAAGTCACAAAATAAGCATTAAAAAACAAATTGCTCCTAAAGCAAAGAAGCCATTTTCACATTCAGAATATGGAAATAGTTTTCCTCTCAAAAAGTCTTTTCTTAAACATCAAAAAATTCACACAGCGAAGAATAGATTTTCTTGCTCCAAGTGTGGGAGATGTTTTAATCAGAAAACAAGTCTTGTTATACATCAGAGAACTCACACAGGAGAGAAGCCATATTCATGTTCAGAATGTGGAAAATATTTTGCAAAGAAATCAACCCTGATCAACCATCAGATAACTCACACAGGAGAGAAGCCTTTTCCATGTTCAAAATGTGGGAAATGTTTTACAGAGAAATCTACTCTTATCAAACATCAGAGAATCCACACAGTGGAGAAGCCTTTTTCATGTTCAGATTGTGGGAAATGTTTTGTACAGAAATCACATCTTAATATACATCAGAGAACTCACACAGGGGACAAGCCTTTTCCATGTTCAGAATGTGGAAAATGTTTTACACAGAAATCATCTCTTATCAACCATCAGAGAACTCACACAGGAGAGAAGCCATTTTCATGTTCAGAATGTGGTAAATATTTTACAGCGAAATCAAATCTTATCAAACATCACAAAACTCACACAGGGGAGAAGCCATTTTCATGTTCAGAATGTGGGAAATATTTTACAGCGAAATTAAATCTTATCAAACATCACAAAACTCACACAGGGGAGAAGCCTTTTTCATGTTCAGAATGTGGGAAATGTTTTACAGAAAAATCAACTCTTACCAGACATCTGAGAATTCACACAGGGAAGAAGCCTTTTTCATGTTCAAAATGTGGGAAATGTTTTAACCAGAAAGCGCATTTTGATAACCACCGGAGAACCCACACTGGGAAGAATGCCGCAGCTACACCCAACTAGTCTCTGTACAGACAAGAAAGGCCCTAACTGCATAACTAAAAACGCCACCACAGACCTAACTCCCTAATAAGTCGTTGAGGAGTTTCTCATACCTCCTGAGGAACCAGAGGGGAGGCTGCAACACACTGTCAACAAGGGGAAAGGAAAGTATGAAGTAAAATTCGAAAAACCTGAATGAGAAACAAAAACACATTCATATAGGGCAAAGTAAGCAAGCTGAGGAGAACTAAAAATAAAAGGAACAAGTATAATCTCCCCGAAACCTAACATTATTAGAATTAAAAGGTACTGGGAGGGAAAGCAAACTGACTGGGAGGATAGTTTCACCTTTGTGGTGAAATTTACAAAATTCATCCTCACCAACTGTATATGTAAAACCCGTCCATTTATAATGACCACGGACAAGATAAAGATTCCCAACTCACATCAGGACCACAGGATCCCAGGTACTTTCAGCTGCATCACAACTAATGTAGTTACTTAATTATATGTACCAAATGTCCAACTGGGGGTCTGTATATCTGGAAGACAAGGCAAAAACTTAAAACAAGGATGAATTCTCATCGCCACACAAAAAAAGAATAGATCTACTTGTGGCCACACATTTTTACGGCCACAACTGCTTATCCTTTTCCGAAACTGATGGTTCTGCTTCACGTCACTTGTCTTATCTATTGCATTATTCCTGTGCCCTGTTATGTATAAATATGTGGCTCTTCAGATTTTGTGTTATACTTTGTCTGATGAAGAGACCTGAGTAGTCTTGAAAGCTTACTGACTAATGGCTAACTGAAAACATGGTATCAACCACTGAAGACTCTCAAATTTTAAGATGTTTCTCCATACAGCAATTTTAAGATCTCGCCACAGGTGTTCAATGGGATTTAGACCCAGACTCATTGCTGGTCAGAACTCTCCAGTACTTTGTTTCCATCGATTTTTTTGGGTGCTTCTTGAAGTATGTTTGGGGTCATTGTCATGCTGGAATACCCATGACCTAGGACGCAAACCCAGCTTTGTGACACTAGGCACTATATTGTGACAGAAAATCCTTTGCTAATCTTCAGATTTCATGATGCCTTGCACACTGTCAGAGGCTGCAAAGCAACCCCTCCACCATATTTGACTGTATGGGTTGTAAATTTATTGATTATGCTGTGCACCTTGGACAAAGGAACATGTGGATCTCTAAAGATGGACTTATAACCATGAAATTGTTGATATTTTTCAACAATTTTGGTTCTCAAGTCCTCAGACAGTTCTCTTCTCCTTTTTCTGTTTTCTCCATGCTTAGTGTGCCACACATATGCACACAATGCAAAGATTGAATCAACTTCTCCCTTTTTTATCTGGTTTTAGTTGTGATTTTCATATTGCCCACTCCTGTTACTTGCTACAATTGCGTTTGAACAAGCTTCACATGCTTGAAACAAAGTTGTTTACCCACAATTTTGTCTGGCCTATTTTGTGTGAAATTATGTTCAATTTGCTTTTTTTTCTGTTTTCTTGTGTTGTTCCAATACACGCAAAGGAAATAAACGTGTATAACAAAACGTGTAATTTCAATAATTTTCTGGAAGAATTACTTCATTTGCTGGAACAATTTCAAGGGAGCCAACACTTTTAACCATGACTTGTTTTTGCTGCCTTTTTAATTTGTTGCAGCATATCATCCTCTACGTGTTCAGCTATATTAGGAGGCTTGTAGCAAAGTCCACTTAGCAGCTTTCCATTATTGCCTTTTCCATGTACATTTACCTATACTGATTTTACATCAGGGATGTAAAACTCAAAACATGCAGAGGGACAAAATGAAAAACGTGGACAAAGTCGTCGCACAACCAGTGTACATTATAATGGGCCCCACATAGTCCTCCATACAGAATAATGGGCCCCACATAGTCCTCCATACATAAGAAACAAGAGGAAAAAAATTTGAGTCAGAGTCCCATATAATAGTGAAAAAATTACAAAATTGTATTAATTATAATTTATACAGGAAAAAAATATGAATTGCAGAAACAGAGGCAGTTAATAGTAAAACAATGGAGGAACACTAATGAGGAGCATGAGACAAATTAACATGATTCTTTTCTGATGTAAATACATAACTGGGCTGCCAAAAATAAGAATATATTGTTAAAATGCAGTGAAGCATTCAATAAAAGTGCAGGTGCTTATCATATCTGCTTATAGCAGATCTTTATAAGTGGTATCAGTGCCCTGACCTCTTAGGCTACAGGGTAAAAGTATATCCTAATACATATTAAAGCCTAGAAAATGCACCTAAGTAGGAAAAAAGATTAAAGAACGGCAGCGAAAAGAGTGTATCATGAATCCTATAGAATACTTACAGCCACAGTGGATGTGAACACGCTCCTCAATGCCGCTCACCCTGACGCGCGTTTTGGCATGGCTGCCTTCGTCGGGGTGGCATCAATGAAGTTGGGTAGGGTTTAAAAAGGGCCTATGAGCCAATAGAAAAGGGGGTATATAGTCTCTCCACCAATGGGTGTGGGGAGGGCACTGCATGACGCATGGCAATCACCGCTACACCACAGCAACCGCTTCATGTAGTCCATGACGCCGCAAGCATGTGGTGATCCACGTGACCGCGCGTCACAGAGCACATATTAATACGGCCAACGAGGACGCCACAGAGAACAGTGAAGCCATGCGTACTGCCCAGTCCGAAGACATATAGTAAAATACAACCGGAGAGAAAAAGAAACTAGCATAATGGGGTAAATGGTCCATAATAGCATAGCCAAAATGTGTATATATATCTAAGGGGTATAGGCGATAGCCAATTATATATGTCAGAGAAGTTAATTGGACGTGACAAAACAAATAAAGTATATCTTTAAGAAAAGCATGAAGTATAACATGATTATATGAGATCATAGTATAAATGCATAATAAAATATAAGAAAATATCTCTCAAAATATCGATCTATAAATGCGAAAGGTATACAATAATAACTGTATGGACAAAAAATGTGCACACAGAAAAAAAGTAACAGAGCTTGAGAGACAATACAGTGCCAGCAATTATGTCCATGTTATCCAATAGCAGAATGGAAGTCATCAACATCATTCACAGATATAAATGGAGATATCACGTATACAAGCATGCCAATCACCATGTAATGCCTTTATGAATATTTGGTAGAAAAAGACGACGAACTCTCATGGAGGAACACTAAAGAAATAGAAAAAAGTTAAAATACAAAAAACTACCCAACCATACTAGATAAAAAGGTAAGACAAATAAACTAGCTAAAACTGTGGATATAGGTGATCAGAGAAATGGGGCATAACTAATATTTTCGTTCAAGCCCAATGGATGGAGTGTTTTTAAAGTCCAAATCCATCTGCTCTCTTTCTGGGCTAATAGTTGGCTCACTCTACCTTCCCTAATATTAGTGGTGATTATGTCAATACCACGAACTTTAAGTTTAGATGCGTCACACTTATGGTGTATTCTAAAATGCTTGGGAATAGTTTTTAACGTAGAAATATCGGTTTCATTTACCGCCGCTTCAATACCTAGGACGTGTTCACGTATTCTTGTCTTCAGTTGTCTAGTTGTGAACCCTACATAGATTTTAGGACACAGGCATGTCGCATAATAGTCCACCGCTTTAGAGGTACAAGTTATCGGTTTGGTGATGTAATAGGTCCTAGAGCCCTGGGAATCTGTGAAAGAGTTAGCATGTTTGACATTAGGACACGCCACACATCTACCACATGGTACACATCCATTTACTGGAGGTGGTCTTTTCAAAAAATTAGGGGGAATGGTAGGATAATAGTGGCTTCTCATAGGATGATCACAGAAATTTTTTGCTTTTCTGAAGATGATTTGCGGTCTCTTGTGGTAGATATTTTGCCAATATGGGGTCAGCCATTAAGATGGGCCCTGAGTTATTAAGGCAGTCACATAATTCTGTCGCTTTAGAGTGGAATGTTGTAATGAACCGTAACGTATTGTCGTCTTTGGCTGGTTTTATATTATAGAGGGATTTATGATGTGTGGTATATTTATCTCGGTGAAATGCTTTTCTTCACAGAGCGATGGCTATTCCCTCTTTCTCTAAATCTAATCATGAGATCTTCTGCTTGCGTCCTCCAAAATAATGGCCCTACATAGTTCGCCATATAGTATGATTGACCCCACATAGCTTTCCATACAGTGTAATGGGTCCCACATAGCTTTCCATACAGTATAATGGGCCCCACAAAGTCCTTCATGCAGGTTAATGGCCCCACATAGGTGTGGTGGTTCTGGTTTCGCGGGTCAAATATAATCACCAAGACTTGGGCATGTGTGCTCTACATTGTTGAAGCTCTCCCCCCCCCATGTCATCATTGAGCTTGAGGTCTTAAATTGGTTTTAACGAAAATACCCACCCCTCTACCTATTTTTCTTTCCTATCCATTTGAATGTAGTGAAACCCTCTATGTTTGTCATCCAGTCATGGCTTTCATCCAGCCAGGTTTCTGTAATGCCCACCACATCGTAATCTGTGGCTGACCTAAGAGTCTCTAATTCATTTTGTTCTCCCCATTGAGGTGCAGCCTGTCCCTATCGTAGAGCCTGTAGCCGACAGAGAAGTCAGCCATGTTCTCCATGAACCCAAACCCTTTCCTCCTGACAATTATCTCCTTAAGGACTCTCTCTTTTCAGTATCTCTGGTACGAGTGGTGACAGTTTCCACACGTACCGGAGACAATGACACATGCAGACCCATTCAAATCAATGGGTCTTTGTACACCTCAGTGTATTTTCACAGACCATGTGTTCCTGTGCTCCACACGGAAGTCAATGGGTCCATGTAAACACGTACTGCACACAGATGACATCCGTGTGCCATCTGTGTGCGTTTTTAAAGGTTATAGGGTTAACATAATAATAATTTGTTTCAATATCACCCAGGTGTTTAGACCATGATTGTTTTAAAAGTTTGGCCTAATCTTGTCAGCATTTTGTGAGAGGTGAAGTTGGAATACTATGAGAGTGGTGGAGTTTTGCAAGTGTGGTGAGGATTCGATGCAGAATGGCCCCCAGGGTGGACACAGCACGGCTAATATCTCTTGTGGAGCAGCATCCTGAGCTTTGGGACACCAGAACAGAGGGATACCATGACAGACGGAGAATAGAGTGGGCTTGGCTCGCTTTAGCCGCACAGCTCTTCCCAAGACCAGGATGGGCCACATATTCACCAGCCAAGCAGGCAAAGTTTGGTAAGTTATCCCATAGCAGTTCCTTTATCATAACAAAATGTATTTTTATATGCATATACTGTTCATTGTGTTGTGTGCTTTGTAATTTAAAAGGGCTGAACCACACAGACATTACCAGACGTGTACATTGTTTTTACTTTGTTAAAAATAACATATAGACCTAATTATTCATATATTACTGTGTGGACTGTTTTTCATTCTCAATTGTTTAGTTTAAAGTTTGGTTGTTAGTAACCAGCCTAGCGTAAGCATGTATTACACATGCATTGTGTGTCCGTGGCCTGATTTGTAGCTTGTATTTATGCATCTCATCAGGCCAGTGTTATTTCCAGTCTTTTCTTACAACACATTAAATAATTTGTTAGGTAATATAAGAAAATGTCTCAAAAGTAGCTGCAATGTGGAAATCCATAATATGTGGAGAAGTGTTTGGCCAAATCCCTTATAATTTTACAAAGTGTAATATTGTTTGGCATTCCCTTCCATGGCCTTGTAACTTTCTGCCATTACTTTTGATTTTTCTGCTTATTGTATTGCACCATATGTATATTGGATTTGATGCCTTACAATTTGAACCCTTCTGGGTAAATTTGCACATAAATTATCCAATGTCTTAACTGAATGTTGTAAGGCGACTGAAAGTTTTCTTGCATTTTTGGTTTTAGGAGCCATAAGATCTGTTCCAAATTACATGTATAAACCATTAGGTGGCCATGTGCCGGCTGGTATTGTTTACCATGTAAATGGCAATCTTTACATAATACTACCCCTTTGTGTGAATGTTTTTTGGGTGTTATCTCCAGTGTTCCTGTAAACACTGACTATTTATTGCCACTGGCAAGGCCACACATATAATGCATTACTGCACCCACTATTTTTATTTTAGCCTAACTACCCTGAGTCCCTCAACCAAGTTTTCACTTTACAAAAATTACAAATGCTTACATTTATGATGTTATCCCAAAATATAATTTAATGCTGACATCATCCCTTAAATTGGCCCCACAGTAGTAAGTTCCAATACTATTAAAATATAAATTGATTTTTGTTTGGAAATGCCTAATTGTTCACTTATCAATTGAATTATCTGTGCAAAAGTATTTTTTTTTCAAAATTGAAAATAGTATATTAGGCAATTTTTAAAACCAACTTTAAACATGTACACTCATATTTTTTGCACTATTGTCTTTCAGATGATTTTGGAAAGCGGCGATGGCGTTCAGCGAGGGATCAGTTCAGACGAGAATTTCTTCCACTACCCACGACATCAGGTGCCACCAAAAAAGGCGATATATCTACTACAAGAATTTAGCTTTTCTGAAGCCAATAATGGAACTCAACCAGTACGTGACTGTGTTTGTATTTTATTATTTTAGGCAGAACATAATCTGATGTGTTAACTTGTTATTTTCAAAAATGTATATTATCTAGATCAGAAAGACACATACAGATCAAGTGCCTAATTAAATACATATGTGTTAAGTTAGAAGTACACATAGTCAAATTGTGATCTTCATAATGGTAAAGGCCTTTACACTGACGCTTTAGCTTCATATGTTCTTATTTTAAAGATGCCAACACTTATGTTTGTCTACATTCTATTATACCTACAATAATATCTTGGCAATGTAATTTCTCATAGAACTGATGACAACCTGGATGACTCAGATGAATGTACAAGAGCAGGACCATCCTCAACATGTACATCAGCATCCGAGACAGATTCCCCCCCCCCCCCCCCCCAGCTGACCAGAATCCACAAGCTCAGGCTGAAGAAGTGTCTGATGCTGCTGAAGACTCCACTGATCCTGCTCCAGTAAGCACACAAGAAAGTTCACAACCATCAAGCCAAACACAAAATGCACCACAACCACACACCGATTCGTCCAAGGATTATTGCCACCAAGGAAGAAGAACCAGGCATCTGGAAGACCTGCGTATGCTGCCATAGGTGATTGATGCTGGGGTTCTTGCGATCATCAATACCCTCACACTAGAAACATCAGTTGATTGCTTTTGTAGGTCATTGTCTCCATGTCTTGCAAAAGTTCCAGAGGAATGCCAAGAACAGCCACAGGCTGCAATACTGACCCTCATTGATGCTAGCCAGGGACAACAGTTGCCAAACCAGGTTCTTTCACCAATTGAACAATGGTGAGCTGGCCACCATGAAACTCAGCTGTCACCTGCTACTTCCAGTACACATGGTCAAAATGTTGCTACACTGTCTTCTGGGCCGGTAAATCTAACTGCAACTCAACCCTATCAGCACATGCATGCACCCTGTGCTGTTCCACCAAACACCGCCTTCAACCATCAGTACCAGCACATGCCTGACCGTTCTTCTGTCCGTCCAACACGACCATCCAACCAGCAACATTCACATCTGACTATCCTCATGCCTGTGGAGGCTACTGGTGGGCCAACATTTTGTGAGCCTCAGCCCTACACTCAACAATTTGGACTTCACAAGCCTCTGCCAAGATCACAACAAGCTAATCCATCTCAAACATATGTCAGCCAAATTACAACCACACAAAACTATACACAATCTGGTGTGGCAGCTCACCAACACGCAGCCCCTCAAAATTACTCACAGTAATTGCCACTCGGGCCTTATTTAAGCATGTATAATTGCACTAACCTCACAACACAATGTATGTGATGTTATATACAGAGTGTGAACTTAAAGTTTGTGTGCTCACTGATGACATATGCAGCAATAAGAAGAATTGTGTGCTAACAATGGTCCAGTAAGCAGACATGGAATAACTTATGACAAGATATTGACTAAAAACAACAATAAAAGTACAACATCAGAATCTGTTTTTGTTTTTATATGTAAAACAGGATGAAAGCACATAAATCTTACAAAATTAAAAATAAAGATGAGGCTTCTTTTTATAAAAAAAAGATTTTTAATCAAACAACTGTAAACTTATGGAAAATTGAAAAATGAGGTATTTGTTATTTTGTCTGGGAAAGAGGAAGCCTTTGCGAAGGGTGTGTAATATTTTCCACAAACAAAAATAAGCTCGCAACCCACGTGAAGGATCCTCATTGTGTTGTGTGTCCCTAACTAACGTTTCTCTCAATTTGGAAAAAAAGCCAATTCAAAAATTCAAACCCTTCAATTCTATCTAATGATGGCATGCTTTGATTCACTCCATTTGCCATGGAACACTACCCTCGGGTGACGTAAAATAATCACAAAAAAGATTCCTGACTCGAAGGCCAGAAGTACCAGCTTGTGGACCACGCGGAATGTCCCGTGGTCTTGGCACGCCTAACATTGTCACATTCTCAACATCTTCCAAGAATGCTTCATGTGTTCTTGCAAAATTATGCAAGAGGATGTTTACCTTTATGGCTGCCTTAACATTGGCTGGATGGATTTGTATAGCACTGTCAAATATAGACCACTTAGAGGTTAACAATTCAAAAGCACACTCAACAAATCGACGGGCTTTCGTCAATCATATGTTAAAAGTGTTGTTTACATTTAAGAAATTTATACTTGGAGATTAATAAAACATGGGCAGCACTTATAAATAATGAGCAAGGGCCAACATAGTTAAGGGGTTAGCAAAAAATGAGTGTGAAACAAACTTACCTCAGGGTTACTAGAAATCGCTCCTCTGGAGAAATGCTTAGTCTCATGTAGGTGTCTTGTCTAAGTAGGAAAGGACGTAAATCCCCCAGAAGTTTGTCAAAACAACACATGGACAGGCGACAGAAAGCCACAAACTTTGCAGGATACTTGTGAAGTTCATTATACAATGTATGAATATTACGATATGCCCCATGTTGCAAGAGGAGTGGGTGAACCCATAGTATTTTGTGACGCCGTGGTTCTTCACCAAGCATATGGTGGCAAACCCCAAAATGACGGGACAGAAGCCAGGCCAACCACAACAGCGCCTCATTGGAAACAGACATATTTGGCAAAACACAAAACTACTAACACACGAGACAAAGCATAAATGTGTGAGCTAATTGTGTTTGTGGTAAAACCATGTAATTAAAGGAATAACCCTTTTTTTCCAAACAAAATTTAACTTTACAATACATATTCACACGGAAAGCAAACGGATGGCACACTGATGTGTGTGTAAAGAACGGACACACGGAAAGCAAACGGATACAACGTGGATATGGATAGCTCCGGTACCATTTTTTCCAATTCCGGAAAAAAATGGACGTGTGAAACTGGCCTAAAACACTTTATTTGAAATACAACAGCCTTATTCTTCAATCATTTAAATTAACCAATATACTCACCCCAGGTCTGATGGTAATCCAAGGGTTAGAGATATGTCCCATATTTCTTTTTTCAAATATCTTTATTTAGCTCCAAAAAGCATTCATTGCTGGACAAAAACACATAAAAAACGCATCAACGATCAAATATAAGACCGAATCTTTTTATGAATAATGTGACTTTTTGTTCCCGGTTTAGTATGTTTTCTAACAAATATGCCATGGAGATTATTCTTCTTAATGATTTTTTACAACAAGAGTTCCACAAGTTATCCCTAATTATTGTTGAGACTGAAGAGAAATTGAAGGCTTTACTGAAAGGTGAAGAGTGGGAGTTATTTAAAGAGACAGTAACAACACGCATCCAACGACTGAGTACAGAGTTGGAAGATGTAAAGCGCTGCAAGTGAAATCGAGATATGGAGGATTACCAGAATGGTCATATATACAATTGGCAGAAAGAGGGGAATACCTCTTGGAATAGAAGAGGTTATGATCATAAGAATCTAAAAGTGAGACATAATAATTTAAGGACTTACCCATACCCATAATATTATTCTCCCTAGATCCCGATTCAACACAGCATACGAAAAAGTACCAAAAAGTTGAGGAGGCAAGCGGCATCGGAAACAACAAGAGGGAGAAAAGAGACAGGAGAAGCAACGACAGCAAAGGCTAATAACGACACGGAAAAAGGACATGAATTCGTGGTAAATATATCAAGTAAAGAGTTATCAGAATCACAAATGGTGCTTCTGAATAAAGGTTTGACTTTTAGCCCAACCAAACACGTGAATTGGTTTCAGTTAGAGCTGGATCTTCAGAAGTTCGTTAGAAATATTAAGTTAAAGAATTGATTTACCAATAATGTTGTGGTCCCCAAAGTATGTGATAGTGAGCTCAGTCTACAGCAAGCGCTTATAAGTAAAAACCGTACCTTTACACCACCAGGGAATGTGCCGGTTATAGAGGCATTTATAGAAGCGGCACACAGAGATATAGAGGTACTCAAAAAGAATGTAAATAGGAATACAAGAACTCCTAATCTAGGAGTAGAGGAATTGAAGGCTCTAAATGCCCTTGTCCATGACGACCACATCATAATAAAATCAGCTGATAAAGGTGGGGCTGTCGTCATCATGGACAAGGGCAAGTATATTAATGAAATTAGAAGCCAATTAAATAATGGGGAGGTATATAAAAAAATGGAGAGGGATCCCAACTTTGAATTTATGCGTATTATGAGAAATATCTTACTTGAAGCACTGGATAAAGAAATCATTAACAATGATTTGTATGAATATTTATGGATGGAGCATCCGACCACACCTGTACTATACGTGTTGCCAAAAATCCATAAGTGCTTACAAAGCACACCGAGGTGACTGATACTGTCGGGATTCGTTGAGCAGTAGAATTGGGACATACCTAGATAAAATTTTGTATATACGAGACACTTTGGATTTCATCTTGAAATTACAAAATGTTGAACTTAAAGGAGAGGTGATGTTGGCCTCGTTTGATGTGGTTTCCCTTTACACATCTATTGATAATGAAAGCGGGATTGAGGCAATCAGACGCAAGTTGCGGACAACGGAGTACACTAGTGAGAGCCAGAAGTTCTTTATAGAATTATTAAAATTTGTACTGTATCATAATTATTTTCTTTTTGGAAATGATTTTTTTGTCCAATTACATGGTACTGCGATGGGGGCCAATATGGCGCTGGCTTACGCCAATATTGTGATGGCATCCCTGGAGGAGAACCTCGTCTATGTGTCCCACCACGTCGGGAAGGTATTGGAGTGGTGGTGATACATAGACGACGTCTTCCTCCTGTGGACTGGTACTGAAATAGAGTTGGAAGAGTTCCACATTTATTTAAATAAAATTGATGAAACCATGAAATTCACTTTGGTGAGCTCTAAAGAAAAAATACAATTTTTGGATGTTCTTGTTTCACAAAAAAATGGGTGTCTGCAAACCTCCCTTTATACCAAACCTACGGATCGTAATGTTATGTTAAAATTTAATAGCCATTATCCAAAATAGACTATACAATCCTTGCCATATAGCCAATATTTGAGGATTAAAAGAATTGAAAGTGAGGAGAGTGGTTTGGAAATTAATTTTAAAATATTAACAAAAAAAATTGAGGACAGAGGTTATCCAAAAAAATTATTGGAACAACAAATAGCTAAAGTTCAACAAGTTGAAAGGAGGGATTTGATTCGATCAAAAAAGGAGAGGGAGGATATGGGTAGGATACCTCTTGTCACAACATATAGTGAGGAAAGTGGGGAGGTAGCTAAAATTATTAAAAATCATTGGAGAATGTTAGGAAATTGCCTGACAAATGTACCAGAATTTAAAAATCCTCCATTATTCTCTTATAAAAGGGCACAAAATATCAAAGACAAGTTGGTCCATTCAGACATTGGAACATTAAAAACTATGACACAGACATTCATTACAGGTAGGAGCAAAAAGGGATGTTACCCCTGTCTCTCATTTATACATTGTAACTCAATGCTGAAGAGTGAAAAGTTTACTCATCCAAAAATGGGAGTTATATATAACATCAGACATTATTTGATTCTGATTATGTGATATATCTTTTGTAATGTCCTTGTTCACTTTGGTATGTTGGGGAGACAACATGTGATTTTAAAACCCGTATCAATCACCATAGATATACAATAAGGAAAAAACGGATGGACCTCCTGGTATCGAAACATTTTGTGGAAGCTGGTCATGCAGAAAAACAATTAAAATTCTTGTAGGTCAACACCTCCATGAATAAAGATGGTGAAATGGACGACTCATCCAGCATCAGTATTTACATGATTAATGATATTCTTTATGAAGGTGTAATGTGAAAAATGATTTCATTCATGAATATGTAAATATATTTAATGGAGGTCCCAGAATGATTATCCTTGCTACACTAAGGGAGGTGGAATTACATATAGGGAGCCAATATACATATATACTAAGGAAAGAGGATGGGGCTTTCACACAGCTCTGACTCTGACCTGGTGCCTGGATTCCTAGGACATACCCAGAAATGGGGAAATCCCTAGATATAAAATGTGGGCCTTAATATGGATCCCTAAAAAAAAGTAGCAGTATAGGATTATTAAGACCAGCCATGCGGTCCATAAATATATAAAAGGCATTGGTTATGCTAAAAAGCAGTAAACTGAAGTGCTGGCACTCTGGGACACATCTTCCACATTCCAAGATGGCGACCGCGATTTCAGAATGCAGCATGCGCGGGTGTGACGCCGTCGGAGGAGGATTTTCTATTGGTTTCTGCATGTATGACAGAGCGGACATGCGCGGTGATATCACAGGACGCCGAGGACAACGCGGTGCAGCATGCCTTATCTTCATGTTTATGACTGTTGCTGGGTGAGTCGCCCTTAAATAATTATGGAATTGAACTAAACAATTATCAGCACAAAGTACTTTACACTGTGTTCCAAATTATTATGCAAATAATATTTTCTCAGATTTTCCCAAATTACCTATATGAATTGCAGTCATTGTAATTTTCCAGTCAAATAGCTATTAGAGCACAAGTGAAAGGTTTTTGTACAAACTGCCTATGATAACAGTATATTTAAAAAAATAAAAAACTCAAACTGCACTCAAAATGCATGTTCCAAATTATTATGCACAGCAGAGTTTTCAACCTTTTCATTTTAATAAAGAACAAAAAAATGGTCATTTTTGAAATTATAAGCATTAGCAGGTTATTACAAACTGAAATCAAACAGTTTTCAACTCAAAACTTTATTCTAGGTGATGTTACATTTGCACATAGGACCCCTTGTTCGAAAGGAGCTTCTGAACTCTCTCGTCCATTGAATTTGTCAGGTTTTGGATGGTTTCTGCTTTAATTGTTTTGCATGAGGACAGAATACCCTCCCAGAGCTGTTGCTTAGATGTGAACTGCCTCCCGCCATCATAGACACTCCTTTTGATGATGCTCCAGAGGTTCTCAATGGGGTTGAGGTCAGGGGAGCATGGGTGCCACACCATAAGTTTGTCCCTTTTTATGCCTATAGCAGCCAGAGATGCAGATGTGTTATTTGCAGCATGAGACGGGGCATTATCATGCATGAAAATGATCTTGCTGCGGAATGCACGTTTCTTCTTCTTGAACCATGGAAGGAAGTGCTGTTTGAGAAACTCAACATACATTATGGAGTTCATCTTTACCCCTTCAGGGATCCTAAAGGGGCCGACAATCTCTCTCCCCATGATTCCAGCCCAAAACATTACTCCACCTCCTCCTTGTTGGCGCCGTAGCCGTGTTTGCATGCGGTGTCCATCAACCAGCCATCCTCCACTCCATCCATCTGGACCATCGAGATCATTTCATGCATGATAATGCCCCGTCTCATGCTGCACATAACACATCTGCATCTCTGGCTGCTATGGGCATAAAAGGGGACAAACTTATGGTGTGGCCCCCATGCTCCCCTGACCTCAACCCCATTGAGAACCTCTGGAGCATCATCAAAAGGAGTGTCTATGATGGCGGGAGGCAGTTCACATCTAAGCAACAGCTCTGGGAGGGTATTCTGTCCTTATGCAAAACAATTGAAGCAGAAACCATCCAAAACCTGACAAATTCAATGGACGAGAGAGTTCAGAAGCTCCTTTCGAACAACGGGTCCTATGTGCAAATGTAACATCACCTAGAATAAAGTTTTGAGTTGAAAACTGTTTGATTTCAGTTTGTAATAACCTGCTAATGCTTATAATTTCAAAAATGACCATTTTTTGTTCTTTATTAAAATGAAAAGGTTGAAAACTCTGCTGTGCATAATAATTTGGAACATGCATTTTGAGCGCAGTTTGAGTGTTTTATTTTTTTAAAAATATACTGTTATCATAGGCAGTTTGTACAAAAACCTTTCAATTGTACTCTAATAGTTATTTGACTGGAAAATTACAATGACTGCAATTCATATAGGTAATTTGGGAAAATCTGAAAAAATATTATTTGCATAATAATTTGGAACACAGTGTATATTATGAAATGTTTACATGTTTCTAAAGCGGTTTTGCACATGGATTTGCATAATGAAATGTTAATGTATGATAAAAATTACTTGTACATATCATGGTTGTAATGATCTGTAAAAATGTAATAATACTTAATGGTATGTGATTGTGTAACTCGGGGTATATACTGTATACCTCACCAGTTGTATCTGCACTTAGCTTGAGAAAGGATCTCTGAACCGAAACGTTGCTGTAACAATGTGGGCTAAATAAAGGTCCATTTTTTCTAAAGAAATGTTCCTGTTGGAGTGCTGCCTATACTTTGTTGTCTATATATGTGTGTGCCTACTCTTTTATGCTCTAATAGAACTTTATGAAATTGTATTGGAGCACTATTGACTCCATGTTCTTAGTAGTTTATCCCATGTATTTAGTGTCCATTCTGCTTACCTTTAGGCCGGTTCCACACGTCCGATATCTCAGGTATTGTAAAAACCGGTACCAGAGGTATCGGTACCGTGTGTCCGAGTGTGTCACACGTGTGGCAACAGTGTGCCGCATCAAGATCATACGGACGACGCCTGGGAATCAGCGCTACAGTTAGAGCTGTTCCCAAGCGCCGGGTGATGAACACTGCCCTCATCATGGTTCCCTGCCGTCGCTACCATCAGCACCAGCAGGGACCATAATGAGGGTAGTAGTAGTCTGCTCCCGCAGTGTCCCCACCTGTAAAAATAAGAATAAAATCCATATACTCACCTCTCCTAGGTGTCCCCCATTGTGATCCATGGCACCACTGCTGCCAAGGAGCCAGGGAGAAGGAGCGGCTCGGGAGTGGCAGCTCAGGAGCCGTGTCCTGTCATTCACTGAGCTGCAGCTCCGGAGCAGCTCATTCTCCCCGGCATCAGCGGTTACATGGATACAGCAGGGGACACCTAGAAGAGGTGAGTATATGGATCGTATTATTTTATTCTTATAGGTGGGTACACTGCGGGACAGACACCACTACCCTCATCACTGTACCTGCAGGTGCTGATCGCAGCGTCGGCAGGGAACCATGATGAGGGAGGTGTCCAGCACCCGGCGCTTGGGGACAGCGCTAACGGTCATCTGTGTGTGTTCAACGTGAGGCACTTTTGTGGACCGTGTATCTGCAAAAAAACCGGACTTTTCTCCGTGAGGAGCCCATGGACACACGGTCTGTGAAAACACACGGAGATGTGCACAGACCCATTCATTTGAATGTGTCTGCTTGTGACAGTGTCTCCAGTAAGTGTGGAACAAGTCACCACATGTACCAGAGCTACTGACGTGTGAAAGAGCCCTTATCAATATTTCTCTAAGGTCGGCCTCATTGAGGCATAAGGGCCTGAACATATTTTGAAAATAATATGTTTTCTGTTCTGATGATATTATTGCTAAGTATTAATGAACCTTTTATTTACGGTAAAGTTAATTTCTCTAATTATTTTTCTACACCTCGTTCACACGCGGCTCCGCTCCGTACACCTCGTACACACGCGGCTCTGCTCCGTACACCTCGTACACACGCGGCTCTGCTCCGTACACCTCGTACACACGCGGCTCCGCTCCGTACACCTCGTACACACGCGGCTCCGCTCCGTACACACGCGGCTCCGCTCTGTACACCTCGTACACACGCGCCTCCTCTCCGTACGCCTCGTACACGCGAGGCTCCTCTCCGTACGCCTCGTACACGCGCGGCTCCGCTCCGTACGCCTCGTACACACGCGGCTCCGCTCCGTACACCTCGTTCACACGCGGCTCCGCTCTGTACACACGCGGCTCTGCTCCATACACCTCGTACACACGTGGCTCCGCTCCGTACACCTCGTACACACGCGGCTCCTCTCCGTATGCCTCGTACACGCGCGGCTCCGCTCTGTACGCCTCTTACACACATGGCTCCATACACCTCGTACACATGCGGCTCCGCTCCGTACACCTCGTACACACGCGGCTCCGCTCCGTACACCTCGTACACACGCGGCTCCGCTCCGTACGCCTCGTACACACACTGCTCCATACACCTCGTACACGCGGCTCCGCTCCGCACACTTCGTACACACGCGGCTCCGCTCCGTACGCCTCGTACACACGCGTCTCCGCTCCGTACGTCTCGTACACACGCGTCTCCGCTCCGTACGCCTCGTACACACGCGTCTCCGCTCCGTACGCCTCGTACACACGCGTCTCCGCTCCGTACGCCTCGTACACACACGGCTCCATACACCTCGTACACACGCGTCTCCGCTCCGTACGCCTCGTACACACGCGTCTCCGCTCCGTACGCCTCGTACACACACGGCTCCATACACCTCGTACACACGCGGCTCCGCTCCGTACACCTCGTACACACGCGGCTCTGCTCCGTACACCTCGTACACACGCGGCTCCGCTCCGTACACACGCGGCTCCGCTCCGTACACCTCGTACACACGCGGCTCCGTTCCGTACACCTCGTACACACGCGGCTCTGCTCCGTACACCTCGTACACACGCGGCTGTGCTCCGTACACCTCGTACACGTGCGGCTCCGCTCCGTACACCTCGTACACACGCGGCTCCGCTCTGTACACCTTGTACACGCGCGGCTCTGCTCCGTACACCTTGTACACGCGCGGCTCTGCTCCGTACACCTCGTACACGCGCGGCTCTGCTCCGTACACCTCGTACACACGCGGCTCTGCTACATCCACACTGTAAACCCCTCCTGACCCCACACATAAACTTCAGCTCATCCAACACCATGACAACCAGCACAGCAGAGTCCTGCATCCACTGAGGCCCCTGATCATGTGACCCCTGACTCCTCCCCTCCTGTGACCTCATCACAGCTCCTGTGCGCACAGAGCAGCCATATATGTGGTGGCGGCTCTGCATGTGGAGACCCCATTACTGGGCGCAGGGGGCATTAACCCCTTCAGCACGGAGACTCTTTTGGGGTCTTGTGTTGCCCCTTTATAAGAATCATAAGGTTTTTGTTCTATTTCCTGTAATAGATACATATGACCCAACTATGGAGACAGGAAGGGAGGAAACGTATTGTTCTCATAGTACAGGACCCCTTTACTGACCCCACAGTGTAATGCCCCCATTATGCCCCTTATGCAGTATGTATGATGCCCCACAGTGTAATGCCCCCATTATGCCCCTTATGCAGTATGTATGATGCCCTCACACAGTGTAATGCCCCCATTATGCCCCTTATGCAGTATGTATGATGCCCCCACAGTGTAATGCCCCCATTATGCCCGTTATGCAGTATGTATGATGCCCCCCACAGTGTAATGCCCCCATTTTGCCCCTTATGCAGTATGTATGATGCCCCCCACAGTGTAATGCCCCATTATGCCCCTTATGCAGGATGTATGATGCCCCCACAGTGTAATGTTCCCGCAGTATCTCCTGAGGTCCTGCTGTTGGAATAATCCCTCTGGAAAATGGTTTTCCCTTTGCCTGCTCCCCTCCATGTAGACCCTCGAGCATGTATACATGCATGTAGGGGAGCAGGCCTTACTAGATATCGAGGCTTTGTACAGTAATATACCGCATGAGGATGGTATCAGAGAAGTAAGACATTTCTTGAAATCGAGATCAATAGAGTGTAGCAGACATAATGACTTCATGGAGGAAATTCTAAAATTCACTCTTACTCATAACTTCTTTCTTTTTGACAGTAAGTACTTTCCCCGAGCTCAGGGGTACTGCGATGGGGAGCCCCTGTGCCCCCTCATATGCTAACATATTCCTGTGCTGGTGGGAGGAAACCACAATATTGTGGGATGATCATAAGTGGTGGCATCCATATATTGGGGTATGGTATAAAAATATTAATGACATTTTTATCATCTGGTCAGGGACAAGTGAACAATTTCTTGAATTTGGAACTCAATATCCTTAGAGTCGGCCTTAGATTTATATCAGAGTTTAATTATTACCAGTTGCCTTTCCTGGATGTACTAATCAAGAAAGAATGGGATGGGACCCTAGGGACACTCATCTACCATAGACCTACAAGCACTAATAAACTATTAAAGTGGGATAGCCACCACCACCTCTCTATAAAAAAAGCAATATCCAAGGGCTAATTTTTAAGGTTGAGAAGAAACTGCTCTAATGTCACAGATATTAATATACAGGCAATAAATATGAACACCAGATTCAAGGAAAAAGGTACCCACAGTACATTTTGATTCCGCACGATTGTTTGCAGAAAATCGGGAGAGACAGACATTCCTCCATACCTAACCAAGAGAGCAAGAAAAATATGGGATAACACAAGTAATAGGAACTTAAGAGAATCAGAGTGACCTTATCTTTAATATCCTCAGAAAACCCTGACCGACCTGGACCTGAGGGTGCTGTGGGATCTACTCCCACAATAAGTTTCAGAAAGGGTTGGTCAATTAGGGACTGTTTAGTGCATAGTTTCCAAGTGGACTTGGCTGGATAGAGGAGTCTGCGGTTTCTTTAGATGTGGATAAAGTTGTACATGTAATTGGATGAGACCATGTAAATCTTTCTCGAGTTCCTCTACAGGTAAAATCTTTTTCCAGAGGGATTATTCCAACTGTAAATCTTCAGGACTAGTATATATGGCCACATGCACCTGTCCCCTAGATTATGTATGCACGACCAAGAGGGAGTCAAGGAGGAGGGTGGGGGGCATTTGGGCGAAATACGCCATGTTCGGGACACCCCATCAGTGAGACACATGAACAGTGTACACTGAGGTGAAATCGGAGACATCTCCTTTTGTATCATTGAGGTGGTTAGACCCAATGTGAGAGGAGGTGATCACAATAGATCACACAATAGATGTATCCTCAAAAAGGAAAGTGAGTGGATTTCCAGACTGGATTCACTAGCCCCTAAGGGACTCAATGAGCGAATTTCCTATGCCTGTTTTGTATGAATACAGCCCCATTCTGGATTACATTTTTGGATTTTATGCTGTACGCATTGCTACTCAGTTCCCTGTGAATGAGGTTCACATATTGTTGTACTTCATCGAGATATCTGAGCTTCTATATCAGAATTATTTCTTATTAGTTATATCCCACTTATACTATTTAGTGATGTGTGGTGATCCTTGTGCATCTCTAATTATGCAATAGGGGTCAAATTTGACCATTTAGGAACTTACTGTGGGCCATCATCCCATATTTTATGTAGTGATAAAGTATATCTACATGCCTATTGTATGATGGGAGGATGTGCAATACTTGTTTATAGTCTCCCATGACGCTGATTTCGGCGAGAGGATTTTTCATTTGGTGGAATGCAATCCAATACCATATGCGCTCCGGCATGGAACGTATGCTTCCGGACATGCACAGTCTCAATGATCCTAGATGCGCTGCGACATGGAACGCATATCTACGGGCATGCACAGTCACGGGTACAAGTGGTGCAGCAGCAATTTGTTTATCTGGCGTTTAAGTCAAAGCACGTCACTTTCGGCCATGCACACTAGGGGATGAATATTATTGGACCTATTGCGTATGATAAGTAGCGCAGGAGCAGTACATTATTGTAGACAGACTCCATTCTACACTTCTCAAAAAAATAAAGAGAACACTTAAACAACAGAATATAACTCCAAGTAAATCAAACTTCTGTGAAATCAAACTGTCCACTTAGAAAGCAACACTGATTGACAATCAATTTCACATGTTGTTGTGCAAATGGAATAGACAATAGATGGAAATTATTGTCAATTATCAAGACCCACTCAATAAAGGAGTGGTTCTGCAGCTGGGGACCACAAACTACATCTCAGTACCAATGCTTTCTTGCTGATGTTTTGGTCAATTTTGAATGTTGGTTGTGCTTTCACACTTGTGGTAGTATGAGACGGACTCTACAACCCACAGAAGTTGCTCAGGTAGTTCAGTTCATCCAGGATGGCACATCAATGCGAGCTGTGGCCAGAAGGTTTGATGTGTCTGTCAGCGTAGTGTCCAGAGGCTGGAAACACTACCAGGAGACTGGCCAGTACACCTGGAGATGTGGAGGGGGCCGTAGGAGGGCAACAACCCAGCAGCAGGACTGCTACTTCCTTGCACAAAGGTGGAGGAACAGGAGGAGCACTGCCAGAGCCCTGCAAAATGACCTCCAGAAGGCCACAAATGTGCATGTGTCTGCACAAACGGTTAGAAACCGACTCCATGAGGGTAGTATGAGGGCCCGACGTCCACAGATGGGGGTTGTGCTCACAGCCCAACACCATGCGGGACTCTTGGCATTTGCCACAGAACACCAGGATTGGCAAAGTTGCCACTGGCGCCCTGTGCTCTTCACAGATGAAAGCAGGTTCACACTGAGCACGTGACAGACGTGACAGAGTCTGGAGACACCGTGGAGAGCGATCTGCCTGCAACATCCTTCAGCATGACCAGTTTGGCAGTGGGTCAGTAATGGTTTGGGGTGGCATTTCTTTGGAGGGCCGCAGAGCCCTCCATGTGCTCGCCAGAGGTAGCCTGACTGCCATTAGGTACCGAGATGAGATCTTCAGACCCCTTGTGAGACCATATGCTGGTGCCGTTGGCCTTGGGTTCCTCCTAATGCAGGACAATGCCAGACCTCATGTGGCTGGAGTGTGTCAGCAGTTCCTGCAAGATGAAGGCATTGAAGCTATGGACTGGCCCGCCCGTTCGCCAGACCTGAATCTGACTGGGCACATCTGGAACATCATGTCTCGCTCCATCCACCAACGTCATGTTGCACCACAGACTGACCAGGAGTTGGCGGATGCTTTAGTCCAGGTCTTGGAGGAGATCCCACAGGAGACCATCTGCAACCTCATCGGGTGCATGCCCAGGCGTTGTAGGGAGGTCATACAGGCACGTGGCCACACACAATACTGAGCCTCATTTTGACTTGTTTTAAAGACATTACATCAAAGTTGGATTAGCCTGTAGTGTGTTTTTCCACTTTAATTTTGGGAATGACTACAAATCCAGGTCTCCATTGGTTAATAAATTTGATTTCCATTGATGATTTGTGTGCGATTTTGTTGTCAGCACATTCAACTTTGTACAGAACAAAGTATTCAATGAGAATATTTCATTCATTCAGATCTAGGATGTGTTATTTGAGTGTTCCCTTTATTTTTTTTGAGCAGTGTATAATTACTAGCTATTGAGCCCGTTCTACGGCCGGGTGGCGAGCATTTTTATTGATTATTAATGTTATTAATGGCACCGGAGTCAGGACATTCGCATACAGCTCTATTCTGCGCCATTTTTTTAAAGACACTGCAAATTCGCATATACGGTGTCTTCAATACACTGTGTTCCAAATTATTATGCAAATAATATTTTATCAGATTTTCCCAAATTACCTATATGAATTGCAGTCATTGTAATTTTCCAGTCAAATAACTATTAGAGTACAATTGAAAGGTTTTTGTACAAACTGCCTATGATAACAGTATATTTTTTTAAAAATAAAACACTCAAACTGCACTCAAAATGCATGTTCCAAATTATTATGCACAGCAGAGTTTTCAACCTTTTCATTTGAATAAAGAACAAAAAAATGGTCATTTTTGAAATTATAAGCATTAGCAGGTTATTACAAACTGAAATCAAACAGTTTTCAACTCAAAACTGTATTCTAGATGATGTAACATTTGCACATAGGACCCCTTGTTCGAAAGGAGCTTCTGAACTCTCTCGTCCATTGAATTTGTCAGGTTTTGGATGGTTTCTGCTTTAATTGTTTTGCATGAGGACAGAATACCCTCCCAGAGCTGTTGCTTAGATGTGAACTGGCTCCCGCCATCATAGACACTCCTTTTGATGATGCTCCAGAGGTTCTCAATGGGGTTGAGGTCAGGGGAGCATGGGGGCCACACCATAAGTTTGTCCCCTTTTATGCCCATAGCAGCCAGAGATGCAGATGTGTTATGTGCAGCATGAGACGGTGGGCCCCAGAGAAGTAGGAGGAAAGGACACCAGCCCTTTAAAGCCGAAGGCTGGGCACGTGCACGCAGGGTTCTTACCTGACCCGCCGCGGTGACGCACATCAAGATGAACGCGGGATGCAGCGGTGAGAGGGCGCTCTGCTCTGACAGGCCGCCCGCCGACGTTACATAGCAGTGACATTACATGGCCGCCGGCCCATAAGGGGCCGCACTAGTCAGCTTGCGGTCTCAGATAGGCCAGCGGCCTTTCAATGTTCCTGCTATGTGACGTAAGAACGCGGCCTGTCAGAGCAGAGAGCCCTGTCACAGCTGTGGCCAGTTTAACTACCGCGGCAAATATGAAGCAGCAAGAGGACACCGGGGGAGCGTAGGAAGGTAAGAAGTATTTTTAGCCCCCCCCCCCACCATCTGTGATTGGACAGGGTAGAGGATATGGGGTCTGACAGAGGGGCTCAAGATGAGGGCAACAAAGCAGCCCAGGTTGGGGACACTATTATGTGTAGGGGCCCAGGATGGGGACACTACTACTACTAAGTGGAGGGGCCTAGGATGGGGACACTACTAGGTGGAGGGGCCCAGGATCTGGGACATTATCAAATAAAGGGGCTCATTGTGGGGACACTATTAAAGGGAGCCTGTCATGTCAGTTGGAGCATGTAAACTGCCCACTGCAATATGCATCACTAACACGCTTTTTGAATTAATATCGGTGCTATAATCTTTAGTAAAAAAAAAAATTACTTAGGGGTGTTCCTTTCTTTATTCAGTCCGACTTGTCACCATCCACTCAATTTGAATTGTCCCCGGTTTGCGCCGACGTCACATGATTAGGCTTGTTGTGGACCCGCGCATGCGCTCTGTATGCTGTCATCCCCGCTTGTGCAATGTGTATTGTAAAGCCACGTGTCACCGCGACGATCGGCTCCCGCGCGTGCATAGTGACAAGCAGCTCCCGTGCATACATGTATACTATATACACAGGGGCTCTGTATATAGTGTCAGTGTACAGGTAATGTAGTGATCACCAGTGACATTATATACAGGAGCTCTGTACATAGTGTAATGTCACCGGTCACTGTATTACCTGTACACTGACACTATATACAGAGCTCCTGTGTGTAATGTGACCAGTGGTAATATTAGTGTTATCAGTATTGTAGTATTGTAGTATTCGGTCACTATGTTGTGGTAATATGTGGTCTGGTCATGGTGTGACAGTATTTCTCTCTTGTATGTGATACTATTCGAACACTATGTGGTCTGGTTGTGGTGTCTGTGGCGGTTTTTGTTCCTTGTATGTGGTATTATTAGATTACTATGTGGTGGTAATATGTGATATGGTCATCGTGTGGTGGTATTTGTCCATTGAATGTGGTATTATTCGGTCACTATGTGGTGGTAATATGTGATATGGTCATCGTGTGGTGGTATTTGTCCATTGAATGTGGTATTATTCGGTCACTATGTGGTGGTAATATGTGGCCTGGTCATGGCGTGTCAGTATTTCTCCCTTGTATGTGGTATTATTGGTCTTGGTGTAATGAATTGTTCTATGTATGGAGGTAATTTATTCTCTCTGATATCAATAACGGAAAAATTCTTGATTTCCAATAGAGATTAATGGGATTAAGTTAATAAAGGATTCCTTATCGTAGACAAAAGGGATTTAAGCAAACAATTGTCTAAAACTAGAGAGGAAGCTACAGTGTCACCAAACTGGAACACTAGTTGCCGTGTATTATCACTGCCTGTCAGTGTAATACAAACGGCCCGATACACATGAGATAAGTGGATAAGTGGTGGCTGAACAGTTATTTGGCAGACGGCAATCTCTCCCGACTCCCCCATACACACAAATATTACAGCTTTCCTGTGGTCTGTATGAGAGAGTCACCTCCAGACTCCTCTAGTGGAGGATTATCTACAGGAAGAACAAACGGATTAGCCTCTGAAATTCTGGATGCCAGATCCTTCTCTGCCCTGACATCTGTCTGGAGTTCCCCAAATACATTATATAGTCAACCAAACCCCCGAAATCACTACTTTCATGCAACTTTAGTCTGTGTATAAAGACGTTAAATGGTAACTTATTGAATGCTACCTCTGGCCCGACCTAATAGACCTTCATACATTGCAGGTCCAGACACCATTATTAGGCATTTAAGTATTGTAGTAACTAGGCAGCCACATAGTATCGAGTACTTGGGCATTCAACCAAACTCTGTCAAACTTCCTTAGATGCCATGTTTGCTTTTGAAAGCAGCAAGTGGGTAAACTGCCAGGGTTTATGTTGTAGCCGCACCTGTGCCATCCCTGCGGTGCACATCTATGTTCTGGTGCCCAAAAGAGTTAATTTCTTTTTAAAAAAAAAACAAATGTTTAAGGTGTTAAAAAAGAAAATGTGTCTTACGCTTTTGCATATTTTTTTCTTTTTACAAGAATTGTTAGTGCAATTTTCTTTTGAAACATTTTAATATCTGCTTTTTTCTGGTGTTTTTCTTGTAATATAGGAAAGCCTAAGGCCAGAAATAAACCCCATAAAACACTGTACATGGAGACTTTGGTATCAAATAATTTCTGTCCGCAATATTTGTGCAAACAAAAAAGCTTTTTATAAAAGCCTCAAACTTCTATGTGTGAATCAGACATAAGATCTAACGTGATAGAAGATTACAGTCCGGGGAAGACGGCAAAAATTAATATAGACGGTGGTGATATAGACAGTGACGGACTCTGGCCAAATATGTTTTTAGAGCAGTAGTAGAAGATGAAGATGTCGTCCTCATCATGAAGTAGTTATTTCTCATGTCACGTGTAATGAATATCTCCTGCAGTATTACTAATGCCGATTCCAGTGTCGGAAAATGAGACGAGAATTAGCAATAAGGAAGATGAGTCTATGAGAAACGTGTTCAGCTGCAGACTCCGAGGAAGAAACTGCTTGTTGTCTGCGGCCTAAAATATATAGGTTTTATTAGTAGATTTAAAGAAGAAATCTACATACTGTGAAATAATAAATTTCATGTTTCCCCTTATTACTTAACTCCAGTAATTTGTATTATTATACGTGATTTTTATGGTGTTACATCCGCTGATTTTCTTCTCATTTAGGTCTCTACAATATCAGATCCTCTCAGTGAAGATCTTCTATGTAAGAGAATTTTCCTGATTTACCATCAAAGATCGAGATAAACAGAGACGAGATGGCGGAGAGGATATTACACCTCGCCCTAGAGATCCTCTTCCGGCTTACTGGAGAGGTGAGAGATTCTGATGACGTCACATTACATCATTCTTATCTATGGGAATAACAGATGGACAGAACTGGAGAGGTGAGGAATCTGGAGATGTCTGTAGTGAGATTTATTAATGTGTCTCTCCATAACCAGGATTACACAGTAGTGAAGAAGACCTCTAGTGGGCGCTGTCAGGACCCTGTGTCTGAGGGATGGCAAAGAACCCTGAGCACAATCACAGTGCCTACCCCTCACCCCATGATACATGAGGACATTAATACCCAGAAGATCCTAGAACTCACCTACAAGATGATTGAGCTGCTGACTGGAGAGGTGACACTGCTGGGAATGCTGGGGCATTATACAGTAACACTATGAAGGGATCGGGGGGATGACGGTATCATTGTATGTGTCAGGTTCCTATAAGATGTCAGGACGTCACTGTCTATTTCTCCATGGAGGAGTGGGAGTATTTAGAAGGACACAAAGATCTGTACAAGAACGTCATGATGGAGGTTCCCCAGCCCATCACATCACCAGGTAATAGTCAGGACTAAATACACACAGCCTATAATTATCTGTATGTAAAGAATGAATTCAGTCCCTGTATGTGTTTCCTCCAGATCTATCCAGTAAGAGGACGACACCAGAGAGATGTCCCCGTCCTCTTATTCCATTGGACTGTAAACAAGAAGACCCCAATGTTCCTCAGGATCATCAGGTAGATGGAAAGAAGGTATCATGAGATCTCACCTATGATGTGTAGACGACTGTGAAGGTCTTGTGCTCAGTCTTGTTTTATCCACCAGGATTATATGTTTTATACTTGTGTAATGAGATTGGTGGAGATGGCCGGATTAGAGTTGATCATAGATGGGACTTCTCCATCTGTCTGTGACTTTTACAATATTTGTTTTAGGGTGAAGATCTGACCCATTTTAATACTACAGAGACATATGTGAGGGGTGATGAGCGGTGTAAAGAGGAGATTCCTACATATGACTACCCAGGTGAGTAGTAAGCACTAAATGCAGAGAAGTCACAGATTCTTCTCAGTCACCGGCTGTGGCTGCTTTATCGGTGGTGTAGTCCGGCCATATCACTATCGTGTGGTCACCATTTTGCCTCTAGACCACAACATTCTCCTCCACCCAAAACTGTTCAAATGACTTTAGGTATTGAAGCCCTTCTCTAGAACTTACTACCTAGAGGATCCGTCTACCAACTGAAATGAGAAGATTACTGTGATCTGTCATTGCCTTGGTGAATAATTTAATATTTTGCCATTTTTATGGACAGCTTAGATAGAAATGTTCAAAAATATAAAATTCAAGGATATTTTATTAAAAAATAATAATTAGTTTTATTCTTGGCAGATAATTTTACCAGGAGATCAGAGGGAACGCTGACATCTTCAATTTTTAAAACGGATGATCTTGAGATCCCACAGGACACCATTGAAGTGGATGCCATTACTCCAGATATGCCATCATCCCATCACAACAAAGATTTTCCATTTGATTCTTTAAAACAGCTCCTGTCTTCTGATTCATTACTGACTGAAAATCTGAGTCACAAAAGAGGCATTAAAAAACGAACTGCTCCTAAAGCAAAGAACCCATTTTCACTTTCAGAATATGGAAAAAGTTTTCCCCTCGAAAAGTCGTTTCTTCAAAAAATGTACACAGCAGAGAATAGAATTTCCTGCTTCAAGTGTGGGAAATGTTTTAGCCAGAAATCAGATCTTGTTAATCACCAGAGAACTCACACAGGGGAGAAGCCATTTTCATGTTCAGAATGTGGGAAATATTTTTTATGGAAATCACTTCTTGTTAGACACCAGAGAAGTCACACAGGGGAAAAGCCATTTTCATGTTCAGAATGTGGGAAATGTTTTACATGGAAATCACTTCTTGTTAGACACCAGAGAAGTCACACAGGGGAGAAGCCATCTTCATGTTCAGACTGTGGGAAATGTTTTACAAGGAAATCACTTCTTGTTAGACACCAGAGAAGTCACACAGGGGAAAAGCCATTTTCATGTTCAGAATGTGGGAAATGTTTTACATGGAAATCACTTCTTGTTAGACACCAGAGAAGTCACACAGGGGAAAAGCCATTTTCATGTTCAGAATGTGGGAAATGTTTTACATGGAAATCACTTCTTGTTACACACCAGAGAAGTCACACAGGGGAGAAGCCTTTTTCATGTTCAGAATGTGGGAAATGTTTTAACCGGAAAGCGCATCTTGAGAGCCACCAAAAAATACACACAGGGGAGAAGCCTTTTTCATGTTCAGAATGTGGGAAATGTTTTATCCAGAAAGCGCATCTTGATAGCCACCAAAGATTACATACAGGGGAGAAGCCTTTTTCATGTTCAGAATGTGGAAAATGTTTTAGCCGTAAATCAGATTTTGTTAGTCATCAGAGAAGTCACTCAGGGAAAAAGCCTTTTTCTTGTTCAGAATGTGAAAAATATTTTAGCCGTAAATCAGAATTTGTTAGTCACCAGAGAACTCACACAGGGGAGAAGCCATTTTCCTGTTCAGAATGTGGGAAATGTTTTGGCTCGAAAGCAAATCTTGATAGCCACCAGAGAATCCATACTGGAGAGAAGCCTTTTTCATGTTCAGAATGTGGGAAATGTTTTTTACAAAAATCACTTCTTGTTAGACACCAGAGAAGTCACACAGGGGAGAAGCCATTTTCATGTTCAGAATGTGGGAACTGTTTTCTAGATAAATCAACTCTTGTTAATCATCAGAGAATTCACACAGGGGAGAAGCTTTTTTCATGTTCAGAATGTGGGAAATGTTTTAACCGGAAAGCCCATCGTGATAGCCACCAGAGAACCCACACAGGGGAGAAGCCTTTTTTCTGTTCAGAATGTGGAAAATATTTTATGACGAAATCATCTCTTCTTAGACACCAAAGAATTCACACAGGGGAGAAGCCTTTTTCATGTTCTTAATTGTGGAAAATGTTTTACTTGGAAATCAACTCTTACTAAACATCAGAGAAGTCACACATTGACGAAACATTTCATGTTCAGAATGTTGGAAATTTTCTAACCGAAAATTATATCTTCTTAAAGGAGTTGACTACTACTAGGACATCCCCTTGTCATTCCTCATGTTTGGTCTCATTAAAATAAAAACACTCATACTCTCCTCCCGTTGCAGCGCTATTCAAGTAGTGTCGCGACTCGCGTTCCTTGGGCTCACATAAGGTTGTTACATCACACTAGCCATGCGCATAATCAGTTTCATTTACTGTCATTATATCTGGGCTGTGGTTACATCATACTGTAGAGGGAGCTGTGAGGGACGTTATACTGGTAGTTGTAGGGTACATCATACTGTATAAGGGTCTGGGGGTGACATTATACTGGAGGCTGTGGGGATATCACACTTGTTTTGGGGCTAAAGGGGACACTATACTGGCGATTGTGGTGAAATCATAGTGTATAGTGGGCTATGGGGGAAATTATACTGGGTAGGGTGGGGACATCATACTGTATGGGGGGCTGTGGGTACATCATACTGTATAGGAGTCTGAGGTGACCAAACTGCATGGAGGGCTGTGAGGGACATTATATTGGGGTCTGTGGTGACCATACTGTTGGGCACCTTAGATTGACAGTCCATCTGTAACTGAAAAGTCATCATGACGTTTGAACAAGATTGAGATGAAAAGAAAGAGAACGACAAAATCAGAGAAAATGTCCCTTTTATGAGGTACTTGGATGTAAATTTTTATTTGTGATGCTGCCTGCATCTCATCCGTACTGTGATTTCGTAAGGGCCGCAATCTGATGATGGCTGAAAACATCAACTCCCAGAATCTTTTTACCATTGATAATGACATACTGGGAGTTGTTGGTTCATGTGCTACAAATGCATATGGCTCTGACCTGACATTAGAAATAATTGTTATACTAAGCTTGGTTCAGTTATTCAAATACTTATGGTGGTTCTGATGCTGTATTCTTGTTCTGATGGTAGTTCTGGTGATTTATTCATGTACTGATGATGGTACTGGTTTTGTATTTATTTACTGTTAAAGGTATTGGTGCTGAATTCATATACTAATAGTGGTTCTGATGATATATTCATGAATTGATGATGATTCTAGTGGCCTATTTATTTACTTAGTGTGGTTCTTGTACCATATTCATATATTATTGATGGGTCTGGAGAAGTGTTGGTCGAGCATATGTATTCTTAACCCTTTAGGCATCCACGCTCGGGTGCTCGCCGAGTATATGCGGCTAGCTCGGCATCTATGTTAGTGTCACCGCGGGTGCATGGCTGATAAACAAGCAATCCCTGCATGTGTCACAGCTGTTTATCAGCCGTGACACTAACATAGAGGCCGAGCACGCCGCAAATACTCGGCGAGCATCCCAGCGTGCATGCCGAAAGGGTTAACAATTAGTGATGATCGAACATGCTCGTTGCTCGAGATTTACGAGCATGCTCGGGCGAGCACCTATTATCTTCAGCGTGCTCAGGCGAGCACCTATTATCTTCAGCGTGCTCGGGCATTAAGTTTTCGTCACTCCGTGAACATGATTTGCAACTGTTTGACAGCTTTAATAACAGGTATTCCTCACATGTATTAAAGCTGTCAAACAGTCGCAAATCATGTTCACGGAGCGACGCAAACATAAAGCCCGAACACGCTGAAGATAATAGGTGCTCGCCCGAGCATGCTCGATCATCACTATTAACAATACATGCTCGATCAACACTAGTCTGGAGTTCTATTTATATACTAATGATGATTTTGGTTTCATATTCATGTACTGATGATGGTTCTGTCGATGAATGCATCACTAGAACAACATTAGTACATGAGTATAGTAGCAGAACACCCAACCCTACATAAATATGTCACCAACACCACCATCAGAACAAGAATATGTCAACAGAACCTCCATATGTACAGGAATGTCACCAGAAACACGATCAGTACAAGAATATGGCACCAAAAACATCAGTTTTATTGCAAGCTGTATATTTTGCATAATTGAAACCAAATGGCCTCTATTATACTTAAGCTATATTAGTTTCGACGACTATCCTTGGGTCTGACATTTACAATATATAATGTCAAGAATTAATATTGCTATTTGGCATTGTGAAAGTGGTCTTCAAACAATGAATGAGTCTATATCTATCTCTGAAATTGCAATCACTATTAAGCCTCATCCATAAAGTACACCACATATTTTAGTTTTGCTGGGATTTTTTTGGTGAAAAGGTAACAATGTTAATGGAATTGGTCATCAGATCTTGATAACTGACCAATCTGGGCAGGGGGATGTGTTAGGGGTCATATTACCTTACTGTCTGACCCATTCCTTTGCTTGGGATGAGGTGCCATTGGCCTTATCTGCCTAGGGCACTAAAATGCCTTGTCCTGAATGACTTCAATGTAATACTGACATGTGGACCGGGTCATCAAGGACTAGTAGCAGAGCCCATTTCTCCAATAACTCTCCACGACAGCACCACAGGAGGATGTCACCCCACTCTGATAGGGACAAAGAGGTCAAATAGCCCCTCCCATATCCTCTCTCCAGTGCTTTTTCTGTGCCGGCGGTAGACATTGGATTAAGATTATCTATAGCCAGGTATCGGAGATCGATTGGCCCTACTTTTCCTCTCCTATGCTGCTCCTGTCTCCTAGTGGACCCAGGACTCCCCTTCCAGTCCGCACCTTTGGTTAAAGTCTGGGAGGTTCTTCAGGCTGGAGGCCTCACTGAGCTCTCCAGCCTATCCCCCCTCCCCCCTTCGTGATCATCGTCGGACCTGGGACAGCGTGGGACACTGAGCTCCTCTGCATACTTCCGGCTTGTCCCGGACTGGAGTACATGTGACATGGGTCCGGTCGTCGGAAGTGACGTCTTTATAATGTCCCTTCCGGTTTTGCATTCCACACTGGAACTCAGCAACACTGCTACACCAGATAGTGAAAATTATGGTGGAGATGACCATCTCTGATTGCATGGGCCATCCACCCCTTGCTCTCACAGCTGGACATTGGGTGGGGAGTCTCTATAAGGCTACGGCCCCACCATCAGTATTTGGTCAGTATTTTTTCTCAGGAGTGGGAGCCAAAACCAGTTGAACAATCAGAGAAAAGGTATAATAGAAACAAGTGCACCAATTCTGCATTTATCACCCTCTCCTGGTTTTGGCTCCCACTCCAGAGAAAAAATACTGATGAAATACTGATAGTGGGGCCGTGGCCTAATCAAGAGAAAGGTGCTGGGTCCAGTTCCCTATATAAGAGCTCGGACTGAAGACACCCTAAGGTAGGACCAATCCTGTTGTGATTTACATAGAGGATTTAAGTTCTTCCCGCTCTTCGTCTGCAGAGCCTAGCGCTGTTCCAATCTCAGTAAGTTGTCTGGCATTGAGGAGCCCTTCTCCTTGGAGCAGGTTGTTGTGTATGATAGCAATATTTTCCTTCTCCCCTCTCTTTTAGGGGACAAGGCTCCTGCACCAAGGAGCTGATTTAAAACATTGAGCTGCAAATTTGCAATTTGTGCAAAAAAAACAGACATTCTCCCATAGAATGCCGGTATGCGAGTAATGCACTGAAAAAATTGTTAAAGGTGAACAACCTTCCTTAATGGAGGATATCAAGGGGATAGTTCACCATGAAATCCAATCTTCCCTGGCCTCTTTTTCCCTATCCACTCCCAGTATCCCTCCAGTGGCTAAGAAAAGAAAAGTTAGCAAGGAAGAAGAAGGGGACTCTGACTGTCGGAAGAGATGTCCATACCGAAAAAACGTCTAGAGGAAGGCGAACTAAGCCCAGCCCCAGAAGCTGTTCAGAATAGAAAATATTATTTCTCTTCCAAGGATATGGAAGACCTCCTTATGGCAGTGAGAAAAACCATGGAAGAAGGTGGAAGAAGAAAAAAACTACACTTATGGTTCAAGAAGAGTTGTTCGGCGGCCTCCGGTCAAAGAAGTTGGTATTTCCCATAAACAAAAACATCCAGGACCTAATCTTGGATCAATGGGAATCCCCGTTGAGGCTTAGTATTCCCACCGAACTAAGAGACTGGTTTCCAGTGGTAGAGGAAACTGCAAAATACTGGTCCGAAAATAGACATTCAGGTTGCAAGAGTGGCCAAAAATGGATGGACAGTCTTTAAAGAAGATCCTGGGAGACTTCAGCAGCCCTGCTGAACACAAATGTCATCTCCACTTGCATAGCATGATCAATGTCCCGCCAGCTTGTTCAGCTAGAAGAACATCTTTCTATGGGCACTCCCAGAGAAGATATCCTAGCATCCTTACCTCTCCTCAAGAAAGGTTGGGTTTTCTAGCAGACGTGTCGGCAGAATCAGTAAGGGTGGATGCAAGATCGTCAGTTCTATCGAATTCCTTGAGACGTGCGCTCTGGTTTGAAGATGAAGCTGTGTTCTATTCCCTATAAAGGAAACTACATGTTTGGACCAGCTCTTGATGACTTATTAGAGAAGGCCCCAGACAAGAGAAAATCTCTGCCTGCGCCAAGAATCTCCAGGAAGAGATCCTTTCGACCTTCTCAAGAACAATCACCTCAGTACAGAGTTAAGGGAAAGTCGGGTAGGTGGAACGATCGAAAATGAGTGCGGGTCAAAAATGTATTTCTCTCCCAAAGTCAATGTCAGAGCAAACCATGATGCTAAAAAAGTAGGGGTCCGCATTTTAAAATTCCTCCACAAAAGCACAAGATGTGCAAAAACCCATAGACCCTAAAATCCGTTCAAGAAGGGATAAAAATAGAATTCTCCCCTTATCCTCAACAAAGAATGAAGATAACTCGCCTCTAGTCTTCAAAGCTTTATGACCCCTTGATGTCCGGCCTAAGAGGCTTGCTATCCTCAGGAGTAATCTCCCTAGTTCCAGAAGCAGAGAAAAACTGAACCAATACCTCGTATACAGAAGATTCAAGATGGAGTACATCAGATCGACTTTCCACCTATGTGGAGAGCTGCCCACTTACTAAAGACTATGACACTTTTTTACCACGGAGCACTGGTTCTGTCGATATTTATTATTATTATTATTATTATGTTTTATTAGTGATTTACTTGTTATGTTTTATATAGTTCTGCTTGCTTGTCAGTAATTGCAATAGATTCACTTGTAAAGTGTCCAGCATTCCATTAATCTCAGTAGTGATTTGTTTGCTCATCAGTTCAGCTTCAGGAATCAATGCTTCCATTCAATGACCATTGCTCAGGAGCCTTAAACCATTGTTCTCTGAGAATCAGCACAGGGGTCACCAGTGATGGGCATCTGAAAGATTTTTAATTTTTACAGCTAAAAGCAAATGTCTAGGGGAGGAGGCTGATCCCAGGGAGGGAGTAAGAGAAGCCATGTGTTTGGTGGGAGTTGTTTGGAATGATGTCGAAGGGAGAGGATCTAATCTAAGGACCGACTGGGCTGCAGGGCCGCCATCAGGGCATTACTGCCCTTAGTGGCGTATGGGGGCCCTGTGAGCAGAGGGGCCCGACGGGGACCTAGCAATCTGAACTTACGTCCTCGGACATAGGTTCACTTTAAATTTATTACCGTGCGGGAAGCTCACGCACGGCAGTAGTTAACAGTCGCCAGCCAATCGCAGGCCAGCAGCTGCCTGACGTCAGTGTGCACATTGCCAGCATGTGATGTCACTGCCGGCCTGTAACTGGCTGGCGTCCGCGCCTCAGATGAGGAGGAGAGTCGTCGGTGGAGCGGCAGCAAGGTAAGGAGAACTTTTTTTTTTCATTTTTATGTAAAACGGAGACATGGGGGCAGAATGCTGAGGAGGAGACACACGGGGGGCAGAATGCTGAGGAGGAGGCACACGGGGGGCAGAATGCTGAGGAGGAGGCACACGGGGGCAGAATGCTGAGGAGGAGGCACACGGGGGCAGAATGCTGAGGAGGAGACACACGGGGGCAGAATGCTGAGGAGGAGGCACACGGGGGCAGAATGCTGAGACACACGGGGGCAGGATGGTGATGAGGATGAGACACACGGGGGCAGGATGGTGATGAGGAGGATGAGACACGGGGGCAGGATGGTGATGAGGATGAGACACATGGGGGCAGGATGCTGAGGAGGAGACAGGGGGGCAGAATGCTGAGGAGGAGACACACGGGGGCAGAATGATGAGGAGACACATGGGGGCATAACACTGTGGAGGAGACACACGGGGGGCAGAATGCTGAGGAGGAGGCACATGGGGGCAGAATGCTGAGGAGGAGGCACACGGGGGCAGAATGCTGAGGAGGAGACACACGGGGGCAGAATGCTGAGGAGGAGACACACGGGGGCAGAATGCTGAGGAGGAGGCACACGGGGGCAGAATGCTGAGACACACGGGGGCAGGATGATGATGAGGATAAGACACACGGGGGCAGGATGGTGATGAGGATGAGACACACGGGGGCAGGATGGTGATGAGGATGAGACACACGGGGGCAGGATGGTGATGAGGAGGATGAGACACGGGGGCAGGATGGTGATGAGGATGAGACACATGGGGGCAGGATGCTGAGGAGGAGACATGGGGGCAGAATGCTGAGGAGGAGACACACGGGGGCAGAATGATGAGGAGACACATGGGGGCATAACACTGTGGAGGAGACACACGGGGCAGAACGCTGAGGAGGAGACATACGGGGGCAGGATGTTGATGATGGTGAGACACATGGGGGCAGGATGTATTTTATTTTTAAGGATACTGTTTTCAGTGAGAGGTGATCCGGTTAATGTGCAGGGCAGCACTATGTCACTTTTTTTTCTTCATCTGTTGTAGTGTAAAAGTTGGGGAATGTGCTCTGCAAACTGCTCTAGATAAAGTGTTATGTAGAGACGAGTCCTGGCTGGAAGAAGTGCTGGCAGTCTGTGCTGGATGAAAGAGAAAAGCGAAGATGAACGACTTCAACTAGAGACGTCACTGATGAGTCGATGTGTTACCTGTACACTATACACTACACTGTACGCAGGGCTCCAGTGTATAATGTCACTGATGATCCCTGTATTACCAGTACACTTACACTATAGACTCTATATTATGCACAGAGCTCCTGTGTATAATGGCATTTATGGTAATATTAGTATTGTGGTTTCTTTATTAATGATCAGTATTGTAGTATTCAGTCACTATGTGATGGTAATATTATTATTTATTAATATAGCGCCATTTATTCCATGGTGCTTTACATGTGAAAAAGGGGTATACATAGCAAAAACAATTACAATAATCTTGAACACAATGTGACAGTGACTGGTGAGGATACAGTAGGTGAGGGTAGGGCTGGTCGTGGCGCGGTATGGTGAAGTGATGGTTAATGCAGGTTGTAGGCTTGTCGGAAGAGGTGAGTTTTCAGGCTCCTTTGGAAGGTTTCCACGGCCGACGAGAGTCTGATGTGTTGGGGTAGAGAGTTCCAGAGTAGGGGGGGAAGCACAGGAGAAATCTTGTATGTGATTGTGGGAGGAGGAGATAAGAGCGGAGTAGAGAAGGAGATCTTGTGAGGATCGGAGGTTGTGTGCGGGTATGTACCGGGAGACTAGATCAGAGATATATGAAGGAGACAGGTTGTGGATGGCTTTGTATGCCATGGTTAGGGTTTTGAACTGGAGTCTCTGGGCAATGGGGAGCCAGTGAAGAGATTGACAGAGAGAAAAGGCCGGGGAATAGCGGGGGGACAGATGGATTAGTCGGGCAGCAGAGGTTAGGATGGATTGGAGGGGTGCGAGAGTGTTGGAAGGGAGGCCACAGAGCAGGAGGTTGCAGTAGTCAAGGCGGGAGATGATGAGGGCGTGCATTAGTGTTTTTGCAGATTCATGGTTGAGGAATGTGCGGATCCGGGAGATATTTTTGAGCTGGAGTCGGCAGAAAGTGGAAAGGGCTTGGATATGTGGTTTGAAGGAGAGTTCAGAGTCCAAGGTTACCCCAAGGCAGCGAGCTTGAGGGACTGGGGAGAGTGGGCAGCCATTGACGTTAATAGATAGGTCAGTTGGGGGGGTTGAATGAGATGGCGGAAAGATGATGAATTTTGTTTAGTCCATGTTAAGTTTTAGAAATCTAGCAGAGAATAAAGGATGAAATAGCGGACAGACATTGTGGGATTTTGGTTAGTAGAGAGCAGATGTCGGGTCCAGAGAGGTAGATCTGTGTGTCGTCAGCATAGAGGTGATAATGAAAGCCATGTGACTCTATGAGCTGTCCCAGGCCTAAGGTGTAGATGGAGAAGAGTAGGGGTCCTAGAACTGAACCTTGGGGGACACCGACAGATAGGGGATGCGATGAGGAGGTGGTGTGTGAGTGGGAGACACTGAAAGTCCTGTCTGTTAGGTATGAGGAGATCCAGGATAGGGACAAGTCTGTGATGCCGAGAGAAGAGAGTTTGTAGTAAGAGGGAATGGTCCACTGTGTCGAAGACAGATGACAGGATAACAGGACTAGGAGGAGGAGGACAGAGTAGTGTCGCTTGGATTTGGCGGTTAGTAGGTTGTTGGTGACTTTAGTCAGTGCAGTTTCAGTAGAATGGTGCGGTCGAAAACCAGATTGTAGGCGGTCGAAGAGGGAGCTGGAGGAGAGGTGGGAGGACAGTTCAGAATGGATGTGTTGTTCCAGTAGTTTTGAGGCATATGGGAGAAGTGATATGGGGCGATAGCTAGTCAGAGAGGATGGGTCAAGGGAGGGCTTTTTGAGGATGGGTGAGATTGAGGCATGTTTGAAGCATGAGGGGAAGATGCCAGTTGTTAATATCAGGTTGAAGAGGTGGGCTAGGGTTGGGATGAAGATAGTGGTAAGGTTTGGGATGAGCTGGTATGGGTTTGGGTCAAGTTCACAGGTGGTGACGTGTGATTTGGAGAGTAAAAAGGAAAGTTGATCTTCCGTAATGGTGGAGAAGGTGGTTTTGGAGGAGGAGGGTTGAGTAGGTGTGGGGAGGGGCTCTGTGGACTTTAGGCAAAAGCTTTGTCTGATGGTATCAATCTTCTGCTTCAAGATTGAGGAAAAGTCTTCGGCTGAAATAAAAGGAGAGGGAGGAGGCACTGGGGGACGGAGGAGAGAATTCTATGTTCAGCAACCCTGGAGGCCCATCGCAGTTCTTTAGTTAGGCTGGTGTGCCAGGGTTGTCTGTTGATTGAGCGAGCTTTGGTATGGGTGAGGGGGGCGACTGAATTGAGAGCTGCAGCTGTTGTTACATAGTTACATAGTTACATAGTTTATAAGGCCGAAAAAAGACAAGCGTCCATCCAGTTCAGCCTATTTCTTGTGCACTGCAGCTATTCCGCAGCGTTGAACCAGGGGAACGCAAAAAAAACAAAAAAACAAAAAAAAAAACATGCGGTATAGGCCAATTGACATCATTGAGGAAAAAATTCACTTCCCGACACCAATCTGGATTAATTAACTATCACTAAGCATAAGATGTAATTTTATTGTTCTCAAGAAAGGCGTCCAGGCCTCTCTTGAACTCATTAAGTGAGTTGGACATCACCACTTCCTCTCCCAGAGAGTTCCAGAGTCTCACGGCTCTGACCGTAAAGAATCCCCTTCTATGCTGGTGCAGGAACATCCTTTCCTCCAGACGCATAGTGTGCCCCCTCATCTTTGTCACCATCCTTGGTATAAACAGGTCATGGGAGAGATCTCTGTACTGCCCCCTGATGTATTTATACATGTTTATGAGGTCTCCCCTAAGCCTTCTCTTTTCCAACGTAAATAGGCCTAATTTTGACAACCTCTCTGGGTATTCTAGTCCCTCCATTCCCTTTATTACCTTAGTCGCCCTCCTTTGTACCCTCTCTAGCTCCAATATGTCTTTCCTGAGCACCGGAGCCCAGAACTGTGCACAATATTCTAAGTGCGGCCTTACCAGCGCTTTATACAGAGGAAGAACAATGTTCTCATCATATGCCCCTATTCCTCTTCTGATGCATGCCATGACTCTATTTGCCTTCGCAGCTGCTGCCTGACACTGGGCACTCCAATTTAATTTGCTATTAACCAAGACGCCCAGGTCCTTCTCCATGTCAGATTTCCCCAACGTTTTCCCATTTAATATGTATGGGTGACTGCTGTTTTTCTTTCCCATGTGCATGACCTTACATTTATCGGCATTGAACCCCATTTGCCATTTTTTGGCCCAACTCCCCAATTTATCTAAATCCTCCTGTAGCTGTGCCCTATCCTCATCTGTGTTAACTACTTTACAAAGTTTAGTATCATCTGCAAATATTGCTATTTTACTATGCAACCCTTCCACTAGATCATTAATAAATATATTAAATAATATAGGGCCCAAGACAGACCCTTTAGGCACCCCGCTAGTAACCCTGACACACCCTGAGCTTACTCCATTGATAACCACCCTCTGCTTTCTATCACTCAGCCAGCTATTTACCCACTTGCACACATTATCCCCCAGACCAAGCATTCTCATTTTATATACCAACCTTTTGTGTGGCACGGTATCAAACGCTTTGGAGAAGTCAAGGTATACAACATCCACTGACTCTCCCCGGTCCAGCTGTGAGCTCACCTCCTCGTAGAAGGCAATCAGGTTTGTTTGGCAGGAGCGATCTCTCATGAATCCATGTTGATATGGAGTTAGACAGTTATTATCATTAAGATATTCTACAATAGCATCTCTAAGAAATCCTTCAAACAATTTACCCACAACAGACGTTAAGCTGACTGGTCTATAGTTCCCAGGGTCACTGTGGTGTTGCATAAAGTGGCAGCAACATCTGCATTATGTAAGGACCTAATGTCTGTGAGAGGGAGGAGGTATTCAGAGAGTGAATGTAGGTCAAAGTGTTTAAAATTTCTGCGAGGGTATGCAAGTTTGTGGAGTGGGGATTGTTGCCCTGGAGAGGAGAGGGTAGAGAATGTAAGTAGGTTGTGGTCAGAGAGAGGTTAGAGGCGGTTGAATATGAGGTCCAGTGTATGGCCGTCTTTGTGGGTGGGTGCGGAAGACCACTGAGTAATGCTGAAGGAGGAAGTGAGGGATAGAAGCTTAGAGGCAGCTGGGAGGGAAGTGTCAATGGGGATGTTGAAGTCGCCCATAAGGATAGTGGGGATGTCAACAGAGAGGAAATGAAGTAGCCAAGTGGTGAAGTGGTCAAAGAAGGTGGTGGTTGATCCTGGGGGGCGGTAAATGACAGCCAGTTGGAGGTTGGAGGGGGAGTAAATGCACACATAGTGCACTTCAAAAGAGGGGAGAGTAATGGAGGGCAGCAGTGGGATATGGGTGAAGGAGCAGTTATCTGATAGGAGGAAACCTATTCCTCCACCATGCTTGCTGGTGGGGCGGGGGGTATGGGAAAGGTGGAATCCACCATACAAAAGTGCAGCAGGAGAGGCCATGTCGGAGGGGGTGAGCCAGGTTTCAGTGATGCCGAGGAAGGAAAGCTTGTTAGTGATGAAGAGATCATGAATGTAGGAAAATTTGTTGCAGATGGAGCGAGCGTTCCATAGAGCTCCTGTTAGAGGGACTGGGGAAGCGGGAGCTCGGCGGATGGGTATAAGGTTCGAAGGGTTACGACAGTTTGGGATAGATCATGGGTAGGAGGTGGAAGTGATTGTAGGGATGTGGTGAGGAGGGCCAGGATTTGGAGAGATGTCGCCGGCAGTGAGGAGGAGCAGAGAAAGCGTTATTAGGTGGGAGCAGGAGAGGGCATGAGGTGGCTGTCTGTGTTTGGAGACAAAGGATTGTATGTTGAGGAATAGCTTTGAGTAGGAGGTGAGGTGGGTGGGGAGAATGGAGGGAGAGATGAAGAGTTCATTACTAGGTGTAGAGATTAGGGGTGGTTGGAAAAGGTGAAGGATTAAGGGGGTGACAGTGAAAACAAATAAAAACATTGTTTACTGTGACTTAGTATTCAGTTACCTTCAGTTCCCTTCAGGTTAAATTCAGGATTAACTCATATTTCTCACACTTAAGCAATGGACACAGACTAAAGTCTAACAGACTTCTGGCCCACAATATATACAGTCATATGAAAAAGTTTGGGCACCCCTATTAATCTTAAGCTTAATGTTCTATAAAAATTGGTGTTTTTGCAACAGCTATTTCAGTTTGATATATGTAATAACTGTTGGATACAGTAATGTTTCTGCCTTGAAATGAGGTTCATTGTACTAACAGAAAATGTGCAATCTGCATTCAAACAAAATTTGACAGGTGCATAAGTATGGGCACCTCACCAGAAAAGTGACATTAATAGTTAGTAGATCCTCCTTTTGCAAAAATAACAGCCTCTAGTCGCTTCCTGTAGCTTTTAATGAGTTCCTGGATCCTGGATGAGGGTATTTTTGACCATTCCTCTTTACAAAACAATTCCAGTTCAGTTAAGTTTGATGGTCGTCGAGCATGGACAGCCCTCTTCAAATGATCCCACAGATGTTCAATGATATTCAGGTCTGGGGACTGGGATGGCCATTCCAGAACATTGTAATTGTTCCTCTGCATGAATGCCTGAGTAGATTTGGAGCGGTGTTTTGGATCATTGTCTTGCTGAAAGATCCATCCACTTTGTAACTTCATATTTATCACTGATTCTTGAACACTATTGTCAAGAATCTGCTGATACTGAGTGGAATCCATGCGTCCCTCAACTTTAACAAGATTCCCAGTGCCAGCATTGACCACACAGCCCCAAAGTATGATGGAACCTCCACCAAATTTTACTGTGGGTAGCAAGTGTTTTTCTTGGAATGCTGTGTTTTCTTGCCACCATGCATAACGCCTTTTTGTATGACCAAATAACTCAATCTTGATTTCATCAGTCCACAGGACCTTCTTCCAAAAAGAAATTGGCTTCTCCAAATGTGCTTTTGCATACCTCAGCCAACTCTGTTTGTGGCGTGCTTGCAGAAACGGCTTCTTTCGCATCACTCTCCCATACAGCTTCTCCTTGTGCAAAGTGCCTTGTATAGTTGACCGATGCACAGTGACACCATCTGCAGCAAGTTGATGCTGCAGCTCTCTGGAGGTGGTCTGAGGATTGTCCTTGACTGATCTCACCATTCTTCTTCTCTGCCTTTCTGATGTTTTTCTTGGCCTGCCACTTCTGGCCTTAACAAGAACTGTCCCTGTGTTCTTCCATTTCCTTACTATGTTCCTCACAGTGGAAACTGACAGGTTAAATCTCTGAGACAGCTTTTTGTATGCTTCCCCTGAACAACTATGTTGAATAATCTTTGTTTTCAGATCATTTGACAGTTGTTTTGAGGAGCACATGATGCCACTCTTCAGAGGAGATTCAAACAGGAGAACAACTTGCAAGTGGCCACTTTAAGTAGCTTTTCTCATGATTGCATACACCTGGCTATAAAGTTCAAAGCTCCATGAGGTTACAAAACCAAAAAAAGTGCTTTAGTAAGTCAGTAAAAAGTAGGTAGGAGTATTTAAAACAAGAAAATGATAAGGGTGCCCATACTTATGCACCTTTCAAATTTTGTTTGAATGCAGATTGCACATTTTCTGTTAGTACAATAAACCTCATTTCAAGGCAGAAACATTACTGTGTCCAACAGTTATTACATATATCAAACTGAAATAGCTGTTGCAAAAACACCAATTTTTATAAAACATTAAGCTTAAGATTAATAGGGGTGCCCAAACTTTTTCATATGACTGTATGTAGCAAAATACATTCAGCTGTGAACCAGAGGGGAGTGGTCTGTGCTCATCTTGATCAGCTGATTAAGGCTGAAACAGATGCTGGATAGTCAAAGGCTAAGTAAATAAGGTCATAAATGAAAGTGTGGGGTAGCTGGTATTACTTGAAGAACATACCATTAGTAAATAGGAGCAGAGAGGTACAGAGAAATTTGCATGGAAATCAGGATGGGAAAGCTGAGTCAGGTACCTGTAAGAGAAATGGATAAACAGACATGCTGATTATAGAGCGGTGGTGGCAGATAAGGTACAGTCTACATGCATCATATGTGGTAATATGTGGTCTGGTAATTGTGTGACGGTATTTGTTCCTTGTATGTGGTATTATTTGGTCACTATGAGGTGGTAAAATATGGTCTGGTCATGGTGTGACAGTATTTGTTCCTTGTATGTGTTATTATCCGGTCACCATGTGGTGGTAATATGTGGTATGGTCATAGTGTGGTGGTATTTGTTCCTTGTATGTGGTATTATTGGTCATTTTTAAAAAATGTATGTGACACATTCCCATAAAGAAAAATATATCAAAAAGAGTATTGTGTATTATAAGAAATATTTAATAGGTTAGAGTAGAGTAGGACCCGGCCAGAAGAGTCTACCTTGTCGTGGTAGCTGTTTAAAAAATCTTTTAGCCGAAACAAATGCTGCTGGCTATGTATGTGATATGCTGTTCGATGGGAACTGTTAATGTGTGATTGGTGAGGACCTGGTGCGGAAGTGGAGTTTTTCCAAGAGTAGGCAGTGGGACTGTCGAAGGTTCAGGGGGTGGAGGCGGAGCTGGGGTGGAGCCCGGGCGGAGTCTCAAGGGGGCCCAGAAATTTTGCCAGTACGGGGCCCTGAAATTCCTGGTGGCAGCCCCGCTGGGCTGGATAAACGTGCTACTGGATACCTGTGCTTCCATCGTTTTATCTGTCATATGGAGGATTGTGGACTGAGACAATTGTATTTTGGACATTTACCTGGAATTGCTGAATTACCAAAGATGAAAGGAATAAAATATTGTTGCATCATTTACCTGGGTAGGTGATTATTAAAAGCCCACAAACTCAGATCCTCACAACCTGATAGGACAAGACTTTTTCCATGGCAACAATCGATTTACAGGACGCGTATTATCATATCCCCATTCACCTAACATATCGGAAATTCTTGAGGTTTGCGGTTGCCCAGGGAAGACAGGTAGTGCATTACCAATTCAATGTTGTACCATTTTGAATATCATTGGCACCACGAATCTTTACAAAGATTTTGGCAGAAGTCATGGCCTGCATCAGGAGAGAAAATAATTGTTTAATACCAATGTCCTTCTTGTTGCTCCCTGTGACAACACAGAATTTAATCTTAATTATCCAGACGTCTATTTTCAGTAGATCAGGAGACTTTGTCATATTGTCTGAATGTTGACACTTCAGTTAATGTTTGATGTATCTTATTGTCTGTTATTTGTGGAGGACAGAGATGCAGGGTCATGGAACAATGATTTTGCTAATATGCTGATTACATATTGTACCTGGCCAGCTAGTTTTTTGATCTACAGAGCAATGGAGGACAAACTATGCAAATTGATTAAATGCTAAAACAATGAGACATGAGCCCCTGCCACCTCCCCCCGACTTATGAATGATGACCTGAGCCACAGATGTAAATATAAAAAGGGATTTCTATCGTTCTGCAAGTAGAATCTGAGAGACTCTTCAGAATCAGAGTGAATTGCCAAAACAACACTTAGGACAACATGGCTCCATCAAGAGGGACACAGATTTGGATTCTACATGATGCCAGCTTAAGAGACCATGGCCCTGGCTGGAGGAATACAGATCTTCTCCATTGACTATCACAGAAAAAATGGATACATGGATACATTTGGGGAAACCAGGTTGGGACAATGCGGTCACCTGGTCCCATGGATGTTGTTTGGAGTTGCCAGGTGGGACCCTTCGGTCACCTGGAACCCATGGATACTTTTGGAGAAAGCTAGTTTGGGACCATCCGGTCACCTGGTTCCATGGATATGTTCGGAGAAGCCAGGTTGGGTCCCTTGGGTCTCCTGGCCATGTACCTCAAAGGACTGTAAGTTTGCTAAGCTTGTCGTTACATTATCTCTGTGGGTGTCTGCCAAAAGCGTGGTGCCACTGGTGGGAGTAGTCGGCCTTGGAAACCTCTCGGGGTTGCAGCTGCTCTAATCCCAGTGAATTATCTGACGGGTGAGACAATGTAATCTGCACCATCTTGGGTATTGCTGGGACTATGCTATATGATTATTGTCTGTTTGGTGGTTCAATAAAGTATTGCCATACTGTTTAACCCTCACCTTGTGTTGTCTGAGTAGTATTATGCCCACGGGAGACCCCCCGTGTCTACCCACTCCCTCTGCACCATTACTTCAGGAACATCTACAAACAACAACCCAGATTCTAACATCACTGGGATAGCTGGTGAATGATCAAAAATCAGACATGGATCCCTCCATGGCAAAGACATTCCAATGTGTTCTACTGGATTCTCCCAGACAAACATCTTTCTTACCCAAAGAAAAACAGATCCAGCTAAGATCAAGGCTAGCTTTCCTACAAGGCTAAAAATTAACGTCAGTGAGGTTTGCTATGTCAGTCCTCTTCTCCATGATATCTTGCATCCAAGCGGTAACCTAGACCCAAGCACACACCAGAACCTTGCAAACCTATATTTTTACAAATTAGGATGGGTCACCAGAATCCCTAGACAGAAATATTCTAGTACCTTAGCAGGTAGAAGCCTCTATCCTGGTCACTCAGTCCAGAGAACTTGAAGAGAGGAGTTCCCTAGATCCTGTAACCTCTAATAACTATAAAAGTAGATGCCAGCGAAAGAGGATGGGAGACTATGGTTTGCCCAAACTTCCTTACAGGGACTCTGGTCAAGAGAGATCAGCCAACAATCCTTCAATTTCAGGGAGCTGAAGGCAGTAGAGGAAGTACTCAAATCAGCAACATTATTGATTCAGGACACCCACGTAAAAGTCTACTCAGACAACATGACTGCAGTTGCTCACCTCTGCCATCAGGGAAGCACATGACTCGAAGACCTGAAAACAGTCTCGGCGAGACTATTCTCCTGGGGAGAAGAACACCTTCTCTTCCTATCAGCTCTCCACATTAGAGGCTCAGTCAACATTCAGGCCGATTTACTGAACAGGAGAGATATTTATCCAGGAGAATGGGCTCTAAATTCAGAAGTCTTCCAAATGCTAACCAGAATGTGGGGTTGTCCAGAGGTAGGTCGTTTTACAGGGCACCAGAATGCAAAAGTAAATCGGTACTTCTGCTTTAATCCAAATGATGCCTGTCTAGGCAAGTACGGGTTTGCCCACCAATGGAGATTCAAACTGGCATACGCCTTCCCTCCGGTTCCGTTCCTACCAAGGACACTACAGAAAATAAGAACAGAAAGGGCAAAGGTAATCCTGGTAGCACCACTCTGGCCGAAGAGAAGCTGGTTCGGCACCTCAAGCAACCGGAGTATAGATGGTCCCCTGATTCTTCCACAATTGGAGACCTCCTTAACAAGGGGCCAATCTACCACCCAGACCCTGGAAGTCTATGTCTGGCTGCCTGGCTTCTGAATTCGCAATTTCGAAAACCAAGGGCCTCGCGGATAGTCATTGGAACTCTCCAGAAGTGACGAATGCCATATATCATAAAATATGGAAAACTTTCGTGTCATGGTGTGCACCTGATCTTCCAGACCGAACCGAACCGAACATTGTTCAGATTCTAAATTTCTTGCAAGAGGGCCTGGAAAAGGATCTCAAACCTAGCAACCGCAAGGTTCAGGGGGCAGTATTAAGTTCTTATTTTTATCTGAGCCTGGCCGACCATCATTGGGTGAAGAGATTCATAACTGCAGCTTCCCGTCTTCGTCCTAGAGTGACCAACCTAGTCCCCTTCTGGACCTTCATATAGTCCTTAAAGGGATGACTCTTCCACCATTCGAACCTTTATCAATAAAGCTGGATAAACTGTCCTGAAACACAGCCTTTCAGGTAGTGATCACTACATCCAGAAGAGTGAGTGAACTTCAGGCCCTCTCAATCAATGAACCATACTTGAGAATCCTAAAAGACAGACTTATTGTCTTGACCCATTGTTCCTACCCAAAGTGGTCTCAGAGTTCCACAGGCCGCAGGAGATAATTCTCCCCTCCTGTCAGAATCCAGCAAACAAGAAGGAGGAAGAATTCCATTCTCCGAATGTAGGTAGAGTAGTCCTTCATTACCTCCAGGAGATGCAGCTGTGGAGAAAAGACCAGAATCTGTTTATCCAGCTCTACAGTTAGAATAAAGGGAAGAAAACATCCAAAATCACTATTGCCAACTGGATCAGAAGAACAATTATCGAAACATATCAGATCCAGAACCTCTCACCTCCGGTGAGACTTACGGCTCACTTCACTAGAGCAACATCGGTCTCCTGGGTTGAGAAAGCTAGCGCTTCCATTGAGCAGATCTGCAGAGGTCCGTACTAGTGATGAGCGAGTACCGTAATATTCGTAATCGCTATACTCGTAACGAGTACTTTGTAATAATGGTGTATTCGTTCACAATAGCGAGTACAATGTGAGTCAATGGGAAATGCGAGTAATTTTCTGCTGGACCTAAAAAGTGGTCTGGGGGCCTGAGGAAAAGGCTGAAATGGATGGGAAAGTAATGAAACAGAATGGGAAGAGCCTGGAGAATGTGCCTGCATGCATTTCTGACTCACATATGGTTTCTGGGAATAAGTTTGTCGCAGTATTACTCCACTTTTACAGACACACAAGAACAACTACCAAACCTAACCTAAATTGCATTTAACAGACCAAAAAGGTTAAGAAACTGTTTTTTCCTGCACAGTCACTTGTATATAAGGCTAAATAAACCAGAGAAACCAAAAAAATATCCCTTTTAGCCTTTGTTCACACTTACTGCTGTGGCTTTTTTTCACCTTTTACAATTGGGAGGGTCCTGACTTATACATTTTGTAGGTCCCTCTGTCATATATCATTTTTAGTTCGCTATTCCCCAGCACTTTACAAGCACAGCTAGAACGCACCAGTAGGTACGTTGATCTTTGACCTGAGAGGCCTCAGGTGGCTCTGTAACATGCGATTTGGAGGGACAGCTGTTACTTAGACATTTGGGCGGTCCCTCCATCATTGACACTCAGATAGTGGAATACATATTCCATAGTAGTTTACAATGTGCCCATTGTAGCGTTGGGCTTGACCCTCCTCCTCCTCCTACTCCTCCTCCACGACCATGTGATACTGTGGCCCTAAATTCAAATGTTGAGAGGCCCTGCAGTAGGCAGGAAAGTGGAGTTTTGTGAGAGTCCTCGTGTGGCCCTGTAACATACATTTTTAAGTGCCCTCCTCTAGAGATATTGGAGGTCCCTCTTGTGTACATTTCAGAGTGCCCTCACTTATTCATATTGTAGGGTCCTCACTCTATTATTTAACTCATTTAAGGGCAGAGACTACAGAGAAAAAGGCCAAGATACATGGAGTACTAGAAGGTAGCAGTGAGTGCAGCCTGCGATCCTCAGGTATGGCTGAACTCTGTGAACTGGAAAAATAAAGCTGCACTAGTCAACTGGATGACGAGCTCAAGTATATCACTTGTGCAAGTCAATGGACAAAGGATATATGATGACCCCCTCCAGGATGGGTTGGAGAAGCTTCTCCAAATGGCTCAGAGATTTTGATTATATAGGAAGAGAAGACTTCTTGATATTGTACTACTTGGTCCAGTGCAGAATGCGCATCGTATTTCCAAAAATTACTCCTGGGGGCTGTGTCATAGGAGCAGGGAGATTCCATGACAAGGGCCTACCTTGTCAAACATTATCTACGATGGAGTACTGTAGTAGTTGTGGCCCTCAATTCAAGTTTTCAGGGGGCCATCAGTCGGTCATCAATAGTCAGTGTAAATTTCTATTGAATATGTATCCCCTATCTCAGTCACAATGTGTCACAAGCCAGGCATGTTTTTAGCCAAATCGGGTGACTGACCGTACATTTCTATTGAATATGTATTCCCTATCTCAGTCACAATGTGGCACAACCTGTGACAAGGGCCTCCAATGACAAATATTAGTTTGGTAGGATCACTGTACATTCCAGATTTGTCCACTGCACAATGTGCATAGGGTTTGTAAAAATTAGCCCTATGGGCTGAGTCATGATTGACACAGGTAGCCACCATCCCAAGGGCCTCCAATCACAAATAGTAGTTAGGCTAGAGTAGGAATACTGTCCTGGTTTGTCCACTGCACAATGTGCATAGGGTTTGTAAAAATTAGCCCTATGGGCTGAGTCATGGTTGACGCAGTAAGCCTCCAACCCAAGGGCCTCCAATCACAAATAGTAGTTAGGCTGGAGTAGGAACACTGTCCTGGTTTGTCCACTGCACAATGTGCATAGGGTTTGTAAAAATTAGCCCTATGGGCTGAGTCATGGTTGATGCAGTAAGCCTCCAACCCAAGTGCCTCCAATCACAAATCGTAGTTTGGCTGGAGTAGGAATACTGTCCTGGTTTGTCCACAGCACAATGTGCATAGGGTTTGTAAAAATTAGCCCTATGGGCTGAGTTACAGTTGACGAAGGAAGGAAACGGGTTTTTATGGAAAGGGGGTGACGTTAACAGCAGTAGCATGAATCTGCATTTTTGGTGAATTTAGGTTGGCTTGCTGTCATCTGGAGAGATTGCAAACTGTGGAGAAATCCAGTCCTTGTTGAATTTAATAAGAGTAAGTCTGTCTGCATTTTCCGTGAAGAGGCGTGTGCGCCTATCAGTGATGGTTGCCCCAGCGGAATTGAAAACACGCTCAGACACCACACTAGCAGCCGAGCAGGCCAGCACCTCCAAGGCATATAAGGAGAGGTCAGGCCAAGTTTTCAGCTTAGACACCCAATAATTAAAAGGGAACTGAAGTGTCAGAAAGGACACACGTATGGTCACTTAAGCAACCCTTGATCATGTTCTGCAACTTATCCCTCTTTGGCATTGTTACAGGCACAGATAACCCTTGCTGTTGTGCTGGTTTATTGAAAATTGACCAATTTGTGCACCTTTTCCCCCCACCTCTGTTGGAGCTGGTGTTTGTGTCTCTCCCCATTATCCCTTGATGTTGAAAAGAGCTGGTACCTCTGCCACCAGCATCGTCTGAGGGTGAGGTTTTCAGCAACTGATCTACAACGGCCTTCTTGAACGATTCCATTGTAAAACTCTTTGTCGACTCCGAAAGGAGAGAAGGAAATTTCTCCTTGTACTGTGGATCGAGAAAGGTGGCCAACCAGTATAAAGTTGTTGGATAAAATGTGTATCACACAAGGGGCTTGCCACAGACAGTTACACATGAACTGTGCCATGTGGGCCAAGCTCCAAAAAGGCAAATAGTCTGTGTCCCCAACAGTAGAAAAATTACCCATCCTCTCCTCATGCTGCCTCACCTCCTCCTCCTCCTCGTCATCCTCCTCTCCAGCCCATCCAGCCTGGACAGACATGAAGCTTGGGTTGGGTGTCCCCTCTGCAGCATAGAAAAACAAGTCCTCTCCCTCCTCATCCTCCTCATCTTCCTCCTCATCACCCATTGTTGCCTCAGAATATTGGCTGGGCTGGGTAGTAACACCCATTGGGAAATCTGGCTCCATACCAACATGCTGGGCACTCAAAGCTTCCTCTTTGAGATTATGCAGTGATTGTTTCAAGAGACACAGCAGCAGGATGGTTATTCTGATAATAGCTTGATCACCGCTCACGAGGTTGGTGCAGTACTGAAAGTTCTCAAGAACTTCACAAATGTCAGCGATCCACACCCACTCGACAGTTGTTGTGTGGTGGCTGACTCTCAGTCTGACCGGCATGCTGAAGCTGGTATTCAGCTACTGCCCTCTGCTGTTCACTAATCCTCGCCAACATATGATAGGTGGAGTTCCACCGCGTGGGCAGGTCGCAAATGAGTCGGTGACTTGGCAAATTCCAGTGCTTTTTCAGAGCTGTAAGAGCAGCAAAAGTGGTAGAGGAATGGCGGAAATGGGCGCTAATACGGTGCACCTTTTCAATTAGGTACGGCAAGTCACAGTAAGTTTTCAGAAACTTCTGAACAACTAGGTTCGGCACGTGAGCCATGCATGGCACGTGTACCAGCTTGCCGACCTTTAAAGCCGCCACCAGGTTACGCCCATTATCGCAGATGACCAGACCGGCTTGAAGGTGCAGCAGGGAGAGATACTGATCGGTCTGTTGTTTTAAAGCTTGCCACAGCTCTGCTGCAGTGTGTGGTTTCTGACCTAAACAGATCAGCTTCAGCAGAGCATGTTGCCGCTTTGCCGATGCGCTGCTGCACAGGTCATAGCTTGGCAGTGATGGGGAGGGTAATTCAGCAGAAGATGAGTAGCAGGAGGAGGGGAGAGAGGAAGTGGAATATGATGAGGTGGACACCCTGACAGAAGTTGGGCCCGCTATTCTTTGCATGGGTAGGATGTGTGATGTTCCAGTTTGCGCCTTTGTCCCACCCTCCACCAGGTTCACCCAGTGTGCCGTGACAGAAATGTATCATCCCTGTCCACAACAACTTGTCCAGGTGTCTGCTGTTAGGTGAACCTTCCCAGTTACGGCATTGGTGAGAGCGCGGTTCAGATTGTTTAACCCAAGCTTGTGTAACGCAGGAACAGCACACCGGGTAAAATAGTGGTGGCTGGGAACACTGTATCGTGGGTCAGCCACAGACAAAAGATCACGGAAAAACTGTGTTCCCACAAACCTAAACGGCAAATCTCCACAGCTAGCAATTTGGCAATCTGCGAGTTTAGTATTTGTGCCTGTGGGTGCGTGGCTGGGCATTTACGCATTCTTTCCAAGCTCTCAGGCACGAACAATTGGACGCTTTGCTGGGACAAGGAAGTGGATGTGGTTGATGTTTGTTGTGTGTGAGCAACCGCAGCTTGTGGGCAGAAGGTATGAGCGCCTGCTTCCTGAACAGCAGATTCTGAAGGACATAGCCCAGGCGACATGGCATTGGTTTGACCCGCAGATGCAGATTTGGTACCCTGGTGTTCTGTCCACCTACTGGGTTGCATGGCTGCCATGTGGTTTCGCATACTAGTGATGCTTAGGTTGCCTTTGCCCTGGCCTCTGCTCAACTTTGTAGTTTGTGTAGTCTGTAGCATCTGCCATACCATGTTTTTCTCTGAAGGACTTTCAGAAAAAAAAATTCCAAACAGCAGCTGAACGCCCCCTTGCCCTGACTTGGCGCACAGCAGGGGTGCTCTTGGGAACAGTTGACCCAGTTCTCACTCTGGGCATCAACGCTCTCCACCTCCTCTTGTCCCTCTTCAATTCTGCATGGTGATAGTCCAGAGCCTAAAGGATACGTAACAAACAGATCCTTGGAGTGGCCAAGCTTGGGGTCATATGTCTCCTGTGACTGATAATGGCTGGAGGAAGGAGAACCAGCTTCAGGATTGGATGGGCCAGCCTTCTGTGTATTCACAGTAGACTGTGTGGTCGTGGAAGATTTGTTGCTGCTTGACAAATGCGTAGAGGCCTTGTCTGCTATCCAAGACAGAATTTGTTCTCGCTCTTCTGGCTTCCACACACGTTTACGTTCCAGACCGGGAAATTTTTCCAGGAACATAGTGTATACATCAAGCTGCTTCTGACCTGACATAGACTGAGTGGCTTCTCGCGCACCACTGACAACAACACGTCCATGTCCACGTCCCTTAATAACAGGCTTTTTTGGCATTTTGGGTTTTGTTGACAGATTTTCAGATGTTGATGGCACAAGCAAAGCTAGCTGTCACAGCCAAAATAGTGGTTAAAATGGGCTGGTGCGTGCTTTATAGCAGGCAGTAGAAAATGTTTGGACTACTGCTTTGTGTAAGGCACTCAACGATTTTTTAAGTGGACTAATATGGATAGAAGGCAGGCTGACACCCCAAAAACAGCGGGGAAAATGGCCTGGTGCGTGCTTTGTTGCAGGCAGTAGGAAATGTTTGGACTACTGCTTAGTGTAGGGCAAAAAAACGCTTTTTTAAGTGGACTAATTTGTCAGGCTCTGACCCTTAAAACTGCAGGGAAAATAGACCGGTGCTAAAAAATAAAAAAGGCAGCACAAAATGCTACTTCTGTGTGTGCTGGAAAAATATTGCTTTGCCTCTGACAAGAGCTGTTTTAATATGGACACTGGAAGAACACTACCTAATACACTCCCTACCTAATACACAATCTCTCCCTCCTTGTACTCTGACTTTGTTGTGTGTCTTCAGCTCTGAAAAGAGATATTTTTTGATGGTATTATGGAGCTAGTGAGCGGCTCCTTTAAACACAGAACTAGTATACACTGCAGGTAGCCCTTACAAGGGCTTTTGTTTTATCAAGAGGCCTAAACACTCTCCCTAGCAGCTCAGCGATCTCTCTCTATGCTTATAGAATGCAAGCACCAGACGCAACATGGAAAAAATGGCGAAGACAGGGCTTAAATAGACCCTATGATGCTGGGTGGCCAGCCAATCACAGTAATGCCACAACCAAGATGTCTGCGGCATTACTGTGATTGGTTAAGAAGCCCAGTATGTTTAGTGACTGCAAAGGAGGTGCCAAAACTGCAGGGCGGGACATCCGAATATAGCGAAGCGAGTACACAAATACTAGCAATATAACGAGTAACCCGAATACCGTACTATCCGTGCGAATAGCGAATAGTAACAAATACACTCTCTCATCACTAGTCCGTACCTTCTCCAAACATTACAGACTAGACTTAACGTCTGTTAAAGATTGGGCCTTTGGGAGAAAAGTTCTCCAGGCTATTATCTCTCCTTAACCCCTTTACCCCCGAGGGTGGTTTGCACGTTAATGACCAGGCCAATTTTTACAATTCTGACCACTGTCACTTTATGAGGTAATTACTCTGGAACGCTTGAATGGATCTCCCTGATTCTCAGACTGTTTTTTCGTGACATATTGTACTTCATGATTGTGGTAAAATTTCTTCGATATCACTTGTGTTTATTTGTGAAAAAAATGGAAATTTGGTGAAAATGTTGAAAATTTTGCAATTTTCAAAATTTGAATTTTTATGCCCTTAAATCAGAGAGATATGTCACACAAAAAAGTTAATAAATAACATTTCCCACATGTTTACTTTACATCAGCACAATTTTGGAACCAAAATTTTTTTTTTGTTAGGGACCTACAGTACAGACCAAAAGTTTGGACACACCTTCTCATTTAAAGATTTTTCTGTATTTTCATAACTATGAAAATTGTACATTCACACTGAAGGCATCAAAACTATGAATTAACACATGTGGAATTATATACTTAACAAAAAAGTGTGAAACAACTGAAAATATGTCTGATATTCTAGGTTCTTCAAAGTAGCCACCTTTTGCTTTGATGACTGCTTTGCACACTCTTGGCATTCTCTTGATGAGCTTCAAGAGGTAGTCACCGGAAATGGTTTTCACTTCACAGGTGTGCCCTGTCAGGTTTAATAAGTGGGGTTTCTTGCCTTATAAATGGGGTTGGGACCATCAGTTGTGTTGTGCATAAGTCTGGTAGATACACAGCTGATAGTCCTACTGAATAGACTGTTAGAATTTGTATAATGGCAAGAAAAAAGCAGCTAAGTAAAGAAAAACGAGTGGCCATCATTACTTTAAGAAATGAAGGTCAGTCAGTCCGAAAAATTGGGAAAACTTTGAAAGTGTCCCCAAGTGCAGTTGCAAAAACCATCAAGCGCTACAAAGAAACTGGTTCACATGAGGACCGCCCCAGGAAAGGAAGACCAAGAGTCACCTCTGCTTCTGAGGATAAGTTTATCCGAGTCACCAGCCTCAGAAATTGCAGGTTAACAGCAGCTCAGATTAGAGACCAGGTCAATGCCACACAGAGTTCTAGCAGCAGACACATCTCTTCAACAACTGTTAAGAGGAGACTTTGTGCAGCAGGCCTTCATGGTAAAATAGCTAATATGAAACCACTGCTAAGGACAGGCAACAAGCAGAAGAGACTTGTTTGGGCTAAAGAACACAAGGAATGGACATTAGACCAGTGGAAATCTGTGCTTTGGTCTGATGAGTCCAAATTTGAGATCTTTGGTTCCAACCACCGTGTCTTTGTGCGATGCAGAAAAGGTGAACGGATGGACTCTACATGCCTGGTTCCCACCGTGAAGCATGGAGGAGGAGGTGTGATGGTGTGGGGGTGCTTTGCTGGTGACACTGTTGGGGATTTATTCAAAATTGAAGGCATACTGAACCAGCATGGCTACCACAGCATCTTGCAGCGGCATGCTATTCCATCCGGTTTGCGTTTAGTTGGACCATCATTTATTTTTCAACAGGACAATGACCCCAAACACACCTCCAGGCTGTGTAAGGGCTATTTGACCAAGAAGGAGAGTGATGGGGTGCTACGCCAGATGACCTGGCCTCCACAGTCACCAGACCTGAACCCAATCGAGATGGTTTGGGGTGAGCTGGACCGCAGAGTGAAGGCAAAAGGGCCAACAAGTGCTAAGCATCTCTGGGAACTCCTTCAAGATTGTTGGAAGACCATTTCCAGTGACTACCTCTTGAAGCTCATCAAGAGAATGCCAAGAGTGTGCAAAGCAGTCATCAAAGCAAAAGGTGGCTACTTTGAAGAACCTTGAATATAAGACATATTTTCAGTTGTTTCACACTTTTTTGTTAAGTATATAATTCCACATGTGTTAATTCATAGTTTTGATGCCTTCAGTGTGAATGTACAATTTTCATAGTCATGAAAATACAGAAAAATCTTTAAATGAGAAGGTGTGTCCAAACTTTTGGTCTGTACTGTATAAGGGTTAAAAGTTCACCAGTGATTTCTCATTTTTCCAACAAAATTTACAAAACCATTTTTTTAGGGACCACATCACATTTGAAGTCACTTTGAGAGGTCTTTATGACAGAAAATACCCAAAATTGACACCATTCTAAAAACTGCACCCCTCATGGTGCTCAAAACCACATTCAAGAACTTTATTAACCCTTCAGGTGCTTCACAGGAATTTTTGGAATGTGGAAGAAAAAAATGAACATTTAACTTTTTCACAAAAATGTTACTTTAGACCCAATTTTTTTTTATTTTCGCAGGGGTAACAAGAAAAAATGGACCCCAAAATTTGTTGTGCAATTTCCCTTGAGCACGCAGATACCCCATATGTGGGGAAAAAACACTGTTTGGGCGCACGGCAGGGCTCTGAAGGGAAGGAGCGCCATTTGACTTTTTGATTGTAAAATTTGCTTGAATAATTAGCGGACACCATATCGCGTTTGGAGAGCCCCTGTGTGCCTAAACATTGGAGCTCCCCCACAAGTGACCCCATTTTGGAAACTAGACCCCCCAAGGCACCTATCTAGATGCATAGTAAGCACTTGGAACCCCCAGGTGCTTCACAAATTAATCCGTAAAAATAAAAAAGTGTTTTTTTTCCACTTTTTCATTTTTACGGATTAATTTGTGAAGCACCAGGGGGTTCCAAGTGCTCACTATGCATCTAGATAGATGCCTTGGGGGGTCTAGTTTCCAAAATGGGGTCACTTGTGGGGGAGCTCCAATGTTTAGGCACACAGGGGCTCTCCAAACGCAACATGGTGTCCTCTAACAATTTGAGCCGATTTTCCATTCAATTTGTTAGCGGACAACATGTCGCATTTGGAGAGCCCCTGTGTGCCTAAACATTGGAGCTCCCCCACAAGTGACCCCATTTTGGAAACTAGACCCCTCAGGGAACTTATCTAGATGTGTGGTGAGCCCTTTTAACCCTCAAGTGTTTTGCAAAGGTTTATGACGTAGAGCCGTGAAAAAAAAAAATCATTTTTCTTCCACAAAAAAGCTCTTTTAGCCGCAATATTTTTATTTTCACCAGGGTACTAGGAGAAATTGGACCCCAAAAGTTGTTGTGCAATTTCTCCTGAGTATGCTGATACCCCATGTGTTGGAGAAAACTACTGTTTGGGCGCATGTCAGGGCTCGGAAGGGAAGGAGTGACGCTTTGGAATGCAGACTTTGATGGAATGGTCTGCAGGCGTCATGTCACGTTCTCAGAGCCCCTGATGTGCCTAAACAGTGGAAATGCCCAACAAGTGCCCCCTTTTTGGAACGGATACCTGATTTGTGAATTTTATAATGTAGTGTTATACGCCAGATGTGTAGGACAACCTGACAAACACTACACAACTGAAGTATGACAACCTGACGAACACTACGTCAGCTGTGTAGTGTTCGTCATGTTTTCATACGTCAGAAATTAATTCAATAGTCCATGGAAGTATGGTACCTTTCAAAGCAGTCTTTCATGCAGAGGCCAGGTTTGTCGGGGCAGGTGTCACATTGGTAAATGGTGTCCTTGTGTATTCCCCTTCAGTAACACACTCGGCACTTCTTTTGTGACGTACCTTTTTTTCCACTGTGAGGGATCTGCCCTAGGAAATGCTGGCCCGGTACAATTCGAGGTCCTTCAGTTCCAGAAGTAGTCGGGCCCGCTCCGCCACCACTGCCAAATATCAGGGCCTTGATAACTGTCTCCTGGAAGTGAAGGTACGACGCAGAAGTCTTGGCCTGCACATTTTGACAGAAGGAAAGCGTTGTGCATTGCCATCTGAACAATGTGCACGGCCAGCTTCTTATACCATACCTTGGCCTTTCTCAAAGCACTGTACAGCTGGAGGACTTGATCGGAGAGATCAACTCCCCCCATGTACTTGTTGTACCCCACTACACAGTCTGGTTTGGCGACCTGTGTAGTGGAACCTCTTACAGTGCTGAGGGTGCTGCCATCACCATGTATGGTGGTCAAGAGAAGGACATCCCTCTTGTCCTTGTACTTGACCACCAACAGGTGGTCGCTACATTGGGCTCTGCTCTCACCCCTTCTGAGCAGCTGCCCAATTAGCGTCTTTGGGAGGCCTTTCTGATTTTTGCGGACAGTACCGCAAGCTGCGGTATGTCGCGCAGAGAGGGACTTGAAGAGCGGGATACTTGTATAAAAGTTATCCACGTACAGGTGATAACCTTTATCCAGCAGTGGGTGCACCAAGTCCCATACAATTTTCCCACTCACTCCCAGAACAGGGGGGCATTCAGGGGGTTCAGTCCGGGAATCCTTCCCTTCATAAACTCTAAACTTGTGAGTGTACCCTGAGGTACTCTCACAAAGTTTATACAGCTTGATCCCGTACCTGGACCTTTTACTGGGCAGGTACTGCCGGAATCCAAGCCGCCCCTTAAAAGAAATTAAGGACTCATCCACACAGATGTCCCTTTGGGGCACGTACACTTCACCAAACTTGTTGTTGAAGTGGTCGATGACCGGCCGAACTTTGAAAAGACGATCAAAGTTCGGGTCATCGCGTGCAGGACACCTTGCATTATCTTGGTAATGCAAGAACTTGTGGATGGCCTCAAAACGTGTCCGGGTCATGACCATTCGGAACACTGGAGTGTTATACAAAACGTCAACACTCCAGTATTGCCGAACCTCTGGCTTCTTCAGGATCCCCATATGAAGGACCAGGCCCCAAAACTTCATCATTTCTTCTGCGTCTACAGGAGACCAGTTAGAAAATAATGAAGAGAGGGTTTGCTCCAAAAATTGATGAGCATACAAATTAGTTTGGCCCACCATGAGGTTTATAAAATCCTCAGAGAAAAATACTTTGAAAAAGTCTATTTCTGTGAGGCCAGTGGTGTCAAGCTTGATTCCTGATTCGGCCACGAAATCAGGAATCAGTGGCTCAAAATTTTCGGGGGGGCGAGGTCCATATGGGGTCAGTAGTGGGGGGCGCTGGAACATCTTCTCTCCTGCAACGACTGCGGGGCGGTCCAGCAGCACCTGAGGAGGAAGAGGAGGAAGAAGAGGAGGAAGAGGAGGACGATGAGGCGTCGGAAAAGTAAAGAAATGTGGGATCCTCGCCCTCGCTGTCAGTCTCAGTGGCAACAATAGCGTATGCCTCCTCCGCTGAATAGCGAGTTTGGGATGAGCCGGACATTTTTTTTTTCTCGTGTATGTGGTGCGTGTGTGTCAGTACTTTATTTAGAGTGTGTGTGTGTCAGTGTGCTTGGTGTGAACTTTTTTTTTCTGAAAAAAAAAGAGAAAAAAAGGAACTACCGTAGGTGGTGCAAACAACGAGCACGAGTGCAGATCGGTGAACTATGTCACCAATCAACTCTCGGCAGCTGCTGGGTGTGTGCGCGGATGTGGTGCAAAGGTGGGGGGGGGGGAATTGACAGGGACAAGAAAAAGTCCTGAAAAGCAGCGAGCATGGACGTTGATCAGGACGCACGAAAAAAAAAAACTGGGGGGGAGGAGGATTGGGGGTAAAAGGAGGGGGGGAGAGGAGGAGGGGGGGAGAGGGGTGGATGAGGGGAGAACAGAGATGGTCTTACCAAAGTCTTCTCTGTTCTTCTTTCAGCAGGATCAGCAGCAGGTTCTGGAAGAGGCTCTGGAGCAGGATCCGCAGCAGCAGGATAAGGAGCTGGAGACCAAGTACCCTGGAGACCGCAGCAGGACGCCGGAGTAGGAGATCCAGGACCATGGAGACCGCAGCAGGATGCCGGAGCAGCAGCAGCGACTGGAGCAGGTAAGAGAAAGGTCTTGTAGTTCAACAGAAAATTCTGTGGCACTACAAGGCCCAGCACAGCGCAGATCAGACGTGACCGCTCTGTAGAAATCCTCACCAAGTGTGAGGATCTGCAGGGCGGTCACAGGGGGGTGACAGGGTGGTGACAGGCAGGTCACAGGCCGGTCACCTCCTGGTCAGGTACTCTGATTGGTGCGATCGATGATGACATCGATCGCACCAATCATAGATGGCTGGGGCCTGGGCACGCACCACAGGGGGTCACAGGGAGGTGACAGGCAGGTCACATGCCGGTCACCACCCTGTGACCGCCCTGTCACCTGTGTTCAGGTACTCTGATTGGAGCGATCGATGTCATCATCCATCGCTCCAATCAGAGCTGTCTGGGGCTTCTATAACATCACAGGGGGTCATGCGGAGGTAACAGGCAGGTCACAAGCCTGTCACCGCCCCGTGACTGCCCTGTTACCGTGCGGTCCCGCTGTGATCGGTTCGATCAATCAGATAGGCGATCGCACCGATCCTAGCAGTTTAGGGGAGAGAGCTGGGGTTACTAGGCAACAGCCTAGGATCGGTGCTCTTAGGAGCACTGATCCTTGGCTGCACATCAATGTTTCCAGCATTTTGATTGCCGGAAACAGTGAGAAATGCTGTGATTGGCTGTTCAGAATTGAACAGCCAATCACAGCGATCGTGGGTGGAAAGGGGCGGTGACACCCCCCCAGATGCCGGCGCCATCTACCCTAACATAAGATGGCACCGGAATTTTAATGTTATCAGCGCGACTTCGGTCGCGGTGCCGCATTAAAGATAGGGCGTATTAATACGTATCTGGTCCATAAGGCCCAGGGCACAGATACGCATTAATAAGCCCTATGTCGTAAAGGGGTTAAACATTAGTTTTGGTATTCCTCCTGTGGTGCTGTCTGTCACGAAAAACACTTGGTCAGACCTTGCAGCCCTCTGGCGCCCCCTTATCCTGCTGGTCAGACACGGTATTGACCGAGGATAAGCACGGGCGCAGCTGCTCTAATTTATGTCGACTATTGTGGCACGTGATGTGACAGAACGTATATATACCACCAGTTCCTTCCAGGAACGTATATATACCTCCATCCAGCCACCCTCAAACCACAATATCACATAAATACTGGTATACTGCCACCACCGATCGCTTAACAGGTGGATCGGGTACCCGTTAGGTAACGTGAATTAGCGGGTGAGGAACGTGTTTGCACGACATAGGACAAGAAGAACGAAGCTGGTAAATAATAATGATTTACTCCCCAAAGTGGGCAGTGTTTACAAAAGATATACAAGATATTATAAAAGAGACAATTTACATATATGCATAAACAGTTATTAAAATAAAAGGGGTAAATAATAGCAAAACCTGCGCCACGAGGTGATGGTCTCAGATTCTGTAGGGGGGACGGCTCCCCGGAAATTAGATGTGATTCCTCCATGCAGCGAGGAATGCATGCGTCTGACGTCCCGGGGTAAGAATGAAGTAAAATGGCCGTTCTGGTTTTTAGTAAGGGGCCAAAACACTAGAACACACCTATGTTGTTTACCTCACACGGGGGCTCGGTTTTGTGAACCCACCCAGCTGCACAAGACATAAAAATCCTTCAGATTTCATATCTTGGTATGGGGGGTCCCACATCCAAGATGGAGACATCATGTTTGCCATCACCACTATTCATGAAGATGGATATCAAATATGATATCTCTATGATGCTCAGAAGCTCAGAACCCATTTCCCAGGTTCCTGGTGGTCTTCCAGCCACGAAAACCACACCATCACAATTGGAAAAAGGTGAACATCTCAAAAATGTGGTCCCTGTGTTTGTGACAGTCATGGGCATTATTAAAATCGACATTAAAAGTTTGTACAGTTAGACAATAGGATTTTGGAGGGGATTTCCAGTTTAGACCAGAATGCTTGTTCTTTGCTGAGGCTTTATGGCGGTCATAAAAATTCCTGGTTTGGGGGAAAGCAAGAGTGAGTTCTATCTAGGTCTCTTCCAAATGAGCAGGGGTGGAGATTTAAGACATCTCTGGCTGTCCTTTTAACATTTTTAAAACTAGGACAAAAATACATTTTGCCTGACACTGTCCATGGGGGTAATTGGAGAAAACAGAATTAGACTTACCGGTAATTTGGTTTCTAATAACCCACCATGACAGCACAGGTAATTCCCTCGCCTTGCTCAATTATTTATTGCATTACTTTCAATCAGGTGAAAATAAACATAATTTGAAGCATTCATACTCTTATGGTCCTTTATAATAACCCTGGAGAGAGGATGTGGGAGGGGCTTTTTTACCTCTTTGTGTTTACTGTCCCTAGGCTATTACGGGGGGGTGATATCTTGCTGTGGTGCTGTAGTGGTGGGTTATTAGAAACCAAATTACTGGTAAGTCTAATTCTATTTTTATCTTGCCTAATAACTGAGGTAAAAATTAAAATGGCGTCCCTTCCCCACAGTGCAATTAAAACATGGAGTGAATAAACGCAATGCCTCTTATTTTTGTTTGTTTTGTTTCTTTGGCAAGCAAGGTGGGAAGGATATTGGTTTCAACATTAATAGTTGTCAATATGATCCTTCAGGTCAGTGTGAGACTGCAGCGACACCAAAATGATATCACCAGTTGCCTCCTCTCCCTCCAAAACCCCGTAGAACAAACAACGACTTTCATATGAGTTGATGGATGAAGGTTGGACACAGGTTTAAAATAATATATAATTACTAGATGGAGACCTGATGCTATCGCATCGGGAGGGCGGTAATGTCACGATGGGGGCAGGCTTTGCAGCGCTGAGAATCTCCCCCCCCCATGTGCTCACCCACCTATCCACTCTCTCCCCCATCTGCTGTCTTCTCCTCTCATGTGATCTCTTCTTTGACCTGTGCACCGCATGTCCTATCCCCTTTGTCTGCTGTCTCTCTCCACCCCTGTGCTGTCTTCTTCCCTCATGTGCTGTCCCGTTTGAGCTGTCTCCCCCCCCTGTGCTCTGTCTCTCTCCCCCTGTGTGCTTTCTCTCTCCCCCATCTGCTGTCTTCTCCTCTCATGTGATCTCTTCTTTGACCTGTGCACCGCATGTCCTATCCCCCTTGTCTGCTCTCTCTCTCCTCCCCTGTGCTGTCTTCTTCCCTCATGTGTTCTTTCGTTTGAGCTGTCTCCCCCCTGTGTGTCCTCTTTCCTTTGTGCACTCATCCCTCCCCCTGTGTTAAAATGAAAGCAAAATAGGTAAAGGTAACATTTTATTAACATGGAAAAATTTATGACAAAGGTGCTTTAATTTACAATGTATCCACATAAGGACAAAAAACACATTTTATTCTATTATCTATCTATCTATCTATCTATCTATCTATCTATCTATCTATCTATCTATCTATCTATCTATCCCTGTATCTATTATATATGTATTTTATATTGATCTATCATCTATCTATGTCTCTATCATCTGTTATTTGTCTATGTGTCTCAATCTATATTTAATGTATGTATGTCATTTCTATCTATCTCTCATCTATGTATGTCTCTATCATCGATGTAACTCATATGTATCTATCATCTATCTATGTATCTCATATCTATCTAGCTATCTATTTATCTATCTATGTATGTCTATATCTATATATCTCTATGGGCCACACCCTGAGGTGGAGATATGGTGAACAACCATCCCGCCCATCTCTTTAGCTGTTCACAAAAAAACAAGCCCTGTTAAAGTTAATTTAAGTCTCTCAGCATCTGTGACACTGGAGCATTAAATCCTGGTTCATATCACCAAGTTTTACAAACTGGATGACACATATCTCCCCTGTGATCACCTTACAATATTAAATATCTGTCACACAATCTATCTATATCTATCTCATAGCTATGAAACATCTATTTATGTGTATGTGCATCTATCTATACACCTATCTATGTCTATGCCATATGTATGTACAGTGCCTACAAGTAGTATTCAACCCCCTGCAGATTTAGCTGGTTGACACATGCGGAATTAACTTGGCATTGTGACATTTCTACTGTAGATCAGCCTGGAAGTGGGAAATGCACTGCAGCAAATTTTGTTTTTTTTTTGTTTGTTTTTTTTAAACGTTAAAAGTTAATTCAGAGTGTCATTTATTATTCAACCCCTCAAACCACAAGAATTCTGTTTGGTCCCCCTAAAGTATTAAGAAGTAGTTCAGGCACCAAGAATAATGAGCTTCACATGTGTGGATTAAAGATCTCTTTTGCCAGCCTTTTCTGACTATTTAAGACCCTCCCCAAACTTGTGAACAGCACTCAGACATGGTCAACATGGGAAAGACAAAGGAGCATTCCAAGGCCATCAGAGACAAGATCGTGAAGGGTCACAAGGCTGGCAAGGGGTACAAAACCCTTTCCAAGGAGTTGGGCCTACCTGTCTCCACTGTTGAGAGCATCATCCGTAAGTGGAAGGCTTATGGAACTACTGTTAGCCTTCCACGGCCAGGACAGCCTTTGAAAGTGTCCTCCCGTGCCGAGGCCAGGCTTGTCCGAAGAGTCAAGGCTAACTCAAGGACAACAAGGAAGGCGCTCCGGGAAGATCTCATGGCAGTGGGGACATTGGTTTCAGTCAATACCATAAGTAACGTACTCCACCGCAATGGTCTCCGTTCCAGACGAGCCCGTAAGGTACCTTTACTTTCAAAGCGTCATGTCAAGGCTCATCTACAGTTTGCTCATGATCACTTGGAGGACTCTGAGACAGACTGGTTCAAGGTTCTATGGTCTGATGAGACCAAGATCGAGATCTTTGGTGCCAACCACACACGTGACGTTTGGAGACTGGATTGCACTGCATATGACCCCAAGAATACCATCCCTACAGTCAAGCATGGTGGTGGCAGCATCATGCTGTGGGGCTGTTTCTCTGCCAAGGGGCCTGGCCATCTGGTCCGCATCCATGGGAAGATGGATAGCACGGCCTACCTGGAGATTTTGGCCAAGAACCTCCGCTCCTCCATCAAGGATCTTAAGATGGTTCGTAATTTCATCTTCCAACAAGACAACGACCCAAAGCACACAGCCAAGAAAACCAAGGCCTGGTTCAAGAGGGAAAAAGTCAAGGTGTTGGAGTGGCCTAGTCAGTCTCCTGACCTTAACCCAATTGAAAACTTGTGGAAGGAGCTCAAGAATAAAGTCCACATGAGACACCCAAAGAACCTAGATAACTTGGAGAAGATCTGCATGGAGGAGTGGGCCAAGATAACTCCACAGACCTGTGCCGGCCTGATCAGGTCTTATAAAAGACGATTATTAGCTGTAATTGCAAACAAGGGTTATTCCACAAAATATTAAACATAGGGGTTGTATAATAATTGACCCACACATTATGTTTAAAATTTAATAAAATTCAACTGAGCAACATAACTTTTTGGTTTGTAAGATTTATGCTTCTGTTCATAAAACCTACTCTCGTTTGCAGTTTGAAGGCTCTAACTTATTTGCATCTTATCAAACCAGCTAAATCTGCAGGGGGTTGAATACTACTTGTAGGCACTGTATATATAAAATATCTTTCTATTTATTATACTATCTATGTATATCTATGTGATATTTATCCATCATCTACCTATAAATCATACACGATATCTATTAATCATATTACAAGTTAAATAAATTAATTTAAAACATTTTTATAAACAACAATCCTTGTAAAAATGTTATCACTATTACATAACAACTTTCCTTGAAGTGGTGTTTAAATTTCACTTTGACATGGGAGCGTTGCTTCACTCTGGAGAAAGCAACGTATAGCTGTCCATGTCCAAAGGCTGGTTCAGGGAAATAAATACCCACTCGATTGAGGGTCTGTCCTTGGGATTTGTTAATAGTCATTGCCAATGCAGGTTTGACTGGAAACTGTCGTCTTCTTAATTTAAAGGGTAACCCAGTGTCAGAAGGACACAAATCAATGCGTGGAATAAATACAATGTCCCCTTCGCCTGATCCAGTAATCACTTTAGCCTGTATGATGTTGGGGTGTAAGGCAGTGACAATCAGCCGAGTTCCATTACAGAGACCTTGGTTGGTATTGAGGTTTCGCAGTAGCATGACAATTGTGCCAATTTTAAGTTGGAGCAGATGTGATGGCATTGCCAATGACGTCAGAGAATTTAAAAATTCCACCGGGTACTGTTCACGTTCATCATCGTTATCAGCATCCACAGAATCGTCGCTTGTTTATACAACGTACTCGCCACTCATTCTATCCATTATTTGAGTGTTGAGAAGGTGTACATCCTCATTTTTTGGACAGAGTATTGCATGTGAGGCTGCAGTGTTAACACTGTCTTTGTCATTGGCATTTATGGTAATTTTTGTCAGGAGGAATTTCTATGACATCATCTACAAGGTTGTGTTCGTTTGACAGCTCACCATTTCCTAGTTTAAGCAACCAACTGTTGTATTCTGGATCACTGGAGCGCATGTTGTTGAATAGCGGCAGTCTGATAAAGTTTTTCCAGTGTTTTGAATATTTAACACAGGAGTCTACAATTTCTGTTCTTGTGGCATTAGCAAATACAGGAAGGCATTGTCGGAAGTCTCCTCCAAAAACGAAAACTTTACCACCAAAGGGTACATGATTTTTGTCAGCAACATGTGTTGTCATGACATCACGTAGAAGTCTATCAATGACATTCAAAGCATGGCTTTTATCAATGATAAAAAGTTTAGTATGTTGTAACTTTTTGGCGGCGTTGGTATCACTTTTAATCCTGGAAACAGATGTTTCGTTGATAGGAATTGGTATGCCGTAGAGAGAGTACATTGTTCGTCCTCCTCGTAGCAAGTTAGCTGCTATTCCTGTTGTGGCTGCAGGTGAGACAACGTCTTCTTGTCCTCGTACATAACGTATGAGTAGATGGTATAGGTAGATTTTTCCACTGCCACCGGGGCCATCAATAAAGAAGCACTTAGGTGTTAATGTGGTATCTTGTAAAGCTTGAACTATGGCCTTGTAGGCAAAACGTTGCTCCTGATTCAGAGTTTCTTACATCTCTGCAGCCCTTGTCAACTCATATTCCTTATCGTAGTCCTCTTAAGGCTGACTTTTTTTATTTGCTGTTTGTGGTAAATTGAAATCATCAAAAGAGTTCCCATGGATTAGAAGCACATCTTGCACATCTTTCATAGCGTAGCCTTCACAATTGATGCAATCTTCTGTGTTATTGTGGTATCTATGACAGTAGTCTTTTAAAAAATGTTCCTTAAACTCATTCCACAACTCTAGGTGATTAGTAGGTGGGCCGAAAACACAGATGTAAGCAAACATCTCCCGAAGTTGTGTAGGCATGTTCAGAACAGTGGCTTTTATTATAGTATTTTTCCAGACACTGTCATTTATTAATAATACTAGTGGTAATGCAGCATCTTTAAATGCTTGATGTGTAACACCATTTACGGATTTAATGCTCTCAAAACTTGTTGGGCCTTTTACATGCAATAATAACAAATGTAAATAATATGGTTCTTGGTCTTTCACACTAACTGTATACATTCTTCCAATTACTTTTTCGCCTCGTCGCTTTCTGGGTTCCCATGTGCCTTGTTTCCAAACATAGTGCTCAGGAATTTCTCGGTAATATTGATGTGCATTTATGTCGATCTTATTAAGGTTGAAGTGCGCCATTAGTGTGGAATTATTTTGGAGCTTTTGTTGAATGTTGTCAATGGGATCGTCTCCATGAAAATATAGTGGCTGAGAGTTAGGCAGATGTACGGCTAGGCGAATGATGGCATGAGATTGTTTATGCATTGGAAAAGCAAATATTCTCCATGCAGCTTCTGGCGCACTGACGTATCTCGAATCAACAAATTGGCTTGTTTCATCATGTTTGATGTCACTTTGAGCTATTTCAATATTAGTCTTGTCGTGTCCTTTGTATACATATTTAAACAAATATTTTACACTTTGGATGGAAGCACAGATTTCCACATTATTGTGGCAGTTGTATTTTTTGAGCACAAATATATGGAGCAACCCATGAATTATCAATTGTCTTTGAATGATGGTCGTATGTGCTCCCAAAGTTTCTGCGGTAACTTGGATAGCCGTCCTTTTCTTTGATGGTATATTCTTGGTATTTTTTTGGGAAACCTTTGGAACACCTCCCATCATCCATACAGGGAGAGTTAGGATTGGCTTCTCCACAGGGACCATGAATCATGTTCTTAATAACAATGTTGTGGAGCTGAGGGTATTTTGTTTCATCGGTAGTGTTGAGCATTCCGATACTGAAATATCGGGTATCGGCCGATATTCACTGTATCGGAATTCCGATACTTAATTCCGATACTTTTATAATATCGAATACCGGAATCGGAAGTTCCCATAATGCCTGCGCTCTGCAGTGTCTCTGAAGGATGACAAGCTGGATGGCAGCGCTCAGCTGCGATCCAGCTTGTCATCAGAATGCCATCCCAGCGTGGGAGAATTCTCCTGATTGTTTAAAAGCCGGCGCGCGGTAAAAAGCCGCCGGCTTTTAAACAATCACGCAGCCCCATACTGCTTCCCCGCAGCCTCCCACCCCGATCCTCCGCTCCCCTCGCCACCTCCCATCCCGATCGTAAATTAGGACCGGGCGGGGAGCGCAGCACCAAGGAGCGAAGGACCCGGGCGGGGAAGCCGGCAGTGAAAAGACTTCACCGCCGGCTTTCCCGTTCTGTGCTGCGCTTTCCCGCCGGTTATTTCAAATGAACAGCTGAGGTATCAGGTGATGCCGATCAGCTGTTCATTTGAAGTAGCCGCGGTGCCCTCAGAGGGTTCATGTGAGTTCATGCTTGACTGCATGAACTCACATGAACTTTCCCACGGCCGCACAGGTCAGCCTCACCTCCCGGACCCGTCATGATTAGTGTGTGCGGGGTGTGTGTGTGTGCGGGGTGTGTGTGCGGGTGTGTGTGCGGGGTGTGTGTGTGCGGGTGTGTGTGTGCGGGTGTGTGTGCGGGTGTGTGTGCGGGCAGACATAGGCCGATGTGACACTACTACTCCCATCGGCCTATGTCTGTCCCCCGTCCACTCCTGCCAGCAGGATCAGCTCGATGGGAGCAGTAGTTCCCATCAGCCTGATCCTGCTATTTAAATTGCCCTACTGTGTCCCCAATAAATGTTAAATACATGTCATTGGTGGCCAGTGGTTACCTAAAAGAAATTAGTTCATACATTACCTGTCCCCGCCGATCGCCACCTAAAATAAAGTAAAAAATAAAAAACTACACCTATACTCACCAAGACACCTAATTCCCCGAAGCCATCGATCTCCTGTAATAAAATATAAAATAATAAACCACAACCTTATCCTTACCCCTCCGTAGTAGTCCACGAGTGTCCCACGAAGATCTCCAGTTCAGAGCAGCCACATAGAATGTGACCGCTCTGAACCGCTGCCGCCGCTAGAATGACGGGGCCGTAAGGGTTCACCGGAGTTCAGGCAGCGCTGCTCCGGTTAGCTCCTTTACGGCACTGCTGTATCGTGAGAAATTCCCACGGTACAGCACTGCCGTAAAGGAGGTCTCCGGAGCTGCGCTGCCTGAATGCACTCCGGTGACCTCAGTCAGTGGCTCCCGCTGCCGGGAGCGGACGTGTTCCCGGCAGCGTGAGCTTACAGCAGCCATGCACAGCTGTCACCATCTCCAGATGTGACAGCTGTGCATGGGAGATCAGCGCAGGAACGTGGACAGGTAACTATTTTTTTTTTAGTAAACTAAGAATTAAATAAAATGGTGTTTTATTTCAAATAAATTATTTTTTTCTGGGTGTAGTGTGTTTTTTCTTTTTAACACTTTGTAGGTTAGTAATGGGGGTGTCATATAGACGGCCATCATTACTAACCTGGGCTTCATGGCAGCTGGCGCTGACATGAACCCCACCACTATTACCCCCTGCCACCGCACCAGGGCAGCGTGGAAGAGCGAGGCTAAGTGCCAGAATTGGCGCATCCTATGGATGCGCCATTTCTGGGGCGGCTGACGGCTGGTGTTTCTAGCCTGGGAGGGGGCCAATATTCATGGCACCCTTCCTGAGCTATTAATATCAGCCCCCAGCTGTCTGCCTAGCCTTTGCTAGCTATTAAAATAGAGGGGACCCCACGTCATTTTTTTTTGGGGGGTCCCCCATTTTAATAGCTAGTAAAGGCTAGGTATTCAGCTGGGGGCTGATATTAGTAGCCTGGGAAGCTCCGTGGGTTTTACCCCCTTCCCAGGCTTCAAACATCTGCCCCAGCCGTCTGCTTAACCTCCGCTAGAGACTAAAATTATGGGGGATCCCACGCCATTTTTTTTTTAAATAAATCCTTTATTTTAACACTAAATGACATTTGAGGACTTAATAAAGATGCAGTCCCTAAATTATTATTTATTTTTTAATAAATTTTTCCCAAAACTTTTGACGTGGGCTTCGCCATATTTTTGTATGCCAGCCAGGTACAGCATCCAGCTTCTATGAACGCGCCATTTTCCGGGGCGGCCGCGGACTGCAATTTTCAGCGGGGGGGGGGAGGGCAAAAAGCTTGGGCCTCCCTGCGCTGCAGATTCCATCCCCCAGCTGCCTAGTTGTACCTGGCTGGACACAAAAATAGGGAGAAGCTCCACGTTTTTTTTTTTTAATTATTTCATGAAATTCATGGAATAATTAAGAAAAAAAGGGCTTCCCTATATTGTTGTGTCCGGCTAGGTACAAATAGGCAGCTGGTGGTTGGGGGCAGCCCGTTCCTGCCTGCTGTACCTGGCTGGACACAAATATAGTGTGAAGCCCCACGTCAATTTTTTTTTAATTATTTCAGGAAATTCATGAAATAATTAAAAAAAAATTATGTGGGGCTTCGCCCTATAATTGTGTCCAGCCAGGTACAGCAGGCAGGAACGGGCTGCCCCCAACCACCAGCTGCCTATTTGTACCTAGCCGGACACAACAATATAGGGAAGCCCTTTTTTTCTTAATTATTTCATGAATTTCATGAAATAATTAAAAAAAAAAAATACGTGAAGCTTCTCCCTATTTTTGTGTCCAGCCAGGTACAACTAGGCAGCTGGGGGATGGAATCTGCAGTGCAGGGAGGCCCAAGCTTTCTGCCCCCCCCCCTCCCCCCGCTGAAAATTGCAGTGCGCAGCCACCCCGGAAAATGGCGCGTTCATAGAAGCTGGATGCTGTACCTGGCTGGCATACAAAAATATGGCGAAGCCCACGTCAAAAGTTTTGGGAAAAATTAATTAAAAAATAAATAATAATTTAGGGACTGCATCTTTATTAACTCCTCAAATGTCATTTAGTGTTAAAATAAAGGACTTATTTTAAAAAAAATTGACGTGGGGCTTCGCCCTATATTTGTGTCCAGCCAGGTACAGCAGGCAGGAACAGGCTGCCCCCAACCACCAGCTGCCTATTTGTACCTGGCCGGACACAACAATATAGGGAAGCCCTTTTTTAAAAAAATTATTTCATGAAATAATTAAAAAAAAATTGACGTGGGGCTTCGCACTATATTTGTGTCCAGCCAGGTACAGCAGGCAGGAATGGGCTGCCCCCAACCACCAGCTGCCTATTTGTACCTGGTTGGACACAACAATATAGGGAAGCCCTTTTTTTCTTAATTATTCCATGAATTTCATGAAATAATTTTAAAAAAAAATGCGTGGGGCTTCGCCCTATTTTTGTGCCCAGCCAGATACAACTAGGCAGCTGGGGGCTGGAATCCGCAGCGCAGGGAGACCCAAGCTTTCTGGGCCACCCCCGCTGCAAATTGCAGTCCGCAGCCGCCCCAGAAAATGGCGCGTTCATAGAAGCGCCATCTTCTGGCGCTGTACCCAACTCATCCAGGGCCCTGGTGCGGTGGCTCACTGGGTAATAAAGGGGTTAAGGCCAGCTTGGCATTATCAGCTGGCCCTAAGCCCAAAATTCATGGGGTCACGCCAATATTAGACATGACCACCATGAATTTCTAGTAAAGTATTTAAAAAAACACAACACCCAGAAAAAAGTCCTTTAATTGAAATAAACACACAATTCTTTATTGTTCTAAATTAAACCATACTTACCACCACGCCCATTCCAGCTGAAGCCAACGATCTCCTGCAATAAAAGTAAAATAATAAAGCAACCTCATCCTTACCTTTCCATGGCTCCCACGACAGCTTCAGCTCTGCTACATCGAGATGACAGGCTGGACCGCAGCAGAACGCTGCCATCCATCCTGTCATCCCGCAGACACTGAGAAGCGCAGGCATACTTCCACTCCTCAGTGTCTGGCTGTGACGGCATCCAGATGAGCCGAGGTCATGTCCAATGAACTCCGCTCACTTCATGTACGTCACTGACAGCGTGGGAAAATTCTCCTGCACTCAGCACTTCAGCGTGAGAATTTTCCCACGCTGTCAGTGACGTGCATGAGGTGAGCTGAGTTCATTGGACATGACCTCACCTCATGTATGTCACTGACAGCGTGGGAGAATTCTCACGCTGAAGCGCTGAGTGCAGGAGAATTTTCCCACGCTGTCAGTGACGTGCATGAGGTGAGCTGAGTTCATTGGACATGAACTCGGCTCATCTGGATGACGTCACAGAGAGACACTGAGGAGCGCAAGCATGCCTGCGCTTCTCAGTGTCTGCGGGATGACAGGCTGGATGGCAGCTTTCTGCTGCGGTCCAGCCTGTCATCTCGATGTAGCAGAGCTGGAGCTGTCCTGGGAACCATCGAAAGGTAAGGATGAGGTTGCTTTATTATTTTTCTTTTATTGCAGGAGATCGTTGGCTTCAGCTGGAATGGGCGTGATGGTAAGTATGGTTTAATTTAGAACAATAAAGAATTGTGTCTTTATTTCAATTAAAGGACTTTACTCTGGGTGTTTGTGTTTTCTTTTAACTTTGACTATGGGGTTAGTAATGGGGGTGTCTTATAGACGCCTCTCCATTACTAACCTGGGCTTGATGTCAGCTGGCATTATAAGCTGACATCAACCCCAACCCTATTACCCCCTGCCACCGCACCAGGGCAGCGTGGAAGAGCGAGGCTAAGTGCCAGAATTGGCGCATCCTATGGATGCGCCATTTCTGGGGCGGCTGACGGCTGGTGTTTCTAGCCTGGGAGGGGGCCAATATTCATGGCACCCTTCCTGGGCTATTAATATCAGCCCCCAGCTGTCTGCCTAGCCTGTGCTAGCTATTAAATTAGGGGGGACCCCACGTCATTTTTTTGGGGGGGTCCCCCATTTTAATAGCTAGTAAAGGCTAGGTATTCAGCTGGGGGCTGATATTAGTAGCCTGGGAAGCTCCGTGGGTATTACCCCCTTCCCAGGCTTCAAACATTTGCCCCAGCTGTCTGCTTAACCTCCGCTAGAGCCTAAAATTAAGGGGAACCCCACGCCAATTTTTTTTTAAATAAATCCTTTATTTTAACACTAAATGACAAGTACAGTAATCAACACTGTCACTGTACTTCATATATATGTGACTGACATGTTTCTATCTATCTAATCTATGTGTGATTCTCTATTCCTTCTATTCTAAATTGTCGGGTACAGATGCTGAATTGCCGGCCGGCTTTCTTAAAGAGACGGTGCATGAAAACACTATTATTTTTTTAAATAAATCCTTTACACTAAATGACAAGTTCTGTAAGCAACACTGTCACTGTACTTCTTATATATGTGACTGACATGTTTCTATCTATCTAATCTATGTGTGAAGCTCTATTCTGTCTGTTATAAATTGTCGGGTACAGATGCTGAATTGCCGGCCGGCTTTTTTAAAGAGACGGTGCACGAAAACACTAATATTTTTTTTAATAAATCCTTTACACTAAATGACAAGTACAGTAAGCAACACTGTCACTGTACTTCATATATATGTGACTGACATGTTTCTATCTATCTAATCTATGTGTGAAGCTCTATTCTTTCTGTTGTAAATTGTCGGGTACCGGTGTATGCCGCTGATGAATTGCCGGCTTTTCATGTCATTCTACATTATTCTTAGTTGTTTTACTTCATGTAGAATTAACCTACAAGGAAAGAAAGGGTTTATTTTCATTCCGATATTTGTGTCCCATTGACTTGCATTGGTTTCCGGTATCGGAATCGGCGATATCCGATACTTTTTGGGTATCGGCCCGATCCAATCCGATACGATATTTCCTGATATCGGAAGGTATCGCTCAACACTATTCATCGGGAATTTCTGCCCATACTATGTTGTCCATGTCCTCTTCAGTTCTTATTTTTGAATTGCTTTCAAGGATTATTAAAATATGAGCGTGTGGCCGACCGCACCGCGCTTTTGAAACTCGATGACATGGACGGCTGCGGTGACCTCTCCAAATAAGCCATTGTCCATGTCTGCTAATAGGGAATCAAGTTTCATTTTAAAAACTCGTGCCCCCAAGTCTGGCCTATGTTCCACACGTTGCCACGGTTCTACATTTTGTGTAATCTCAGCCCACTGTGATTGTGTGTCATGGTGACAAACAGATCTGGTCGACCATACTTTGTAACTGTACACACAGCATCCACTGCAGGATTCGGCAGAGGATTCATTTTGTGAGGTGAAATATTTCCCTGCCTGTTTTTAAACAATATTTTACCTCACAAAATGAATCCTCTGTGATCCCCTGCTGTAATGTCTGTATTGTCTTTTCCTTCCTCCCCCGCCCAGGAGATGTGGTATGCTCCGTACACAGTCAGACACAGACAATTTTTAAAATGAACTTTCGTTCGTGGGTAAACCCGTTTAATGTAAGCGGCTTCCTCAGCCTGTAGACACGTCGCGCATCTGCCACCGGGATCAGCCGAATGATTCACTGCGCCTGCGCGAAATTCACACAGGCGCAGTAAATCAGACCGGCGCCATCTTTGTGCAGACAGATAGCGGCGGTCACATTAAAACTGCACATGCTCTCCTCCTGTACAAAGATGGCGGTGGTCAGTGAATCATTCGGCTGATCCTGGCGGCGGGGTGTATGGCGTGTACGCGACGGTGTTCCGCTGTTGGTACCGCACAAGAGGCTGCGTACGGCATATACAGTGTGTGTGTGTTTTGTACGGTGTATACAGTGTGTGTGTGGTGCGTACGGTGTATATAGTGTATGTGGTGCATACAGCGTATATAGTGTGTGTGTGGTGGTGCGTACGGCGTATACAGTGTCTGTGTGTTTGTGTGTGGTGGTGCGTACGGCGTATACAGTTTGTGTGTGGTGCGTACGGCGAACACAGTGTGTGTGTGGTGCGTAAGCCATATACAGTATGTGTGTGCTGCGTACGCCGAACACAGTGTGTGTGTGTCATGCGTACGGCGTATACAGTGTGTGTGGTGCGTACGGCGTATACAGTGTGTGTGGTGCGTACGGCGTATACAGTGTGTGTGTGGTGTGTACGGCGAACACAGTACGTGTGTGTCATGCATATGGCGTATACAGTGTGTGTGTGTGCACGGCGTACTCAGTGTGTGTGTGGTGCGTACAGCGTATACAGTGTGTGTGTGTGTGGTGCGTACGGCGTATACAGTGTGTGTGTGGTGCGTACAGCGTATACAGTGTGTGTGTGTGTGTTGGGGTGTACGGCATATACAGTGTGTGTGTGGTGCGTATGGCATATACAGAGTGTGTGTGGTGGTGCATACGGCGTATACAGTTTGTATGTGGTGCGTACAGCGTATACAGTGTGTGTGGTGGTGCGTACGGCGTATACAATATGTGTGTGGTGCGTATAGCGAACACAGTGTGTGTGTGTCATGCGTACGGCGTATACTGTGTGTGTGTTGCGTACGGCGAACACAGTGTGTGTATCATGCATACGGCGTATACAGTGTGTGTGTGTGGTGCGTACAGCGTATACAGTGTGTGGGTGGTGGTGTGTACGGCGTATACAGTGTGTGTGTGGTGCGTATGGCGTATACAGAGTGTGTGTGGTGGTGCATACGCGTATACAGTTTGTGTGTGGTGCATAAGGCGTATACAGTGTGTGTGTGTGTTGGGGTGTATGGCATATACAGTGTGTGTGTGTGGTGCGTATGGCATATACAGAGTGTGTGTGGTGGTGCATACGGCGTATACAGTTTGTATGTGGTGCGTACAGCGTATACAGTGTGTGTGGTGGTGCGTACGGCGTATAGAATATGTGTGTGGTGCGTATAGCGAACACAGTGTGTGTGTGTCATGCGTACGGCGTATACTGTGTGTGTGTTGCGTACGGCGAACACAGTGTGTGTATCATGCATACGGCGTATACAGTGTGTGTGTGTGGTGCGTACAGCGTATACAGTGTATGGGTGGTGGTGTGTACGGCGTATACAGTGTGTGTGTGGTGCGTATGGCGTATACAGAGTGTGTGTGGTGGTGCATACGCGTATACAGTTTGTGTGTGGTGCATAAGGCGTATACAGTGTGTGTGTGTATGTGGTGCATACGGCGAACACAGTGTGTGTGTGGTGCGTACGGCGAACACAGTGTGTGTGTTTCATGAGCACGGCGTATAGAGTGTGTGTGTGGTGTGTACGGCGTATACAGTCTGTGTGTGCGTGTGGTGTGTATGGCGTATACAGTGTGTGTGTGTGGTGTGTACGGCGTATACGGTGTGTGTGTGTGGTGCATAAGGCGTATACAGTGTGCGTATGTGTGGTGCGTACAGTGTATACATTGTGAGTGTTGTGTGCGGCGTATACAGTGTGTGTGTGCTGCGTACAGCGTATACAGTGTGTGTGTGTGGTGCATACGTCGTATACAGTGTGTGTGGTGCGTACGGCGTATACAGTGTGTGTATGTGTGGTGCGTATGGCATATACAGTGTGTGTTTGTGTGTGTGTGTGGTGCGTATGGCGTATACAGTGTATGTGTGGTGCAGACGGCGTACACAGTGTCAGTGTGTGTGTGTGCATACAGTGTATACATTGTGTGTGTGTGTTGTGTACGGTGTATACAGTGTGTGTGTGGTGCATACGTCGTATACAGTGTATGTGTGTGTGGTGCATACTTCGTATAGAGTGTGTGTGTGTGGTGCGTACGGCGTTACAGTGTGTGTTTGTGTGTGTGTGGTGCGTACAGCGTAAACAGTGTGTGTGTATGTGGTGTGTACGGCGTATACAGTGTATGTGTGTGTGTGTGGTGCGTACGTCGTATACAGTGTGTGTGTTGGCGATGAAGTTCCGCTGGTGGTACCGCTGCTGAGATCTGTGTGACTGAGTGTGAGGCCTCATGTATGTGACAGATGAGCGTATGAGCAGCTGCTGAGATTTGTGTGACTGAGTGTGAGCCCTCATGTATGTGACAGATGAGCGTATGAGCAGCTGCTGAGATCTGTGTGACTGAGTGTGAGGCCTCATATATGTGACAAATGAGCGTATGAGCAGCTGCTGAGATCTAGGTGAGGCCTCATGTATGTGACAGATGAGTGTAAGAGCAGCTGCTGAGATCAGTGTGACTGAGTGTGAGGCCTCATGTATGTGACAGATGAGCGTATGAGCTGCTGCTGAGATCTGTGTGACTGAGTGTGAGGCCTCATGTATGTGACAGATGAGCCTATGAGCACCTGCTGAGATCTGAGTGACTGAGTGTGAGGCCTCATGTATGTGACAGATGAGCGTATGAGAAGCTGCTGAGATCTGTGTGACTGAGTGTGAGGCCTCATGTATGTGACAGATGAGCGTATGAGCAGCTCCTGAGATCTGTGTGACAGTGTGAGGCCTCATGCATGTGACAGATGAGCTTATGAGCAGCTGCTGAGATCAGTGTGACTGAGTGTGAGGCGTCATGTATGTGACAGATGAGCGTATGAGCAGCTGCTGAGATCTGAGTGACTGAGTGTGAGGCCTCATGTATGTGACAAATGAGCGTATAAGCAGCTGCTGAGATCTGTGTGACTGAGTGTGAGGACTCCTGTATGTGACAGATGAGCGTATGAGCAGCTGATGAGATCTGTTTGACTAAGCGTGAGGCCTCATGTATGTGACAGATGAGCTTATGAGCAGCTGCTGAGATCTGTGTGTGTAAAATAATACTCTTCTCTGTATTATTTTTTCTACTGAGGACTTCTCAAAGTATCAATATCACGATATTCTTATAAAAAAATGTATCTATTTATTCTTGGATTGTCCATTAAAAAGAATCAGATTGCAGCAGGTACATACAATAATTAGTTATAAAGTAATTGTCCATTTGTCCTTAATTAGCTTAATTGTTGAGATTCACCCATCTTTCCTTGGATCCTGGCTGGTAAATCATGTCTTTGTCCAGCACGTGTCCAGGCCTACATGTCATCTGCTTCTCAGCATGAAGATTCTTCTTCTGTGTCTTGTGGGGTGGGAAGAGCAAGAGAGCCCCCCCTTTCTGTACCATGGGCTTTTATAGCCAGTCGTATGGCACACCTGTTCTACATATGGTAGTGAACCAAAAATACACACACAAATAGCGCATGTCAACTAGACACGATGGCTGAGGCATAGAACTCAGAAAAATGATTATCGATTAACATTTCAAATGAATTTCCATAATTAACCATTTAACATTTCCCCCTTTTTTGAGAATAAAAGGACTTTAACCGAAAATTCTCAAAAGAAGATACATTCATCAATCATTTTTTCTTTCCTTCTTCCTTGGCAATATCATTAAATTTCCATAATAATAATAATAATAATAATCTCATCATCGGATTATTGTTATATAATGATGTGAATTCATGTTATGGTAAGCCGTGACTAATATTCATTTAATATGTATAATTATACTTCCCTATATCTAAATTGAAGTAATCGCGGGTCCAATCGTCATCATCTGATGTCATCGGGTAGTCGTCTCGTCTTCTCCTTGGTTCTTTTATAACTCAGTCTTTAGATGAAAACTCCTTTGAAATAAATGATAGCGTGTAGATATTGTACAGTCCATAATTGTGTTCATTATTGTGCAGTCCATAAACTGTGCTCTTTATTAGAAAGATCATGTGTGTCAATTGATAAAAAAACAAAGTCCATGGATGAAATGTAGCTTTAATATCTGTGTGATGTTCTGGAATCTTCCGTGTCGTCCGCACTGGTCTCGTGTCACTTTTGGAACAGATGTGACGTCTTTGGTCAGTAAAGCAAGGGTTAACTTGACACTTCCCTGCTTTATATAGCCCCATAACCAGTACTCAGTCCTTTATATACAGGACACTTATGCCAGGTATTACCTGTTCACCAGCTTTCATTGAAGCGTTGCAGGTGATGAGAAACCACTGGAACGTGATGAAACTTGAACACAACACAGTTCATATAGGATCATCGTCCTCTGCCGTCCCGGTGATCAGTGGTGTGAATTGTATTGTATGTAATGGACACAGTCTATTATCACTCAGCATTCACACCTGTTACCTCCGGAGACGTCCGGATATCGGTTGCTTCTTCTTGTAACTTTTGGGAATCTCTTTGATATATAAAAATTAAAAGTCTTTATTAAGATAGAATTCATAATTGCGATGTCTTGATTGAAGTCTTCATTCCCTAATCTGATACCAAATCTGGCAACTTTCCTAACCTATAATATCACAGCGTACCATAGTAATCAATAATATCCATCTAATTATTATCAAAATATTAAAATAAATTATGTTTGGAATAATAAACAATAATAGATAATAATTCAATGAAGTTCTCCATGTGATAAAACATTTTTATGTCATAGGTGTAATTACCTTTTCCAACCCATAGGTGTCAGTGTGTTTTGAAACAACAAGTGTTTATATCTTTATTAAACCAATAATACCAAAGAATGTATACTCCTGAACTAAAATGAATAAATATATGAATGTATGAATGAATGAATGAATGAATAAATGAATGAATGAATTGTTGTGTTTACTCAGAAAATGTAAACATTTTTTCCCTTAACAATATATATTTAATGAAGCAATACTCTTGTATTAGACATTACTTTATTAAATATTAATATGTTTTCTCAATTGAGATATTGAACTGAAATAAAATCAAATGAGAATTAAAAAATGAAAAAATAGAAAAATAAGAAGTATAAAGTAAGAATAAAATTTTATAAATGAAAAATAAAATTAAAAGTAAAAATAAGAATAAAAATAAAAATAAGGCCTTTAAATTTTAATGACAAATGCAGAGTAATTATATTTTCCATAAAAAATACCCTTATATCTCCATTATCTGGATGATTTCATATTTGTCATAACCTTGTATCACCAAAAAATATTAAATTATGCAACTTTGCATGTAATACCCTTCTTAATTATACCATAGTACCTTATTAATATTTTACCTTTATTAAAATGTGTGGAAAATAAGTATTGATCAAAAGTGATTATGTAATCAGGATCAAAAACACATTTTCCCCTTTTAATACCAAAAAATATTATTTTATAAAATTTATGTATATATCAGAACCAAATTAAAAATAATTATTCTTCTAGAAATATTTTGCATAAATTTCATATTGATGAGTAGCCTAGATTTGTCTAAAGAGAGGTGTGTACCTATTTAGGTAACCATTAAAAATAATATCATAGTTATTCAAGAATATTATCATGTGGAAAATTATTCTAAATGTAAATTTGCTTTGTAAACCATTTTGATGTGTGGTTGCTCTTATCCACTATTAGTTAAATCAAGAAATAATAATTATTAAAGAAATATAGAAATATATATATTATGTAGATAATACCTAATTATGTATTATCATTTTTCTCAGAATTAAATATATTTGTGTACCTTCACATAAAGAAACATTTTTTTTCCAAACATACGAACGTACGAGGCCTCTGTCACATCAATCACACTTAGCAGCTGCTGATTTACTCATCTGTCATGTTCACTCTGACATTCACAGATCTGTTCAACTCAAACATTCCACATAAGAAGCTTTATATATATATATATATATATTTAACCCAAAATTGTTGTATCCCAATTTATTAATGTGCATTGTCATATCAATTAAATATCTTAATATTCTTTGAATATTCCCCAAGTACATATTATATAATTTGAGAGTAAGTTGCTGAAATTTCAGATACTTGAAAAAAAAACTCTTGTTATAGATTCTTTTTTTCACTGGCTGCCTGGTCTTAAGTTACATCAGCTGGAAATAGAATGAATGGGATCTACACTATTAGCTCAAAGTTCAAAGGCTGCAGCTGTCACACGTCATGCTGTAAAGCTACAGGTTAAAACGAACACTTCATGCACAGAAAATATTAATTCATAAGTGCTACACATAATAATTAATAAGTATTACATATATATTATAGTCCAACTAGATATATTGTTATTATTTTAGAATGTTATACACATAAATCATGCAATTTTCAACTTCTTGTGTGAATAAAGAAATAAATCCATTTTAGAGTTGTTTGATCAAATCCTGCTTTGGAATGAAACCTCTAAGGAAATATAAGAAACTAAAATTAAATATCAAATTCATACAGAAACAGAATTATTTAAATATCTTATACATATATTGGTTGGTTCTAATGTAATTCAAAATATTGCTACTTAAATTTATATATAAAGTTCTAATTTATTAATTAATATATATATATATATATTTTTATAAATATATATAAATACAATTATACACAATCTCTACTTAGACAAGTATATATATATATATATATATATATATATATATATATATGAACTATTAGAAACTATGTAGCTACAATTTTACTGTATAAGATTATAAATAAATATTGAGACATTGTAACACTTCTATGCTACATTATAATTACAGTTTTTTCTTAGCCACTCCCTAAACCAAATCTTCTGTCTCTCTCAAATATCTGCAGGAAAGCCCTCTCTAGAAAATTAATTTTTCTATTCTTCAAAACCTCAGAGAACTGCCTGTTCTTCTGTCCACATTCCATGACGTCACTGTGAGCTGGTCGTCTCACCTGCCTCTGTCCGTCTATTTCGGCCATTTTCTTTTCTAGGGAGAAGTCACAGCTTTGCATTTTTAACTCTTTCTGTGGAGATATGGAGTTTTGAATTGTCTGATATGGCTTATAACAGATATGAAATCTCCTGCGTATTCGATAGAGTTCACTTTGGGGATGACTCAGTCTAGGAGAGTTTGATATTGGCTTTTGGTAAGATTTTACCTTTTCTGGTTTTATAAATTTAACTTGATTTATTTTCTTTTCACGATTTTCTTGTTTTCTAACAAAATCCAGCAACTGAGCACATTCAAATAATGAATTTTTTTGTGATGCCATAACTTGGGAAACTGGATATAGGAATTTGAATTTTTGTACCAAAGTTGTTATCATTTGTTTTAATTTTCCATTTTTGATGAGAGCTTTGTACAACCGTTCAAATATGGACATGAATGTATATGTACATTCCTTCCTACCAATCCTTAGTTTCTGCAGATCTTCTATGTTGGGAAAATCCTTTGTGACACGATAAATCAAATATTTTAACCTGTCCGAATCATTTTCCCATCCATTAGGAGAGTAACATCTGGACAATGTCACAGGAATCCACATTTTAAATAATTGATTCCTCTCCTCATTGGATAAATCAAACTTATCAGAGAAGCTCTCAAATGTCTCTGAATTTCTACAGGCATGGATTTTGACATCATATTTTGGCATGATTTTGTATAATTTCAGCAAATTTTTCCTCATTTTAATTTGTAGTTGAGCCTGGGTAATTCCTGAATTCTCTGATATTTTTAGTGGCTCTTGTACGTCCATTCCTCCTACGTCACTCACGTCTCCTCCCACATCACCTAGTATGTCGGTTTCTCGTATGTCAGTCATGTCTCCTCCCATGTCAGGTTTCTGTATGTCCGTCTCTTGGTCAGACCCAAGGTCACCTTCAGTTACAGACACGTGTCTTACTTCTTGTTCATTTTCCACATTACAGTCAGAATCAATATCACCATCTGACACTTCTTCTACACTATTTTCCTGCTTAGAAATCTCAAGTACAAAATTATGAAATACTTGTACAAGATGTAGAATATTCCGCAATTTGTGTTTCTCTCTATTTACCAATTTCGAAGTTAACTGTACATTCTGCAATTCACATTCTTTGTATAAACTGAGCCACAAAACGTCTAAGTCAATTCCTACATTAACTTTGAAATTAATATTACTTTGTTTAGCAAAAGAAGAAATTATATCCATATTTTGCTTACCTTAAAATTCCTTAGCTTCTCTTTATCAGCACGTCCTGTCTTCAGTTCGTCTGATTCTTTTCCTGTGTGATTCTGTTCCTTGTTAGTACCTGTAGTGCCGGCGTCCCTGCCCTCTGCTAGGCAGGGACGCTGTTCCCCTCACCGCTCTGCTCCGTGCCCGGCGTCCCTCTCCCGCTCTGCTGGCAGCGCGCGCTCCTTCCCGGCCACTGTGCTTAGGGCGCGCACGCGCGCCCTCCCTCCCTCTTAAAGGGGCCGCGCGCGCCGTCCTAAGGAGTCCCCGGCCAATGGCCGGAGGACTTTACCATATATAAGGCACCTCCTCCAAAATGGAGGTGCCCGAGCAATGTTGTTGCACCGTTCTACTCTGCTTCAGCCCTCAGGTCCCGTTACGTTACCTGCCAGTTACCTGCCAGATTCCTGCCAGCTTGCTGTCCTAATCCTGCCTGATTTCCTGTTACCTGCCTGCCTGCCTGAGGTCCGACGGTCTGCCTTACAACTCCGGTCAGTCTGTCTAAGAACCAACTTGCCCGCTCACCTGGGAGCGCACATCAGCTACCTGCCTGCTTGCCTGAGGTCCGACGGTCTGCCTTACAACTCCGGTCAGTCTGTCTATGGACCAGCTTGCCCGCTCACCTGGGAGCGCTTCTCCGCTACCTGCCTGCTTGCCTGCCCGGAGGCTCCGCTGTCACGTGCTGTGACCACCAGCTATTCCAGACTCTTGCCCGCTCACCTGGGAGCGCTTCTCCACTACCTGCCTGCTTGCCTGCCCGGGGGTTCCGCTGTCACGTGCTGGGACCACCAGCTATTCCAGAGACTCTTGCCCGCTCACCTGGGAGCGCTTCTCCGCTACCTGCCTGCTTGCCTACCTGGAGGCTCCGCCGTCACGTGCTGTGACCACCTGCTATTCCAGAGACTCTCGCTTGCTCACCTGGGAGCACACATCCTCCATCTGCCTTGCTAGCCTACCTGGAGGTTCAGCCATCACAGGTCGTACCTACCCTTTACCTAGAGACTGCCCCGGTCACTTGCCGTGACCTCCAGCCCGTTCTTCCAGAGACTGCCCCGGTCACTTGCCGTGACCTCCAGCCCGTTCTTCCAGAGACTGCCCTGATCACTTGCCGTGACCTCCTGCCCGTACACCCAGAGACTGTCCCGGTCACCTGCTGTGACTGCCTGCCTGGTCGCCACCCGCTCCCTTACAAGGACCGCTCCCTTGTATAGTAGCCCAGAGGTTCCGCCTCCCAGACCCGTTACAGTTTGCTCGGGCCATGGAACCCGGTGGCACCCAAGCTCCCTCGCTCTCGGACCTGTGTCATGAACTGTCCCGTCAAAGGTCCCAACAGGAGTCCATCCTGGGTCACCTGCGGAATGTCAATACTCGCCTGGACACTCTGACTGTTCCACCAACAACCTCCGCCAGTGCCATGTCTCGCAATCCGGCAGCTCCGCTGTCCACTAACACCATGATATCCTACCCCGGACCTCAGCTTTCTGCACCTCCTCGCTTCGGAGGCGACTCAGCCCAGGCTCGGGGCTTCATAAATCAGTGCACCCTGCACTTTGAACTATTGTCCCACCAGTTTAACTCCGACCGAGCCAAAATTGCATTCATCATGTCCCATCTCACCGGGGAGGCCCTGGCCTGGCTAAATCCTCTATGGGAGAGAGGAGACCCCCTGGTGTCCAACTTGCCTGCTTTTCTCACGGCCTTCCGGAAAGTCTTCGAAGAACCCGGACGGAAGACCTCATCCGCATCATCGTTGCTACGCCTCCGTCAGGAAAGTCTCACCATGGGCCAATATGCCATACGGTTCCGTACCCTTGCCTCAGAGCTGGCCTGGGATAATGACGCTCTGGTTTCCGTCTTCTGGGAGGGTCTGTCCGGCCGTATTAAAGATGAACTTGCCGGTCGGGACATTCCTACCACTCTCGATGACTTAATAACTCTTGCCACCCGGATTGACCTACGGTTCCAGGAGCGTGCCAGAGAGGTCAGCCGTGAGAGGAGGTTACCACGTCTAGCTCCTACTTTTCAGAAACCCGTCACTCCTTCTGTCTCTAACCAGGTACACCCTCCTGAGCCTATGCAGGTCGACCAGACCAAGATGGTCAAGACCCGTCAGGACTTACGCCGTGCCGAGGGGACCTGCTTCTACTGTGGCAGTAAGGAGCACCGGATCCGTGCCTGCCCGGAGAGGTCGGGAAACGCCTGTGTCTAGGTTCGCTCAGAGAGGTCCACCTAGACAAGAATAAATCCTCTCCATCCCTGCTGTTGTCAGTTTCAATCGTCTACGGGGAGAACCGTTATTTCGAACTAGCCCAACTGGACTCTGGAGCAGCCGGGAATCTTATTTCACAGTCCCTGGTAGAGAAATACCGCATCCCCACCAAACCTCTGGCTGTACCCTTGTCTGTTGCTGCCGTGGATGGGGGGCTCTTACCACGCCCCATCCAACTCATCACCGAATCCATTACTCTGCAGGTGGGAATGCTGCATTCTGAAAGTATCTCCTTCCATGTTCTGCCTGGACTCTCTCACGCCCTCTTGCTAGGCCTACCTTGGCTCCAGAAACATGCACCCGTTCTTGACTGGCAGACCGGAGAAGTCCTTCGCTGGGGACAGGGCTGCCATAAGACCTGTCTGGTTCCCGTTCATCCCGTCCGTCCTTCTCCTACCCCAGCTAATCTACCTGGACTTCCGATTCCTTATTGGTCTTATGCTGATGTCTTTAATAAAAAGGAGGCAGAGACACTACCCCCTCATAGACCATACGACTGCCCTATCGACCTGTTACCTGGTACTTCTCCTCCCCGTGGGCGTATTTATCCATTATCCGCTGCTGAGACCTGGTCGATGTCCGAATATATTGAGGAGAATCTGGCCAGGGGATTCATCCGGAAATCTACCTCCCCGGCGGGAGCAGGCTTCTTTTTCGTCAAAAAGGACGGCTCTCTCCGTCCCTGTATAGACTATAGAGGCCTTAACCAGATCACGGTGAAGAATAAGTACCCCCTTCCGCTCATTCCGGAGTTATTTGATCGTCTGAGGGGGGCTAGAATCTTCACCAAACTGGACCTCTGTGGGGCGTACAACCTGATTCGTATCCGTCAGGGGGATGAATGGAAGACGGCATTCAACACCCGGGACGGCCACTATGAATATCTGGTAATGCCCTTTGGCCTCTGTAACGCTCCTGCCGTCTTTCAAGAGTTGGTCAATGACATCTTCCGGGACCTTCTCTACTCCTGCGTAGTGGTGTACCTGGACGACATCTTGGTCTTCTCTCCGGATCTCCAGACTCACCGGAGGGATGTTCGTCAGGTCCTGCTCAGGCTCAGGCAGAACCATCTCTACGCTAAATATGAGAAGTGCCTCTTTGAGCAGACCTCGCTTCCGTTTCTGGGCTACATTATCTCTCAGACCGGCCTACAAATGGATCCTGAGAAACTGTCTGCCATCGAGAAATGGCCCCGACCAGAGGGGTTGAAGGCTATTCAACGGTTCCTGGGCTTCGCCAACTATTACCGCCTCTTCATCCCGCACTTCTCTTCCCGGACTGCCCCAATTTCCGCGCTCACCCGTAAGGGTACTGATCCCAAAGAGTGGCCGCCCGAAGCAGAGGAGGCCTTTCTTTCCCTAAAACAGGCCTTCTCTTCCGCCCCGGTGCTGCATCGCCCGGACGGCAACAAGCAGTTCTTCCTGGAAGTTGACGCCTCCTCCTCTGGAGCCGGAGCGGTACTTACTCAAAAATCATCTTCCGGGAGAATGGTAACTTGTGGCTTCTTCTCCAAACTCTTCTCCTCTTCTGAGCGCAACTATTCCATAGGAGACCGAGAGTTATTGGCCATCAAGCTGGCGTTGGAGGAGTGGCGTTACCTACTCGAGGGGGCTCTTCATCCGGTAATAATTTACACTGACCACAAGAACTTGGCTTACCTCCAGCATGCCCAGAGACTTAACCCGCGCCAAGCCCGGTGGTCCTTGTTTTTTGCTCGCTTTGATTTTGTTCTTCATTTTCGCCCGGCTGACAAAAACGTCAAAGCAGACGCCTTGTCCCGATCCTTTCTGGTGTCCGATCTCGAGGAAGAACCTAAACATATCATCGATCCCGCCAGAGTAATGCAGGTGGCTCCCGTGAGTCTAAATCGTCTCCCTCCCGGTAAGACGTTTGTTTCAGTACCTGATCGGGAGAAGATCCTACACTGGGGCCATTCGTCTAAACTAGCTGGCCACGCCGGTCAGAAAAAGACCCTCCAGCTTATTGCCCGGCACTATTGGTGGCCTACCCTGCACAAGGACATAATGGACTTTGTTTCTGCCTGTGTGTCCTGCGCCCGCAACAAAGTCCCGAGACATCTGCCAGCCGGACGCCTCCTTCCGCTTCCTGTACCTGCTGCCCCCTGGCAGCATATAGCAATGGACTTTATAACTGATCTCCCCGTCTCTGCCGGTTGTACGGTCATTTGGGTGGTCGCTGACCGCTTTTCCAAGATGGCTCACTTTATTCCCCTGCCAGGCCTTCCGTCTGCACCCGAGCTGGCTAAAGACTTTATCCGCCACATCTTCCGTCTTCATGGCCTGCCCCTCCACATCGTGTCGGATCGTGGGGTACAGTTCACCTCACGTTTCTGGAGAGCCACTTGTAAACTACTAGACGTCACCCTGGACTTCTCTTCCGCTTACCACCCACAGTCCAATGGTCAAGTGGAGCGGATCAATCAGAACCTGACCAGTTACCTCCGGCACTTCGTTAATGCCCACCATTCTGACTGGGTGGATCTCCTACCATGGGCCGAGTTCTCTTATAATAATCACGAGAGCGAATCCTCCTCCAAATCCCCGTTTTTTGTAGTCTTTGGTCAGCATCCTCGGATTTCTTTTCCTGTCTCCACCTCTGTGGACAACCCGGCTGCGGAATCTCTCGTTAGCAAATTTTCCTCCATATGGGAGAGTACCCGGTCCGCACTCCTTCTGTCATCCGAGCGTATGAAAAGACACGCTGACAAAAAACGCCTGGATCCTCCACAATTTCGTCCAGGAGATAAAGTCTGGCTCTCATCTAAATATGTTCGACTCAAGATACCTTCTTACAAGTTAGGGCCTCGGTTCATCGGTCCTCTGGAGGTCATCAGTCAGATCAACCCGGTGACCTATAAATTGAAACTCCCGGCCAACTTACGGATCCCTAACTCCTTCCATGTATCTCTCCTCAAACCCGTGGTGCTAAACTCTTTTTCCAAGTCTACAGGTACGCCTCCTGCTCCGGTTTCTGCTGAGGACGAGTTTGAGGTAGAGAACATTCTTGCCACCAAAAGGGTAAGAGGAAAGACCTTTTTTCTGGTAGATTGGAAGGGGTTTGGTCCTGAGGAGAGAACGTGGGAGCCCCGGGAGAACATCCATGCCCCTCTCATCCTAGCTAAATTTCTATCTGGCCTAAAAAAGGGGGGGCCTAAAGGGGGGGGTACTGTAGTGCCGGCGTCCCTGCCCTCTGCTAGGCAGGGATGCTGTTCCCCTCACCGCTCTGCTCCGTGCCCGGCGTCCCTCTCCCGCTCTGCTGGCAGCGCGCGCTCCTTCCCGGCCACTGTCCTTAGGGCGCGCGCGCGCGCCCTCCCTCCCTCTTAAAGGGGCCGCGCGCGCCGTCCTAAGGAGTCCCCGGCCAATGGCCGGAGGACTTTATATATATAAGGCACCTCCTCCAAAATGGAGGTGCCCGAGCAATGTTGTTGCACCGTTCTACTCTGCTTCAGCCCTCAGGTCCCGTTGCCAGTTACCTGCCAGTTACCTGCCAGATTCCTGCCAGCTTGCTGTCCTAATCCTGCCTGATTTCCTGTTACCTGCCTGCCTGCCTGAGGTCCGACGGTCTGCCTTACAACTCCGGTCAGTCTGTCTAAGGACCAACTTGCCCGCTCACCTGGGAGCGCACATCAGCTACCTGCCTGCTTGCCTGAGGTCCGACGGTCTGCCTTACAACTCCGGTCAGTCTGTCTATGGACCAGCTTGCCCGCTCACCTGGGAGCGCTTCTCCGCTACCTGCCTGCTTGCCTGCCCGGAGGCTCCGCTGTCACGTGCTGTGACCACCAGCTATTCCAGACTCTTGCCCGCTCACCTGGGAGCGCTTCTCCACTACCTGCCTGCTTGCCTGCCCGGGGGTTCCGCTGTCACGTGCTGGGACCACCAGCTATTCCAGAGACTCTTGCCCGCTCACCTGGGAGCGCTTCTCCGCTACCTGCCTGCTTGCCTACCTGGAGGCTCCGCCGTCACGTGCTGTGACCACCTGCTATTCCAGAGACTCTCGCTTGCTCACCTGGGAGCACACATCCTCCATCTGCCTTGCTAGCCTACCTGGAGGTTCAGCCATCACAGGTCGTACCTACCCTTTACCTAGAGACTGCCCCGGTCACTTGCCGTGACCTCCAGCCCGTTCTTCCAGAGACTGCCCTGATCACTTGCCGTGACCTCCTGCCCGTACACCCAGAGACTGTCCCGGTCACCTGCTGTGACTGCCTGCCTGGTCGCCACCCGCTCCCTTACAAGGACCGCTCCCTTGTATAGTAGCCCAGAGGTTCCGCCTCCCAGACCCGTTACAGTACCTCAGTCTGTAGGTTCCTTTCTGCTTCTCGTGACAAATTAGTGAATTTACTGACACGTGAACAACAGCTGTTCAGCTAGTCAGGACTTCCCCCTTTGTTCACGGAAGAAATTCACTTACTTAATTTTAAAAAAATGAAAAAACGGGACTGGCTGGCTCACCATTGTAAAATAATACTCTTTCTGTATTATTTTTCTTCTACTGAGGACTTCGCAAAGTATCAATATCAAGATTTTCTTATAAAAAAATGTATCTATTTATTCTTGGATTGTCCATTAAAAAGAATCAGATTGCAGAGGTACATACAATAATTAGTTATAAAGTAATTGTCCATTTGTCCATAATTAGCTTAATTGTTGAGATTCACCCATCTTTCCTTGGATCCTGGCTGGTAAATCATGTCTTTGTCCAGCACGTGTCCAGGCCTACGTCAGCTGCTTCTCAGCATGAAGATTCTTCTTCTGTGTCTTGTGGGGTGGGAAGAGCAAGAGAGCCCCCCCTTTCTGTACCATGGGCTTTTATAGCCAGTCGTATGGCACACCTGTTCTACATATGGTAGTGAACTAAAAATACACACACAAATAGCGCATGTCAACTAGACACGAAGGCTGATGCATAGAACTCAAAATTTGAGAATAAAATGAATATCCACTATTAATTATTTAACATACCCCATATGTGGAGGAAAACCACTGTTTGGGTGCACGGCAGGGCTCGGAAGGGAAGGAACGCCATTTGACTTTTTGAATGTAAAATTTGCTTGAATAATTAGCGGACGCCATGTTGCATTTGGGGAGCCCTTGATGTGCCAAAACAGTGGAAACCCCCCACAAGTGACACCATTTTGGAAACTAGACCCCTTAGGGAACTTATCTAGATGTGTGGTGAGCACCTTGCACCCCCAGGTGCTTCACAGAAGTTTATAATATTGAGCAGTAAAAATAAAATTTTCACATTTTTCCCACAAAAAATGTTTTTCATCCCCTAATTTTGCATTATCATAAGGATAACACGAGAAATTGCACCTTGAAATTTGTTGTGCAATTTCTGCTGAGTACGCCGATACCCCATATGTGGGGGAAAACCACTGCTTTGGTGTACGACAGGGTTCGGAAGAGAAAGGAGCTCTATGTTGGCTGGGATAGGTTGCAGACACCATGTCACATTTGAAGAGTCGCTGACATGCCGAAACAGCAGAGGCCCCCACAAGTGACCCCATTTTGTAAACTACACCTCTCAAGGAATTCATCTAGGGAAGTAGTGAGTATTTTTTAATTTTTAAATTTATACCATTGGGCAGTGAAGAAAACATAATTATATTTTTACCACAAAAAAATGTTTTACCCTCAGATTTTACATTTTCACACAGGGCAATGGGTAAAAATGGTGCCGAAATGTGTCACACAATTTCTTCTAAAAGTGCCAATACCCCATATGTGGCTGTACCGTACCGCTTAGCCATACGGTGAGATCTGTGATGGACGGAGCGCTATTTGACAATTGGAGAACAAATTATTGTAGAATAGGCATTTGGATTTGGGAGCACAAAATTTTCTGAATTTTTTTGGGGGGGCAAGGGCCATTTCGCTTTTCCAGAGCCTTTCTGCTACCAGTCAATGTGCAAAGTATTGTGCTCAATTCGGGCGCCGGACACTGAAACACGCGTTTCTGCAGCGGTCTGCTGCCTTCATCAGGTGGATAATTCTACCTGATGAAGGCAGCAGACCGCTGCAGAAACGCGTCGTGGGCATAAGAGTGTCTAAATAAAGAGGTTCGTTTCTTTTAAGTAACCTTTCCCAGGTGCTTAATTCAGTGACCAGCCCCCGAATTGACCACAATACTTTGCACATTGTCTTTTCTTTCCCACTGGGAATCGTGGCTCGGAGCTGCAGGGAACTGGATGCACTTTCAGCAACTAGGACCTGTGATGATGTCACCGCCCGCGTGATCTACATTCGGAACCACGTGATCGGAAGCTCCGGCAGCGTTTTTAGAGGAGACACAGTGGACGCGGCGGTAACACTTTAAACACCAGAGGCCTCTAAACCCGGGTTGTGTGGTCTGCACAACCCATCAAGGTGAGCAGCCATTTGGTATCTGCATATGTATTCCATCAATTAAACAGGTTCACACAAGCACAGCGCTTCTCCACCCCACCCCTTTGCTTTTTCTGCTACCAGTAACTTGGAAGTCCCTTATATTTATAACAGATAACGGACCTGAGTGGGGACCAGTTTTTTTTTGAGGACTGAGTTGAAGCTTTTATTAGGAACATTTTACATATTGTTTATCCGGCGCTCTAGGCTGAGCACTTACATCGGGGTTTCCATCTAAATTTCCAAGTGATGTAATTCAGATGAAACCCCTGCCGGATCCATTCACTGTAATGAGGCAGCAGAGTTACTCTGGACTCCGTCTGGCCTCGGTTTAGCGGTGTCCTTTTTTCAGAAGTGCACAAAACTGTGGGTAACCGCACTTTTATGCATGCCTAAAAAAACTGACACCGTGGGATCACAGGCCAGACGGCATCCACAGTGGCCTATATCTGCCTCATTACAGGGAATCTAGCGTCATGGGTTCCGTCTGAATCATGTATTTCAGAGATTTACATGGAAACTCTGGCGGAAGTGCTCAGCGCAGAGCGCAGGATAAATGTGAGCAGAGCCTTACTGCAATCTTTGGGAGACATAATAAACAAATCAGTAGCAGGTGAAGAATTGGTTTTATTTATTTTTTACGCCGTTCCTCGTGCGGTATAAGTGATGAGATTACTTTATTCTTCGGGTCAGTGCGATTACAGAGATAAATAACACAATTCATGGGCGGATAGTATATATAGCACTGTATATTATACATTACTATTCAAAAGGTCATTATACTATCCTATTTTGGACCAATAGTGCTCCATCGTCAAACCATAAACATACACACAAAAAAAAGAACGAAAGAGGAGCCTAAAATATTGCAAAACATATATAATATTTATTAGAATAAATGGTTAATCAGACATATATAGGAGCACAAAAAGAGGTATGACGCAAAAACCACAACAACCCTCAACGCATGGCTACCACCGAGGAAAGACTAGCAATAAAAAAGGATAACAACTAGATATTAAGACATAATGTCCGTACACCAACATTATCAAAATCATCCTAATATCCCCATATAAATATCATAGATACATATTGATAAATAGTATATCTAGTAATATTATTGATGTACGCTACCCTAATGCAACTGTCTATATCATGGGTAATGAGTCCCCATTCATATATAATATATAGAAAACAATCACCACTGTATACATACCAGGGATGTGAGTAGAAGGTACAGACAGAGGTAATAGGAGGGCAGAGGTTCGTCCAGGGGGCAGCACACGCGGAGCAGGGATGCCCCGACGCGCGTTTCGGTCTTCCATTCGTCAGGGGGAGATACCAGATTTATATCGGGTTTTTATGACTGACAGCTGTCACACACTAAAAGATGCTTTTTTTTGCAAAATCTAGTTTTTGCATCGCCATATTTTGAGAGCTATAATTGTTCCATATTTCGGCCGACAAAGTCATGTGATGGCTTGTTTTTTGCGGGACGAGTTGACATTTTTATTGGTACCATTTTTGGGTACGTGACATTTTTTGATCGCTTTCTATTCCGTTTTTTGGGAGGTAAAATTAACAAAAACCAACAATTCAGGAATTGTTTTTTGAGGTTTTTTTTATGCCGTTCTGCGTGTGGTAAAAGTGATAACGCAGCATTATTCTTCAGGTCAGTACGTTTACAGCGATACTACACCTACTGTATATTTTTTTATGTTTTGGTGCTTTTACACAATAAAACAATTTTATAGAAAAAATAATTTTTACGTCGCTTTATTCTGAGAGCTATAACTTTTTTATTTTTCTGCTGATGGAGCTGTATGGTGGCTTTTTTTTGCGGAACAAGATGACGTTTTCAGCGGTACCATTTTTATTTCCATTTGCTTTTTGATCGCATTTTATTCCACTTTTTGTTTGGCGATATGATGAAAAAGCATAGTTTTTTGCTCCGTTTTTTATTTTTATTATGGTATGCACAGAAGGAGTTAATTAGTGTGAAAGTTTTATAGATCGGGTTGTTTCGGATGCGGCGATACCAAATATGTGTACTTTTTTTGTTTTTGCATAAATATACGGATTTATTGGTTTAATATTTTATTTTTAGTTATTTTGTGATTTTTTTTAACAGTTTGAAAACATTTTTTAGACTTTTTTTTTACATTTTTACTTAGTCCCTGTATGGGACATTAATTTTTATTTTTCTAATCACTGTTCTCATGTAATGTAATAGACATGTATTGCATTGCATGAGAGCTCTGCTGACAATTTCACACTGTCAGTGTCTCCTGCTAGACTTCAGCTGCAGGCTGAGTCTAGCAGTACACCGTACATGGCAGACCCGGAGGCTCTGCCATGACAACGGCAGGTACTCTCAGACATCAGGGGGCCGTCGGAGAGGTAAGTGGATGACCCCCTCTCCTATCACTATCTTCTAAATGCCTCAATCGCTATAGATCGCGGCATCTAGAAGATAGCAAAGGGTTAACATCATTGGGACCTGATCCAATCAGGTCCCGATGATGTCCCCTGTCACTGCTACTGATCTGAACCGCAACCGTAGCGCCTGCAGAACCCTGGGGGTCCTGAGCGCTGCGGGACCACCAACCGTTTATAAACATCGGCGCTGCACAGAGCCCAGGCAGCGCCGACATTTATATACAGTGGGCGGTCGGGAAGCGGTTAAGCACGCCAAACTCGTTTGTTCCCCAAAAAATCACCCCTTAAAGATGTTTTCATGTACTAGAGGCTTTTCCTTAGTACTAGAAGTCTCAGCATGCCAAATTTCTGACTGTTGGATCTCGCACAAATTTATTTATGTCTGATAGTGTGGAAAAAATGTCCAAGTTATTATTTGTGGGGGCAAAGTTTAAACCTCTTGATAATAAATTTGTTTCTGCTTCAGTTAAAATGAGAATATAGTATATATTGAAACAGCTAAACAGCTAACTCCTAGACAGGTCAGATGATCCTTATTTTTCTTTAGATTCAATTTCTTTTTCACTAAACTTTTAGTTCAGTTTCTACTCCAGAACCTCCATCCTTCATTCTGCCTTAGGGTATTGTGGTTGTGGCATCCTCAGAGTTAGAAGGTGACTTCCGTAAAGTGCAGTCTTTGGCTCCTTTCACCACTCCTCGGGTCCAAATTATTTGTAGTTATGTACCTAAGATTGCGTCTGTTGCGGTAGTTTCATGATTCCATCTTGAGTGGTCATACTGAGGTCACAGATATGCGGAAAGCTATCACTAGGCTTCTTTGGTGGCCATCTCTGAATAATTATATTAAAGAATTTGTATCCGCTTGTGAAGTTTGTACATGCACTAAAGTCTGTCATAACTGGCCGGCCAGGGAATATGCTCCATTGCCAATTCCAGAAAGACAGTGGGCGCATCAGTCCATGGATTTCATCACAGATTTGCCTTTGTCTGGTGGGAAGACTGTTATTTGGGTGGTGTTTGGCTGATTCAGTAAATAGGCTCATTTTGTCAGGGTTACCTAATGCTGAGACACTCATCACAAAGTTTATTTATATCAGTTTTTCAATACAAAATGCGAAACTCATATATAGAGTCATTACAGAGTAATCTATTTCAAGTATTTATTTCTGGTAATGTTGATGATTATGGCTTACAGCCAATGAAAACACAAAAGTCATTATTTCAGTAAATTAGAATACTTTATAACACCAGCTTGAAAAATTATTTTAAAATCCGAAATATTGGCCAACTGAAATGTATGTTCAGTAAATGCACTCAATACTTGGTCGGGGCTCCTTTTGCATCAATTGCTGCATCAAAGTGACGTGGCATGGAGGCGATCAGACTGTGGCACTGCTGAGGTGTTATGGAAGCCCAGGTTGCTATGATAGCAACCTTCAGCTCGTCCGCATTGTTGGGTCTGGTGTCTCTCATCTTCCTCTTGACAATACCCCATAGATTCTCTATGGGGTTAAGGTCAGGCGAGTTTGCTGGCCAATCAAGCACAGTCATACTGTTGTTTTTAAACCTGGTACTGGTACTTTTGGCAGTGTGGACAGGTGCCAAGTTCTGCTGGAGAATGAAATTTCCATCTCCAAAAAGCTTGCCGGCAGAGGGAAACATGAAGTGCTCTAAAATTTTCTGGTAGACGGCTGCGCTGACTTTGGTCTTGATAAAACACAGTGGACCTACACCAGCAGATGACATGGCTCCCCAAACCATCACTGATTGTGGAAACTTCACACTAGACCTCAAGCAGCTTGGATTGTGGCCTCTCCACTCTTCCTCCAGACTCTGGGACCTTAATTTCCAAATGAAATGCAAAATTTACTTTAATCTGAAAACAACACCTTGGGCCACTGAGCATCAGTCCAGGTCTTTTTCTCTTTGGCCCAGGTAAGACGCTTCTGGCGTTGTCTATTGGTCTTGAGTGGCTTGATACAAGGAATGCAACACTTGTAGGCCATGTCCTGGATACGTCTGTGTGTGGTGGCTCTTGAAGCAATGACTCCAGCAGCAGTCCACTCCTTGTGAATCTCCCCCAAATTTTTGAATAGCCTTTTCTTAACAATCCTTTCAAGGCTGCGGTTATCCCAGTTGCTTGTGCACCTTTTTCTACCACACGTTTTCCTTCCACTCAACTTTCCATTAATATGCTTGGATACAGCACTCTGTAATAATTATTATAATTATTGTTATTTTATTGCTATTTATATAGCGCCATTGATTCCATGGCGCTGTATATAAGGTGGGGATACATACCAAATACAGATATAACTTACAGTAAACAAACTAACAATGATAGACTGTGTGAGGCAGTGACTGGGATTGTATAAGAGGGACATTATATATCCCCAGAATGTGTACAGAGACCTATTAAATCCATTGGAGTGCATTGCAGTCACAGACACAGCTGCGGCTGCAATGAAGGTGAGCATTGACCTGGTCAGGCTATCTGGCTAAGGCAGATTAGAAAAACCCAGCAGGGCCTTCATTTCTTGGAGGAGGCTACAGGAAGGCAGTGGGGCAGCCTCATCCCTCCAACCCAGGTTTTCCAGTGGCTCTTGCCACAGGTCCTTTAAAAACCCTGCATTGGGGATTAATGTTGTTCAGTGTTGGGTCCTGCTAGGAGCATAGCAGGAAAGCTCTGCGGACCTGTGAGTAGCTGAACCCACGCCTGGGAAGGCTCTGCACCCGTCAGGCTCTGAGCGGTCTGGTGCGGCCGTTGCCCACGGCAACCATTGTTTGTGGACTCATGTTAACCCGGCTGCAAACCGGAGGACTTTTTGTTTACCCGTGAGTTGCTGAATAAAAGCTGTTTATGTTGGACTTGCTTGGGTCGCTGCCTCAGTTACTGCACGGTGTGAACAACGCCGCCTTACAGCTTGGTGGAGAATGCAGGCATTGTGACTGAGGCATACCCCACCGGCAGCTGCATGACCACAATCTGGCCTGCCACCTTTCATCCCCACCCCGTGGACAAAATGGAAGAGCTGTTAAAGCAGCTGGTACTCACCCAGCGGCAACAGCAGGAGCAGTACCTGAGTCTCCAGTGGCAACAGCAGGAGTGGGAACAGCAGCATAATCAGCAGCAGCAGCTACTGTACCAGCAGCAGCAAAAAACAAATGAACTGATGCTGCAACAGATTGCTGCCCTGCAGGAAATGGCCACAACACCGATTCCGGAACGTCGAGAGGCCCGGGACAAGGTTCGCTCAGCGTTGAGGAAGGTGGGACCGGAGGACGACGTGGAAGCCTTCCTGACCATCTACGAACGCAGAGCAGAGCGGGAAAACCTACCAGTTGGCCAGTGGGTGGAAGTGGTGGCTCCATTTTTGGTCAGTGATGCCCAGAAGGTCTACTTCGACCTCGGTCGGGAGGACGCCCAGGACTACCAGAGGCTCAAAGGTGAGAGCCTTGCCTGGCTGGGGGTCAATATGTACGTGAGGGCTCAGCGCATGTTTTCATGGGCCTTTGTGGAGACCCAACCCGCCCGGTCTCAGGCTTTTGACTTTTTGCAGCTGGTCAAGAGGTGGCTCCAGCCTGAGTCTTGACTCCAGCCCAGATGGTGGAGAGGGTGGTGGTCGACTGGCTCGTGAGGACTCTATCCAACGTTGGGTGGGGCAAGGGGACCCCGGCACCCTCGACCAGGTGGTCGGCCTGATCGAGCGGTACTCGGCCACTCAGGACTTTATACGGAACTCTGCCCCCTTGCGGCTGTCACGCTGGACCGTGCCAGATCAGGAACCGGGAAAGGGGTCGCGTCCCTCTGCTGAAGGGGAACCGTACCTGGGCTGAAGGGGAACCCCGGAGTGAGAGTGGCAGGAGACCGGTTCCCTCCCAAAAGGTCACAAGATCTAACAGTACCTCCACCATTAGGTGCTGGCGGTGTCAGGGGCCGGGACATGTGGTTGCTAATTGCCCCCTGACTACAGAGCCCATGGATTGCGGGTATAACCGCCGGGTCTCACTGTACATCCAGACCGTGTGCTCTGCGAGTGCCGACCCCCCAGACAGTGAACCCCAACTGTGCCAGGTACTGGTTAATGGGTACCCAACAGAGGCCCTCTTAGACTCGGGTAGCCTAGTGACTTTGATACATGAGTCACTGGTGGCAGGAGACAACCCCAGTGGACGGACATTCGGGGTTGAGTGTATCCATGGGGACCTCCGAGAATACCCAACCACGGAGGCAGTGTTGTCCACGCCATGTGGTGACAGGAAACATGTGGTGGGGGTGGAAAAAACTCTTCCCTATGGGATTGGGTTGGGAAGAGACTTGCCCCTGTTCTGGACTCTGTGGGAAAACAAAAATCACTCTTCCCCGCTAAAATTTATTACGGGCGCTGTACCCAAAGAACCTGAGTCAGGGGTACCTGCCGTAGGGGTGTTCAACCTAGGGACAGAGTGTAACCCCGATAGGTTTCCCCTAGAGGTGCTGGCAGGAGAGGTCGAGGAGACCCCATTGATCCCCGAGCTGGAGGTGTCCCAGGGCACACTTGGGACAGCTCAGCTACAGGATCCCACCCTGACTCGGGCGCGGAAAAGGGTTTTAGAGGTAAATGGTGTAGCTCAACAACCCGGTGCAGATACTGTGGTTCCACACATGGTGATCAACAGTGAGTTGCTCTATTGGGTAGACAAAATCAGGGACGAGGTCGTGGAACAGTTAGTGGTACCTCAGTCGTACCTCCGGGTGGTTCTGGAGATGGCACACACACAGCTGCTGGGTGGACACTTAGGGGTTAAAAAGACGCAAGAGCGTATCTTGCAGAGGTTCTTTTGGCCAGGGATTTACGCGGAGGTTCAATAGTACTGAGAATCCTGCCCCGAGTGTCAGCTGGCCACACCCACCGCAAGCTTCCATAGCCCATTGGTACCTCCGCCAGTGATAGAGGTACCTTTTAAACGGATTGCAATAGACTTGGTAGGGCCCATTGTAAAATCTGCTCTTGGCCACCAACATATACTTGTGGTCATCGACTGTGCCACCCGGTACCCGGAGGCTATACCACTACGCCACACCTCGGCGAAACTGATTGCATGGAAGCTGTTTGCCATGTTCTGTCGCCTTGGGCTACCTAAGGAGATCCTGATGAATCAAGGGACCCCTTTTATGTCACAGGTGACGAGAGAACTGTGCAAACTGCTAAAAATAAAACAATTGCGCACCTCAGCGTACCACCCTCAAATCGACGGGACAGTAGAACAGTTCAATAAAACCCTCAAGTCCATGTTAAAAAAGGTGGTTTCTAAGGACGGAAGGGATTGGGACATGTTACTAGCCTATTTGATGTTCGCCGTCCGTGAGGTACCCCAGGCTTCCACAGGGTTCTCTCCCTTTGAGTTATTGTACGGCAGACACCCTAGGAGTCTGTTGGATGTAGCCAAAGAGACGTGGGGACAAGAGCTGACTCCACACTGGAGTATAATTGAACACGTGGCTAGTATGCAGGACCGGATCGCGGCGGTCATGCCCATCGTGAAAGAACATCTGTTAGATGCCCAGACAGCACGGAGGCGCACATATAATAAAAGAGCCACGGTCAGGTCTTTTAACAAGGGCGATTGGGTGGTAGTACGTGCACCCTCAGCCAGGGGTGCGTCCGGGGGAGAGGTCAGGATAAGTGATGCTCTCACTAAACAGCAGCGACGGGAGGCTCGCTCGCTGGTACAGTGGAATACCGACGTGTTCTCAAAGCTACCGGTAGGACTGTGGTTCTCCAGCATGACATTGTCACCGAACCTAGGGTAAGGGTACGAATAAGACTGTACCGGGTACCCGAAGCCCGTTGGCAAGCCGGCACGGCTGAGGTAAAACAAATGCTCCAGTTAGGAGTCATCGAGGAATGTGCGAGTCACCAGGCGGTTTCTGTCACTGCAAAATTTCAGTCTCTCTGTAGAAGTCGCAGGCAAACACGGATGCCCTGTCCCGGGCACCCTGTATGGTGACAAATGTTCAACCCCACAAGTTTGAACATAGGGAGGGGATATCTGAGGCAGTGACTGGGATTGTATAAGAGGGACGTTCTATATCCCCAGAATGTGTACAGAGTCTTATTAAATCCATTGGAGTGCATTGCAGTCACAGACACACCTACGGCTGCAATGCAGGAATGAAGGTGAGCATTGACCTGGGCAGGCTATCTGGCTAAGGCAGATTAGAAAAAACTCGGAAGGGCCTTCATTTCTTGGAGGAGGCTACAGGAAGGCAGTGGGGCAGCCTCCTCCCTCCAACCCGGGTTTTCCAGTGGCTCTTGCCACAGGTCCTTTAAAAACCCTGCATTAAGGATTAATGTTGTTCAGTATTGGGTCCTGCAAGGAGCATAGCAGGAAAGCTCTGCAGACCTGAGAGTAGCTGAAGCCACGCCCGGGAAGGCTCTGCACCCATCAGGCTCTGAGCGGCCCGGTGTGGCCGTTGCCCACGGCAACCGCTGTTTATGGACTCATGTTAACTCGGCTGCAAACCGGAGGAATTTCTGTTTACCCGTGAGTTGCTGAATAAAAGCTGTTTATGTTGGACTTGCTTGGATCACTGCCTCAGTTACTGCATGGTGTGAACACCGCAACCTTACAACTGGTACAGAGGGAAGAGGACCCTGCCCTTGCGGGCTTACATTCTACAGGAATGGGGAAGGAGACAGTAGGTTGGGGGGTTGCGGTAGCTCCGGTGTTGTTGAGGTGGCAGCAGGCAAGGTCATGACAGGCTGTAAGCTTGTTTGAAGAGATGGGTTTTCAGGTTCCATCTGAAGGATCCAAATGTGCAAGCTAATCGGACGTGTTGAGGCACAGAATTCCATAGGATGGGGGATATTCGGGAGAAATCTTGGAGGCGATTGGGCAAGGAACGAATAAGTGTGGAGGAGAGAAGGAGGTCTTGGGAGGATCGGAGATTACGTAAGGGAATGTATCGGGAGGATTAGTTCAGAGGTGAACAGAGGAGAGAGGTTATGAATGGCTTTGTAGGTCAGTGTTAGTAGTTTGAACTGGATACGCTGGGAAATTGAGAGCCAGTGAAGGGATTTGCAAAGGGGGATAATAGAGGAGTAGCGAGGTGAGAGATGAACTAGTCACGCAGCAGAGTTAAGGATGGACTGTAGGGGTGCAAGAGTGTTAGCAGGACGGCCACAGAGGAAGATGTTGCAGTAGTTGAGGCGGGAGATGATGAGGGAATGCACAAGCAGTTTAGTAGATTGAGGGTTGAGGAAAGCACGGATTCTGGAAATATTTTTGAGCTGGAGGCGACAGGAGGTGGCGAGAGCTTGGATGGGGGGTTTGAAGGACAGGGCAGAGTCAAGGGTTACGCCGAGGCAGCGGATTGCTGGTACAGGGGAAAGTGTGATGCCATTTATTGTGATAGAAAGGTCAGGTGGGGAAGACATGCGAGATGGGGAAAGATGATGAGTTCAGTTTTGTCCACATTGACCTTGAGGAAGTGGGAGGAGAAGAAGGAGAATATGGCTGCTAGACATGCTGAGATTTTGGCCAGCAGAGAGGTGACATCTGGGCCAGAGAGGTAGATCTGGGTGTCATCAGCGTACAGATAGTACTGGAAGCCATGGGATTTTATGAGCTGTGCCAGGCCAAGGGTATAGATTGAGAAGAGTAGGGGTCCTAGGACAGAGCCTTGAGGGACTCCAACAGAGAGGGGGCGAGGTGAGGAGGTAGTGTAGGAGTGGGAGACGCTAAATGTGCAGTTAGAAAGGTATGAGGAGATTCAGGATAGGGCAACGTTATTGACACCAAAAGAAGAGAGGATCTCTAGTAGGAGGCAGTGGTTAACTGTGTCGAAAGCAGAGGACAGGTCAAGAAGGAGTACAGAGAATTGTCTGTTAGCTTTGGCTGTAAGTAAGTCATTGGTGATTTTGGTAAGGGCAGTTTCAGTGGAATGGTGGGGACACAAGCCGGATTGTCGGTTGTCAAAGAGAGAGTTAGACGAGAAGTGAGAGGAAAGTTCAGCGTGAACGTGTTGCTCAAGGAGTTTGAAGGCAAATGGGAGCAGCAATATGGGGCAATAGCTCGATAAGGCGGCTGGGTAAAGGGATGGCTTTTTGAGGATGGGCGTGATTGTGGCATGTGTGAAGGCAGCAGGGAAGGTACCAGAAGTTAGTGATAGGTTGAAGAGATGGGTTAGGGATGGGATGAGTGTGGGGTGAGGTTGGGGAGGAGGTGGGATGTGATGTGGTCGAGTGCACAAGTGGTGAGGTGTGATTTGGAGAGGAGACGAGTGAGGTCTTCTGTGATGTTGGGAAGGGAGGTTATGTGGGAAGGGGAATGGTCTGGAAAACAAAGGGGTTGTGGTGGTTGGGCAGTAAAAACTTGCCTTGTTTGGTCAATCTTGTTTTTGAAGTGTGTGGCAAACTCCTCAGCAGAGATGACGGAGGTCGAAGGGGGCAGTGGAGGGCGGAGGATAGATTTAAAAGTGTTGAATAGCTGTTTGGGGTTGTAGGATAAGGAAGATATGAAGGTTGTGAAGTAGGTCTGTTTAGCAGAGGTGAGGGCTGATTTGAATGCGAGTGTTGCTTGTTTGAATGTAGTGAAGTCCTCTTGAGAATGTGTTTTCTTCCAACGACGCTCCGCAACCCTGGACGCTTGTTGAAGCTGTTAATGAGGTTGTTGTGCCAGGGTTGCCTATTGACTCGTCGCGCTCTGCCAAGCATAAGAGGGGCGACCGAGTCAATAGATGCAAGAGTGGCATTGTAGAAAGCAGTGGCGCTGTCTGTGTCGTGGAGTGAAGATATGGATGTCAGTGGTAGAATAGAGTCAGAGAGTGTGCGAGTGTCTATATTTGCAAGGTTTCTGCGGGAGTGTGCTAGTTGCTGGACATGGGTGACAGGTGAGGAGGACAGGGATGAGAACGTGAGTAGATGATGGTCAGATAGGGGTAGGGGGGAGTTTGTAAGGTTAGATTGGGAGCAGAGTTTGGTTAAGATGAGGTCTAGTGTGTGTCCGTCTGTGTGGGTGGCTGAGGAGGACCACTAAGTAAGTCCAAAGGATGAAGTAAGCGACAGAAGTTTGGATGCTGCTGGCTGGCGAGTGTCAGTGGGGATGTTGAAATCGCCCATGAAGATTGTGGGAATGTCAGGTGAGAGAAAGTAAAGAAGCCAGGTTCTGAATTGGTCAATAAAGGCAGTGACCGGACCTGGAGGTCGGTATATGACAGCCACTTGGAGGTTGGAGGGAAAGTAGATGCGGACAGAGTGGACCTTTTGTGGCTTACCCTCCATATGGAGTGTGTCAATGACTGCCTTCTGGACATCTGTCAAGTCAGCAGTCTTCCCCATGATTGAGGAGCCTACTGAAACACACTAAGGAACCTTTTTAAATGCTTAGTGTTATGCACACGCCCGGGCAGACTGGCATGAGCGTGATTAGTGATCCCACTGTACCATGAACCGAGGAGTGCCTGGAGGGGCGTAACTAAGTATCAACCCAATCCGACCAAGGTCGCACGGTGGCTCAGTCGACTCCGTGAACAAGGGTGAAACCGAGCAGAGGGACCAGGTGCTACTCCAGGTCAGACCCCGGTCACAGCTGTTGACCCACACCGGGGAATGCAGGAACAGTCAGGTTAGACTGGCATATTGGCAGGTGGATACTGGCAGGCACGGCTGGTATGCAGACAGGTGGATATTGACAGGCACAGCTGGTATGCAGACAGGTGGGCACTGGCAGGCACGGCTGGCATGCAGACAGGTGGGCACAGGCAGGCACGGCTGACATGCAGACAGGCGGGTACTGGCAGGTAGAAACGTAGGCAGGATAGGGACCAGTACAGACTGGGATATAGGAACAGAGACGCAGGTGCGGTAGACAAGCAGAGCGGGGCAAAACCCGCAGATGCGGTGAACAAGCAAAGCAGAGCAAAACCGTAGATGCGGTGAACAAGCAAAGCAGAGCAAAACCCGCAGATGGGGTGAATAAGCAAAGCAGAGCAAAACCCGCAGATGCGGTGAACAAGCAAAGCAGAGCAAAACCCGCAGATGCGGTGAACAAGCAAAGCAGAGCAAAACCGCAGATGCAATGAACAAGCAAAGCAGAGCAAAACCTGCAGATGCGGTGAACAAGCAAAGCAGAGCAAAACCGCAGATGCGGTAAACAAGCAAAGCAGAGCAAAACCGCAGATGCGGTGAACAAGCAAAGCAGAGCAAAAACCGCAGATGCGGTGAACAAGCAAAGCAGAGCAAAACCCGCAGATGCGGTGAACAAGCAAAGCAGAGCAAAACCCGCAAATGCGGTGAACAAGCAAAGCAGAGCAAAACCGCAGATGCAATGAACAAGCAAAGCAGAGCAAAACCAGCAGATGCGGTGAACAAGCAAAGCACAGCAAAACCGCAGATGTGGTAAACAAGCAAAGCAGAGCAAAACCGGAGATGCGGTGAACAAGTAAAGCAGAGCAAAACCCGCAGATGCGGTGAACAAGCAAAGCAGAGCAAAACCCGCAGATGTGGTGAACAAGCAAAGCAGAGCAAAACCGGAGATGTGAACAAGCAAAGCAGAGCAAAACCCGCAAATGCGGTGAACAAGCAAAGCAGAACAAAACAGCAGATGCGGTAAACAAGCAAAGCAGAGCAAAACCCGCAGATGCGGTGAACAAGCAAAGCAGAGCAAAACCACAGGTGCGGTGAACAAGCAGAGCAAAGCAAAACCCGCAGATGCGGTAGACAGGACAGGGCTCTGTTCACATGGAACAGACTAGAAAACACAAGAAGATAGCTGGAACACAGGAGTTAGATACAGAGGCAGGCAAACAGAACAAGCAGAACCAGATACACACAAGCTACTTGCAATGAAGTAGCGAGTGGACACAAAACTCACAAACAGAAGTACAGAGACAACGAGTTGGAGTTAGGTGCAGGTTCAGATACTGCTGGAAAAAGGGAAGATATAGACATAGAGAAAAACAAGTAACGGACTAGGACACTGTTCAGACAGGGTCTGAACCAGGAACAAGATACAGGAACGAGCCTGGGAACTCAGCCCCCAGGGTGGCAGAAACAGACTAGAAGTCAGAGATACAGGTAGCGTCCCTGGGTACTCAGCCCCCAAGCTGGCAGAACAGACTAGATACAGGACAGGACCTGGCAACTCAGTTGCAAAAGACAAACTGAGTGAAAGTGTTGCTCAGGCACCTCCTACTGGGTGGAGGGGGTTTAAGTATCCAGTGACTCACAGCAATAGGCTGGGGACGCATTAGGACTGTGCACACAGTAGCTATAAGAAACAAACAGAAAGCCACGCCGACGCCCTAAGCAATCAGACAAGAGACATGGACACAGCAGGTACTGGAGCAAAGAGTGCAGAATGGACTGACAGATAAGATTGCGGTCTTGCATGGTGGGAGGTGGTGCACCATGCAAGCACGCCGCCAGGGATGTTACACTTAGGAAGCCTTTGCATGTGTTTTTTGTAAATTATTCTAATTTAGTGAGATAATGACTTTTGTGTTTTCGTTGGCAGTAAGCCATAATCATCAACATTAACAGAAATAAACACTTGAAATAGATCACTCTGCTTGTAATGACTCTATATCATATGAGTTTCACTCTTTATATTGAAGAACTGAAATAAATTAACTTTTTGATGATATTCTAATTTAGTGAGAAGCACTTGAATTGTCTGTAAATCTTGCAAGATAGGGTCATCAAGCAATACAGTTTGATAATATGCTGATTACGTATTACACCAGCCCAGGGAGTTGCTGATTTGCTGAGAAATGGAGGACAAACTATGGAAGTTGATGAAATGCTCAAACAATGAGTCATGAGCCCCTTCCACCTTGATCTCTGACCTTTGAATGGTGGCTGAAAGGACAACTGTGATCTATAAAAAGGGGTCTCTGCCTCTATTCAGTGTCACTCTACAGCTGGCCAGCTTAGGGGACTTTGGCCCCAGCTGGAGGAATACAGATCTGCTCCATTGACCATTGCTGAACCCTCAGAGACATCTTGAAGAATCCAGGTCACCTGGCCCCTGACTTCACTGCTCTCGGATAGTTTTCTAAGCTTTTCGTTACCTTCTCTCGTTGGGGGCCTTACAAAAGTGGTGTGCCAGTGGTGGGTGTAGTCGACCCTGGAAGCCCCGAAATCACAGCTTCTCTATTCCCGGCAGGCCAGCGAAATGGTGAGGACTTTGTCATTTGCACCATATAGGGTACTTGCTGGGACTATTCTATCTGTTTATTGTCCGCTTTGTGGTTCAATAAAGTATTACCACACTGTTTTACCCTCACCCTGTGTTGTCTGAGTAGTGTTACACCCACGGAAGACCTAGGGTCTTCACAATAGTGTCTGCCATTACTACATCTCGTGGTAGGCGTTCCACAGTCTGACTGCTCTAACTGTAAAGAACTCTTGCCTGTTTGCTTGATTGGCCATTCTTCCACCTGTAATAAGTGCCCTCTATTCCTCAGTATGGTCTTTGGACGGAATAAGTCAGCTGGAGATAGTCGACATCATGCTCTCCAGAGACTCCCCCTAGCCTTCCCTAGGAAGAAGAGCAAATCATCGGCATACAAGCCACCTTCTCTATCTTGGTCCCATAATTAAAGATTAATTTCTTACATCACCTTCGTCCACCAAACTGCGGAGCAGTGAGCGACAAGCAAGCTGAGAGACTTCACCAAGATATTGCAGCTATGGAAAAAAGACATCAAAGAAAATGGAATCCATCAATGCTTGCAGATTATTGAAGGACAATTGTAAGAGAAGAGCTGATGGAATACAAGAGACAAGCAAAAAAGAGTTGTCACTGAATGAGTACCGAATTTTGTAATGCAATTTCTTTAACTGTTGATGATTCACAATAGTGTTTAGACAGATTTTAGGTTTTTGAATTCTTGCCAAGTTTCCTCTAAGTAAATATCAGAAAATTGGAATAACAAAATATTCTGAATCTTTATATTTTCAAAAATAATAATGTTTCAAAGTGTTGAAACTTTTATGCATTAATTATATGTAGCAGTAAAAGGAAAACTCTTTGATATCATAGAAATAAGAGACAACTAAAAATTTTCATTGTCATATTTGAATGCAGAAGGTCAAAATCATAAGAAATGGCTCATTTCATAACTGAACCTGAGAAAGTTTGAAAATATGTAAAACAGTGTTACATGATCTGAAACATCTATGAGCTAATTGGGTGGAAGGTTCTTAAGCTGCTCACTCAGGACGTACAGCCTCTGAGCAGGTCCCGGTACCGTCCCCTTATGCTCTAAAACCAATCAATTAGATAAGTATGGGCTGGAGGAGAGAGAGCAGCTATCTCAGTGATCAGGAAGGAAACTGTCTCATTGTTCTCCTCTGTCACAGGAAGCAGCCTCCAGTCTATAAGACACACTCCCTTATTAGCAATATTTTTTTATTGCTAAAAAGTGTCTTATAGGTCAAAAAATATGGTAAGTTCTAAAGTAATTTCCCTTTCTCATTTAATTATACAACTGTGTGTTATATGTTTTTGTATAATTTGTCAATAACATATATAGTTTCTCCCCATAGGAGTCTTTTTGATGGTCAACAAAATACAACTTTCCAGTAATTCATTTTTTTTATGTATAAAAAAGTTGTCCACTACTTGGACAAGCCTTTTTCATTCCTCATGTTTGGTCCTGTTAAAATAAAACAAAAAATACAAACTTTCCATGCCGGCGCCATTCCAGCGGTGTCAGCACTTGCACTTCCGGGACTCATGTGAGATTGGTATGTCACGTGAGCCCTGTGCCCAATCAGTACTGATGTCAATGTCCCCACTGTAGTGCGGCGGTGTTCACACTATGCGGTAATGAGGCAGTGACCCAAGGAAAGTTCAACTTAAATGTCTTTATTTGCCAAAACTCCCAACTCAAATGCAAAAGCTGTCCTCCAGATCGCAGCTGTGATATCCAAACAGTCCGTGTAAATTTGATGCCGTGGGGGACGGCCGCGCCATGCCAGTCTGGGGTGCACCTTCTGGGCTTCCTTCACAAGCCTGTGTTATGCCTTCACTCAGGCTTGCAGTGCACAGAGCTTCCTGCTCTGCAACTTGCAAATAAAACATTGACACAACCAAACCTTTGCTAAAGGTTTAAATGGAATAGGAGTGACCCGTCCCACTGCCACCTGTAGATCACTTCAAAAATAAAATCCCATGCCGGGTTTTATTAAATCCGACTTGGTCAAATAGTTTGACCAAGTCCAAACTTTACTTTTATTTTGCACTGCAACCACAGGTGTTTTTGTGACTGCAGTGCACTTCAGCGGGTTCAATATGCCTCTATGCGCATCCTAGCGAATATATACCGTCCCTCGAATATGATCCCACTCACTGCCTCACACCACTTTCAGACATCATGAGGAAGTCAGAGAGCAACCACAGCCCTGGCTTCCTGTTGATATTCAATACATTCAAAGTCAGGGACAGTGAAGCCGGCACTGATTGGGTGCAGGGCTTGTGAGATGTAACAACCTCACATGAACACCGAAAAGGCGAGACCAGAAACGCCTGGAATGGCGCCAGCACAGGAGCTGAGAATGAGTGTTTTTACTTTAACGAGGCCAAACATGAGGAATGACAATGGGTTGTCCTAGTATTGCACAACCCCTTAAAGATTATACAATTTTCGGTTAAGACATTTCCAACATTCTGAACATGAAAAAGGCTTCTTTCCTGTGTGACTTCTCAGATACTTATTAATCAGAACCTGTCACAACCAAAAACATTATTAACCTGCAGATATGGGCTTAATCTGCAGGTTAGTAACGTTACTATCGTGCCCGGCACCTGCACATAGCCAAACGCTGCTGGGAGAAAATTAACTTTATTCTCCTCAGCAGCATTCGGTTTCAGTCACAGGGGCGGTGCTGTCGCTGGTTCAGTCACCACTCTGAGTATAAGGAGCGGTGACTGTAACAGCACCGCAGCACTGACTAACAGCCAGCCCCCATGCAGAGTCAGTGGTAGTCAGAGTTGGGGTTTGTTTACAACAGCCGTTCTGTATTCTCCGAGCGGTAACAAAATCCGCACAGGCACTGCCCTCGTGACTGAAATTGAATGCTGCCGAGGAGAATAAAGTTAATTTTCTCCCAGCAGTGTTTGGCTATGTGCAGGTGCCGGGCAAGTTAGTAACGCTATTAACCTGCAGATTAAGCCCATTTTTGCAGGTTAATAGCGTTTTTTCTGGTGGCAGGTTCCCTTTAAAAGATGATTTCAGTGTAAAACATATCCCACATTAAGAACATGAAAAAGGCTTCTCCCCTGTGTGACTGCTCTGGTGACTAAGAAGATGTGATTTCTTCACAAAACATTCCCCACATTCTGAACATGAAAAAGGCTTCTAGCCTGTGTGGGTTCTCTGGTGTTTATCAAGATGCGCTTTCCGGTTAAAACATTTCCCACATTCTGAACATGAAAAAGGATTCACCCATGTGTGGGGTCTCTGGTGGCTATCAAGAAGCACTTTCCGTTTAAAACATTTCCTACATTCTTAAAATGAAATAGGCTTCTACCCTGTGTGGGTTCTTTGGTGTCTATCAAGATGTGCTTTCCGGTTAAAACATTTCCCACATTCTGAACACGAAAAAGGCTTCTCCCCTGTGTGGGTTCTCTGGTGGCTATCAAGATGCGCTTTCCGATTAAAACATTTCCCACATTCTGAACATGAAAAAGGCTTCTCCCCTGTGTGGGTTTTATGGTGGCCATCAAGATACGCTTTCCGATTAAAACATTTTCCACATTCTGAACATGAAAATGGCTTCTCCCCTTTGTGGGTTTTCTGGTGGCTATCAAGAAGCGATTTCCAGCTAAAACATTTCCCACATTCTGAACATGAAAAAGGCTTCTCCCCTTTGTGGGTTTTCTGGTGGCTATCAAGAAGCACTTTCCGTTTAAAACATTTCCTACATTCTAAACATGAAAAAGGCTTCTCCCCTGTGTGGGTTCTTTGATGTATAATAACATCTGATTTCCAGTTAAAACATTTCCCACATTCTGAACATGAAAAAGGTTTCTCCCCTCTGTGGATCCTCTGGTGGCTATTAAGATTAGCTTTCCGGTTAAAACATTTTCCACATTCTGAACATGAAAAAGGCTTCTCTCCTGTGTGAGTTAGTTGGTGTATAACAAGATTACATTTCTGTCTAAAATATTTCCCACATTCTAAACAGGAAAAGGGCTTCTCCCCTGTGTGACAGTGCTGGTGACTAAGAAGAGATGATTTCTTCACAAAACATTTTCCACATTCTGAACATGAAAATGGTTTCTCCCCAGTGTGAGTTCTCTGGTGACTAACAAGAGTTGATTTATCTACAAAACATTTCCCACATTCTGAACATGAAAAAGGCTTTTCCCCTGTGTGATATCTTTGATGTCTGATAAGACTTGATTTCTTTGTAAAACATTTCTCACATTCGGAACATGAAAATGGCTTCTCCCCTGTGTGACGTCTCTGGTGACTAACAAGCTGTGATTTGTAGTTAAAACATTTCCCACACTTGGAACAAGAAAATCTGCTCTCTGCTGTGTGATTTTTTTGATGTTTCAGAAGACACTTTTTGAGAGGAAACCTATTTCCAGATTCTGAACATGAAAATGACTTCTTTGCTTTAGGAGCAGTTAGTTTTTTAATGCGACTTGGATTTTCCATAGTAGTCGGTAATGGATCAGAAGACAGGACGTGTTTCAAAGGATCAGATGACAGATCTTTGCTGTGAAGGGATGATGGTATATCTGGAGTAATGGCATTCACTTCAATTGTATCCTGTGGGGTCTCAAGATCATCTGATTTAAAAATTGAAGATGTCAGTTGTCCCTCTGATTTCCTGGTACAGTCATCTGGCAACAAAAAGAAACCATTAATATTTTTGAATAATATATGCTTGATTTTTATATTTTTGAACATTTGTACTTAAATTGTCTATAAAAAGTTATGTAAAAAAATTGAATTATTCACAAATTAATGACAGTTCACAGTCTAATGCAAATCCTCATAGGATGAACCAGTGGAGCGTGGCGTTCAACTATTTGTTCATTCTGCCTCACAAATATGGAATAAAAAGCCACCAAACAATGTTCTGCAGTCAAAAATAATACCAATAAAAACTTCTACTCATCAAGCAAAAAACATGCCCACACTCAGGTCCATCATCTGTCAATGGAAAAACAGGTTTCCATATTATTAGTGGCTCAAATGCTTTTGAAAAGCAACATGGCTTCCATAAACTAATCCAGCAATATTCGCTCTCTTAAAGTCAAATCTCCCCCTCGCTCCTGAGCCTCGCAGTGCGCCCAAACCACATTTAGCATCCATGTATTTGACATTACTATAGTGAGAAGAACCCACTTAATTTACGGTGTATGTCTCCTGGAGCACAATCTGAGAACCAGTAAAATGGCAAATGTGCAATTTTTACTCTCCAACATCCACTGCGTGCTAATTTCCGGAAAGTGCCTGTGGAGTCAAAATACTCACTACTCCTATAGATTAATTCACCGAGGGTTATAATTTCCAAAATGGAGTCACTTTATGAGGATTTCTACTGCTCTGGTTTTCTGCCATTTTGTCAAATTAGGGCTTCTGTAAATGGTGTGTCCCATCTCCTCTGTGATCTGCTCCTGCGAAGTCTGCTTCTGTCATTAGGCACTGCGTCAAAGATACATAGCCAGAGGGGTCACGCAGATCCACCCACTGTTAGCGAAGGGAAGCACTTTGATTTGGAATTGGACAGAACCTCCACAGCGAACTACTGTATGTCTTCCTAGGTGCTGACAATGATCCAGACCCAGGATTTGCTTTTTATTAGCTCCTAAGTTACGCCTACACACTTCTCCTTTATGAACTCATGTGTGGCTGTTTGTGAGATGTTCTCAGCCTTTAAGGATTTTAGGAGAGCAACAACTTAAGATATCTTCACCTCTGAAGATCACAGGCACTAGATATTGATGTCATATTTTTTTATCATGATTTTACCTGTACATAAAGATCAAATATGACCTTGTTCGCACCATCTATCAGACCGTTATTCAATTGGAGTGATTCTAGTGCACCCCCCCGCTGATGTGAGTTAATGCGTCACATCCGCCCTTCGTTATAATGCTGAAAATCTATATCGCATACATATCGGATCGATACCAACCCCAATATTCCGGTCTGAACCCCGGAGCCGGGTTGACTACAATCTGTGCTGCATGAATAAAAGTTCTGTGCCTGGGAAAGCACACTTCTCCTGCAGTAAACCCCTCTCCTTTTGGCATGTTTTCTCCTAAAATAACTTTCCTGTTTAATTACCTCTACACTACAGGGTTCCTATGCTTCAAAAGAAGTTAAACCATTATCTCTCACTTCCCCATATGTTCTATTGCAAGGTCTTCCGAAAGGAGTTTAATTGTCAGCTCTTCCTAGATCTTAAAGCGCACCTGTCAGCGGGATTGTGCTCAGTAAACTACATACACTGTCTGGTGGGCACCATTACACTGATTAATATGATACCTTGGTTGATGAAATCCGTCCTGTGGTTGCTGTGTTATCTTTACTTTCAGTTTGGAGATAATGATATACATTTGCTCCGGGGCGGCCTGTGGGGGGTGCGCTATCTGGTGCTCTGCTTACATATTCATCTGTATGCTCTTATGACAGCTCACTGATCGCTCACTGACCTGCCTCCTATTTTACCTAACCCTGCACTACTAAATGCATTATGTAAAATAAGAGGCAAGTCAGTGAAGGCTTAGAGATTGTCACAGTTCCACCCCTCAGTGTGACTGGGATGCAGTTGCTGCCAACTCAACCGTTAAATCTGGTAAAGGGGCGTGCTGAAGCTGTCAGTACTTTGATTGACAGCTCAGCCGTCCAATCTGAGACTGGGAGGCGCTGGCTATCTCGAAGTGTTCATTATCCCAGGTGATTGCTAGTATACTTAACTGGGCTGTTTCTCCTAGACCTCTGCCAGACGTACATTCAGCTTGGGTGAGGTTTGTCTCTGCCCCTTGTGTTCTGTGAATTTATCTTCTGTTGCCTGACCTTGGACCTAGTTGTGCTCTGATCCGCTATACTCCTGGCATTCTGACCAGCGGAACGTTACCTGACCACGCCATTGTCTCTTCCTTCTGTTTAGGATGCATCCTCCTGGCTTCTGACTTCAGACTCCCTCACTATCCTGCTTCACGACTTGGCCATGAAAGGTGACACAGCGTCACATTATGTCTGGCCAAGGTCTAAGAATGTGAAAGCTGACACATTATCTTGTAGTCTCGATTCAGTTTCTCCTCCAGAACCTGCATCCTCCATTATTCCTCACGGTATTGTGGATTCTATGGTAACCTTGAAATTGGAGGAGTAGATCCATAAAGTCCAGTCGTTGGCTCCTTCCGCTACTCCAGGATCTAAATTATTTGTGCCTGTGTACCTAAGATTGTGTGTGTTACAAGAATTTCAGGATCTTGAGTGGTCATCCTGGGGTTATTGCTGCACAGAAAGCAATTGCTAGATTTTTTGGTGGCCGTGCATGCATAATAATATCAAAGATTTTTGTATCTGTTTGTGAAATTTGCGCCCATGATAAAGTCAGTCATAGCCGGCCGGCTGGGGAATTGAATCCATTGACAATTCCAGAAAGCCAGTGGACTCATCTGTCTATGGATTTCATCACGGATTTTCCTCTGTCTCGTGGGAAAACTGCTATCAGAGCGGTAGTTGACCAATTCAGCAAGCAAGCTAATTTTGTTCCTTTGTCAGGATTACCTAATGCAGAGACACTCTCCAGGTTGTTTTTCTCATATTGTAAGGTTACATGGGATCACTCTTAACATTGTGTCTGATAGGGGAGTACAATTTGTCTCTAAATTCTGGAGAGCTTTTTGTAGTAAACTCAGGATTGACTTATCATTTTCATCTGTTTACCACCCTCAAACCAATGGTCAGACTGACAGGACAAATCAATCTTTGGAATAAGTTTTAAGATGCTTTGTGGCGGCTCAGCAGGAGGTCTTCGTTTTTACACTTGCCGAGTTTCCATTTAACAGCTGAGTGAATCAGTTTACTGGAACCTCACCATTGTTCTGTAATTACGGTTTTCATCCCTATTTTGGTGAATTTCCTAGGATTATTTCTGAATGGTTTGGGATGGAGGTCACAATACTAAGATTTGGGAATGTCTGAAAGGATGTTCAAAAGAATATTGGGACTGCTCAGATTCGCCAAAAAACAGAAGGCCAATAGAAGACGTTCAGTGAGTCCTGTTTTTAAGATCGGGGATAAGGTTTGGTTGTCATAGGAACATTAAACTTAAAGTGCTGTCGACAAAGTTGGGTCCAAATTTTATTGGTCAATATGAGATCCTAGAGGTGGTCAATCCAGTGGCATTCAGATTAAAGCTTCCTCCATCTCTTCGCATCACTAAAGTCTTTCATAAATCCCTATTAAAGGAGTTTGTCCCTTCGGCATTGTCTCCCTCTTCCCCGCCTCCTCTGGTTTCAGTCGACGGTGGCTTGGAGTATGAGTTTCAGTGGGTTATGGATTCTCATAGGGTCCGAAATTCCCTCCAATACCTCATCCATTGGAAGGAATATGGACCAGAGGAGAGAACGTGGGTCATAGCTTGAGATGTGAAGGCAGATTGGTTAGTCAGGACCTTCCATCTAAAATTTCTTGGGAAGCTTGGGGGTCCGGTGGCCTCCATTAGAAGAGGGGGTACTGTCACGGTTCTACCACTCAGTGTGTCTGGGATGCAGTTACTGACAACTCGGTCATCCAGTCTGGTGCAGGGTTGTGCTGAGCTGTCAGTGTGTTGATTGACAGCTCAGCCGTACAATCTGAGACTAAAAGGAACTGGCTATCTCGAAGTGTTCATTATCCTAGGTGATTGCCAGGCTACTTAACTGGGCTGTTTCTGCCAGATGTACATTCAGCTTGTGTGAGGTTTGTCTCTGTGCCTTATGTTCTGTGAATTGATCTTCTGTTGCCTGACCTTGTTCTGACCATCCGTATGTTTAACCCCTTATGCTCTGATTCGCTATCCTCCTGGTATTCTGACGAACGGAATGTTACCTGTCTACTTCTTTCTTTCTTTTGTTTATGATGTACCCTCCTGGCTTTTGACTTCGGACTTGTTAGGCTCACGCCCGGACTGACTGGCGTGAGCGTGATTAGTGATCCCACTGGATCATGAACCGAGGAGTGCCTGGAGGGGCGTGACTAAGTATCAACCCGGTTCGACCAAGGTCGCACGGCGGCTCAATCGACTCTGTAAACCAGGGAGGAACCGAGCAGAGGGACCAGTTGCTACTCCAGGTCAGACCCCGGTCACAGCTGTTGACCCACACCGGGGAATGCAGGAACAGGCAGGTTAGGCTGGCATACAGACAGGTGGGTACTGGCAGGCACAGCTGATATGCAGACAGGTGGGTACTGGCAGGCACAGCTGATATGCAGACAGGTGGGTACTGGCAGGTAGGAATGCAGGCAAAATAGGAACCAGTACAGACTATGATACAGGAACAGAGCCGCAGATGCGATAGACAAGCAGAGCAGAGCAAAACCCGCAGGTGCAGTAGACAAGCAGAGCAGAGCAAAATCCGCAGATGCGGTAGACAAGCAGAGCAGAGCAAAACCCGCAGGTGCGGTAGACAAGCAGAGCAAAGCAAAACCGCAGGTGCGGTGGACAAGCAGAGCAGAGTAAAGCCGCAGGTGCAGTGGACAAGCAGAGCAGAGCAAAACCGCAGGTGCGGTGGACAAGCAGAGCAGAGCAAAACTACAGGTGCGATGGACAAGCAGAGCAGAGCAAAACCCAAAGATGCGGTAGACAAGCAGAGCAGAACAAAACCCGCAGATGCGGTAGACAGGACAGGGCTCTGTTCACATGGAACAGACTGGAAAACACAAGAAGATAGCTGGAACACAGGAGTAGATAAGGAGACAGGGAAACAGAACGAGCAGAACCAGATACACACAAGGTACTTACAATGAAGTAGCGAGTGGACACAAAACTCACAAACAGAAGTACAGAGACAACGAGTTGGAGTTAGGTGCAGGTTCAGACACTGCAGGAAAAGGGAAGGTACAGACATAGAGACAAATAGGTAAAGGGCTAGGACACTGTTCAGACAGGATCCGAACCAGGAACAAGATACAGGAACGAGCCTGGGAACTCAGCCCCCAGGATGGCGGAAACTGACTAGAAGTCACAGGTAACAGGCCTGGGTATACAGCCCCCAGGGTGGCAGAAACAGGCAAGATACAGGACAAGACCTGGCAACTCAGTTGCACAGAACACACTGAATGAAAGAGTTGCTCAGGCACCTCCTACTGGGTGGAGGGGGTGTAAGTATCCAGTGACTCACAGCAATAGGTTGGGGACGCATTAGGAGTGCACACACTGCAACTATAAGAATCAGAAAGCAACAGCGCCGCCGCCCTAAGCAATCAGACAAGAGACATGCAAACAGAAGGCACTGGAGCAAAGTGTGCAGCCTGGACTGATAGGTAAGATTGCGGTCTTGCATGGTGGGAGGTGGTAAACCATGTAAGCATGCCGCCAGGGATGTTACAGGACTCCTTGACTATCCTGTCTCACGGCTTGGCCATGAAAAGTGACTCAGCATCACAGAGATATATCATGGCACAGGGGTAATGCTTTTTTATGTAGTTTATCATAATCCTCCTTGAAGTTAGTCAGTTTTAAAAGAAATTGAAAAGTCAGGATAAAGGGAAACTCTGTTGTTATTGTACAGAAATTCACACTTGGTCCTCACTGCACATTTAATGTTGTCGATCATAAAAATGAAACTTTTCCAGAAACACTGGACCTGGTCTTGTAGGGACCATATGAGCACATTCAGCAGCACAGAAGGGAGGGAAGGTAGATTCATCCAATAAGATATCAGGGTTCTAGGAAGCCAACAGCATCATTACCCTCCGCTTTCTCTTACAGGCCCGTCATAATATTATTATTCATGTGATTTTCTAACTTGTCAGCAAATTCTATGTACGCTGTCATTTGGCTTTGTAGTTTAAAGATCTGGGCAGGTAAGAGTCAGCATCTCCTAATCTCAAAGGGTAGGTGGATCCTTCTGGTTGGAAGTTCTATAGATTAGGGCTTTCAATGCCCAAAGTCATTTAAACAGTTTTGGATGGAGGAGAATGTTGTGGTCTAGAAGTAAAATGGTGATCACATGATTGTGGTACGGCCGGACTACACCACCGATAAAGCAGCCACAGCCGGTGACTGAGATGAATTGGTAACTTCTCTACATTTAGTGGTTACTACTCACCTGGGTAGTCATATGTAGGAATCTCCTCTTTACACCGCTCATCACCGCTCACATATGTCTCTGTAGTATTAATATGGGTCAGATATTCACCCTGAAACAAATATTGTAAAAGTCACAGGCTGATGGAGAAGTCACATCTATGATCAGCTCTAATCCTGCCATCTCCAACGTTCTCATTACACAAGTATAAAACATATAATACTGGTGGATAAAACAAGATGGAACACAAGACCTTCACAGCCGTCTACACATCATAGGGGAGATCTCATGACACCTTCTCTCCATCTACCTGATGATACTGAGGAATATTGAGATCTTCTTGTTTACAGTCATGTGGAAGAAGAGGACGGGGAGATCTCTCTGGTGTTGTCCTCTTACTGGATAGATCTGGAGGAAACACATACAGGGACTGAATTCATTCTTTACATACAGATAATTATAGGCCGTGTGTATTTAGTCCTGTCTATTACCTGGTGATGTGAGGGGCTGGGGAACCTCCATCATGACGTCCTTGTACAGATCTTTGTGTTCTTCTAAATACTCCCACTCCTCCATGGAGAAATAGACAGCGACATCCTGACATCTTATAGGAACCTGACACATACAATGATGCAGTCATCCCCCCGATCCTTTCATAGCATTACTGTATAAAGTCCCAGCATTCCCAGCAGTGTCACCTCTCCAGTCAGCAGCTCAATCATCTTGTAGGTGAGTTCTAGGATCTTCTGGTCATTGATGTCCTCATATATCAGAGGATGAGGTGCAGGCCACGTGATTGGGCTCAGGGGTCTTCCCCATCCCTCAGACACAGGGTCTTCACAGCGCTCTCTAGAGGTCTTCTTCACTACTGTGTAATCCTGGTTATGGAGAGAGACATTAACCCCTTAACCCCCAAGGGTGGTTTGCACGTTAATGACCAGGCCAATTTTTACAATTCTGACCACTGTCACTTTATGAGGTAATTACTCTGGAACGCTTCAACGGATCCCCCTGATTCTGAGATTGTTTTTTCGTGACATATTGTACTTCATGATTGTGGTAAAATTTCTTCGATATCACTTGCGTTTATTTGTGAAAAAAACGGAAATTTGGCAAAAATTTTGAAAATTTTGCAATTTTCAAAATTTTAATTTTTATGCCCTTAAATCAGAGAGATATGTCACACAAAAGAGTTAATAAATAACATTTCCCACATGTCTACTTTACATCAGCACAATTCTGGAACCAAAATTTTTTTGTTAGGCAGCTATAAGGGTTAAAAGTTGACCAGCGATTTCTCATTTTTCCAACAAAATTTACAAAACCATTTTTTTAGGGACCACATCACATTTGAAGTCACTTTGAGAGGTCTTTATGACAGAAAATACCCAAAAGTGACACCATTCTTAAAACTGCACCCCTCAAGGTGCTCAAAACCACATTCAAGAACTTTATTAACCCTTCAGGTGATTCACAGGAATTTTTGGAATGTGGAAGAAAAAAATTAACATTTAACTTTTTTCACAAAAATGTTAATTTAGACCCAATTTTTTTTATTTTCACAGGGGTAACAAGAAAAAATGGACCCCAAAATTTGTTGTGCAATTTCCCCTGGGCACGCAGATACCCCATATGTGGGGAAAAAACACTGTTTGGGCGCACGGCAGGACTCGGAAGGGAAGGATCGCAATTTGACTTTTTGATTGTAAAATTTGCTTGAATAATTAGCGGACGCCATGTTGTCTTTGGAGAGCCCCTGTGTGCCCAAACATTGGAGCTCCCCCACAAGTGACCCCATTTTGGAAACTAGACCCCCCAAGGCACCTATCTAGATGCATAGTGAGCACTTGGAACCCCTAGGTGCTTCACAAATTGATTCGTAAAAATGAAAAAGTGAAAAAAAAAAAAACTTTTTCATTTTTATGAATCAATTTGTGAAGCACCTGGGGGTTCCAAGTGCTCACTATGCATCTAGATAGGTGCCTTGGGGGGTCTAGTTTCCAAAATGGGGTCACTTGTGGGGCAGCTCCAATGTTTAGGCACGCAGGGGCTCTCGAAACGCAACATGGCGTCAGCTATTTGAGCCGATTTTCAATTCAATTTGTTAGCGGACACCATGTCGCGTTTGGAGAGCCCCTGATGTGCCTAAACAGTGGAGCTCCCCCACAAGTGACCCCATTTTGGAAACTAGACCCCTCAAGGATTTTATTAAGGTGTATAGTGAACATTTTGAACCCAGAGGTACGACACAGAATTTGATAACATTAGGTCATCATATTGAATAAGTTGTCATTACTCTTGAGCGCAAGTGCTCGCTACTTGAGTTTGCATCGGGTACTCACGTATGCATCATGTACAGCGTGTGCTCGAGTGACATGCTCGAGTCCCTGCTCCGCATGTTTCACGGTTATTAGACACCCAAAAAAAAAACATGCGGGGATCGCTCGTGCATGGCAGGCAATCCCCGCAAAGTTTTTCTGGCCGCGAAGCATATGGGGAGGAGACTCGAGCATGTCACTCAAATACCCACGATACTCAATGCATACCAGAGCACCCGATGCAAACTCAAGTACCGAGCACTTGCGCTCAACACTAGTCGCCATATCGTCATCTTTTTTTCTTACTTTTGAAAAAAATCCCAACCCCATCACAACCCTAACCCCAAACCCAGGCCTAACCCTAGCCCTAACCCTAGCCCTAACCCTAACCCGAGAGTTTATTTTTTACGCCGTTCCTCGTGCGGTATAAGTGATTAGACGACTTTATTCTTCGGGTTGGTGTGATTACAGCAATACCAGAATCATATGGGGGTTTTATGACTGACAGCTGTCACACACTAAAAGACGCATTTTTCGTAAAATCTAGTTTTTGCATCGCCATATTTTGAGAGCTATAATTTTTCCAGATTTTGGCAGACAGTCATGTGATGGCTCGTTTTTTGCGGGATGAGTTGACGTTGTTATTGGTGCCATTTTCAGGCACGTGACATTTTTTGATCGCTTTCTATTCCGATTTTTGGGAGGCAGAATAAACAAAAACCAACAATTCAGGAATTGTTTTTTTTGTTTTTTTTAATTCTGTTCCGCGTGTGGTAAAATTGATAAGGCAGCTTTATTCTTCGGGTCAGTACGTTTACAGCGGTACCACATTTATATAGTTTTTCTATGTTTTGCACTTTTACATAATAAAAGCAATTTTATAGAAAAAATTATTTTTTAGCATAGCTTTATTCTGAGAGCTATAACTTTTTTATTTTTCGGCTGATGGAGCAGTATGGCGGCTTGTTTTTTGCGGGACGAGATGACGTTTTCAGTGGTACCATTTTTATTTATATTTGTCTTTTTTATCGCGTGTTATTACATTTTTTGTTTGGCGGTATGGTGATAAAGCATTGTTTTTTGCTTCGTTTTTTTTTTTTTTTTTTTAACCATGTTCACTGAAAGGGTTAACTAGTGGGACAGTTTTATAGGTCAGGTTGTTCCGGACACGGCGATAGCAAATATGTGTACTTTTATTGTTTGTTTGTTTTTTGTTTTTTATTATAATATTTATTGATGGGTACATTATATTTTTATTTTTGGTGGATTATTTTTTTTATTTTATTTTTTTATATTTTTGCAATTTTTTTTTCACTTTCTGATAGTTTTTATACTTTATTACTTTGTCCCACTATGGGACTTTCACTTTTTTTTTCTCTGATCGCCTGCATGGCACAGGAATGCAGCACCATCCCTGTGCCATGCAGGCTGTCAGCGCTGGACAGGGAGAAGATTGTTTGGAGATGCACTGCGCTGGAAGCCAGAAGAGGAGGTGAGTATCTGCGATCACCTCCCCTTGCCACCGCAATGCTGCGATCGACTTCGATCGCAGCATCGCGGGGGTTAATGTGCTGGAGCGGTGCGTAACCGCTCCCTGCATATAGTACCGGGTGTCAGCTGTGACAATCAGCTGACACCCGGCGGCGATCGCGCCCGCACAGCCTGTGTGCGCGCACGATCGCCATCACGTACTAATACGGGTCTGGCTCTTAAGTCCCAGGGCACAGACGCGCATTAGTACGTCAAATGTTGTTAAGGGGTTAATAAATCTCACTACAGACATTTCCAGAGTCCTCACCTCTCCAGTTCTGTCCTTCTATTATTTCCATAGATAAGAAGGATGTAATGTGACGTCATCAGAATCTCTCACCTCTCCAGTAAGCCGGAAGAGGATCTCTAGGGTGAGGTGTAATATCCTCTCCACCATCTTGTCTCTGTCCATATCCATCCTTGATGGGTAAAATCAAGAAAATTCTCTTATATAGAAGATCTTCACTGACAGGATCCGATATTGTAGAGACCTGAATGAGAAGATGATGAGCAGATATAACATAAAAATCCTGGGTAATAATACAATTACTGGAGATAATAAGGGGAAACATATGAGGAGATTTATTATTTTACAGTGTTTAGTTTTCTTCTATACATCTAGTAATAAAACCTATATATTTTAGGCCACAGACAACAAACAGTTTCTTCCTCGGAGTCTGCAGCTGAATACCTTTCTCACAAGATGGTGGTCTGATGGTTTTATGAGATGGTTGTTTGTTCTCGGCCCCGACCCTTTCACAACTCCTGTCTCCTAAATTAATCGTTAGAGAAACACATAATGAGAACCTGGCTTACACCTCTGGGGTTTCACAGATGCGGCATTGATAAATGTCCACCATGTAAATATGCCGAACACAAGAAATAGATTTAATCACATTAAATAAAACATTTCATTACACAATGTATCACCTGCAGCAGAGAATTTGTAGTATATTGTATTCAGTGTCTGGGATGTAATGTCAGATATGTCGGCTGCTCCTCCCGTAAATAAGGCAGAGAATTAATGAGCACATAGGAGACCCCACTAATCCCGCGGCCATTAACCCCTCCAACGTTTCCACACATTTCCTAAGAGAACACACTGGTGACTGAAAGAACTTTCGGTTTTGTGGCATTGAAAGGGTAAATCGTTCAGGTGGAGGGAAGATGGCGGAGGGGCATTGCTGAACCGTGAAGCTTCCTGGACACTGAGGCCAAATCCATCGCACCGGAGGGTATAAAGAGAATATGTGGACGGTTATCACTACTATCTACATTACTGTGATAGTACTAGGAGATGAATAATGGCGTTGTGTGAGGACTTCTCTGGGCTTCTGTCCTTCATCCTGCAGTCGTCTGAATGGATCTAATGTGGACGGGAACCAGCTAAACCGCATTCTGTCCACAGCTGTTACCTCACTGTTTACACCACACAGAGACCCCAAAAGAGTCTCCGTGCTGAAGGGGTTAATGCCCCCTGCGCCCAGTAATGGGGAATCTCCACATACCTCCACCTGCAGATCCGCCACCACATATATGGCTGCTCTGTGCGTACAGGACCTGTGATGAGGTCACAGGAGGGGAGGAGTCAGGGGTCACATGATCAGGGGCCTCAGTGAATGCGCAGTGTGAACTGTGCGGCTCCTGTACAGTGATATCCGGAGTGAAGACGCTACATGGAGATGTCTCCGCAGTCAGTGACATTTCTGGCATTATGTATGTTTTTTGCCTATCCTTCTCTGAAATTTGACTACCCAATTCCTTCTCCCAACCCCAGTAAAGGGTAGAGGGTCATCGCTGGTGTCCATTTGTGTTGCTTTGTGTATGCAAGATAGAAGTTTAGTACAAGGACCTACTTGCGTGATTAAGGGTTCAAAAGGAGTGAGTTCATCTTTCATACTAGTAACATGTGAGAATTTATAAATGACCTGAGCTGGAAATAAGCCAGGCAGGATAGACTCCTAATTGGAAAGGAGCCACGAAGTTCTATAAAGGAAGGAAAAGAGCCTGATCCCATGAGAACGTGTCTCAATCTAACCCCATCAGATCAGTCCCAGATTAGAAATGAGTCCGTACCTGAAGCAGAGGGAAAATCTGGGTTGTCAAACAAGGGCATTAATGGACCCAACCTACGTGATATAGATGAAGAGATTAAGACTTGATCCCATGTTTTCAAAAAGTGTTGAATGGGTATTGATAATTGTTTAGTTTGTACATGTATTTAGTCAATCCAAGGTAGAGATGTGAGTATCCACGGATAGAGGTCCTCTTCCAGTTTCACCCATTGCTTATGTTCCACAGATGTGAACCAGTCCACTGCTCTCATAAGAATCAAAGATTGATGGTAATTTTTTTTAGAACGGGCATACTAGTACCCCGCTTTATTTTTGGAACATCACAATATTTTAAAACATATCCTAGACCTCGACGTTCCCCATACTACCTAATAGCGTTGTCGAGATGGGAGAAAAAGGTCTGAGGAACGCAGACAGGAACGGTCTGGAATATATAAAGAAGTTTTGGCAAAATGTCCATTTTATCACATAAATACAACCAAACCAGGACAAGGGTTTGGAGTTATAATTCATTACATTTTAAAGAGTTTGTTCAAGGACAGTGATATAATTTAAGCTATACAGATCATCCATGTTGCCTGGAATTTGTGTACTGAGGTACTTAGGTGTGTCTTTCTGCCACTTAAAGGGAAAGTTAAAAATTAGCCGTTGTCTTATGTTATTGCTTCTGATTTAGAGCAGTTGACTTTAAAATCGCTTACTTGACCAAATTCTTCGAATTCCTTTAGTATAGAAGGAAATGAGATAATTGGGTTTGAAAATAGAGCAACAAGTCATCTGCGTATAGAGCTAGTTTATAGTGATGTGAGCCTATAGCAACTCCACTAATATCTGGATTTTTTTGTAATGCTACCGCGAAATGTTCCATCACCAATGTGTATAGGAGAGGTGATAAGGGACACTCTTGCTTTGTCTCATTTTTAATAGAAAATGTGTCAGATAGAAGGCCGTTTACCCTATAGCTTTAGGGTCAGTGTAGAAGGATAGAATTTTAGATAACAAGAAAGAGCCTAACCCAATTTTTCGTAAGGTGCTCTTCAAGAAAGTCCAGTGCATTCTGTCAAACACTTTTTCAGCGTCCAAAGAAACAAGGCACATTGGGATCCCGTTTTTTTGCACGTGAAACTAACAACGTTTTATTGGTATTATCACGCACTTCTCTACCCTTAACGAAGCCAACCTGATCGTTGCTAACAATTGAGGGTAGGTAGTGGGAGAGCCATGGTGCAATTATATTAGAGAATATTTTGATGTATATTAATGAAATTGGATGAACATTAGGGCAGGCATTTAGTTCTTTTCCAGGCTTTGATAAAACTGTTGTGAGCCTCAAGTGATTGGGGGGCAAAAGGGGGAGTCTTGTGAGATATTATTGAACACTAATGGTAATAACAGAGGTTAAACATGTTATAAAATCTATTATTGAATCCATCTGGCCCAGGGCTCTTCCCGATAGGACAGGCCATTAAATCATTCCCTATCTGTTGTTCAGTGAAAGATTTGTCTAGTATCTCCTGCTCAGGGGTCTGTAAGGAAGGAACGGTAGTGTCCAAAATATATTTGTCAATTATTGTTTCAAGAAAATGTATATATTTTCCATGAATATTATGAAGTGAGCTATAACAGCAATGAAATGCGTCAGCTATGTCAGTGGGGTTAGGAATTTATAGCAGTCGTGCTCCTTTTGTTTTGGATACATACGGCTCTGGCAAAAATTAAGAGACCACTGCAAAATTTTCAGTTTCTCTGATTTTTCTCTTTATAGGTATATTATAGAGTAAAATGTACATTGTTGTTTTAGTCTATAAACTACTGACAACTTGTCTCCGAAATTCAAAGCTAAAAATTTTGTATTTATTTGCAGCAAATGATAGTGTCAAAATATTAAAAAGAAACAAGTGTTTTCAGACCTCAAATTACTCATGTTTTAAATGTGAAATCAATATTTGGTGGACTAACCATGATTTTTAATCACAGCTTTCATTCCTCTTGCCATGCTTTCCACCAGTCTTTCCAATAGAAAACTGTTCAGTGGTCTCTTAATCTTTGCCGGAGCTGTATGTCCTTTGTATCCGTGGATGTAACTTCCTTGTCAATGAGTGACCACATTTATCTGTGAATTCATACGAGTACCTTCACATGCGATCTTGATATTTTGTATACGTTTGATCTATTAAAGATCTTCGCTCCTTTCTTTTTTTCAATCAGATAATTTTTATTTAACAAAAGAAAGACCAACATTTTGTTTTTGTCATATAAACTCTGTGAAAAAAAAATAAAAAGAAAGAAAACCAGTAAACAATACAACAACTGGTTTACAATGATATAAAACCCAATATTACTCTATAGTACAAGGTTTTGGAACAGTAATTTTACATTTGTACATAAATATCTGAATACTTCCTGACTGCTTTTTTTTCCCTATTGGGACATCAAAAGGAAAAGAATATCTCTAAGAAGGGGCAATTGTGTGGACTGAGACAATTATTATTTGCGGACACCTTAGGTATCAGGATATAAATTCCTGGTTTACTGCAGGGATATGTACAAATGGTCCAGTATAGTATTTCTGAAGAAATACCTGGGGTAATTAACCATGTGTATGGATTTCTTGAGAGCGTTCCTTTAATATAAGCTCCACTTTCCAAGCATAGAGTGTTTTTTATCCTGGATTTTAGTTCTGTTATCGTTGGGGGAGAATTGTCTATCCAATGTAGTGCCAACAACGTTCTGGCTTGGAATAATATTCCTGAGCTATCTATTGCCATATGGTAGTCAGGATCTACATCCTCTCTCAGGAGTCCTAGGATACAGATTTTAGGTTCCAACTGAACTTGTATCCCAAATACAGATAGTACAAGAGCGATCACTCCCTTCCAGTAGTCACCAATATTTACACATTCCCACATCATATGCATCAAGTGGGCGTCCTTTTGACCACATCTAGGACATGTGTCCTCCATTTGTATTTCAATTTTAAATAAAATACTTGGGGGTCTATATACTCTATGAATGAGAAGAATTCGGGACAATCTTTGTGACTCTGATAATGAAAGTTTCAGTGTCAAATCCAGTATTTCCCCCATTGCTCCTCAGATAAGGGACCCTCACCCCCTCCCATGTCTTATCTATCAAAAGATAGTTATCCAAATGTAGGGCCAGTAATTGCCTATAAATAAGGGTTAATAGACCTTTTGTATCCAACGATGTAGTAATGGTGTCTATTGGGTGATGTCAATCAGTATGGCGTTTATTCTAGTTGTGTACTATATGCAAGATGTATTTGAAGATGTTGATAAAACACCCTATGCGGAAGGTTAAAACCTGCCTTTATTTGTTCAAAGCTCTTGAATAATCCATCCCTCAAGAGTTGTGACACCAAACATATACCCCTATCCTTCCACTCACTAACATTTTTTAGTTTATGTAGCTCTGGTAAGTTATAGCTGTGCCATAAAGGAGTATAATTTGTGTACTTTCCAATTCACAGAATATTTTTACCCCTATCCCGCGCCTTATATGTTAACTTTAGTGTACGACATTTTAAGTCATTTTCTCGAGGAGGCCCCATATCTAGTACCGAGAATGGAAGCTTCCACTTGGTTCCTTCCATAAGTAGGTGCCCTGAAATTACACAATATTTTCAAGTACCCCATCCATGAAACTACTTTAGCTCCCTTCTAGTGTTAAGCAGATCTACATATACCTGGAGAGAAGCAGATCATTTATGTTGTTTGTCAAGTAGATCAATCCGCTCAAGCAAATGGGAGACTAGCTGTTCTCTCCTTTTTTTAGCCTTTATCTATGTTTTATTATTATCCCTCTGAGGACACATGTGAGTGCTTCCCATTTAAATGGTAAGGCAGTTTCATCATGCTCATATATTTGAAGGAGCCTATAGTCTCAAGAAGGTCTGAGACACAGAGCGAGTCTTTCAGCAGATTATCATTTAGGTTCCTACATCTGAATCCTTGGTGGAGTCCGGCATAGTCAGATTACAATATACAGGAGCATGATCTGACCATACAGCAGTTCCTACCTGACATGTAGGTTGCCATGTAGGCAAGTGACGGCTAATTAAGAAAAGGACTATATGGCTATGCATATTGTGTAAAGGAGAATAGTAGGTATAATCCTTTACGTCGGGATGTAGTATCCTCCATACATCGCCCGGTTGAGATCAAAGCACAATTAGCAAAACTTTTGTTTGTGTTTTAGATTGGTGACTCCAGCCCAGGGACGCGTCTAAAGAAGGATCCAAGACAAAATTAAAGTCACCTCCAATGATGATAAGGTCCTCCACAAAATATTTTAGTTTAAGTAATCACGGCATGCCTTAATTTGGTCACAATTAGGGAGATAGAAGTTTTCTAAAGTCAAAATTTTTAGTAGATGGAGATCTTAACAAACACGAACCTCCTCTCCGTGTCAGACAGTGTTTCTACAATAGTATGCGGCAGTGATCTGTGGCAGCTAATACTCAGGACCTTAGACTTCAAAACTGCATTTTTCTGGGACGCCAAGATGAATAATATCTATTAATAATCTGAGGTACAGTATATGATCGCCTCTAAAGTGTGACTCCTGAAGAAAGAGAAAATGTACGTGCTGTTTATTCCTATGATAAAACACTTGAGCTCCTTTCTCTGGAACATTAAGTCCTCTGACATTCAATGAACAAGTTTTGAGTTGTGCCATATTATATGAAAAAAAGGGGGAATGGAAGAGAGAAAGGTTAAGAGAAAAGAGGAAGTATAGACGGTAGATAGTAACGTCTACCTCTCAGTGTCTAAGAAGTATAGATTATGAATATATCAAAACAGTAGGAAATTGCGAAACAAGCAGATCCCAATGCAAGTCCCTAACTGGGGGTTGTCTTTACAGGCGTAAGTCAAACTTTCAGTTCTAGGATTCCTATTAGGGGGAACCATGGAATATAAAGCAAGTAATGTAATACAGCCTGATATTACAGTAGTATCATGTGAACTCAACTTATATGCTGGTCTAAGATCTTATATGAACTTAGACATTCTATATAGCGGAAGAGTGGCTCCTAATGCTCTATTTAGATATATCTAATTATATGCTTAAAGAAATAAGTAAGCATCTGCAAACTGTCTCTCATCAGGGAGACAAGATTCATTTCAGGAGCTCATATGATTAGCAGGTTCCTTTCCCATCTGTCTGCGTCACCATCAAGTTCCTGATCCATTGAACACCTTCTGTGACGTGCTGGAACTCTCTGGGGCAATGGTGGAGCAGGTGGCCAGTCAGATATATGGAATGTCCAGGGCATCACAAACAGGTCTCATGTTGCTTGGATCTTTGAAAATATACAACTGTAATGGGTACCCCCAGGAGTACATCAGGCCATTTTCCCGGATGGCATCAAGTAATGGTTTCAATACCCTTCTTTTAGCAAGTGTCATTCAGGATAGATATGTGAGCAATTATATGCGTTTTCCATTGAAATCACCAGGATCCAACTCCTCTGCTTTCCTCACAATGGCCTCTTTTACATTGAAAAAATGTATGCGACAGATAATGTCCCTTGGACACTCAGGATCTGGGCCATGATTGCCTATTGTACGGTGCGCCTTTTAAATTTCGACCTCCTTATCAATAGGATCACCAAGAATATTAGTGAATAATGATCGCAGTGTTGGCATAATCACTTGTGCATTGATGCTTTCAGGTATACCCCTTATCCAGATATTATTGTGATTTTCTTGATCATCAACCATATTAAACAGGTGGTTTATTTACTGGCTGTGAAGATCCAGTGTTAGTTTCTGAGCATTATGATGGCCTCTAACTTGGACGACATTATCCTCTAATCTCTGTACCTTGTCAGTAAGCTGTGACAGGATAGAAGTGAGGGGACGTATTTCAGTATTGGATGTGGTCTCCAGACTCTGAATATATTGCTCCATATCTTCTTTAGTAGGGATAGACGCAATCTGATATACAAATCAGTTATGTTGTTCCCCATATCAGAATAACCTGTGGCTGGGGGGTAAATGTCCCTGTGAAGCAAGCACTGCTCAGCAGGGGGGCTTTGGTGAGAGTACAGGGAGATTTGTGGAGCT